>NC_138532.1:12975321-13594483 GCF_964234715.1 Podarcis melisellensis | reverse complement strand
ATGAGGGCACAAATCTTTCATTTGTAATTCTGTTCATTATCCCAATCAAAAGTCACCTACTCTATTCTAGCCAGGAGCTGGATGGCGCTTTCTCTTCAGTCTGTCTGAAATTGCAGTAACTGTTGAATCAGGCAGTGTTTGTATAGGAAAACAGCTGACTAGGATCCTCAAAGGCAGCTTCATTTAAGCCATGAACATGATCTGGCTAAGAGGGCCCCTGAGCATAAACAGAGGGCTCCCTACACACCAGTGTGCAACGACAAAACTCAATGGTAGGCCTCCCCCCCTCTTTCCCCTTTATTATTACTATTATCATAATGAAATATGGTAGGATGCTGACACCATGTCGATTAAGGATTGGCAGTGTAAGCTTTGAAATATAGCTGATAAAGACAGAAGCGATTGCAGTTTACACCAAGGGTTGAAAGCAATCCACTGAGCCCATTTCAAAACAAGAGGTGTGCATTTATCCGGAGACACTCCAGACAGACCTAGGCTTTGACAAATGCAGTTACACACGTGAGGAAATGCTTCACCGTCATGTAACGCAAAATATATACAATATCTTTTTTTTTTTTTTAAAGCAGCACAGAAATATCCTACCAAAAAGCTGCCAGCATTCAAATCGAAATCTGTTTTAAGATATATCCCTAAACCCACTTAAGTGGAAGTAAAGCTCATGGGAGGGGGTGGGATTAACAATGAATTACACTTCCTCCGGAGTAAGGCTGGAGGCGGTGGGAGCATGATGAAGGCTATGTACAACATTATCATATTATAGGGAATGAGGGGGCGGGGAGGAATCAAGATAATGGGAATATTTTTCTCTCCTGGAGGGGAGTATAGGAATCAGGCTGCCGCATTTCAGCTGCAAGGAGGAGGCCGGCTGCCCAATACAACCCCAGAAGCCTTTACAAAGCCTTCTGCTTGGATCCTGCTCCCGCTCCGTCTTCCCACCGACCCGCAGCTGCTGCTCCCCACCGAGACCGGCTGAGCACCTCCGGGCGCCCCTGGCTTCCCTCTCGCCCCGCAGCCCTCCAGGGCTTCAGCCGCTGCTGCCAACGCCTTCGGGGCGCCCGGGAAAGGGAGGCGGCGGAGGAAGAGGGCGGCGGCGACGACTCACCTGCCAGGACAGCGCGACCGGCGACAGCAGCAAAACAGCGGGCAGGAAGCAACCGCATCTCTCTCCCTCTCGCGCCCGCTGTCTCCGCCTAGGCATCGAGAGGCAGGGGCTAGAGCGTCCTCCCGTCCTCCCACGCCGCCGGCCACTTTCCTTATGGACTTCCTCTTCTCCTTTTTTCCGTTGGCCGGAAGCCCAAGTTCAGGCTCTCCTGCTGCGGCAAAGAGCCAGGAACCTAGAGATAGGGAAAGGGAAGAGGGGGGCAACGCAACGTTCTGAAACGAAACTCCCGGGTTCCTTTTTTTTTTTTTTTACTTTTCTTTTCCCCACAACTGCAAAGTAATATTTGGATAGGCGGAAGAGAGAGGCAGCCAATCTTCAAAGTGAACCCGGAAGGTGTTATTAAGGTTATTTGAAATTTTCAACAGCTAGAAAGGCTGCAGTCAAATGGTAGTGGTTTCCCCGCCTCTGATAAGCGAACGTGGCTGTGTTGCCCAATAACATTTTTGAAATTATTTTAATTTCAAAATTATTTTAATTTCAAAATTATTTTAATTATTAATTAATTAAATTATTAAATTATTTTAATTATTATAATGTAAATTATTTTAATTATTATAATGTAAATTATTTTAATTATTTTAATTTCATTGTCTTTATTGTGCAAACCGAAACAGTATGCAGCTCTCCAGAATTCTTAGTAGGATAGTAAGGATCATGACACAGCTGCTACCTCATTCATTTTTGCATACTGCTTTCGCATAAAGTATATCACAGCAGTTTAAGTAAAGTTCCAGTAAAGCAGCATGCCACTGTTAGAAGAATTCTAAGGTCTCAAATATAGAATAAATATTCATAAATGCACACATGCGTAAGTATATAAACCACACGTCTGAAATGGTACAGGAGAGCAATCCTGCAGCCATTTTTGACTCTCCCAGTGACCTCAAATATTCCTCTGCAGCGAGGGAGGCAAATGGGGAAAGCTTTCCCATTGTCTTTTCACTTAAAAATCCTTCAAATCCTGTCTTAAGGGTGTATTTGTGTATGAATAGGGTGAGCTTGTGACCTGGATTCAGGAACTAAAGTATTAACCGTCACAAATGAATGGCCAGGCTGCCCAGGTAATGCAATCAGCGACCATTATTACGTATCCTGGCAGACAAGATTTCTGCTGCAGACTGCCTCCTATGATGAACCGTATTTTTCGCACCATAGGGCGCACTGGACCATAGGGCGCACCCAGTTTTTAGGGGGGGAAATCAAGAAAAAAAATCTCCCCCCCCCAGCAGCGTACAGGCTGCGCACAACCTCTCCCTGCCGGAGGGGTTGCGCGCAGCTATGGAGAAAGCCAAGGCAGGGGGCGGGATGGATCCCGCTTGCTGTTTTGGCTTCCCCTTTAGCCCCGTGCAGCCTCTCCTTGCCGGGAGACGCTGCACAGGGCTAAAGAATCCATAGCCCCGTGCAGCCTCTCCTTGCCGGAGGGGTTGCGCACAGCTATGGAGCAAGCCAAGGCAGCGGGCGGGATGGATCCTGCTCGCTGTTTTGGCTTCCCTTTTAGCCCCATGCAGCCTCTCCTTGCCGGGAGACGCTGCACAGGGCTTTCCTGGGAGGTGGGGGGATTCCCTCACCTCTCCCAAAAGCCCGCAGAAGCCGCGAACCCCTTTAAAGAGATTGCGGCTTCTCCTGGCTTTTCTGGTAGGTGGGAGAAGGGACTGATGCGGCCAGTCAGTCCCTTCTCCCTCCTGTGGAAAAGCCCGCAAGAGCGCACGGAGCTTGTGTGCGGCTCTTGGGGGCTTTCCCCACCTGCCTCCCCCCTGCATTCGCTCCATAGGACGCGCACACCTTTCCCCTTGGTTTTTAGGAGGGAAAAAGTGTGTCCTATGGTGCGAAAAATACGGTATGTATGATGATTTTAGGGTGGTCTTTGGCTAAGGAGTTGGGTACTGTCAAAAGTCTTTAAAGGTTCCTGCACACTTTGTTCTTGGTCTCTCCTACCTCCTTGCAAGGAAGGGAGGGAACTCTGTTGCAACAGAAAAATAAAGATCTGCCTTGCTTTTGCGGCATCCTGCCTCCATCCATTCATCTCTGACCAATCGTGGACTTGGGGGACTCAGTCCCTTGGGCAGCAAAAGCCAACCTCCCTATTTTTCTATAACATCATTAAATCCAGGCAAAGAAATCTTACCCAAGATCAACAATTGCCAAGTGAATTATGGGAAACTAGTTATGGGAAAACTAGTTGCCCTTTCTACAATATTGACAATAATTACTTCCTATGAAAGCAAATTCAAGCAGACTTTGATTTTTGATTTTTTTTTTAGAACATACGCCGTGATTTTATGTGAATCCGCATTTATTTGCGCATTACTGTATGAAGTATGAAGTAATTTCGGAGGGACAGAGCTTTGTTGATTACCAATCAGAACTGCCAAATGAATCAATCAAAACAAAACATGTTGTTGTTGTTTAGTCGTTTAGTCGTGTCCGACTCTTCGTGACCCCATGGACCAGAGAACGCCAGGCACCTCTGTCCTCCACTGTCTCCCGCAGTTTGGTCAAACTCATGCTGGTAACCTCGAAAACACTATCCAACCATCTCGTCCTCTGTCGCCCCTTCTCCTTGTGCCCTCCATCTTTCCCAACATCAGGGTCTTCTCCAGGGAGTCTTCTCTTCTCATGAGGTGGCCAAAGTACTGGAGCCTCAGCTTCACAATCTGTCCTTCCAGTGAGCACTCAGGGTTGATTTCCTTTCAGTATGGAGAGGTTTGATCTTCTTGCAGTCCATGGGACTCTCAAGAGTCTCCTCCAGCACCATAATTCAAAAAATCAAAACAAAACATAAAAACAGACAAAGAGAAAAACAAACAGCAAAGCAGAATTGTTATAAGACATGAACTCTAGCACTCAGCTTCAGTTTTCAGAAAGGCAAGCTGGAATGAACAGTTTCTTATGAAAACCCCAAAAAAGGAAGAGATGGTACTAACCTCCCTTGGAATTCTGTGTCCTCCATGTGGGGTTCTCTTAGGCATCTGGTTGGCCACTCGAGAACAGTGTGTTGGATGATCCTCAGGGTGGGTGACTCTCCCTGGGCCACCCTTCTCTCTAGTTTCTGTATATTTATTAGTGAAACACAATATGCCCAGTTATGTCCCAGCTACAGTAACACACAGTACCAGAATGAAGGCCGACATCTGAAAAAATTACGCAGGATATTTTCACAAATAGAAATAGAACAAGTGCAACCTGCAACAAAATGTGGCAGCATGGAGTGTGCTCCAGTTCAGGATTTCAGTCAGTCATCCCCTTTTCAGGACACTCCATTCCCTAGTTTTCTACCCCTCAAACACTCGGCCAACGTTCCATGCCCACTGAATAGAGTCGCTCCTCATCAGACTGGGGTCACCCTCACCTCCTTTTAAAAATATTTTTGGGGGGTACTACTACAGAGGTTGAGATTCCCCCAGGCCTCCCAATACGTCCCTTTTGTGGACGGATATGGTGCGGTTTAGGCTGTGTAAGGACCCACACTTGGAGCATTAGTGCACTATTACGATATAGGATTGCAGAACTGAGAAATGCAGACTCGGCTAATAGATCATTTTGATGCAGAAATGTGCACTCGCCACACACACACATGATGTCTTCCTGCACTTCAAAGAGCAGCCAGAAATCAGGGTGCATTTTTGCCCCTTTCGTCCTCTGAAAGCTAAATGGGCCTCTTCATTCTATAAAGACTATTGCTTGTATTCTATCCTCTCATGATGATTCTACTGTTGTATAGCAGCACCTTGTGGCACAATAAAAGCATCACACTGTCTTAGAACACTGAAGGCAGGTGTTTGTCTACTTGGGATGGAAGCACAGAGTCCACAGACAGAAATGTCAGCCTCAAGGACCACAGAACCACTGATTGATTGATTGATTGATTGACTGAACTTTGTTATATCCCACTTTGAAAAGGTAAAGGGACCCCTGACCATTAGGTCCAGTCGTGACTGGGGTTGCGGCGCTGATCTCACTTTACTGGCCAAGGGAGCCGGTGTACAGCTTCTGGGTCATGTGGCCAGCATGACTAAGCTGTTTCTGGCGAACCAGAGCAGCGCATGTAAACGCCATTTACCTTCCCGCTGGAGCGGTACCTATTTATCTACTTGCACTTTGACGTGCTTTCGAACTGCTAGGTTGGCAGGAGCAGGGACCAAGCAAAGGAGCTCACCCCGTCTCGGGGATTCGAACCGCCGACCTTCTGATTGGCAAGTCCTAGGCTCTGTGGTTTAACCCACAGTACCACCTGCATCCCTATATCCCACTTTAGGAAGAAGTAAATCTACATACAATCTAAGTCAAAGCCTGGGAGAACAGACTTCACAACAACCTGGATGATACGAATGAATGCATCAAGTGAGCTCTTTCCGAGGAGCGTGTCCCAAAGCTGCACCACCACCACAGGAAGCTTCCTAATATCGAGTCTGACCATTGGTCCATTTAGCTCAGTATTGTCAGCACTGACTGGCAGTGGCTCACCAGGGCCTCAGAAAAGAGTCTTTCCCCGCCCTTCCAGAAGATTCTAGAGATTGAACCTGGCACTCTTTGCATGCAGAACATATGTTGTACCACCAAAACATATGCCCCCCCCTACATGAAAGGCCTTGATTCTCACTTTTCTCCTGCCTAATCCAGCACAGGCCCTGTTATATAGCAAGGTGAAGTGACACGATTCAGTTAGCACCATGAGTGTGGGACAGATGAATGCAGGAACTTATATCTGAAGAATGCACTAAGACTTTTTTTTGGTCCTCCTCAAAAGGGAGGCAAGGCAGGGAGGGTAGACATGTCATTTAGGCTGGCAATGAGCTAACTTCTAAGGTATAGGCACCCAGAGTAGGGTTCCAGCAGTGATAAACAGGATTATATGACCAAGGGAAGGGAGAACAATCTGAAACAACTTGAGAATTCAAAGATAGCCATTTTTGGAAATTAGCACTTCTTTGAATTTTGCAGTTCAGTTCAATGATGCATCCAAGTGGTCCTAAAAATTCACATATTTGTGTAAAAACAACATGTACAAAAATTCATTATTTTAGGAGAAACTGCTTTGTAAAAATATGCATAGTAGGTAAAATTGCATACAAATGTGTGTATATTAAAAATTGCATACAAATATGTGTATATTAAGATAAATTCACACTGAAGTGCTGATGAATTTTTATGAGACCTTTTAACAAAACAAATCACAACTTGATGTGGAAATGTAGAGAACTGGAACTGAAGATTGGGAAACTGAGAAGATGAAAGAAACTGAAATTGACAGATTTGACCATCCCTAATATTAGAAGAGAAAATTTTGGGGATACCCTTGACACAGGATGTTTGTAGAAGAACACATATTTATTAACATACACTTGTGTTGTTTGTTCGTGGACTGAAACAGGATGTTCACATGAAATCTGAAGTACTTGTCTTAAGAACTGGCCCTTCTAAGTAACTGTCAGTATTAGCTCTTACGCTGCTCATGTTATTAAACCTTCCCAGAATAGTTTAGGTTGGAGGTTAAAAAAATTATTTTTTAAAAAACTTGCTACCACTTCCAGTTGTCGACATGGCTCTCTAGAACAGATGTTACTACATAATAAACTGAATACTTGTCTTGAAAAGGCTGCTTAAACCTGTTTTCTCGACAAATAAACTCACGTGCAGCTCCAGCTAGTATGCCATGATAGGGAAAGCTGAATCAGCTAATTTTCTCTTTTTGGCTTATGATGGTTTATTGGGTTTCGGCAATGCGCTAGTGTACAATGGCACATCACTCCCACTTCGCAACTCCCCTGGTACAAGCAACAGAAACAATGTAGGAAGCCTTGCTCCCCAGGAAGCCACTATCCATAGTGAGCAACAAACCATGGCTTCAGCAGAGGCAGACTTTAGTCTTTCAAATTTCCGTGGTGCCCTGTGCAAGGTCAAAATTTAGCAACCCTGCCTCTCACCTTCCATTCTGCTCAATTCGCTATGTCATAGTTATGATGCTCTGTGGCGCCCTCTAGGCTTAGCACCCAGTGCAGTGGAACCAGTTGCGCTGCCCTAAATCTGCCTTTGGTTTAAGGCTGGCTAACGACCATGACTTGTTGGGAAGAAACCAGTTGCAACCCAGAGCATGGCCATTACCAGAAAGCACAGGTTCTTTGGTTTCTCTCTTATACCAGGGAAGGAGGAAAGCAAGAGAAATTGGACAGTGTGTACAACCCACTGCTCAGTTCAATAAGTCATGATAAGTAAGAAATGGTGGTTTATTGTGATGTGCATACCAGGCTACTAACCAGGAGTTAAATGCACAGGAGCTTCTGATATAAAAGGAGCTGGCAAGCTAAGACATGCCTGTATGGCAGGAGAGGATGATAAGTAGCAGACAACAATATGGAGAAAGGATATTCCTTTTGTTTCTGTATTTTGGTCTAAGTCTGTCTTCCCTACTTTCTTGACCTTGTAGGTTGGAAGCCAGCAAGTAGAACTGAGCCATGACAGCAAGAGAAGAGAACCACTTCTCTCTCTTTTTCTTTCCCTTGCTGCTATCGCTGAGGAATCAAGCAAGGCACCAACACAAGGAAACGTTTTGCATGATCCATAACATTTCCCAGGCCATTGCTCACGTATATTATTGTCAGATGCAAATGTAGACTTTTAAAAGTCAAATGTCCTTTCTAGAACTTACTAGTGACCTTTCTATTTCTGTAAAAGAGTTGGTGGGGATGATTTAATTATTTATTTTCTCAATACTTTTTCATTTTTTAAAAATAGTAACATAATGCTATTTAGCAATTGGGGGGGATAATAATAATAATAATAATAATAATAATAATAATAATAATAATAATTTATTTGTACTCCGCCCATCTGGCTGGGTTTCCCCAGCCACTTTGAGCAGCTTCCAACAAAGATTAAAAATAAATTAAAATATCACACATTAAAAACTTCCATGCCTTCAGATGTCTTCTAAAAGTCAAATAGTTGTTTATCTCTTTGACATCTGATGGGAGGGCATTCCACAGGGTGGGCGCCACTACCGAGAAGGCCCTCTGCCTGGTTCCCTGTAGCTTTGCTTCTCGCAATGAGGGAACCACCAGAAGGTGAAGGCCCTTGGCGCTGGACCTCAGTGTCCAGGCAGAACGATGGGGGTGGAGACGCTCCTTCAGGTATAATGGGCCGAGGCCATTTAGGGCTTTAAAGGTCAACACCAACACTTTGAATTGTGCTCAGAAACATACTGGAAGCCAATGTAGGTCTTTCAAGACCAGTGTTATGTGTTAATAAGATTAAGAAAAATTATTCAATGAAACCAGTAGTTCAAGATTCCTCTAGTGGGAACAGAAACTCACACTGGGTCAGTTAGACGAGGCTGTTCAAGGAGAGGGTCACCACTGATTCTTCAGCCAAGATCACCAGGAAGCAATAAAACAGACAAGATCTGCAAACTGGAATTTTTTAATCATCCTTGGAAAAGACCTTTTACTGAATTTGACTTACTTGTGTGTACATATAAAAAGTATTTTGGTTATGGAGGACTTTACTGGATAATATAGTGCTATATTATATGTGCTGTGTGGAACCTTCATTTTAATTCCAGTTCTAATTAATGAAAAGCTATGTGCTTTGTGCTGTTCAATGGCTCTAGGAAGAAGCAGTCTATCATTACACCTTTTCTGCAGTGTGATGAGGTCAATGGAGCTCTGCAGATAAACTGGCAAGCTGAGTCTGATAGAAAGTCCTCTTTTCGTGTGGAATGCCATGGACACGGTGTATCTTGATTTCAATGATATTCTTGCAGAGAAACTGGTAAAACGTGGGCTGGATGAGGTTACTGTCAGGTGGATTTGAATCTGGTTGACTGACCCAACCAAAAGAATACTCACTAATGGGTCCTCAATAGGGATAAATGTAAGGTTCCATACTTAGGCGGGAATAACCAGCTGCTCAAATATAAGATGGGGGATGGGTCGGGACACCTGGTTTCCTAGCAGTACATGCGAAAAGGATCTAGGGCAGTGTTTCCCAACCTTGTGCCTCCAGCTGTTTTTGAACTACAACTCCCATCATCCCTGACTAGCAAGACCAGTGGCAAGGGATGATGGGAACTGTAGTCCAAAAACAGCTGGAGGCACAAGGTTGGGAAACACTGATCTAGGGGACATAGTAGACCACGAGCTTAACATGAGTGTGATGCACCATATTTGGTGGGATTGTAAAAAGGTAAAAGCTTATTGGGAAATGATATATAATGAATCGAAGAACATGTTGAAAATAACTTTTGTAAAAAAAACCAGAAGCCTTTCTACTAGGTATTTTAGGCCAAGATATACCGAAAGAAAAGAGGACTTTATTTATGTATGCCACTACAGCAGCAAGAATGTTGATTGCACAAAATTGGAAGACTGGAGAAATACCAACTAAAGAACAATGGCAGGAGAAACTGATGAACTATGCAGAACTGGCAAAAATGACAGACAGACTAAGAGAAAAAGACAACAGTGACTTTAAAAAAGAGAATGGGAACCATTTATATTATACTTGCAGAAACAAAGAAAGTCTATAGACTTGATGGCAGGATTTAAATAAACATCCCCATTATTAGTATTAGAACATGTGTAGAAGATAGAGAAATAATATGGTGTGTTCATTGTTATCTTTATGATTTTAGGTTTGATGTTCTTGTATAAATATTTTATTAGTAGTTTTTTTCTTTTAAGAGGTAGCAAAGTGGGTGAAAGCAGAAACAGAAGCAGAAGTTGAGGGAAGCGCAGGAGGGGAGGGAGGGAGGAATGCATAGTAAATGTTATACATATGAGATGTATGTAATGAATGAAAAAGGAAAATGAATAAACAAAATTTAAAAAAACAAAAACAAAACATGAGTGTGATGAATCACATGGCGGAGGGAGCAAGCTTGTTTTATCCTGCTCCAGAGACTTAGACTTCATCCAATGGCTTCACGTTATAAGAAAGGAGAATCCGAATAAACATCTGGAAGAATTTTCTGGCAGAGCTGTTTGACAGTGGAACAGATTCCCTCGGAAGATGGTGAGCTTGGAGGCTTTCAAGCAGAGGTTGGATGGCCATTTCTCATGGATGCTTTAGTTGAGATTCCGGCTTTGTAGGGAATTGGACTATATGACTCTTGGGTCCCTTCCAACTCTACAGTTCTATTATTCTACATATGGTCAGACTATCACTTTGTCACAGTGACAGTGTTAAACAGAGTTTCAGAATCAGATACCCTCCACACGGCAATCCACTTCTTTGTGCTTTGCGGTTGTTCTGGAAAAGAAGAAGAATTTACTGGAGTGAGGAGTTGACTCCCATTTCCCATTACAGTGGTACCTCGGGTTACATACGCTTCAGGTTACAGACTCCGCTAACCCAGAAATAGTACCTCGGGTTAAGAACTTTGCTTCAGGATGAGAACAGAAATCGGGCTGCGGCGGTGCGGCGGCAGCAGCAGGAGGGCCCATTAGCTAAAGTGGTGCTTCAGGTTAAGAACAGTTTCAGGTTAAGAACGGACCTCGGGAATGAATTAAGTACTTAACCCGAGGTACCACTGTAATAGGGAAAATGCCATCTACAGATGAAATGTAAGATTAAGGTAGCACATGATATACAAAGCCATGACAAAGAGGAGCCAAAGCAGTCAAGTGAAATTTCATCTGGATGGGTGGGCCTACTGAAGTTGCATATGGTCAACGAATACATGCTTCTTAACCTTTGAGTGGATTGTGTACACAGCCCTAAATGTGCCATACATTTAAAGCAGTAATATACCACCTTAAACTCATCGCTTTCCCAAATGATTTATGGGAACTGTAGTTGGTTAGGGGTGCTGAGAGTTGTTAAAAGGTAAAGGTAAAGGTACCCCTGCCCGTACGGGCCAGTCTTGACAGACTCTAGCCTTGTGCGCTCATCTCACTCTACAGGCCGGGAACCAGCGATGCCCGCAGACACTTCCGGGTCACGTGGCCAGCGTGACAAGCTGCATCTGGCGAGCCAGCGCGGCACACGGAACGCTGTTTACCTTCCCGCTAGTAAGCGGTCCCTATTTATCTACTTGCACCCGGGGGTGCTTTCGAACTGCTAGGTTGGCAGGCGCTGGGACCGAGCAACGGGAGCGCACCCCGCCGCGGGGATTCCAACCGCCGACCTTTCGATCGGCAAGTCCTAGGCGCTGAGGCTTTTACCCACAGCGCCACCCGCGTCCCCGCTGAGAGACCCTTATTCCCTTCATTGAGCTACAGTTTCCTGAGTAGTTTAATAATCAGTACATTTCTCCATCTAGTCCAGGGGTAGGCGAGTAGTCAAGATATTATGGATAACAATTCCCAACATCCCCAATTGTTGGCTGTACTGGCTAAGGTGTATGGGAGCTATACTCCAGAATATCTGGAGGGCCTGCCCATTATCCCGTTGTTGTTTTTTACAGTAGCCAACTAGATACTTCTTGGAAACCCAAAAGCAGGACAAGATGCCAATAGGCCTCTCCTATGGGGTCGGGGGAGAGCCGGCCCTACCATTAGTTAGAGAGAGGTGTGGGGTGTCACGAAAGGGCAGAAAACTTAGTTATTTAATTCTTTATTTTAGCCTAATTTATTTTCCCCCACACCCCATTTCTTCTTACCTATTCATATATAATTAAAAATAAATTAACAAATTAATGATAATATTTTATACACATATGCCTACATATGCTTACATGTATCGTTGTTCAGGTTACAGGAGTGCGAGTGGCGCTGTGGGTAAAACCTCAGCACCTAGGGCTTGTCGATCGCAAGCTCGGCGGTTCGAATCCCCGTGGCGGGGTGAGCTCCCATCTTTCAGTCCCAGCTCCTGCCCACCTAGCAGTTCAAAAGCACCCCTAAGTGCAAGTAGATAAATAGGTACCGCTTTCTAGCGGGAAGGTAAGCGGCATCTCCGTGTGCTGCGCTGGTGCTGGCTCGCCAGAGCAGCTTTGTCACGCTGGCCACGTGACCCGGAAGTGTCTCTGGACAGTGCTGGCCCCCAGCCTCTTAAGTGAGATGGGCGCACAACCCTAGAGTCGGACATGACTGGCCCGTACGGGCAGGGGTACCTTTACCTTTTACCTATCGTTGTTCATACTGAAATAATCCTAACTTTTGATATTATTTCATTGTCATTTGGGTTCATGTGACTTTTTCTTTTCTTACTTACTGGGGGAATGGCACTGTGATATTTTCAGTGAATATATGATAAAAAAACCTAAAAAAACAACAACCCTGCAGTATTTTACCTCAGCCCAGTACACAGGGACATCACTGCAGAGGATATTCACGGTGGTTCCTAGAGTTGTGCGATCTGCCAGTTCTCCTTGCTTGAAGCTGTAGGATACGTGGTCATCTCCTGAGCCCTTGAAGGAAACAAGGTGAAATTTAGTATATGGGTAGTGCAGATTTTCACTTAGATGTCTGTTATGTACTGAAGTTCTCACTCTGGGCCAGCAGGGGGATACTGCAGATAGTTTTCACTCAGGTCCGCATATGCAAATAAGGAATTGAAAGTGACATTCAGTGATTTCGCTCAGTGTTTCAGCTCCGTGATTCAGCTCAGCTCAGAGGGTGGCCGTGTCTGGCTGTGCTCTGATGTCCATCAATCCTACCTTCATCGCCAGTGTTAAGTAGTGGGTGAACATATCAGACGACACAGCGATTCTTCAGACAACTCTTGTTTATTCACAGGCCAGAACAGAACTGAACTGACGGGTTCAGCCAACCTGCTTATATAGAGCTCAACTACAAAGCAACAGTAACAACTTTCTGTAACTATCCAATCACTGAACGTTACTTTCAATCCCTTATTTGCATATGCGGACTTGAGTGAAAACTATCTACAGTATCCCCCTGCTGCCCCAGGGTGAGAACTTCAGTACATAACAATGTCAAGGTGTCAATGCTCTGGTTCCTTGGTTTTGAGGAATGCTCACAGTGGTGCAGCTAATTTTAGACCTTGGATTTAGTGATCTTATCCTCCCACCCGCGGTTTAGACAGTCATTTATTTTGCGAAGCATACAATCAACATTTCTGTTCTCCTCCCCCCATCCAATGCCTGCTATTCCAGCTTTACAACCTCTTCTACATTCCTAAAATGTTAATGCAAAAAACCCACAAACAAATCTGAGGTTGTTGTTTTTTAGTACAATACTTTCAGCATCTGCAGTTTCATAATTTCAATTTATAAATTATAGCACTAGCAAGAGCACAGGAATAAAATGGGGTTCGCTTCTCCTGGCCTGGTGCTTAAAGGCACATTTAGCAACGTTTCATTGTAGTAAACGGCTATATCTATCATCTATCTATCTATCATCTATCTATCTATCATCTATCTATCTATCTATCTATCTATCTATCTATCTATCTATCTATCTATCTATCTATATCTATCTATCATCTATCTATCTATCATCTATCATCTATCTATCTATCATCTATCTATCTATCTATCTATCTATCTATCTATCTATCTATCTATCTATCTATCTATCATCTATCTATCTATATCTATCTATCATCTATCTCTATCATCTATCTATCTATCTATCTATCTATCTATCTATCTATCTATCTCTCTATCTATCTCTATCTCTATCTCTATCTCTATCTCTATCTCTATCTCTATCTATCATCTATCATGATCCCAGTTCTGATCCCAGAATGTCCTGCTTTATCCTTAAAGGTAAAGGGACCCCTGACCATTAGGTCCAGTCGCGGACGACTCTGGGGGGCGCGGCGCTCATCTCGCTTTATTAGCCGAGGGAGCCGGCGTACATCTTCCAGGTCATCTGGCCAGCATGACTAAGCCACTTCTGACGAACCAGAGCAGTGCATGGAAACGCCGTTTACCTTCCTGCCACAGCGGTACCTATTTATCTACTTGCACTTTGATGTGCTTTCGAACTGCTAGGTAGGCAGGAGCAGGGACCGAGCAACGAGAACTCACCCCATCGTGGGGATTCGAACCGCTGACCTTCTAATTGGCAACTCCTAGGCTCTGTGGTTTAGCCCACAGCGCCACCCACGTCCCTCGCTTTATCCTTCGGACGTCCCTATTTTCACTGGAGAAATGTTGGAGGGTATGGAGTTATGCGATCCCTGAGCCAAGGAGATAAGTAACTATACAACCTTTAGGAGACATCTAAAGCCAACCCTGTATAGAGAAGTTTTTTTATTTAAAAATGCTTAATGTTTTATTATAGTTTTATATATGTTGGAACCTGCCCAGAATGGTTGGGGCAACCCAGCCAGATGGGTGGGGTATAAATAATAAAATTATTATTATTATTATGGAATAGGACAACCTGATTTTCACTGCAGAAATTTTGGAGGGTATGGGCTTCTGCCTCAAGGTCTAATCCTAGCTGCCCTACTGAAGCAGTCAGTTAAGGTTTCTGGTACACAGCACAATCTACATGAAATATAAGGGGAAAATGGGGAAATGGTGCTCTCTGCTACCACATTCTCTCAACTGCAGTATTATTTAATAAGTGTTGGGGAGAGATTCTCCACACCCCATATCTTCTTACTTGTTCATCAAAGTGCTCTATTCCTTGGGTGATTTCACGTAGGCTGGGCACATCAACTGAATCCATTGCCACCACTGAGCATTGTTTTCTGTCCTGAATTCGGAAGCCGATCAGACGCTAGGAACAAAGCAGGAAGCAGAGAAGATTGGGGGATAAATTAAGGAATGCCCTCCTCCAAGTGTGCAGCTGGTACTGTGCTTTAAACAGGGGGTGGGGGCAAGTTCCTTGCTAGAGATTATTAGGAAATGGATTGGAAAGAGAAACTGCTAATATCATAATACCGTTATGCAAGTCTGTTGCTTGTTGCAGTGACGTAGAATGGGGGGGGGCAGAGGGGCTGTTGTCCCGGGCACAAAATTTGGGGGTGGCATAAAAATTCAAAAGAATAATAAACCACTTTGAGGGTTTGTTTTTAAAAAAACAATCAAGTGGTGTCAAGCAGTGTAAAAATTACATGGAATAAATAAATAAACAAATAAACAAATAAATAAACAACAACAACAACAACAACAATCACTGACCCTGTCCCCTCTCCCTGCTGGGAAGACCCTTCTCCACCACCATAGTTGCCCAGCCCTGATAGGAAGCATGGGTTAGGGCAGAGCTTTCCAAACTGTGCATCGCAACACATCAGTGTGTCAGCTTCAGTGTGTAATTGTGTCTTGCAAACGCTCCCCATTCTCTTCCTGGGGCTGGAAAGGGGTTAGTTTAACCTCTGGTTTGCTAGTAAAACTGAATCACAGTGTCCTGAAATGATGCATGTCTAAAAAGTTTGTCACCAACGTGAAAAGTTTTAAAAGCTCGGGATTAGGGAGAGCCCCGGGCACTGGCAATCCACGCTACGCCCCAGTCTTATTGTAAACTGCAACCTCCAGTTTGTAATTAACGTAAGGTTGCCATATGTCCAGAATTTCCTGGACATGTGCCCAGGGGAAATTTTTTGGATAATCAGCAAAATGTCCTGGATTTATAGCTCAACAACTTTGAGTATCTAGAAAAAAATAACTTTTGTGTCCTGAATTTTAGTTCTAGAAATATGGCAACCCTAAATTAACACCAAGCCACAATTCTTTGAAAGCAAAACTAAACTCAGCAGAAGTCGTCCTCCTAGGAGGAGGAAAATGGAGGAGGCAGCACGTGAGCTCAAGCCTTTTTTGGACTCATAGAAGCTCATCTACATACTGTTAAGCCACGCTTTAGTGTCCCATGTGTACTGGGCTGTGAATTAAGAAAGGCACTATGGGTTCCAGTGTAATGTTGCAGAAGATCCTGTAGGGACAGAGCTCCAAGACTATTCAGTTCAACCACCTGAGATGGTAAAATGTCTTAGAACGTTTTGATGTCCACCTAGAATATATTTGACACTTACGTGTTTATAGTCGTAGACAACAGTTGCTGAGGTCCTATTGCTCTGGATATGAAAGGCAGCAACACTTTCCTGGTTGTTCACCATCATAGTTTGCTCAACCACTTCGCCATCTCCTGTACTACTAGTGATTTTAATTATCTACAAAGGAGAGAGACAAGTTTCAACAGGGAAATGCATTTTCTGTGTTCCTGGTACTTTGCATGGTTGATCTCGAAGCACAAATCTGAAGCATTTTAGCTGGTGCTATAGAGTCATATCAAAATAAAGGCGACATGGCAAGAGGGTGTGATCCTGCTCCCTAGCTCATGCATTTAATAAATAAACAAGCACTTTTCCGATGATTAATATGTGTGTAGCAGTGATGGACTAAATTTTAATCATGAAATAAATGCCGAATTGGCAATCGTAGAGAAGGGAAGTTGTCTGTTCCCATAATTACCCCTGTTTCTGTGTACATTACTGAGGTCCAATTAAATGCCTTAACAATGATGTAAGCGTATTTATTATAGAGAGTCTTGATTCTGGTGTTACTTTTTCCACCTTCAAATAACTTGTGGAGGGAGGAATAATACTATTCCTTCCACCGTGTCCCTGTGTGCATGGGCAAAGGTTTTCTCCACTTATGCTGCTAGAGATCTTTTAGTTGGAGGACGTGGGATTTAGAACTTTGGGCTGGTATCTGGCAATTTGTGCACTTAAATCCTAAACTAAACAAAGTCCCAAATAACCCAACAGACCAGGGTCCCTCCACATACTGTTGGACTACATTTCCCATCAGCCTTGACCCTTGGCTATCATGACTGGGGCTGATGGGAGCTGGAATTCAATAACATCTGGAGGGTCACAGGTTCCCCACCCTTGGTCTAAGGATTGCAGACATAATGGGTTGTATCCTGCTAAATTCTTTTCAGATTGGATCCATTGACATTAATGAACCTAAGTTAGTCATGTTCATTAATTTCACGGGATCTACTTGGAGTGGGATCAGCACTGGATACAACCCAGTGTATGTGAGACTCCAAAACACTTTATGAAATGGTAATATGATGATATCCCAATGGAAACCCCATATTGAGAGGACGTGTACCTCTGAATCTCAAGTACTCTCAACAAAAGTCATTTGACTTCATGACCTCCTGCTCATCCAAACTCAGACTGGCAGGGTTCATCAGCACCAACACTGGCCCTGCACCTTACCCTATGGAATGAGTGGCTGGTCTGCAAGCCATGTTTAAATTTCCTATAATCTGTCAGAATGATTCTTCCTTGGACACTAGAGGAATTTCAAATGATGATCAGTAGCTTAGCCGCTGATGGCCAATGATCAGCTTTACACTTTTGAATGACACTAGCTTTCTTTTCAGTCTTCTACTCACCTTTTCAGTGTGTTGCTGCGTCATGTAAACGCCAATGAGAATCGCTCCAATAATGATAATGGCCAGAAGCACCAGGATGACAGAGATGAGGATCATTTGCTTCCTCTCCTTAGGCACTCTGGGTATAAACCTGAGGGCCTGGGAAAGAGAGACAGGGGCTTAGCTGGGAAAGGTC
Source organism: Podarcis melisellensis (assembly GCF_964234715.1). Lineage (NCBI taxonomy): Eukaryota > Metazoa > Chordata > Lepidosauria > Squamata > Lacertidae > Podarcis > Podarcis melisellensis. The sequence continues at coordinate 13,576,866 of NC_138532.1, read as the reverse complement.
AGACCATTACTCTCTCCACCCACAGATTCCCATCCATATGGCACTTTCTGAGACAGTGAGCTGCAACACAGTTTAAGCAGGACAGCCGTAAAGGTAAAGGTAAAGGTACCCCTGCCCGTACGGGCCAGTCTTGACAGACTCTGGGGTTGTGCGCCCATCTCACTTAAGAGGCCAGGGGCCAGCGCTGTCCGGAGACACTTCCGGGTCACATGGCCAGTGTGACATCGCTGCTCTGGCGAGCCAGAGCTGCACACGGAAACGCCGTTTACCTTCCCGCTGGTAAGCGGTCCCTATTTATCTACTTGCACCCGGAGGTGCTTTCGAACTGCTAGGTTGGCAGGCGCTGGGACCGAGCAGCGGGAGCGCACCCCGTAGCAGGGATTCGAACCGCCGACCTTTCGATCAGCAAGTCCTAGGCGCTGAGGCTTTAACCCACAGCGCCACCTGTGTCCACAGCGCCACCTGTGTCCAGGACAGCCGTGGGAGCTTCCTATTTCAAGAAAAGGCTTTAAGTGATGGACCTTCTTGAGATAGAGTTTTTCCAAAGACTGGGTGTTTGAAACTAAAAACTACCAAAAAGACGGCAAAGACTACCAAAAAGACGGCAAAGTGGAGCTGATCGAGATTTGGACATGGTGTGGGGGGGAGGGAAATTCGGAATCCAAAGGGTGTGAAATTATATTCTGTTCTTTACTTTGTTATTTCATTCTGTCCTGTGTATTAAAGAGGCGAATTCGTGGAAGGGAACAAGGATCGATCTTAGAGGGAAAAAATATTTTTAAGTTGAAGGATGGTGGAATATAAAGGGAAAATGGCTATATAAGATGAATTAAACTGAACATTGGGTTAAGATAATAATGATAATAAGCTTAAAATTTCAGGGTAAAAACTTGTGGAACTAATTTAATGGAAATGGGATACAAGAGGGGGTGGGGTGGGGAAGTCCTGGAAAGATGTTAATGAAAGTAAGGCTGAAATGCAAATGTCTTTTTTTTCTTTTTTCTTTCTTTTTTATATTTTGGATTTTTTCTGGAAACTTCAATAAATATTATTTTAAAAAAAATTAAGTGAGGAAGGCAACACGGTTTAAGCAGTACAGCCGTGGGAGCTTCTTATTTCAAGTAAAGGCTTTTCGTGAGGAAGGTTATATTTTAATACTAAAAAAGGAACCATTTCTTGAAACACGAATCAAGTAACAGGTCTAGAGAATGCAGAATCATAATTAATTTCTGTGCCTACCTTAGAGTGGTAGGATTTGCAGGATTGTGCCGTGCACATAATTAAAACTTAATATTTTGGGATAATTGGTGAGTAATTTTAGCTGCAATTCTATGGCCCATGGAATCGTGCCCAAGGGGCCATAGGATACATCAGAGCTCCTTTTGCAGTCTTGGAGACTGAGACTAGCAGTGGCTTTTCAGGTTTTCAGGCAGGATTTCCCCCCAGCCCTACCTGGGGACACCAGGGAATTGACCCCAGGACCTTTTGCATGCAAAAATGTGCCCAACCATCAAGCTTTCTCCTGTGCTCCTTAGAGAAGCAAGCTAGTTTAAGAGGGTGCAGACCAGGCGACATAGGACGCTAGTGGCGCTATGATCTAAACCACTGAGTCTCTTGGGATTGCCGATGGGAAGGTTGGCAGTTCAAATCCCTGTGATGGAGTGAGCTCCTGTTGCTCTGTCCCAGCTTCTGCCAACATAGCAATTTGAAAGCATACCAGTGCAAGTAGACAAATAGGTACTGCTGTGGCAGGAAGGTAATCAGCGTTTCTGTGCGCTGTGGCATCTGCCACGGTGTTCTGTTGCACCAGAAGTGGTTTAGTCATGCTGGCCACATGGCCCAGAAAGCTGTCTTTGGACAAACGCTGGCACCCTCGGCCTGAAAGTGAGATGAGCACCGCAACCCCATAGTCGTCTTTGACTGGACTTAACCATTCAGGGGTCCTTTACCTTTTACCTTTACCTTTTTACATAGGACACACAGCCCTGTCATCTTCAACCGAAACTTGAAACTGGTGCCTCATCCTGCCTAATGATATGGCAGACCGTACTTGGCATTCTGTGTCAGCATCTGTCAGTTTTGCTACTGAGTTACTATCAAAATGAGTTCTCTTGCACACCCCAAATACCATTTTCTGCTAAATAGGTTCCCAGCCCTCCAAAAAATCTACAGTACTTACCATGGGTTCTGATGACATGTTGACCTGACAGCCGACTTTGGACTCCATCTCTGCTGCGATGTCAAATGAAAACTACCGTAGCCAGTTCACTTTTATAGGAAGATCTATGGGCAGGATGAGGCCAAAGGTTCCTGACAAACTCGATCATGGGAAATATGATCACCAGTAATTACCGTACTTCTGACCTGGCATTTGACCTCCTTTAGCTGAAGGGGGATTTTCTAGTTGAGCAGTATACCATGGAGAGAGCTTTAGAAAGGACAGCAAACCCCCACAAAAACTAGAATTTCCACATTTTTAACAGTGACTTAGCAACTGATTACCCAACATATTGAGGTTCTCTCTTAAATTTGTTAATCAAAGGTTGTAGCCAACTAAGGTATACTCGGATTTTCACATCTCACATATACTAGAATTTTCACATTTTTAACAGTGACTTAGCAACTGATTACCCAACATATTGAGGTTCTCTCTTAAATTTGTTAATCAAAGGTTGTAGCCACCTAAGGTATACTCAGAATAGACCTATTGAAATTAATGAACTTAAGTTAGTCGTGTCCATTAATTCTAGTAGGTTGGCTGTGAGTAGGACTTGAATTGGATACAGCCCCAATTATTTAACTATAATGGGTTCAGGAAGCCCCTGATATCTATTGTAGATGTTGTTGGGCTACAACTCCTGCTGGCATAGCCGATGGTCAGGGATGATACATCTGGAGGACCACAGGTTCCCCATCCCATCTGAGTGTTTTCCGGGAAATGGGAAGTTGTAACTTTGATGGGGATTAGAACCTCTAGGAGGAAGGAAGCTGGAATGAAGGGAGACCACAGGGAGGAGAGCTAAGGGAAGGGATAGTGAGAGTAACCAGAGAGAAGTATGGGTGGAAGAGACAGATCAAGCAGATGAAAATGTCCTCTTCACATATAATGCATGCCAGGAAGAACATTGCTTATGTGGACTGCGGATGAAGTAGAAACTATAAGTCCAAGGTAGTGCAATGTGGTTACCAAGGTTGAATTTCACATACCAGTTTGAACCAACCAGCCAATTCTTTGGCCACATGCTTCCAGTCGTAGTTTATAAACTGCCCTATCCCCTAAATGAGTTGTGGGCATATTGGCAATGCACCTCAGGGTGCTAGGAAGCATTCTGGGTTGAGATGTGGTTATAGGCAACCGAAGATGACCTCACTTGCAATGGTGCATGAATGACATCACACCAGGTGTAAGCACCCTAGGACAGCTTCCTGGGCCCTGGTAGGGTGCACCAGCACTAATGCTTGCCTTGGGTTCTTTACATCAGGTAGCAGGGTCTGTGCACCCCCATTTTAATCTCTCACAATGCCTCAGCGTGACAGTACATTGAACTCTTATGGTAAATTGGGACAAGTTAAACTGGCAGTTTCTAGCCATGCTTGCATCATTCCGCCACTGCCAGATAAACTTGGAGGGAGACTCATCAGTGGAGGAGGAGGCTCAACAGAGGCAACAGTTCCTGAATTATTTAAAGGTAAAGGAACCCCTGACCATTAGTTCCAGTCACGGACGACTCTGGGGTTGCAGCGCTCATCTTGCTCTATAGGCCGATGGAGCCGGTGTTTGTCCGCAGACAGCTTCCACGCCATGTGGCCAGCATGACTAAGCTGCTTCTGGCGAACCAGAGCAGTGCATGGAAACACCGTTTACCTTCCCACCAGAGTGGTACCTATTTATCTACTTGTACTTTGACATGCTTTCAAACTGCTAGGTTGGCAGGAGCAGGGTCTGAGCAACGGGAGCTCACCCCGTCGCAGGGATTTGAACTGATCGGCAAGCTCAGTGATTTAGACCACAGCGCCACCCGTGTCCCTTGCACCAGGGTTTACCCCAGCGTAATAGAGTTGGCCAGGATGCCAGAAGGGATACAATTTATGAGCTTTCTCCATTATCTGCACAGCAGGGGGTGTCCAGTCAACAGATAAATTGCAAATGGATAAAAACATTGGCAGGATCATTGTAATAATCTGCAGCTTCATAGGAGTATATATTTAAAGTACAGTGGTACCTCGGGTTACAGACGCTTCAAGTTACAGATGCTTCAGGTTACAGACTCCGCTAACCCAGAAATAGTACCTTGGGTTAAGAACTTTGCTTCAGGATGAGAACAGAAATTATGCGGCGGCAGTGGGAGGCCCCATTAGCTAAAGTGGTACCTCAGGTTAAGAACAGTTCAGGTTAAGAACAGACCTCCGGAACGAATTAAGTACGTAAGCAGAGGTACCACTGGAGATAATTAAATGAGCAAATTGAATGAATTTGGATCTGCAGAAGATATTAAAAAATAGATTTAAGGAACTACAGAGAGAGGAAGAAGGAAGTCAAGCTTTGAAATATTAAAACGATTGTAAAATTAATGAAATGTATAAACCTGAAAAGTATAAATAAAAATTAAAAACAAAACAATACTTTGAGCGGGCCCGGCCCCTTTCCCACAAAGATCAAAGGGGCTGGAGACACACCTGGCCCCTAGAGTTGGTGCACCTGCACAGGATCTACACCACACCTGTTTCAGCCCTTGGCAGACCCTGCCCATGTGACAGGAAGACTGCGACCATGTTGTTGTTTTCCCTTGCTCCCCCTCAATGCGCATATCTGCTAAAATACTGGGAAACAAGAGGAAGTTACAATGGTTATCTTATCAGGTGGCCAGTTTAGCAGCTTTTATAGACCTAGTTATTGGGGAAATCTACCTGTATACACAACTGATAAGCATAGGTTTATCATGCTGAGTGCAACCAGAAAGTCTTCCATGTGCAACTGTAAAACGTCAGCCTTACAAATGGAAATTGCTACCTGCATACAAAACCGACAAGGGTACATTTTTTGATGCTGCACCGGAGGCTACAGGCCTCCATTTTCCGCATCCTTGCTGTCACACGGAAGAGGAGATTCTGCACATATATCTGTCTACTCATGTAGATAGCTATTTTATTGGACACCTTTATATACAGGCACCCCCCCCCCCATTTCCATGAGGGTGGTGTTCCAAGTCCTTGTGCATGTCACCAGGATGTGCGTAAGCTTGCCCTGGCCTGTTCTGCCCCATGCTGAAAACGGCATGCCCTCCAACATTTCTCTGATGAAAATAGAGATGTCCCATTCCATAATGATAATTTTAATATTAATATTCATACCCCACACATCTTATAGGGTTGCCCCAGCACTCTGGGCAGCTTCCAACATATATAAAAAACATAACAAAACATTAAACATTCAGAATACTTCCCTATACAGGATTGCCTTCAGACAGTTCAGGGGTTGCATAAAGCGTGACATTCTGGGACGCAATTCAAAACCGGGACAGCTTCTCTAAATCAGGGAAGTCCCTGGAAAATAGGGACACTTGGAGGGTCTGAAACTGTGCACAGATCTGTGGTTGCACACATGCCAATTGCACACAAATGGGGGTTTGCCTGTATATAAGGAAAGCAATTCAAATAATTATCCACCACTTTTTGGTAGTCACACCCACCCTCCTGGCAGATGTCAAAGAGTTAAATGATTATATAACCTTTTGTAGACATCTGAAGGCAGCCCTGATTTGGGAAGCTTTTAATGTTTGATGTGTGTGTGTTTTCTTTCACTCACTGTTTTTGTTGGAAGACTCCCAGAGTGGCTTTGGTTTTTTTGTATGTTTTAATAATAATAATAATAATAATAATAATAAATTTTATTTGTATCCCACCCTCCCTAGCCAAAGCCAGGCTCAGAGTGGCTTACATCATATTTATATGCACAATACAACATACAATTTGCAAATAAAATAAAATTCAACATTCATTACAATAACATATAATAATATTTTGTATGTTAAATGGTATAGTTTAATTATGGAGAAGTGATAGGAAACTGAGCACAGCCTTATTGTAATACTGTACATTGTTCCTGATGTTATAAGAATACTATGGTCCCAAATATAAAATAAATGTTCATAAATGTACAAGGAAACACATATATAAGTATATAAACCACAAGTCTGAAATAGTGTTGTTGTTGTTTACTCGTTTAGTCGTGCCCGACTCTTCGTGACCCCATGGACCAGAGCACGCCAGGCACTCCTGTCTTCCACTGCCTCCCGCAGTTTGCTCAAACTCATGTTTGTAGCTTCGAGAACACTGTCCAACCATCTCAACCTCTGTCGCCCCCTTCTCCTTGTGCCCTCAATCTGAAATAGTACAGGAGAGCAATCCTGAAGTCATTTTGACTTTCACTCTATATTTTTGTTGGAAGCCTCCCAGAGTGGCAAAGACAACAAAAGCATATTATGTTAGCAAATGTGTTTGGTTTTTTTGTCTGAAATAGTACAGGAGAGCAATCCTGAAGTCATTTTGACTCTCCCAAATTGGCCTCAATATATTTCTCTGCAAGAAGGGAGGAAATGGAGAAAGCCTCCCCTTTGTCTTTTTGCTTACAAATCCTGTCTTAAGGGTGTATTTGTGTATGAACAGGGTGAGCCTGGGACCTGGGACTCAGAAACTGAGATATTTACCATCACAAAAGAATGGCCAGGTTGACCAGGTAAAGCAATCAGTGACCATTAACAGATATTCTGGCAAACAGGATTTCTGCGGTAGACCACCTCCTTCTGTAATGTATGTATGATGTTTTGGGGGGTGGTCTTGGTCTACAGCAGGCTTCCTTGTTCTTGGCCCTCCAGATGTTTTTGGCCTACAACTCCCATGATCCCTAGCTAGCAGGACCAGTGGGTGGGGATGACGGGAATTGTAGTCTCAAAACATCTGGAGGGCCAAGGTTGAAGAAGCGTGGTCTACAGGGTGGGCAATTTCAAAAGTCTATATATTGGCTTGTGCACCATTGTTCTGGGTTCCTCCTCCCTCCTGCGAATGGTGAGTGAGGACCCTGTTGCAACAGTTTAATAAAGATCAGGCTTACTAGCTGCTTTGCTTCTCAATATTCTCTGGCTGGCCTCTGTTGTTTTCTCCTACTGATAGGTAACCCACTTAAGGACTCCATACGGGCTCTTGGATACCCAATAAGGGAAAAGGAGCAGGTTTTTTCTATAACACTGACTTTTATACCATACCTCAGTAAAATACCGCGCTTCCTTTCATAGTGTTCCCCCAAAACTGAACCCTGTCGTACCCTTCCCAGCCCAAGCTCACCATATAGGAGCAAGAGGAAACTTTAATTCTATTCACTGCTCACCCCCACACCCCCGTGTTATGGTGCTCCAAGCTCTGGGCTTCCAACACCTTAAGCAATCTCCTAACAACTATCATTCTCCTGCTAACTTATAAACTCTGATGTCACTTTTTCACAGACTTGATAGCTTAGCCAGCTCCAGAGGCACCATTTGCCTGGGAAGTTTGTAGCCTGGGCTGCTGCAATGAGCAGCCGTGGAAGCCTTTGGGAGGCAGAGACGTGAGAGGGCATCAGAGAAGGGAAAGAAGGAAAGAGGGACAGAGGCCAGTGTTTCCCGGGGTACTCTGACTATCATTCAAGGCGCCCCAGGGTGCCATGGCACACTGGTTGAAAACCACTGATTTAGCCAAATATGAGACGTGGTGAGAATAAACCAAACTCTACCAGGCACTTATATGATGGTCTTAATAAGAGTGGCTGGATATTTATATTTCTTTTCCTATCTTATCCTGTCCTGCCTAATCTACCCATTACTCCACAGCACCCACACCAGAGAGGAACAGAAGGGCATGGACACTGCATGACAAAAGAACAGGTTTATATCAATACCATGTCACGGAATTGAAATTCTTCCAGGCTGTTTCAATCTTCTATGGATATAATTCATAGCTCCAACATGTCCTGAGCTGAGGTAGAAGAATACTTTATTGAGAACAGAAAATTTCCTTGTAATTAATAGAGTAGATCCAGATTGTCCCTAGATATTGCTTTTTCATGCCCAGATGACTGCCTCTATTTCCTTAAAGAACACAATATAGCGTCCCTTCCCTTGGCACTGGACATTCCCATTGAAGAGTCGCCATGCAGTGTGGTCCCTTCATCCTCCTGTCTCTCATCGTGGGCCTTTTCGCACCCTGGCCTGAGCTGCTGGGCATCTCTGCGTCAGATACAGGTATGAGCTCTCTCTCCTCTTACAACTTCTAAATCTTATGTGTATCATGGCTGTACCTCCCCCTATTTCTCTCCAATTCTTTCACCTGCCTCTCTACATAGGGTTGCCCCCTTCCATAAGGCCCAAGTGATGTGGAGCTTGCTTTCTTGTAGGCAACACATGCACCCAATTATATTGATCACGCCATGGGAGTTTGAGGAGCTTGTGTGCCTACAAAGATTCCCTGGGCTGACTTTGCCCAGTGAGTGAACATGTGACCTTGAAAGGAGCTCAATGGATTCTCCATGGTGGCTCAAAATGAAGAGCTGTGGAGTTGTATCCAACATATTTCTACTCAGAGTAGATCCATTCAAATAGATGACTCTAAGTTAAACAAGACAATTCATTTCAATGCCTCTATGCCAAGTATGACAACGTTGTATACCATCTGTGGTCCTTGCCTGGGATCAGTGTCAGCACCTGGAATTCTCAGAAGTCTAACCTGAAGCACCACTTTAGCTAATGGGGCTTCCCGCTGCTGCTGCACCGCCGGAGCACGATTTCTGTACTCTCTTCAGCAATCTTTGCCAACTAAGCTCAGGGCTCAGGGTGTGGACATAGGAGTCTTGTTCATGGTTAGTGTTGACTTCTGGCATCCTCAGGAATATGTGCTGTTTCACTACGCCAGCCAAGATACTGTGCAGGTGGTACTCACCAGAGTGGCAGAGAGTGGCATGTTGTTTGGCCCATATTGTTTTGTGTGATTTTTGGTTCATAGATAGACAACTTGGCTTCTTCCAGAAGTCTTGGATTTCAGTTTCCCAGCTGACACCCAATGCTAAACTATTGAGAACAGGAAAGTGACTCTCAGCTAGAACTGGATAGAGCCCAGTGGTGGGGATTTAAGGTTATTACAATCTTCTGGGTAATGATCCATAATGAACTGAACAAAATGTTTAAACAAACTTTTGTTAAAAAACCTGAAGCTTCTTTACTAGGACTCATAGGAACTGAACTTCCCAAAGAAGATAATAAAATATTTTTGTATGCTACAACAGCTGCCCAAATATTGTTAGGCCAAAGATAGAAGGACGAAAAGATAGCAATGAAAGAAGAATAGCAAATCAAGCTAATGGACTATGCAGAAATGGCAAAATTAACGGCAGAGCTCAGAGACTATGACAATGAGAAGTTTAAAAAAGAGTGGGAATCGTTTACTATTTATGTGCAAAAATACTGTAAACAGGTTGATACATATAAGTAAAGTATTTAAGTAAATCCTTGCAACTAGCAGAAAATTAGATAAAATTTAGAGAAATAATAATTGAAAAGGTTTAAGAATGGATATGCAGAAGAACTTAGTTAATATAAGGAACCAGAAGAGGGTATGGAGGGAAGTCCAGAGATTTAGGGAATCTCAAAGAGAGGGTTTGTGAAAACATATTTGAATAATTTTAGATCTGGTAGAAATGTGAGTTAATTACTGTTTTTATTTGTGAGGTGGAGTCACATGGTCAATGTCATTGCTTTCTGTGTTCAGACTTTGATATAATGTTTATATGAGGCTTGCCTTTCTTTTACCCACCAGATTGTCTACCTGATAAATGCAAACTCCCTAAGAAAGTAGGAAGATGCAAAGCAAGTTTTCCACGTTTTTTCTTCAATATTGAAACCCTGAAGTGTGAGCCGTTCATTTACGGTGGATGTCGAGCAAATGCAAATAACTTTCTGAATGAAAATGAATGCTATGAGGAATGTGGACGCTTTGGTAAGAACAAATAACTTGCTAATTTAGGGCTGGAACTGTGAACATTTGGGGGCAAATGGGCACATTTCAAAATTTGAGAAACTCTGATGGGTGTCCCCTTTTCTTGAAAACATGAAAGGCCTCCAAGTACAATATTATTATCTCTCTCTCCAAACCTCTCCATACAAACCCAGAAAGGCAGGATCCTCTCCCCTTAAAACCTAAACACAACTGAACAAAAAGCATTGTTTGAAATGATTTTTGGTACATTTTACATATTGCAAATTTTATTTGAGACCACTGAACAAGACTTATGGTCAAAAAGCCTTTGGCTTACTTTTCTTAAGCTATCTTAGCACAATGACAAACAGAATGTCTGAGAAGATAAAAATCAATTAAAATAAAATAATGTGTACCATTACAGTGGTACCTTGGGTTAAGTACTTAATTCGTTCCGGAGGTCCGTTCTTAACCTGAAACTGTTCTTAACTTGAAGCACAATTTTAGCTAATGGGGCCTCCCTAAGCTGCCACGCCGCCAAAGCAAGATTTCTGATCTCACCCTGAAGCAAAGTTCTTAACCCGAGGTACTATTTCTGGGTTAGTGGAGTTTGTAACCTGAAGCATCTGTAACCTAAAGCGTATGTAACCTGAGGTACCACTGTACTCAATAACGTCCGAACTCAATGTCCAAAGGAAAAACACACATTAAGGCAGCAGAATTCTTCAGTTACAGTTTACTGAGGTTTAAAAGCATACAGGATCTTACTGGAGCCCCAGTAAAGTCCCAAAACGTCAGCTCCTAAGACCTTATCCAGTTACAGAAGCAAAGAAACAGACAGTATAACAGAAAGCATAGAAAGAGACACAGAACTGCTCTGTAGGCAGGAAATATATCATCTGCCTCTGAGCGTTGACCATGAGCCCCACAGACTCACGAGATAAACAATGTGATGCAAGCTTGTATTGGAGAACATTCAAGAAAGTTCTGAACCCATAAAATTCACAATGCTTGACGATATCATCCCTTGAAAGGAAAATGAACAATGGCATCTGTTTCTGAAGGAAGATCTGCTCACCTCTTATCACCTTGAGTCGCTCCTGAGATATACTGTGTCCTGTGCTTTTACCTTCTTCCTAATGCTGCACCTTCTTCTTCTTCTTCTTCTTCTTCTTCTTCTTCTTCTTCTTCTTCTTCTTCTTCTTCTTCTTCTTCTTCTTCTTCGTATCATTTGATCCACCACAAAGATTCTCTCTTTCTTCCACAGTAGTGAAAGAGGAGTAATATTTTGGCATCCTCAAAAATGCCCCCTGCTCATGTGAAAGAAGACAACAGCTAAATTCCAGGTGTCCTGCCAATCTACAGATGTCCTACCATTCACCTCAGCTGAATATTCTGAATAAGTGCAACAGTAGTTCAGCATCCTCTGTATTCTGGTTCTTGAGTATGGGGTGTTGTCCACATTAATTCACCTGCTATTAAATCCACATTGATGCTGTTAAGTGTCTTCTATGGCTTACTATTTCTTTGTGGGAAGCTTAGATGACTTTATTTACAAAAATATTTATATGCTGCTTCATCATCTAAATATCAAAGTGATTTACATTATGTACATACATAATAAAACATGTATAAAAAAATTAGATCAGAGAACATCAGCTAACCATTAAGTATTTTCTTAAATGTTGGCATAAAGCTGTCATTATAAAAATGTTTTCAGCAGGCCTTTAAAGATTCACAACCTGCTGAATCTCTGTTGGCTGAGCAGTCCTTTAAGGTAAAGGGACCCCTGACCATTAGGTCCAGTCGTAGCCAACTCTGGGGTTGTGGCGCTCATCTCGCTTTATTGGCCGAGGGAGCTGGTGTACAGCTTCTGCGTCTTGTGGCCAGCATGACTAAGCCACTTCTGTTTTTTTAAAGAAATAACCTTTTAACAATTCTGTCACACTTTTGCACCAACTGGAGCTTTCAAATGAGGCCGAAGGGCAGCCCCACATACATCACATTGCTGTAATCCAGCCTCAAGGTTACCAACATGCGGCCAGACTTTCCCTGTCCAGGAGCAGCCATAGATGGCCAATCGGGCAGAGCTGTCAAAAGGAAATCCTAGATGCAAAGGACACCTGGGCAAACCCTCCAGAGCTGCCTTGCGTATCTCCTGGTCATGGGAACCACCCTCCCAAAGGGCACTTGTCTTCATCTGGAAGTGCCCTGGGAGGGATTTTAATTCAGCTTTAATTTTAAGAACAGGTATGGAGAGGTGCTGACATCTAGGGTGAACACAATGAAGGAAAGAAAGTACTGCAAAGTACAGTAGCCTGGGCTAGTTCTTATGGAATCGATGGCTTGTGAGAACTGTATAAAGGCGTGTGCACCAACCACTTCAGCTATGAAAGCCAGAGTGGAGTGGTGGTGCAGTCTGTAACTCACCACCCACCTGGAATGTGTGGATAAAAAGCACAGGGGGAGCAACACAGTTGGACAGCAAGCATTCACACGTTACACCCCCTCCCCATTAGGAGTCTGTGGTCACACCCACACTAGACATCTAAAACAGACTTGTACCATGTTGCCAGTCCTGGCTTTCCCCAAAGAGTACCCGGAACCCTAGTTTTTTAAGGGTGCCGAGAGTGGTTAGGAGAGCCCACACTGAGAAATAATTTCGAGAGCCCTTAAGCAACTCCATGTCCCAGGATTCTTTGTGGAAAGGGCTTGGTGGTGACAAAGAATGAGGACATAATGCCTGCTGGACATTTTCAGTGTCAGCACTTGGAATTCTTGGGGAGATGCTGGCTTTGGAACAGCTTACTTCCAGACATACTCATGTGGCCATCCAGAGATTAAATAAGAATCTTTTCCAGCCAAGTCAAGACTGTTCTTTTTCTCTGGCTGAATTAAAAATGGAATAAATGGTTCCAAATCTATCCCCCCCCCCATGAGGTATGTGTGTATAACATATTGCATGAACTTCATGTTTGCATTGACATTGAGAGTCTGTGGACCAACCTTCACCAATCTGAGCTGGCAGGGGCTGGTGGGAGTTGTAGTTCAATACATCTGCAGGGCAACAAGTTGGCGAACACTGCTGTCGACCGTAAGCACTCTTAAGATCTGTTCTAAGGCCTTGCTATATGTAGTTGAAAGAAAAGAAAAAACCGGAAGAAGGCCATAAACTTTGCATGACCAAAGATCAGGTTTGTATCAACATCATCTCACGGAACTGAAACATTTGAGAGTTCCAATGTGTCCCTATTTGATGTGGAAGAATACTTTAATGAGAACAGGAAATTACATTGGAATCATCAGAGTAGATCCAGAGTGTCCCTAGAGATTGGTAATTCATTTTTTCATGCCCAATTGATGGGCTCCATTTCCTTGAAGAACATGATGTAGCATCCCTTCCCCTGGCACGGGACATTCTTATCAAAGAGTCACCATGCAGTGTGGTCCCTTCATCCTCCTGTTTCTCATTGTGGGCCTTTTCGCACCCTGGCCTGAGCTGCTGGGCATCTCTGTGTTGGATACAGGTATAATAATAATAATAATAATAATTATATCCCACCCTCCCCAGCCGAAGCCGGGCTCAGGGCGGCTAACAACACTAAAATAGTGCAACATTCTAAAAACATTATAAAAATTAATTAAAATCAAAATTGATGGCCACCATAAACTAAAGTTCTGTAAAGATTACCAGAGGAGGGAGTCAGGCTACGCCCTGACCAAAGGCCTGGTGGAACAGCTGTCTTGCAGGCCCTGCGGAAAGATGTCAAGTCCTGCAGGGCCCTTGTCTGTTGTGACAGAGCGTTCCACCAGGTTGGAGCTGCAGCCGAAAAAGCCCTGGCTCTAATTGAGGCCAGCCTAACCTCTCTGTGGCCTGGGACTTTCGATATGTTTTTATTTGAATATTGTAAGTTCCTCTGTGGGGCATACCAGGAGAGGTGGTCCTGTACGTACGAGGGTCCTAGGCTGTATAGGGCTTTGAAGGTTAAAAGCAGCACCTTAAACCTGATCCTGTACTCCACCGGGAGCCAGTGCAGCTGGTATAGCACTGGATGAATGTGATCTCGCAGCGAGGATCCCGTAAGGAGTCTCGCCGCGGCGTTCTGCACCCGCTGGAGTTTCTGGGTCAGTCTCAAGGGCAGCCCCACGTAGAGCAAGTTACAATAATCCAGTCTGGAGGTGACCTTTGTGTAGATCACAGTGGCTAGGTCAGGGAGAGAGAGGTAAGGAGCCAACTGCTTAGCTTGGCGGAGATGAAAAAATGCCGCCTTTGTTATAGCTGCAATCTGCGCCTCCATGGAGAGGGAGGTATTTTTTTTAAATTATTTTTTTATTTATTTATACAACAAGGAAAAACACACACAAAAAAACACAAATACCAAATTACACATAGATTACAAAAATAACCATAGACACATAATTTTCTTGGCAAACAATAAAACATCTATTGGTCTTAACACTAAAGACCCAACTTCCCGTCTGTTCCATATTTCAAATTCATATTACCGTATTTTTTGCTCTATAACACGCACCTGACCATAACATGCACGTAGTTTTTAGAGGAGGAAAACAAGAAAAAAATGTTCTAAACGAAACAGTGGATATATGATTTTTGTGGTTCATGCTGTGGCCACAGACATGTGATCTGACGGTGAGTTTGGGGTAGCCCAATGCAAAAATCCTGAGGATCCATGTGGATCCATGCTTTGTAACCACGTTTTTGCGCCACTGTGGCCCCATGAAACAGTAGGTGCGTGTGTTTTTTGGTGCAGGCTGTAGCCATGGATATGCTATGTGATCTGATGGTGAATTTGGGGTGACCTAGTGCAAAAATCCTGAGGATCCATGTGGATCAGTGCTTGGTAACCACGTTTTAAGTGGGGAGGGAAGGAAAAGAACTCAAGGGACAAGGAGCACGCATGGGGGGTGTGGAGAAGGATGCTGCTGATAATGCAGGAGAGGCTCCTCTCCGGCTTTGCTCCTTTAGAACAAGCAGGCTCTGCGTCTCTCCCTCCTCCCCGGCAAGGAAACCATGATAGTAACCACTCTGAGACAAATCAAGAAAAATTGTGACCAACACTCTCCCCCAACAAGCGCAGTGAGGTCAAAACACACACACACGCAGAGAGGGAACTGGCCCTAAAGTCGCAGGGCGCTGGGGGAGTGAACGGGAAGCAAGAGAAGGAGAAGGAGCCCTCACACACACACAGAGACACACAGAGTGTCAATTCTAAAGTCGGAGGGACAGCGCAGGGAGAGTGAACGGGAAGCAGGAGGAGGAGAAGGAGCCCTCTCTCTCACACACAGACACACAGAGTGTCAATTCTAAAGTCGGAGGGAGAGCGCAGGGGCGCAGGGAGAGCGAAGGGGAAGCAGGAGGAGGAGAACGATAGCTCAAGGACACACACACACACACACACACACACAGCCCCTACAGTGGCTAATCCAAAATCGGACAGCAAAAAACTGCAGGCAGGGACAGAGAGTACGGGGTTGTTTTAAAGCAGCCAACCCCGCTCTGCTTCTCTCCCTCCTCCCGGCTAGGCTGGCTAAAAAGCTTCGCTGCTACTTAGCAGATCAGTGGGGAGGAGAGATTGAACATAGAGGACGGGGTTGTTTTAAAGCAGCCAAGCCCGCTCTGCTTCTCTCCCTCCTCCCCAGCTCAGCTCGCTGACAGGAGCCGCTTACACCTGCTTTGCTGTTTCAAAGCAAGCCATGGACTGCTCACAACTGCAGCAGATTCCCCCGCCATCTGTAGGCATTCGCTCCATAACACGCACAGACATTTCCCCTTACTTTCTAGGAGGAAAAATCTGCGTGTTATGGAGCGAAATTTACGGTACTTATTGCCAATACACATTTTTTTCATAATTAAACTTATTCTCAATAAATCTAATTTCTTCTATCTACCTAGCAACTATTACTGAAGTTCCTCGAATGCTGCAACAGAATTTAAACTACTATATTTAGTTTTCAGATATTCTTTGAAAACCTCCCATTTAGAAACAAATTCCTGTTTTGATTTATTCTTTATTTTTTCTGATAAACCATCTAATTCGGCATATTCTTTTTTTTTTAATATAATTTTTATTGAATTTTCAAATTTTAATACAAAACAAAGAGGAAAAAAAGAAGAAAGGAAAAAAAGAAAAAGAAAAAGGAAAAAAATAAACACAAATAGATTCTTTCATAACCCTCTTTCATTGACTTCCCCCCACCCCCACCCATGCATCCCAATTATCAAACTTAATTCAGCAAGTTCTTGTTTCATTCCTTAAACCTCTTCTTATTATATTTAAACTTAATTCCCTTTGTTAGGCCCAACTTATTTATCCCATTTTCTTATATAAATTCTTTTTCTAAGATCGATCAAGGTTCTTATACCATAAATTTCCCCATTTTCATATTAAAATATAAGTCAAAATTATAAAACCCAAAAGTCATAAAATAGTTTTAGAACTTTCTATTTTTCCCCCTCCCTCCTTGTCCGGATATCTGTCCCTTCCTAGATATCTGCCCTCTTATATAACTCCTAGCCCGGATTCCTCACATCTGAGGCTTCTAACACCATTTGAGTCTCTCTCTGCCTGTTTTGTTGATAATCCTTCCTATTAATCTTCAGCTCTCGAGGGATGTCTAGTGCGGTCTCTTCACCTTCTCTCCAATCAATCCTAGTTGAAAAGACTTGCTGCAGGGGTTCTGCCAGATGTTCCCTTAAATCACATTCACCAGTGCCAGAAAAGAGGAGGAAGTCCCAGTTATATTTCTTCATTATTTCAGCTTCCCATCTATAGTGTCCAAAAACTTCCTCCTTTACTTTTCTCTTTTCAAAATCCATAGTCCAAAAAACTTCTCTGTCCCCTTGCTGCATGAAGTCCTGTTCCTGTACTTTTTGCCCTCCAGACTCCTTGTCCTCCAACTTCAAAGAAACTTTTTCCAGTTCAGCTGCAGAATCTTTCAAGGTCAAATCCTCAGTTCCATCAATAGAGTTGCTTGTTTTTGAAATCAAAGTCGTGAGCTGTTTGTCCATAGCTATCTCTTGCTCTTGTAGAATTCCCACGAGTAAAAGGGCTCTTTCTATTTCTGCTTGTAATTTTCCTTCTGCAGCCATTGTAATGTCTCTGGTTTCCCCTAGGGGGATTACCATTTTTTTCCCTTTACCAACAGTCTATTACTTTGTTGTTACTTGTTGTTACTTAATTTCCAGCCACTTCTGGTTAAATGTAACACCTTTAGATCAGAGAGATATAAAGATACAGTTCTTGTCTTGATTCTGCTGTTTGACAGCTCAGATGACAGCTGTCAAACTCCCTTTCTTTCAGGCTAGGCTAATGCGGGACACTCCCGGATCCCGAGTGGGGGTTCCCAAAAATTTTCCAGATACACCTCTTCCTCCAGCACAACTTAAAAAGACAGAAAAAAGCTTGTTTTCCCAAATTGATGGAATCTTTTATCAGTCCCAAAAGACAAAAAGAAGATCTTTTAAATCCGATCTTAGGCTTTCGCTCCTTGCTTCAGATCGTACATGCAGGGGGGGGGTGCGGACTTCCTTTTGACACAGCCCCCCCGTTCGCCAAATTATAAGGATTAATTTCTTTTAAAATCCAAATTTCGTTTTACTCACGAGGGTATTTGTTTCAGTCCAAATGTCAGGAAGAAAGTTGACGCTCTCCGGCAATGGCTTGCGGCTTCGCTCCACCGAGGTAGCGGTCGACTCTCAGCGCCACGCCGCTCCTCAGACCTTCTCCGCAGCCTTTAAAAAGGCTCTTCGACTGTCGAGGAGGGCGCTTAAGGTGCCCACCGAGTCACCAGGTCCACAGGTATCAGCACCTGTGGTTTCTAAGGGTCCCCGCGTCGCCGGCGCGGCAAGACCCGTCCTCGATGGAGCCGATTCCCTCCGGAGCTCGGAGGGAATCCGCCATTAAACCGATCGCGTCAACCCGGAAGTCCCTAATTCGGCATATTCTGTCAGCTTTTGGATCCAATCTTGTATAGAGGGGATTTCATTACTCTTCCATTTTGCTGCGATCAAAACTCTTGCTGCCGCCATCGCATATTAAAAGATACCCTTCCTCTTTTGTGGAATATCCAAATCTGTTATTCCCAGGAGGTAGGCCTCTGGTTTTTTATTGAAAGAGATCTTCAGCATTTTTTGCAGTTCTGCATGTATACTCTCCCAGAATACCTGTATTTTCCTACATGTCCACCACATATGATAGAATGTTCCTGAGTCTCCGCATCTCCAACAATTACTTGACACATTTTTATACATTTTCGAAAGTTTCCATGGTGTTAGATACCATCGATGTTGCATTTTTTGAAAGTTCTCTCTAATCGTGTAACAGTTTGTGAATTTCCAATTGATCTTCCATAAATTTTCCCATTGGGCCATGGTTATGGAATGGCCGAAATCCTGAGTTTTTCTTTTAGAATTTACAAGATCAGATTCGAATCGGGAAATATCTACTGAGAACCCCTTTTGTTTGTCAGATTTAAATTTTTCAAATAACTGATGGTATTGGAACCAGTCTGAAATGTGTTCTCTTATTTCCTCAGATTTTTTAAATTTTATTTGGTTATCTTCATTTTTTAGAAGTATTTTATATGTTGGCCAGCTTTCCTGAGTATTTTTCCGTTTTACTGCTATGGCTTCTACTGGAGAAGTCCACCACGGGACTTTAGGCACCATCAGGTCTTTATATTTTTCCCATACAGCAAAGAGTGACTTTCTTATTATATGGTTGGTAAAATTTTTATGAATTTTTGCTTTTCCATATATTAGGTAGGCGTGCCATCCCCAACGGTTGTCAAAACCTTCCAGGTCCAGGAGGTCCGGATCCTGCAACGTGCACCAATCTTTTAGCCAGGTGAAATAGGCTGCCTCGTAGTAAAGTTTTAGATCGGGTAGGGAAAAACCTCCTCTCTCTTTTATGTCTATTAAGATCAGGTGTTTAATCCTAGGTTTCTTCCCTTCCCACAGAAATTTGGTAATTTCTCTTTGCCATATCTTGAGACAACCTGCTTCGCCCAGTATCGGAAACATTTGAAATAAAAAGATTAATTTTGGAAGCACATTCATCTTTATAATGGAAATCCTACCCAGAAATGTTAATTTTAGTTTACTCCAGGTTACCAAGTTTTTTCTAATCTCTAGCCAAGCTTTGGTGTAATTATCCTGAAATAAGTTAATGTTCTTGGGAGTGATCCAAATACCCAAGTATTTCGCTTTTGAAGAGATTTTCAGGCCCAATATTTTTTCTAAGTCGTCCTTTTCTTCTGTGGTTACATTTTTAACAAGCATTTTTGTTTTTGTTATGTTCAGCTTAAAGCCTTAACGGACGGCGCTGGCACTAATTGCACCCCCGCAAGAGATGGGACTTGCCCCCTCAATCCCATATCGTCCCGCCCCAGCCAGAGGACCTCTGTCTTCGAAGGATTTAACTTCAACCGGCTCGCACGTAACCATCCAGCCACAGCTTCCAAACATCTGATCAGTGTGTCTGGGGCCGAGTCAGGATGGCCATCCATCAACAGATAGAGTTGGGTGTCATCAGCATACTGATGGCAGTCCAGCCCCAAACTCAGGACAAGCTGGGCGAGGAGCGCATAAAGATGTTAAAAAGCATCGGGGAGAGTATCGCACCCTGAGGCACTCCACACACCAAGGAGTGGTGCGATGACAATTCCCCCCCCCAAGTGCCACCCTCTGTCCCCGACCAGAGAGAAATGAGCGCATCTTTTGTGTATCATGGCTTTGCCTCCCCCTATCTCTCTCCAGTTCTTTAACCCGCCTCTCTACTTAGGGTTGCCCCCCTCCTTAAAGTCCAAGGGACGTGGAACTTGATTTTCCCCAAGCGACAAATGTACCAACTTATATTGATATTTCTATAAGAGCCGGAGGCCCAAGCAACAACCTGAATTTGCCCAGTGAACAATTACGTGCGCTTGATCAAATCTGGATCTTCAAAGGAGCTCCATGTCTTGGTGGCTTAAATCTGTGGTGGTTCAAGATGAAGACATGTGACCACCGGTATTAAATTTATGGCATGTAATGCCTTAAGAGAGAATATTATGAAAATGATTTATAGCTGGTACATGACCCCAGTCAAGCTTGCAAAAATTTACCACTTGCCTGATAATAAATGCTGGAAATGTAAAGAAAATGAAGGTACATTCTTTCACCTTTGGTGGACATGCCCAAGGATTAAGGCTTTCTGGGAAATGATATATAATGAAATGAAAAAGGTATTTAAATATACCTTTCTTAAGAAACCAGAGACCTTTCTCCTGGGCATGGTCGGCCAATTGGTGTTAAAGAAGGATAGAACTTTTTTTATGTATGCTACAACAGCAGCAAGAATACTCATCGCAAAGTATTGGAAGACACAAGATCTACCCACTTTGGAAGAATGGCAGATGAAGGTGATAGACTATATGGGACTGGCAGAAATGACTGGCAGAATCTGAGACCAGGGAAGAGAGACGGCGGAAGAAGATTGGAAGAAATTTAAAGACTATCTTAGGAAACATTGCAAAATTAATGAATGTTAGTATGACGATGGTTTAGAAATTAAGTGGTTTTCAGCTGAAAGGGTTATGTAAAAAGAAAAGAAAGGTTAGAAAATAATTGAAAATTAAAGGAGAGGATTTGCTGAACTAATAATTAGAAATTGGGATACAGAAAGGGGATGTATGAGGAGGTCGGGGAAGTAAGTTTAAGAAAATAAGGGATTGAAATTATACTTGTTCTTTTTTGTTTGTGTATTGTTTGTTTTTTTCTGTTTTGTTATTATATAAATCTGTGAAAATTTAATAAATATCTTTTTTAAAAAAAAAGTTGAAGACATGTGGGGTTGTAACCAATGACGGTTCACTCAGAGTAGATCCATTCAAATACATGACTCTATAAGTTAAACAAGGCAATTAATTCCAATGCATTTTTGGATAGGGCATAGCTTTCTAAACTGTGCGTCGCAACACATTAGTGTGTCTTGCAAACAACAACAACAACAATCTTTATTACGGTCCAGAGACCCAACAAAACATTACAAATCAATACAGAGTTCATACAGCCTACCTTCTTTGTTTAGAATATAGGGCTCGCTTGTTCTTGCAACCACCGATAAAAACTTTGCTACTGCCAATGTTCTAGCTTTTGTCTGGTCTTGCAGTAGGAACCTGACATAGTGAGCCTCTGATTTTCCCGGGAAAGGCACCAGCAAGGGTAGTATCAGTTCAGCCCTGGCCTGCTCATACTTCGCACAATGCAACAAAATATCATTTATGGAATTGATGTCTTGAGCACACGAGCAAAGTCTGTCCTGGTAGGGAACTCCTCTCAACCTACCATCCAGCACTGCAGAAGGGAAGACATTTAGTCTGGCTTTGGTGAAAAGCCTTTGATAGTTAGGTACTGTCAGGTTTTTGATGTAAGATGTTAACTCAAAGACATACCCATATTGAACTCCTGCTGCCAGCGGACTACAGACTGCGTGTGATCGAGATCGCAAGTCACTGTGTGCATTGTCCCATAATCTTTGCTTTAAAACCTTTTGGGTGCCTTCATAACCCAGGTAATACAGTTGGGGGGGGGGGAGAGACAGACCAATAGAGGTGGCTTTTTTAGCCATGGTTTTCTCCCATTTGCTGACAAATTCCTCATTGGTCAAATGTTGGTACAGACCCTTCCCTAGATTAAACACTGAAATCCTGAGCCAATGTTTTAGGGCAGCCCACCACACTCTAGCTGAAATTGGGCATTCACCAGCTTCCAACAGAAGTACGGAGTTGGGGACGCAGTTAGGTACCTGCAGCAGAGATCGTATAAATTTTGCCTGAAAGCCATCTAGCTTTGGCAGGTCCTCATTATGCCAGAAATTTGCTCTCTTGCAAACACTCCCCATTCTCCTCCTGGGGCTGGAAAGGGGTTAGTTTAACCTCTGGTTTGCTAGTAAAACTGAATTACTGTGTCCCGAAATGCTGCATGTCTAAAAAGTTTGTCACCAACGTGAAAAGTTTGGAAAGCTCTGGATTAGGGAGAGCCCCAGGCACTGGCAATCCACGCTACGCCCCAGTCTTATTGTAAACTGCAACCTCCAGTTTGTAATTAACGTAAGGTTGCCATATGTCCAGAATTTCCTGGACATGTGCCCAGGGGAAAACTTTTGGATAATCAGAAAAATGTCCTGGATTTATAGCTCAACAACTTTGAGTTTCCATAAAAAAATAACTTTTGTGTTCCAGGGTGGTGTTCCAGGTCATTGTGCATGTCACCAGGATATGCGTAAGCTTGCCATGGCCTGTTTTGCTTCTGTTCTGCCCCATGCTGAAAAAGGCACCCCCTCCAACATGTCTCTGATGAGAATAGAGATGTCCCAGTCCATAATTATAATTTTACTTTTTATACCCCACACATCTTATTGGGTTGCCCCAGGACTCTGGGCAGCTTCCAACATATATGAAAAACATAATACAGTGGTACCTTGGGTTAAGAACTTAATTTGTTCTGGAAGTCCGTTCTTAACCTGAAGCACCACTTTAGCTAATGCGGGCTCCTGCTGCTGCTGCGCCACCAGAGCACAATTTCTGTTCTCATCCTGAAGTAAAGTTCTTAACCTGAGGTACTATTTCTGGGTTAGCGGAGTCTGTAACCTGAAGCGTATGTAACCTGAAGTGTATGTAATCTGAGGTACCACTGTAAAATATTAAACATTCAGAATACATCCCTATACAGGATTGCCTTCAGACAGTTCAGGGGTTACATAACTCCATACCCTCCAACATTTCTCCAATGAAAATAGGGACATCCTAAGGAAAAGCAGGACATTCCAGGACGCAATCAGAAACCGGGACAGCTTCTGTAAATGAGGGAAGTCCCTGGAAAATAGGGACACTTGGAGGGTCTGAAACTGTGCACACATCTGTGGTTGCATACATGCCAATCGCACACAAATGGGGGTTTGCCTGTATATTAGCAAAGCAATTCAAATAATTATCCACCACTTTTTGGTAGTCACACCCACCCTCCTGGCAGATGTCAAAGAGTTAAACGACTATATAACCTTTTGTAGACATCTGAAGGCAGCCCTGATTTGGGAAGCTTTTAATGTTTGATGTGTGTGTGTTTTATTTCACTCAATAACAGCCGAACTCAGTGTCTGTTCTCAGTTGCTTTTTGACTTTAATTCTATTCACTGCTCACCCCCACGCCCCCGTGTTATGGTCTCCAAGGTCTGGGCTTCCAACACCTTAAGCAATCTCCTAACAACTATCATTCTCCTGCTAACTTATAAACTCTGATGCCACTTTTTCACAGACTTGATAGCTTAGCCAGCCCCAGAGGCACCATTTGCCTGGGGAGTTTGTAGCCAGGGCTGCTGCAATGAACAACCGTGGAAGCCTTTGGGAGGCAGAGACGTGAGAGGGCATCAGAGAAGGGACAGAAGGAAAAAGGGACAGAGGCCAGTGTTGCCCGGGGTACTCTGACTATCATTCAAGGCGCCCCAGGGTGCCATGGCACACTGGTTGAAAACCACTGACTTAGCCAAATCTGAGACGTGGTGAGAATAAACCAAACTCTACCAGGCACTTATATGATGGTCTTAATAAGAGTTGCTAGATATTTATATTTCTTTCCCTATCTTATCCTGTGCAGCCTAATCTACCCATTGCTCCACACCACCCACATCAGAGAGGAACAGAAGGGCATGGGCGCTGCATGACAAAAGAACAGGTCTATATCAATACCATGTCACGGAACTGAAATCCTTCCAGGCTGTTTCAGTCTTCTGTGGATATAATTCATAGCTCCAACATGTCCTGAGCTGAGGTAGAAGAATATTTTATTGAGAACAGAAAATTTCCTTGTAATTAATAGAGTAGATCCAGATTGTCCCTAGATATTGCTTTCTCATGCCCAGATGACTGTCTCCATTTTCTTAAAGAACACAATATAGCGTCCCTTCCCTTGTCACTGGACATTCCCATTGAAGAGTCACCATGCAGTGTGGTCGCTTCATCCTCCTGTCTCTCATCGTGGGCCTTTTCGCACCCTGGCCTGAGCTGCTGGGCATCTCTGCGTCAGATACAGGTATGAGCTCTCTCTCCTCTTACAACTTCTAAATCTTATGTGTATCATGGCTGTACCTCCCCCTATTTCTCTCCAATTGTTTAACCTGCCTCTCTACATAGGGTTGCCCCCTTCCATAAGGCCCAAGTGATGTGGAGCTTGCTTTCTTGTAGGCAACACATGAACCCAATTATATTGATCACGCTATGGGAGTTTGAGGAGCTTGTGTGCCTACAAAGATTCCCTGGGCTGACTTTGCCCAGTGAGTGAACATGTGACCTTGAAAGGAGCTCCATGGATTCTCCATGGTGGCTCAAAATGAAGAGCTGTGGAGTTGTATCCAACATATTTCTACTCAGAGTAGATCCATTCAAATAGATGACTCTAAGTTAAACACGACAATTCATTTCAATGCCTCTATGCCAAGTATGACAACGTTGTATACCATGTGTGGTCCTTGCTTGGGATCAGTGTCAGCACCTGTTGCTGCTATTCTAGCACCCTGCCCAAGGCCACAGTAGATCAGTGATACTCTGGTTGTTCTGTGAGTCACTCTTTAAACTTTACACTATGTTCCCGGGGAAGCAACATTCTGGGAACTACAGTGGTACCTTGGGTTAAGTACTTAATTCATTCCGGAGGTCTGTTCTTAACCTGAAACTGTTCTTAACCTGAAGCACCACTTTTGCTAATGGGGCCCCCTGCTGCTGCCGCACCACCGGAGCACGATTTCTGTTCTCATCCTGAAGCAAAGTTCTTAACCCGGGGTACTATTTCTGGGTTAGCAGAGTCTGTAACCTGAAGCATATGTAACCTGAAGCGTATGGAACCCGAAGTACCACTGTATCAGATTTGGAATAGACCTACCCTTGAATAGTCTGATCTCTCTCTTCAGCATTCTTTGCCAACTAAGCTCAGGGCTCAGGGTGTGGACATAGGAGTCTTGTTCATGGTTAGTGCTGACTTCTGGCATCCTCAGGAATATGTGTTGTTTCACTACATCAGCCAAGATACCTTGCAGGTGGTACTCACCAGAGTGGCAGAGAGCGGCATGGTGTTTAGCCCATATTGTTTTGTGTGATTTTTGGTTCATAGATAGACAACTTGGCTTCTTCCAGAAGTCTTGGATTTCAGTTTCCCAGCTGATACCCAATGCTAAACTATTGAGAACAGGAAAGTGACTCTCAGCTAGAACTGGATACAGCCCAGTGGTGGGGATTTAAGGTTATTACAATCTTCTGGGTAATGATCCATAATGAACTGAACAAAATGTTTAAACTAACTTTTGTTAAAAAACCTGAAGCTTTTTTACTAGAACTGATAGGAATTGAACTCCCCAAAGAAGATAAGAAAATATTTTTGTATGCTACAGCAGCTGCCCAAATATTGTTAGGCCAAAGATAGACGGACGAAAAGGTAGCAATGAAAGAAGAATGGCAAATCAAGCTAATGGACTATGCAGAAATGGCAAAATTAAGGGCAAAGCTCAGAGACTATGACAATGAGAAGTTTAAAAAAGAGTGGGAATTGTTTTTTATTTACCAGTATGTGCAAAAATACTGTAAACAGGTTGATGCATATAAGTGAAGCATTTAAGTAAATGCTTGCAACTAGCAGAAAATTAGATAAAATTAAGGGAAATAATAATTGAAAAGTTTAAGAATGGATATGCAGAAGAACTCAGTTAATATAAGGAACCAGAAGAGGGTATGGAGGGAAGTCCAGAGATTTAGGGAATCTCAAAGAGAAGGTTTGTGAAAACATATTTATATAAATTTAGATCTGGTAGAAATGTGAGTTAATTACTGTTTTTATTTGTGATGTGGAGTCACATGGTCAATGTCATTGCTTTCTGTGTTTCAGACTTTGATATAATGTTTAAATGAGGCTTGCATTTCTTTGCTTTTACCCACCAGATGGTCTACCTGATATATGCAAACTCCCTAAGAAAGAAGGAATGTGCAAAGCAAATATGCCACGTTTTTTCTTTAGTATAAGAACCATGCAGTGTCAGCAGTTCATTTATGGTGAATGTCAAGCGAATGCAAATAACTTTCCGAATGAAAATGAATGCTATCAGCAAAGTCCAGTTCTTTAACCCACGTCTCTACATAGGGCTGCCCCCCTCCTTAAGGTCAAAGGGACTTGGAACTTGATTTTTCCCAAGCAACAAATATGCCCACTTATATTGATATTTCTATAACAGTTGGAGGCCCAAGCAACAACCTGAATTTGCCCAGTGAGCAATTACGTGCGCTTGATCAAATCTGGATCTTTAAAGGAGCTCCTTGGCTTCTCCATGGCTTGGTGGCTTAAATCTGTGGTGGCTCAAGATGAAGACATGTGGGGTTGTAACCAACGATGGTTCACTCAGAGTAGATCCATTCAAAGAGATGACTCTATAAGTTAAACAAGACAATTAATTCCAATGCATTTTTGGATAGTTGAATTTCATGACATGGAATCCTCAGAAAGATGCTGGCATTCTAGCACTCTGCCCAAGACCATAGTAGACCAGTGATACTCTGGTTGTTCACTCTTTTAAACTTTATACTATGTTCACAGGGAAGCAAAATTCTGGGAATGCTCAGATTTGGAGTAAACCTACCCTTGAATAGTCTGATCTCTCTCTTCAGCAATCTTTGCCAACTAAGCTCAAATCAGTCATGGTTCAGGGTGTGGACATTTGAGCTTTGTTCATGGTTAGTGTTGACTTCTGGCATCCTCAGGAATATCGTGCTGTGTCACTGCACCAGCCAAGATACCTTGCAGGTGGTACTCACGAGAGTGGCAGAGAGCAGCATGATGTTTGGCCCATATTGGTACTGGCCCTTGCCCAGTAAAGGACGCAAGAGAGTTCCTGTGCTTAAGACCAAAAGCCAGTGGCCCTTTCTTCATACACGCGGATGGCTCTCACCTGTCAAAGCACCAGTTCACGAGGGTTATGCGCAAGGCAATCGCTGCCATAGGGCTCCCATCTGAGGAGTACGCCACACATTCTTTCTGCATCGGGGCTGCAACCACTGCTGTGCACATGGGTTTACCAGCGGAGAGGATAATGAATATGGGACGGTGGAACTCGAACGCTTACAGGGGATACATCCGGAAACCATGCTAATGTTCCCTCCCCATCAGCCAGTCACTGCATCAGCCAGGATACCTTGCAGGTGGTACTCACGAGATTGGTAGAGAGCAGCATGATGTTTGGCCCATATTGGTTTTGGTACAATGACTCCTAAGAGGCACAATGTGGATCTCTTTGGGAAACTCTCAGATTTGGAATCAACTTATCCTTGGCTCTGCTGCTCCCTTCAGTTATCTGTCTCAGCCTGTTCAAAGGACTGGATCAGAGCTTTTATGGAATCCTGCTCTTTTCAATACAGGATCTGTGGTTTTATTTTGTTTTTGGTTTTTGGTCACTGGGTAGACAACTTGGCTTCTTCCAGAAGTCTTGGATTTCAGTTTCCCAGCTGACACACAATGCTAAACTATTGAGAAGAGGAAAGTAACTCTCAGCTGAAACTGGACACAACCCTATCCTCCTTCATTCAGCCAGATGCTGAATAACCAAATTATAGCACCGGAAGAGAAGTTTTTTGTTTTTGTGGGGTGGTGATGGTGGTCATCTAGCCCAAAGTTGAAGCAACCTCATACTTTCCATTTGAAGTAACTTTTATCTAGACAGAGTAGCTCCAGACTATCTATTCTTGTTAAACTTTCTCCTCAGAACAAATTATATCCCTTTATAATCTTGGCCCCTCTATTCTCCTCGGTGACTCTCCAGTTTGTCAATCTCATTCTTAATATTTGGCTTTCAGAAGTGGACACAGCCCTAACATTCTTCACTCAGCCAAATGTTGAACCACTGAATTATAGCACTGGAAGAGAATTTGGGATTTGTTGAGTCTAAAGTTGTGGCAAGCTAATACTTTCCATCTGAGTTGGAATGTTCCTATAGGTTTGTAGGATTTCAGGGTGATGGTCTGTCAACCCTTTCTCTTACCATGTATCTCAGTGGTCTGAGTTAGCTCTGTAGCCCCAAGCCCCAAGAGACTTCCATTCAAATTTACTATGGTGGTAATTATGCTAAATCCATTTAAAGAGTTACGGAGAAATCACAACAAGTACCGAAGTTTCAACTGGGCTGCTGGTCTGTTACCATAACTATTAGATCCCCATTCAGAAGTTCCTCATTGTATACTTAGGAGGGCTATCTTCAGGACTCACATGGTCAATGTCGTTGCTTTCTGTGTTTCAGACTTTGATATAATGTTTATATGAGACTTGCATTTCTTTGCTTTTACCCACCAGATACTCTACCTGATATATGCAAACTCCCTGTAAGTATACGAAGCTGCAGAAGTAGTATTCCACGTTTTTTCTTCAATACTGAAACCATGAAGTGTGAGCAGTTCATTTTCGGTGGATGTGAACCGAATGCAAATAACTTTTTGAAGTATGCTTCTTGCTATCAGGAATGTGGACGCTTTGGTAAGAACAAATAACTTGCTGTTGTAGGGCAGGAGCTGTGAACATTTTGGGGCAAATGGGCACATTTCAAAATTTGAGAAACTCTGATGGGTGCATGTCCCCTTTTCTTGAAAACATGAAAGGCCTCCAAGTACAATATTATTATCTCTCTCTCCAAACCCCTCCATACAAACCCAGAAAGGCAGCACCCTCTCCCCTTAAAACCTAAACACAACTGAACAAAAAGCATTGTTTTAAATGATTTTTGGTACATTTTACATATTGCATATTGGGTTAAGTACTTAATTTGTTCTGGAGGTCCGTTCGTAACCTGAAACTGTTCTTAACCTGAAGCACCACTTTAGCTAATGGGGCCTCCCTTGGCTGCCACGCCGCCAAAGCAAGATTTCTGATCTCATCCTGAAGCAAAGTTCTTAACCCGAGGTACTATTTCTGGGTTAGCGGAGTCTGTAACCTGAAGCGTATGTAACCTGAAGCG
This sequence comes from Podarcis melisellensis, assembly GCF_964234715.1. Lineage (NCBI taxonomy): Eukaryota > Metazoa > Chordata > Lepidosauria > Squamata > Lacertidae > Podarcis > Podarcis melisellensis. The sequence goes on along the minus strand of NC_138532.1, from coordinate 13,547,830 downwards.
TATGTAACCTGAGGTACCACTGTACTCAATAACAGCCGAACTCAATGTCTGTTCTCAGCTGCTCTTTGACTGACCAGTCTTCTCCAGTAGAAGATAAACCATACATAATACAGTAACATCAACTTCAGTATAGCTGCAAATAATATCATATATTTTATGATGTGCTGCAACATAAGTATCTTTCCAGCTTTTCAAACTGAGAAATCTAAAGGACTGAGCCTACTCTCAGGCAGCCATGGCCAGACTCCAGAAGGGATTCTTCCTTCAGGTAGAAAATATCTGACGGGGCTGGTGCAAAATCTAGCCACTCCCTGTCTCCATGGCTCTTTAGCGCAACTCCAGGGCATGGGCAGATAGCAACAGATTGCAATTGCATGAACTGCAACTCCCGTGCAGCGTTCCAAAGGAAAAACACACACTAAGGCAGCAGAATTCTTCAGTTATAGTTTACTGAGGTTTAAAAGCGTACAGGATCTTACTGGATCCCCAGTAAAGTCCCCAAACTTCAGCTCCTAAGACCTCATACAGTTACAGAAGCAAAGAAACAGACAGTATAACAGAAAGCATAGAAAGAGACACAGAACTGCTCTGTAGGCAGGAAATATATCATCTGCCTCTGAGCGTTGACCAGGAGCCCCACAGACTCACGAGATAAACAACTGCTGCAAGCTTGTATTTGAGTTCATTCTAGAAAGTTCTGCACCCATAAAACTCATAATGCTTGACGATATCATCCCTTGAAAGGAAAATGAACAATGGCATCTCTTTCTGAAGGAAGGTCTCCTCACCTCTTATCACCTTGCGTCGCTCCTGAGATATACTGTGTCCTGTGCTTTTACCTTCTTAATGCTGCACCTTTGCTGTGGGCTGCCCTGGGCTCTCTGGGAGAGGAAGGGGGACGGGGGGATATAATTCTTCTTCTTCTTCTTCTTCTTCTTCTTCTTCTTTGTATCATTTGATCCACCACAAAGATTCTCTCTTTCTTCCACAGTAGTGAAAGAGGAGTAATATTTTGGCATCCTCAAAAATGCCCCCTGCTCATGTGAAAGAAGACAACAGCTAAATTCCAGATGTCCTGCCAATCTACAGATGTCCTTCCATTCACCTCAGCTGAATATTCTGAATAAGTGCAACTGTAGTTCAGCATCCTCTGTATTCTGGTTCTTGAGTATGGGGTTTTGTCCACATTAATTCATCTGCTATTAAATCCACATTAATTCTGTTAAGTGTCTTCTATGGCTTACTATTTCTTTGTGGGGAGCTTAAGGGTGATGAGAGTGGTTAGGAGAGCCCACACGGAGAAATAATTTTGAGAGCCCTTAAGCAACTCCACGTCCCAGGATTCTTTGTGGAAAGGGCTTGGTGGTGACAAAGAATGAGGACATAATGCCTGCTGGACATTCTCAGTGTCAGCACTTGGAATTCTTGGGGAGATGCTGGCTTTGGAACAGCTTACTTCCAGACATACTCATGTGGCCATCCAGAGATTAAATAAGAATCTTTTCCAGCCAAGTCAAGACTGTTCTTTTTCTCTGGCTGAATTAAAAATGGAATAAATGGTTCCAAACCTATCCCCCCACCATGAGGTATGTGTGTATGACATATTGCATGAACTTCATGTTTGCATTGACATTGAGAGTCTGTGGACCAACCTTCACCAATCTGAGCTGGCAGGGGCTGGTGGGAGTTGTAGTTCAATACATCTGCAGGGCACCAAGTTGGCAAACACTGCTGTCGACCGTAAGCACTCTTGTGATCTGTTCTCAGGTCTCGCTATATGCAGTTGAGAGAAAATAAAAAACCGGAAGAAAGCCTTAAACTTTGCATGACCAAAGATCAGGTTTGTATCAACATCATATCACGGAACTGAAACATTTGAGAGTTCCAATGTGTCCCTATTTGATCTGGAAGAATACTTTAATGAGAACAGGAAATTACATTGGAATCATCAGAGTAGATCCAGAGTGTCCCTAGAGATTGGTAATTCATTTTTTCATGCCCAATTGATGGGCTCCATTTCCTTGAAGAACATGAAATAGCAACTAGGATCCCTTCCCCTGGCACGGGACATTCTTATCAAAGAGTCACCATGCAGTGTGGTCCTTTCATCCTCCTGTTTCTCATTGTGGGCCTTTTCGCACCCTGGCCTGAGCTGCTGGGCATCTCTGCCTTGGATACAGGTATAATAATAATAATAATAATAATAATAATAATAATAATAATAATAATTTTATTTATATCCCGCCCTCCCCAGCCGAAGCCGGACTCAGGGTGGCTAACAACACTAAAATAGTGCAACATTCTAAAAGCATTAGAAAAATTAATTAAAATCAAAATTGATGGCAACCATAAACTAAATTTCTATAAAGATTGCCAAAGGAGGGAGTCAGGCTGTGCCCTGACCAAAGGCCTGGTGGAACAGCTCTGTCTTGCAAGTCCTGCAGGGCCCTTGTCTGTTGTGACAGAGCGTTCCACCAGGTTGGAGCCGCAGCCGAAAAAGCTCTGGCTCTAATTGAGGCCAGCCTAACCTCTCTGTGGCCTGGGAACGTCAAGATGTTTTCATTTGAAGACTGTAAGTTCCTCTGTGGGGCATACCAGGAAAGGCGGTCCCGTAGGTAGGAGGTTCCAAGGCTGTATAGGGCTTTGAAGGTTAAAAGCAGCACCTTAAACCTGATCCTGTACTCCACTGGGAGCCAGTGCAGCTGGTATAGCAGCGGATGAATGTGACCTCGCAGCGAGGATCCTGTAAGGAGTCTCGCCGCGGCGTTCTGCACTCGCTGGAGTTTCTGGGTCAGTCTCAAGGGCAGCCCCACGTAGAGCGAGTTACAATAATCCAGTCTGGAGGTGACCGTCGCATGGATCACAGTGGCTAGGTCAGGGCGAGAGAGGTAAGGAGCCAACTGCTTGGCTTGGCGGAGATGAAAAAATGCCGCCTTTGTTATAGCTGCAATCTGCGCCTCCATGGAGAGGGAGGTATCGAAGATTACACCCAAACTCTTAACGGACAGTGCTGGCACTAATTGCACCCCTGCAAGAGATGGGAGTTGCCCCCTCAATCCCATATCATCCCGTCCCAGCCAGAGGACCTCTGTCTTCGAAGGATTTAACTTCAACCGGCTCGCACGTAACCATCCAGCCACAGCTTCCAAACATCTGATCGGTGTGTCTGGGGCCGAGTCAAGATGGCCATCCATCAACAGATAGAGTTGGGTGTCATCAGCATACTGATGGCAGCCCAGCCCAAAACTCCGGACAAGCTGGGCGAGGGGGCGCACCCTGAAGCACTCCACACACCAAGGAGTGGCGCGATGACAATTCCCCCCACAAGCACCACCCTCTGTCCCTGACCAGAGAGAAACGAGCGCATCTTTTGTGTATCATGGCTTTACCTCCCCCTATCTCTTTCCACTTCTTTAACCCGCTTCTCTACTTAGGGTTGCCCCCCTCCTTAAGGTCAAAGGGACTTGGAACTTGATTTTTCCCAAGCAACAAATGTGCCCACTTATATTGATATTTCTATAACAGTTGGAGGCCCAAGCAACAACCTGAATTTGCCCAGTGAGCAATTACGTGCGCTTGATCAAATCTGGATCTTCAAAGGAGTTCCATGGCTTGGTGGCTTAAATCTGTGGTGGCTCAAGATGAAGACATGTGGGGTTGTAACCAACGATGGTTCACTCAGAGTAGATCCATTCAAAGAGATGACTCTATAAGTTAAACAAGGCAATTAATTCCAATGCATTTTTGGATAGTTGAATTTCATGACATGGAATCCTCAGAAAGATGCTGGCATTCTAGCACTCTGCCCAAGACCATAGTAGACCAGTGATACTCTGGTTGTTCACTCTTTTAAACTTTATACTATGTTCACAGGGAAGCAAAATTCTGGGAATGCTCAGATTTGGAGTAAACCTACCCTTGAATAGTCTGATCTCTCTCTTCAGCAATCTTTGCCAACTAAGCTCAAATCAGTCATGGTTCAGGGTGTGGACATTTGAGCTTTGTGCATGGTTAGTGTTGACTTCTGGCATCCTCAGGAATATGGTGTTGTGTCACTGCACCAGCCAAGATACCTTGCAGGTGGTACTCACCAGAGTGGCAGAGAGCAGCATGATGTTTGGCCCATACTGGTACTGGCCCTTGCCCAGTAAAGGACGCAAGAGAGTTCCTGTGCTTAAGACCAAAAGCCAGTGGCCCTTTCTTCATATACACGGGTGGCTCTCACCTGTCAAAGCACCAGTTCACGAGGGTTATGCGCAAGGCAATCGCTGCCATAGGGCTCCCATCTGAGGAGTACGCCGCACATTCTTTCTGCATCGGGGCTGCAACCACTGCTGTGCACATGGGTTTACCGGCGGAGAGGATAATGGATATGGGACGGTGGAACTCGAACGCTTACAGGGGATACATCCGGAAACCATGCTAATGTTCCTTCCCCATCAGCCCCCTGACCCGGCTCTCTTACTCTTTTATTTTCAGGTGTCGGGACAGTGCGTCTGTGGATCATCGGCCACAGCATTGTCCACTGGGCGAGATTGTGTGCGGTCACCAGGGGCTGGGGCGGCGATCTGCAGCTCCCAAACAATGCTGAAGTTTCCTGGATCGCGCGTCGTGGAATGCGTTGGGAGGAATTCTTCCCAGCAGTAACAAAAAGAATTGCCGTTGAAGGCCCACCGGAGGCGGCGGTTATCCAACTGGGTAAGAATGACCTAGCTTACAGAAAGGGGGTGGACTTAATGTGGCATATCTTCAACGACCAGGGGGAGTTGTGGGCCTCCTATCCGAATCTAACTATTTTCTGGTCATCTTTGCTTGAGAGGCGCTTTTGGAGGGATTCCAAAAATCCTGTGGCTGTGAATAGAGCCAGGAGGATCCTAGAATGCTTGGTGGCACGTAGAGTGGTAGCGATGGGTGGGCGGGTCATTGAGCACCCAGGCATCCAGTTTAGCAAGGAGGCCCTCTACCGCGGGGATGGCGTGCATCTCTTCGATGCTGGTAACAATATTTGGCTTGCTGACATTTTCCAGGGGATCAGGGATTGGTTACAGGTCTGAGGGTATTGGCGGCGAGCCTGGCTTGTGTGGCGGTTAGGCATTGGCAGGGGTATTATTATGCAAATGAGTTGGGGGGGGGAGGAACGCCATCACCTCCCTCAAATGTTGAAGGGTAATTCGTTAAAGGACTCCGGGGGGCGTCACCTCGTCCGAAACCTATGGAGGCTAGGGCCTAAAGCGCGCTCCTGAGCGGTAACCCCTCGGGGAGCGCCTAGGGATGTGCATATTGGGGGCTCCCCCGTTGGTGCTTAACCCTTCCCGGTTTTATACCGGTTAGTCTGATAGGGGCAATGTCTAAAGCCAATACCGCTCTTAACTGTAATCAATAAAGTTGTGGCCATTTTTCGCCCATTAACCTAAATTCTGGTGTCCTGTGTCTTTATTTATTCCATCTGTGGGAGGGGGCGGGAATCGCCACACAATCAACATTTCTCTTCTCCTCCCCCTGTCCAATGCCTGCTATTCCAGCTTTACAACCTCTTCTACATTCCTAAAACGTTAGTGCAAAAAACCCAAGACCACAGACAAATCTGAGGTTGGTTTTTTTTAGTACAATACTTTGAGCATCTGCAGTTTCATAATTTCAACTCAGTTAAATTATAGCACCAGCACGAGCACAGGAATAAAGTGGGGTTCGCTTCTCCTGGCCTGATGCTGATGGGAGACCTGTTTGCTGCTGCCCCCATTATCTGCCACTCTCTAGGCTTCCAGACCCTCCAAATGTCCCTATTTTCCAGGAACAGTCCTGGATTTACAGAAGCCATCCCAGTTCTGATCCCAGAATGTCCTGCTTTATCCTTAAAGGTAAAGGTAAAGGGACCCCTGACCATTAGGTCCAGTCGTGAACGACTGAGGTTGTGGGACTCATCTCGCTTTATTACTGAAGCAGTCAGTTAAGGTTTCTGGTACACAGCACAATCTACATGAAATATAAGGGGAAAATGGGGAAATGGTGCTCTCTGCTACCACATTCTCTCAACTGCAGTATTATTTAATAAGTGTTGGCGAGAGATTCTCCACACCCCATATCTTCTTACTTGTTCATCAAAGTGCATCTATTCCAGGATGACAGAGATGAGGATCATTTGCTTCCTGTCCTTAGGCACTCTGGGTGATAAACCTGAGGGCCTGGGAAAGAGAGACAGGGGCTTAGCTGGGAAAGGTCAGAGGATTACTTTCTCGACCCACAGATTCCCATCCCTATGGCACTTTCTGAGACAGTGAGCTGCAACACGGTTTAAGCAGTACAGCCGTGGGAGCTTCTTATTTCAAGTAAGACTGTATGTCAATGCAAACATGGAATTCATGCAATATGTTATACACACATACCTCATGGCGGGGGAATAGATTTGGAACCATTTATTCCATTTTTAATTCAGCCGGAGAAAAAGAACAGTCTTGCTTAAGGGCTCTCAAAATTATTTCTCAGTGTGGGCTCTCCTAACCACTCTCGGCACCCTTAAAAAACTAGGGTTCCTGGTAGTCTTTGGTGGAAGCCAGGACTGGCAACGTGGTGCAAGTCTGTTTTAGATGTCTAGTGTGGGTGTGACCACAGACTCCTAATGGCGAGGGGGTGTAACGTGTGAACGCTTGCTGTCCAACTGTGTTGCTCCCTCTGTGCTTTTTATCCACACATTCCAGGTGGGTGGTGAGTTACAGACTGCACCACCACTCCACTCTGGCTTTCATAGCTGAAGTGGTTGGTGCACACGCCTTTATACAGTTCTCACAAGCCATCGATTCCATAAGAACTAGCCCAGGCTACTTTGCAGTACTTTCTTTCCTTCATTGTGTTCACCCTAGATGTCAGCACCTATCCATACCTGGAAACTGTAAGCTCACATCATGGCAGTAGAAAGGGCTATGCTGTTCTTAAAGCTGAATTAAAATCCCTCCCAGGGCACTTCCAGATGAAGACAAATGCCCTTTGGGAGGGTGGTTCCCATGACCAGGAGATACGCAAGGCAGTTCTGGAGGGTTCGCCCAGGTGTCCTTTGCATCTAGGATTTCCTTTTGACAGCTCTGCCTGATTGGCCAGCTATGGCTGCTCCTGGACAGGGAAAGTCTGGCCGCATGTTGGTAACCTTGAGGCTGGATTACAGCAATGTGATGTATGTGGGGCTGCCCTTCGGCCTCATCTGAAAGCTCCAGTTGGTGCAAAAGGGTGACAGAATTGTTAAAAGGTTTGCACTGGCTGTGCATCTACTACCGAGCCAAGTTCATTGTCTTTGTATTAAGGTAATCTACAAGTCCAAAATACCTAAGGGCAGCCTAACATCTCATCTGTCAGCTCAAACACTTAGATCATCTGGAGGAGCATCATGTCTTGGTGAGGCTCATCTGACAACAAGAATCCAAACCTTTAGCGATTTGCCCAGTCCTAAGGACTGCTCAGCCAACAGAGATTCCGCAGTCTGTGAATCCTTAAAGGCCTGCTGAAAACATTTTTACTTAATATGTATATGTAGATAATGTAAATCACTTTGATACTTAGAAGATATAGCAGCCTATAAATATTTTTGTAACTAAAATCATCTAAGCTCCCCACATATAATGACAGCTTTATGCCAACATTTAAGAAAATACTTAATGGTTAGTTGATGTTCTCTGATCTAATTTTTTTATACATGTTTTATTATGTATGTACATAATGTAAATCACTTTGATATTTAGATGATAAAGCAGCATATAAATATTTTTGTAACTAAAATCATCTAAGCTCCCCACAAAGAAATAGTAAGCCATAGAAGACACTTAACAGCATTAATGTGGATTTAATAGCAGATGAATTAATGTGGACAAAACCCCATACTCAAGAACCAGAATACAGAGGATGCTGAAATACTGTTGCACTTATTCAGAATATTCTGCTGAGGTGAATGGAAGGACATCTGTAGATTGGCAGGACATCTGGAATTTAGCTGTTGTCTTCTTTAACATGAGCAGGGGGCATTTTTGAGGATGCCAAAATATTACTTGTCTTTCACTATTGTGGAAGAAAGAGAGAATCTTTGTGGTGGATCAAATGATACAAAGAAGAAGAAGAAAGAAGACGAAGAAGAAGAAGAAGAAAGAAGACGAAGAAGAAGAATTATATCCCCCCATCCCCCTTCCTCTCCCAGAGAGCCCAGGGCAGCCCACAGCAAAGGTGCAGCATTAAGAAGAAGGTAAAAGCACAGGACACAGTATATCTCAGAAACAGATGCCATTGTTCATTTTCCTTTCAAGGGATGATATCGTCAAGCATTGTGAGTTTTATGGGTGCAGAACTTTCTTGAATGTTCTCAAATACAAGCTTGCAGCAGTCGTTTATCTCGTGAGTCTGTGGGGCTCATGGTCAACGCTGAGAGGCAGATGATATATTTCCCGCCTACAGAGCAGTTCTGTGTCTCTTTCTATGCTTTCTGTCATACTGTCTGTTTCTTTGCTTCTGTAACTGGATGAGGTCTTAGGAGGTGAACCCGAGGTACCACTGTACTTAACCCGAGGTACCACTGTAATGGTACACATTATTTTATTTTAATTGATTTTTATCTTCTCAGACATTCTGTTTGTCATTGTGCTAAGATACCTTAAGAAAAGTAAGCCAAAGGCTTTTTGACCATAAGTTTTGTTCAGTCGTCTCAAATAAAATTTGCAATATGTAAAATGCACCAAAAATCATTTCAAACAATGCTTTTTGTTCAGTTGTGTTTAGGTTTTAAGGGGAGAGGATGCTGCCTTTCTGGGTTTGTATGGAGGGGTTTGGAGAGAGAGATACTTGTACTTGTACTTGGAGGCCTTTCATGTTTTCAAGAAAAGGGGACATGCACCCATCAGAGTTTCTCAAATTTTGAAATGTGCCCATTTGCCCCCAAAACATTTGCCCTAAAACAGCAAGTTATTTGTTCTTACCAAAGCGTCCACATTTCTGATAGCATTCATTTTCATTCAGAAAGTTATTTGCATTCTCTTTACAGCCACCGAAAATGAACTCCTCACACTTCTGGGTTTCAACATTGAAGAAAAAACGTGCAAAACTTCCTCTGCATCTTCCTACTTTCTTTGGGAGTTTGCATATATCAGGTAGACCATCTGGTGGGTAAAAGCAAAGAAAGGCAAGCCTCATATAAACATTATATCAAAGTCTGAAACACAGAAAGCAATGACATTGACCATGTGACTCCACCTCACAAATAAAAACAGTAATTAACTCACATTTCTACCAGATCTAAATTTATACAAATATGTTTTCACAAACCTTCTCTTTGAGATTCCCCAAATCTCTGGACTTCCCTCCATACCCTCTTCTGGTTCCTTATATTAACTAAGTTCTTCTGCATATCCATTCTTAAACCTTTTCAATTATTATTTCCCTTAATTTTATCTAATTTTCTGCTAGTTGCAAGCATTTACTTAAATGCTTTACTTATATGTATCAACCTGTTTACAGTATTCTTGCACATAAATAATAAACGATTCCCACTCTTTTTTAAACTTCTCATTGTCATAGTCTCTGAGCTTTGCCCTTAATTTTGCCATTTCTGCATAGTCCATTAGCTTGATTTGCCATTCTTCTTTCGTTGCAATCTTTTCGTCCTTCTATCTTTGGGCTAACAATATTTGGGCAGCTGTTGTAGCATATAAAAATATTTTCTTATCTTCTTTGGGGAGTTCAGTTCCTATCAGTCCTAGTAAAAGAGCTTCAGGTTTTTTAACAAAAGTTAGTTTAAACATTTTCTTCAGTTCATTATAGATCATTACCCAGAAGCTTTTAACAACCTTACATCCCCACCACTGGGCTGTATCCAGTTCTAGCTGAGAGTCACTTTCCTGTTCTCAATAGTTTAGCATTGGGTGTCAGCTGGGAAACTGAACTCCAAGACTTCTGGAAGAAGCCAAGTTGTCTATCTATGAACCAAAAATCAAACAAAAAAACCTCACAAAATAAAACTACAGATCTTGTATTGAGAATAGCATGATTCCATAAAAGCTCTGTGCCTGTCCTTTGAGCTGGCTGAGACAGATAACTGAAGGGAGTGGCAGAGCCAATGATAATTTGATTCCAAATCTGAGTTTCCCAAAGAGACCCAGGTTGTGCCTCATGGGAGTCATTGTGCCAAATCCAATATGGGCCAAACAACATGCCGCTCTCTGCCACTCTGGTGAGTACCACCTGCAAGGTATCTTGGCTGGCGTAGTAAAACAACACATATTCCTGAGGATGTCAGAAGTCAACACTAACCATGAACAAGACTCCTATGTCCACACCCTGAGCCCTGAGCTTAGTTGGCAAAGATCAGACTATTCAAGGGTAGGTGTACTCCAAATCTGATACAGTGGTACTTCGGGTTCCATACGCTTCAGGTTACATACGCTTCAGGTTACAGACTCCGCTAACCCAGAAATAGTACCTTGGGTTAAGAACTTTGCTTCAGGATGAGAACAGAAATCGTGCTCCGGTGGTGCGGCAGCAGCAGGGGGCCCCATTAGCAAAAGTGGTGCTTCAGATTAAGAACAGTTTCAGGTTAAGAACGGAGCTCCGGAAGGAATTAAGTATTTAACCCAAGGTACCACTGTAGTTCCCAGAATGTTGCTTCCCTGGGAACATAGTGTAAAGTTTAAAGAGTGACTCACAGAACAACCAGAGTATCACTGATCTACTGTGGCCTTGGGCAGGGTGCTAGAATGCCAGCAACTTCTGAGAATTGCAGGTGCTGACACTGATCCCAAGCAAGGACCACAGCTGGTATACAACGTTGTCATACTTGGCATAGAGGCATTGAAATGAATTGTCGTGTTTAACTTAGAGTCATCTATTTGAATGGATCTACTCTGAGTAGAAATATGTTGGATACAACTCCACAGCTCTTCATTTTGAGCCACCATGGAGAATCCATTGAGCTCCTTTCAAGGTCACATGTTCACTCACTGGGCAAAGTCAGCCCAGGAAATCTTTGTAGGCACACAAGCTCCTCAAACTCCCATAGCGTGATCAATATAATTGGGTGCATGTGTTGCCTACAAGAAAGCAAGCTCCACATCACCTGGGCCTTATAGAAGGGGGCAACCCTATGTAGAGAGGCAGGTTAAAGAATTGGAGAGAAATAGGGGGAGGTACAGCCATGATACACATAAGATTTAGAAGTTGTAAGAGGAGAGAGAGCTTATACCTGTATCTGACGCAGAGATGCCCAGCAGCTCAGGCCAGGGTGCAAAAAGGCCCACGATGAGAGACAGGAGGATGAAGGGACCACACTGCATGGCGACTCTTCAATGGGAATGTCCAGTGCCAAGGGAAGGGACGCTATATTGTGTTCTTTAAGGAAATGGAGACAGTCATCTGGGCACGAGAAAGCAATATCTAGGGACAATCTGTATCTACTCTATTATTTATAAGGTACTGTAATTTTCTGTTCTCAATAAAGTATTCTTCTACCTCAGCTCAGGATATGTTGGAGCTATGAATTATATCCACAGAAGACTGAAACATCCTGGAAGGATTTCAGTTCCGTGAAATGGTATTGATATAGACCTGTTCTTCTGTCATGCAGCGCCCATGCCCTTCTGTTCTTTTTTTAAAAAAAATAATAATTTTTATTCATTTTTCAAACACATAATAAAAAACATACAAAACACAAAACAAAGACATACAAAACATTTAAATCATAATCTTATTTTCATACACCTTCTTTCCTCCGACTTCCCCATACCTCCCTTTCGCTGCATCCTTATTTTGCAGTTCTTTAGCAACCCATTAGTCAGTTTATCTATTAGTTCCCTTTCATTAAATTTCCTTAAACTTATTAGTTACAGCTGTAATTCTCTACTTCTTACCCCTTGACATCTTAACACTCCTCAATTTTACAACAATTTTAAAGATATATTTTAAATTTCTTCCAATCCTCTTCCACTGTCTCTTTCCCCTGGTCGCGGATTCTGCCGGTCATCTCTGCCAATCCCATGAAGTCTGTCACCTTTGTCTGCCATTCTTCCAGAGTAGGTAGTTCTTGCATCTTCCAATACTTTGCCAGAAGAATTCTTGCTGCTGTCGTAGCATACATAAAAAATGTCCTATCCTTCTTTGACACCAATTGGCCAACCATGCCCAGAAGAAATGCCTCAGGTTTTTTAGGAAAAGTCCACTTAAGGACTTTCTTAATTTCATTATAGATCATTTCCCAAAAGGCTTTAATCTTTGGGCAGGTCCACCAAAGGTGGTAAAAGGTACCTTCAGTCCCATTACATTTCCAGCATTTATTATTGGGCAAATGGTAAATTTTTGCAAGCTTGACTGGGGTCATGTACCACCTGTAAATCATTTTCATTATATTTTCTTTTAAGGCATTACATGCCGTAAACTTAACACCAGTGGTCCATAACTGTTCCCAGTCAGCAAACATAATATCATGACCGATATCTTGTGCCCATTTAATCATAGCTGATTTCACCGTTTCATCCTGTGTATTCCATTTCAACAGCAAGTTATACATTCTTGACAAATTCTTAGTATTGGGTTCTAACAATTCTGTTTCTAACTTTGACCTCTCCTTCTGAAATCCTATTTTCCTGTCCTGCTTAAATGTCTCATTTATCTGATGGTAATGTAACCAATCTCGAACTTTGAACTTTAATTTCTCATAACTCTGAAGTTTAAGCTTCTCACCATCTTGTTCTAGGATTTCACAGTATTTTGGCCATTTAGAATCCATATTAAGTTTTTTCACCGCCTTAGCTTCCATTGGTGACAACCACCTGGAAGTTTTACTTTCCAACAAATCTTTATATCGAGTCCAAACATTATATAATGCTTTCCTGACAATATGGTTTTTAAAAATTTTATACACCTTTGCCTTGTCGTACCATAAATATGCATGCCAACCAAAGTTATTATCATACCCCTCCAAATCCAAAATGTCTGTGTCTTCAAGAAGTAACCAGTGTTTCAACCAGCAAAAAGCTGCTGATTCATAATAGAGTCTTAAGTCCGGCAGGGCAAAGCCCCCTCTATCTTTTGCATCAGTTAAAATCTTAAATTTTATTCTGGGCTTTTTGCCCTGCCAGACAAATTTAGATATATCTTTCTGCCACTTCTTGAAACAGTCCATCTTGTCCAAAATCTGTAACGTCTGAAATAAGAATAACATTCTAGGCAATACATTCATCTTAATAACAGCAATTCGGCCTAACAAGGAAAGTCTCAACCTAGACCATATTTCTAGATCTTTCTTTACTTCTGTCCAACATTTTTCATAATTGTCTTTAAATAAGTTCACATTCTTAGATGTTAAGTTCACCCCCAGGTATTTCACTTTTTTCGTTATTTCCAAACCTGTTTCACTCTGAAATCTCTCTCTTTCTTCCATTGTTAATTTTCCCCCCAACACTTTCGTTTTCTGTTTGTTCAATTTAAATCCTGCTACTTGACCAAATATCTCAATTAGTTCTAATACTCTTTTGGTACTAGTGTCTGGCTGTTGCAAAGTTAACACTAGGTCATCTGCAAATGCCCTTAACTTATAATTTTTGACTCCGACCTGAATACCTTTAACCAACTGGTCCCTTCTAATCATATTTAACAAAACCTCCAGGACTGATATAAAAAGCAAAGGGGATATTGGGCATCCCTGTCGTGTACCTTTTTCTATTGGTATTTTCTCCGTTACCACATTGTTTACAATTAGCTTTGCTTTTTGTTTAGAATATATTGCACCTATACCGTTTTCAAAACCTTGGCCTACCCCCATCCCTTGGAGATTCTTCTTCATAAAGCTCCAGCAAATGTTATCAAAGGCTTTCTCCACGTCCACAAAAATTAAAACAGCCTTCCTATTAATGTCCACCTCTAGCAACTCCAAAATGTCTATAATGTTCCTCACATTGTCTGACATATGTCTCCCTGGGAGAAAGCCTGTCTGGTCCTTGTGAATCTCCCCTAACAGCACTCTCTTGAGTCTTTTTGCCAAAATGTCTGCAAAAATTTTATAATCCACATTCAGTAAAGATATAGGGCGGTAGTTCCTGACCTGGTTCTTTTCAGTCTCTGTTTTCGGTATAAGTGAGATAAAAGCCTCTTTCCACGATTCAGGAGCCTTTTTCCCCTCCAAAATTTCATTGCATACTTCCTTCAGTGGTTGTATTAACCATTCCTTCAGCGCTTTGTAATATCTAGCAGTCAAACCATCTGGTCCTGGTGATTTTCCCAGTTGCATGTTCTGAATGGCACCCTCTATTTCTTGTTCTGTAATTTTCTCATTCAAGATCATTTTGCTTTGTTCCGAAATTTTTGGTAGTCCATATTTTTAAATAAATTCTTCTATTTCTTGTTCATTAACTGGCCCTTGTGCATACAATTTCTTAAAAAAGCTTTGAAAACAATTACTTATCTCATTCGGTTTGTGGATAATTTTTCCATCCAATTCTAGACTTGTCACAGTGTTCAATTTTTGCCTCTTTTTCAATTGCCATGACAGAAGTTTCCCACATTTGTCTGCCGATTCAAATGTCTTTTGTCTCATTTGCTTTATTTTCCATTCTATTTCTTGATTCATCAGTTCCATATATTGCATCTGGTAATACTTTATTTCTCTCAAAATCTCATGAAACTTTGGTTTAGACCTCAATTTCTTTTCCCCTTCTTTCATTTTTTCCAAGATTTTTTCTTTCCTCTCATTTTGTTTTTTCCTCCTTATAGAGTTCTGTTGAATTAGGAAACCTCGCATCACGGCCTTGCTAGCGTCCCAGATTGTTCTTTTCTCCACTTCTGTTCTCAAATTTATCTCAAAGTAATCTTTCAATGTTTTTTGGGCCTTCTTATAAATCTCTTCATCTCTGAATAGGGTGTCATTCATTCTCCATCTAAAGGATCCAGTTGTTGTTAATTTCATCTCCATCTTTACCGCGTTATGGTCGGAGCAGGTTTTTGGGCAGATTTCTATTTTTTTAATTCTTGGCGCCAGGCTACTAGTAACCCAAATTTGGTCAATTCTTGTCCATGCCATTTTTGCTTCAGAGAAAAAAGTTCCCTCTCTCTCAAGAGGGTTCCTTGTTCTCCAAATATCAATAAAGTCCATAGTTTCAGTCATTTCAAAAAAGGTCTTTGGTAATCTCCCTTCCTTAGAAATCACTTGTCTCTGTGCTTTATCCATGTTTGTGGAGACAACTCCATTCATATCTCCCATCATTACGATTTTATAGTCTAGAAAGTCCATTAAGGTCTCATGCAACTTCTTAAAAAATTCGGCCTTCCCTTCATTTGGCGCATAAACTCCAACTATCAAAACTTTTTCTCCTTGAATTTGTATTTCAATTGCCAGGTATCTTCCTTGTTCATCTTTGAATATCATTTTTGGAGCCAATTTTTCTTTTGCATAGATCACCACACCTCTTTTCTTAACTTTGTCTGATGAGATAAATTCCTGTCCAAGTCTCTTATTTATCAAAAGTTTCCTGTGTATCCTGGTAATATGAGTTTCTTGCAAGCATATTAAATCTAATTGTTCTTTCTTTAAAATATGAAAGACTTGACGTCTTTTTCGGGGAAGGTTCAAACCGTTACAGTTCCAACTAAGAAGTTGCAGAGACATTTTGTTATTAGGTACCTTTTCCTCCGACTGCTCCAAGCTTTTGTTCTTCCTCCGATGGTATTGGGAGGAGTCCAAATGATAGATTTGCAATGTCAGTTGGTTCTTTCTCCCCTACAGTTCCTTTCTGTAGGTCTTCTGAGTATTTCTCCAGAAACTGTTCTTTATCTTGAATTGTTCTTATTTTAATCTTCCTTCCTTTGAAGTTGAAGGATAGTCCTTGTGGAAACTCCCACCTGAAAGGTATGGTGTTTTTCTTCAGCAGGTCGACCAAATTTTTGTAGAAGGTTCTCACCTCCAAGATGTATTTAGGGATGTCCTTAAAAATCTGTATCTGACAATTCTGAATCACCAGTGCCTTTTGGTAATGCAGGTTCAATATTTTATCTCTTTCTTCCTTAGATCTCAGTGTAATTAGGCAATCCCTTGGTTTCTTGCCCTGCCTCCTGCCCAGCCGGAAGGCTGTAGTTATTTCAAACTCATCTTCTTCCTCCAATTCCTCATGCCAAAATTCCGCAAAGTTCTCTGTAAGGAATTCCACAAGGCTGTCCCCCTCACTTTCAGGAACCAGTCTTAATTTCAGGTTTTTCTCCTTCCTCTGTAGTTCCAGTAAGGCCAAAGTTGCATCATGTTCATTCACTTTTCTTGCAATCGGCACAAACTTTTCCCTTGTCTCCTCTGCAGTACTCTTAGCACTTTCAGCAATCTTTCGTGTTTCCGAACTTTCTTGAATTAATTTATTAATAGAATCTGTATTAGATGTCACACTTGCAGTATTCAAGTCCAATCTTGCTGTCAGTTCTGTCAATTTTTTGGAATTTTCTGTGGACAACTTTGTCAGTGCTTCCAAAGATTGGTTTATTTTAAGCAGTGCCTGTGTCATAGAATCCATAGATGCTGTTGTTGCCTTTTCCTGTGCAGCTGGTGTTGTGCCTGATATTGAGCCCCTTTTCCTTTGTGCTAGCTTTGCTTTAGATCTGGTTGCTATCTCATCCACTGGGCCGCTCATGTCCTCAAGGTCGTTCTCACAGGAAAAGTTTACAAGTGGAAAATCCCACTGTTTCTTTTTCAATGTAACTGTTTCTCTTTAAACCCTCTAGAGGGAGCATTCAATTGTATCCAAATGGAAATAAGAGACAAAGAAACAAGGAAACATAGAGCGATGAAAAAGTTCAAGAGTCTACACTGTAAATCCTCACTTTGTTTCAATGTAGCCAAAAGTTCAGCAAAATAATTCCACTAAAGTCCAGTAACTTTGTTTCAGACAAACCCCCACTTTGTATCCAATTTGATCTGACAGTTCACTTTCCCGGTGCCTTACTCAGGCAGCCCGACCCGGGGGATTTGGCAGTGAAAGATTTTTTTTCATCCGATTATTTTCATGCAGGTTAACAATGTCCAATTTTCTTCCCCCCTTCTCCTGCCTGTTGGGGGGAGGTCTAAGTTCGATGTCAGGTTTGACAGCTTAAAAAAGATTTTTTTCTTTCAAATGCAGCTTGCTCTTTCGTTGCTTTGTTTATCATGCAGTTCGGGGAGGCAGACTTCCTTAGTTTATGCCTTTCCCGTTTTCAGCCAAATTTCAAAATTTAATGTCCCGTTAAATCCCTCGATCTTACTCACGGGTGTTGCAGTCAATCTTTAGTTTCAGCCCATGCCCTTCTGTTCCTCTCTGATGTGGGTGCTGTGGAGTCATGGGTAGATTAGGCAAGACGAGATAAGATAGGAAAAGAAATATAAATATCCAGCCACTCTTATTAAGACCATCATATAAGTGCCTGCTACATTCAGCTTTTATTTTAGCAATAAAGTTTGGTTTATTCTCACCACGTCTCAGATTTGCCTAAGCCAGTGGTTTTCAACCAGTGTGCCATGGCACCCTGGGGTGCTTTGAATGATAGTCAGAGTACCCCGGGCAACACTGGCCTCTGTCCCTCTTTCCTTCTTTTCCTTCTCTGATGCCCTCTCTCGTCTCTGCCTCCCAAAGGCTTCCACGGCTGTTCATTGCAACAGCCCTGCCTACAAACTCCCCAGGCAAATGGTGCCTCTGGAGCTGGCTAAGCTATCAATTCTGTGAAAAAGCGGCATCAGAGTTTATAAGTTAGCAGGAGAAAGACAGTTCTCAGGAGATTGTTAAGGTGTTGGAAACCCAGAGCTTGGAGCACCATAACACGGGGGCGTGGGGGCGAGCAGTGAATAGAATTAAGGTTTCCTCTTGCTCCTACATGGTGAGCTTGGGCTGGGAAGGGTACGACAGGGTTCAGTTTTGGGGGAACACTGTGAAAGGAAGAGCGGTATTTTACTGAGGAATGGTATAAAAGTCAGTGTTATAGAAAAAACCTGCTCCTTTTCCCTTATGGGGTATCCAAGAGCTCATATAGAGTCCTTAAGAACAGATTTACGGTGTATCAATACCATGTCACAGAACTGAAATCCTTCCAGGTTGTTTCATTGTTCTGTGGATATAATTCATAGCTCCAACATGTCCTGAGCTGAGGTAGAAGAATATTTTATTGAGAACAGAAAATTTCCTTGTAATTAATAGAGTAGATCCAGATTGTCCCTAGATATTGCTTTTTCATGCCCAGACGACTGCTTCCATTTCCTTAAAGCACACAATATTTTTGTTGGAAGCCTCCCAGAGTGGCTGAGACAACAAAAGCATATTATGTTAGCAAAGGTGTTTGGTTTTTTTGTATGTTTTAATAATAATAATAATACATTTTATTTGTATCCCACCCTCCCTGGCCAAAGCCAGGCTCAGAGTGGCTTACATCATATAAATAAGACAATATGCGTAATACAATATGCAAATAAAATAGCATTCAACATTCATTACAATAATATAGAATAATATATTATATGTTAAATGGTATAGTTTAATTATGGAGAAGTGATAGGAAACTGAGCACAGCCTTATTGTAATACTGTACATTGTTCCTGATGTTATAAGAATCCTATGGTCCCAAATATAAAATAAATGTTCATAAATGTACAAGGAAACACATACATAAGTATATAAACCACAAGTCTGAAATAGCCAGCCCCAGAGGACCATTTGCCTGGGGAGTTTGTAGCCAGGGCTGCTGCAATGAACAACTGTGTTAGCCTTTGGGAGGCAGAGACGAGAGAGGGCATCAGAGAAGGGACAGAAGGAAAGAGGAACATAGGCCAGTGTTGCCCGGAGTACTCTGACTATCATTCCCGGCACCCCAGGGTGCCATGGCAAACTGGATGAAAACCACTGGCTTAGCCAAATCTGAGACGTGGTGAGAATAAACCAAACTTTATTGCTACAATAAAAGCTGAATGTAGCAGGCACTTATATGATGGTCTTAATAAGAGTGGCTGAATATTTATATTTCTTTTCCTATCTTATCCTGTCCTGCCTAATCTACCCATTACTCCACAGCACCCACATCAGAGAGGAACAGAAGGGCATGGGCGCTGCATTACAAAATAACAGGTTTATATCAATACCATGTCACGGAACTGAAATCCTTCCAGGATGTTTCAGTCTTCTGTGGATATAATCCATAGCTCCAACATGTCCTGAGCTGAGGTAGAATACTTTATTGAGAACAGAAAATTACCTTGTAAATAATAGAGTAGATACAGATTGTCCTTAGATATTGCTTTCTCGTACCCAGATGACTGCTTCCATTTCCTTAAAGAACACAATATAGCGCCCCTTCCCTTGGCACTGGACATTCCCATTGAAGAGTCGCCATGCAGTGTGGTCCCTTCATCCTCCTGTCTCTCATCGTGGGCCTTTTCGCACCCTGCCCTGAGCTGCTGGGCATCTCTGCGTCAGATACAGGTATGAGTTCTCTCTCCTCTTACAACTTCTAAATCTTATGTGTATCATGGCTGTACCTCCCCCTATTTCTCTCCAATTCTTTCACCTGCCTCTCTACATAGGGTTGCCCCCTTCCATAAGGCCCAAGTGATGTGGAGCTTGCTTTCTTGTAGGCAACACATGCACCCAATTATATTGATCACGCTACGGGAGTTTGAGGAGCTTGTGTGCCTACAAAGATTCCCTGGGCTGACTTTGCCCAGTGAGTGAACATGTGACCTTGAAAGGAGCTCAATGGATTCTCCAAGGTGGCTCAAAATGAAGAGCTATGGAATTGTATCCAACATATTTCTACTCCATTCAAATAGATGACTCTAAGTTAAACACGACAATTCATTTCAATGCCTCTATGCCAAGTATGACAACGTTGTATACCAGCTGTGGTCCTTGCTTGGGATCAGTGTCAGCACCTGCAATTCTCAGAAGTTGCTGGCATTCTAGCACCCTGCCCAAGGCCACAGTAGATCAGTGATACTCTGGTTGTTCTGTGAGTCACACTTTAAACTTTACACTATGTTCCCGGGGAAGCAACATTCTGGGAACTACAGTAGTACATTGGGTTAAATACTTAATTCCTTCCGGAGGTTCGTTCTTAACCTGAAACTGTTCTTAACCTGAAGCACCACTTTAGCTAATCGGGCCTCCTGCTGCCGCCGCACCACCGGAGCACGATTTCTGTTCTCATCCTGAAGCAAAGTTCTTAACCCGGGGTACTATTTCTGGGTTAGCGGAGTCTGTAACCCGAAGCGTATGTAACCTGAAGCGTATGGAACCCGAAGTACCACTGTATCAGATTTGGAGTACACCTACCCTTGAATAGTCTGATCTCTCTTCAGCAATCTTTGCCAACTAAGCTCAGGGTGTGGACATAGGAGTCTTGTTCATGGTTAGTGCTGACTTCTGGCATCCTCAGGAATATGTGTTGTTTTACTACGCCAGCCAAGATACCTTGCAGGTGGTACTCACCAGAGTGGCAGAGAGCGGCATGTTGTTTGGCCCATATTGGATTTGGCACAATGACTCCCATGAGGCACAACCTGGGTCTCTTTGGGAAACTCAGATTTGGAATCAAATTATCATTGGCTCTGCCACTCCCTTCAGTTATCAGTCTCAGCCAGCTCAAAGGACAGGCACAGAGCTTTTATGGAATCATGCTATTCTCAATACAAGATCTGTAGTTTTATTTTGTGAGGTTTTTTTGTTTGATTTTTGGTTCATAGATAGACAACTTGGCTTCTTCCAGAAGTCTTGGATTTCAGTTTCCCAGCTGACACCCAATGCTAAACTATTGAGAACAGGAAAGTGACTCTCAGCTAGAACTGGATACAGCCCAGTGGTGGGGATGTAAGGTTGTTAAAAGCTTCTGGGTTAAAAGCTTCATCTATAATGAACTGAAGAAAATGTTTAAAGTAACTTTTGTTAAAAAACCTGAAGCTTTTTTACTAGGACTGATAGGAACTGAACCCCCAAAGAAGATAAGAAAATATTTTTGGATACTACAACAGCTGCCCAAATATTGTTAGCCCAAAGATAGAAGGACGAAAAGATAGCAACGAAAGAAGAATGGCAAATCAAGCTAATGGACTATGCAGAAATGGCAAAATTACGGGCAAAGCTCAGAGACTATGACAATGAGAAGTTTAAAAAAGAGTGGGAATCGTTTATTATTTATGTGCAAAAATACTGTAAACAGGTTGATACATATAAGTAAAGCATTTAAGTAAATGCTTGCAACTAGCAGAAAATTAGAAATAATAATTGAAAGGTTTAAGAATGGATATGCAGAAGAACTTAGTTAATATAAGGAACCAGAAGAGGGTATGGAGTCCAGAGATTTAGGGAATCTCAAAGAGAAGGTTTGTGAAAACATATTTGTATAAATTTAGATCTGGTAAAATGTGAGTTAATTACTGTTTTTATTTGTGAGGTGGAGTCACATGGTCAATGTCATTGCTTTCTGTGTTTCAGACTTTGATATAATGTTTGTATGAGGCTTGCCTTTCTTTGCTTTTACCCACCAGATGATATATCTGATATATGCAAACGCCCTAAGAAAGTAGGAAGATGCCCAGCACGTTTACCACGGTTTTTCTTCAATATTGAAACGCTGAAGTGTGAGCAGTTCATTTTCAGTGGCTGTGGAAATAATGCAAATAACTTTCTGACAGAAAGTCAATGCTATCAGGAATGTGGACGCTTTGGTAAGAACAAATAACTTGCTGTTGTAGGGCAGGAGCTGTGAACATTTTGGGGCAAATGGGCACATTTCAAAATTTGAGAAACTCTGAAGGGTGCATGTCCCCTTTTCTTGAAAACATGAAAGGCCTCCAAGTACAATATTATTATCTCTCTCTCCAAACCCCTCCATACAAACCCAGAAAGGCAGCATCCTCTCCCCTTAAAACCTAAACACAACTGAACAAAAAGCATTGTTTGAAATGATTTTTGGTACATTTTACATTTTGCAAATTTTATTTGAGACCACTGAACAAAACTTATGGTCAAAAAGCCTTTGGTTTACTTTACTCAAGGTATCTTAGCACAATGACAAACAGAATGTCTGAGAAGATAAAAATCAATTAAAATAAAATAATGTGTACCATTACAGTGGTACCTCGGGTTAAGTACCGGAAGCGTATATAACCTGAGGTACCACTGTACTCAATAACAGCCGAACTCAATGTCTGTTCTCAGTTGCTTTTTGACTGACCAGTCTTCTCCAGTAGAAGATAAATCATACAGAATACAGTAACATCAACTTCAGTATAGCTGCAAATAATATCATATATTTTATGATGTGCTGCAGCATACGTATCTTTCCAGCTTTTCAAACTGAGAAATCTAAAGTACTGAGCCTACTCTCAGGCAGCCATGGCCAGACTCCAGAAGGGATTCTTCCTCAGGTAGAAAATATCTGACAGGGCTGGTGCAAAATCTAGCCACTCCCTGTCTCCATGGCTCTTTAGCGCAACTCCAGGGCATGGGCAGATAGCAACAGATTGCAATTGCATGAACTGCAACTCCCGTGCAGAGTTCCAAAGGAAAAACACACACTAAGGCAGCAGAATTCTTCAGTTATAGTTTATTGAGGTTTAAACGCATACAGGATCTTACTGGATCCCCAGTAAACTCCCAAAACTGCTCTTTAGGCAGGACACAGAACTGCTCTGTAGGCAGGAAATATATAATCTGCCTCTGAGCGTTGACCATGAGCCCCACAGACTCACGAGATAAACAACTGCTGCAAGCTTGTATTTGAGAACATTCAAGAAAGTTCTGCACCCATAAAACTGACGGTATCATCCCTTGAAAGGAAAATGAACAATGGCATCCGTTTCTGAAGGAAGGTCTGCTCACCTCTTATCACTTTGAGTTGCTCCTGAGATATACTGTGTCCTGTGCTTTTACCTTCTTCTTAATGCGGCACCTTTGCTGTGGGCTGCCCTGGGCTCTCTGGGAAAGTAAGGGGGCCGGGGGATATTCTTCTTCTTCTTCTTCTTCTTCTTCTTCTTCTTCTTCTTCTTCTTCTTCTTCTTCTTCTTCTTCTTCTTCTTCTTCCTTCCTCCTCCTCCTCCTTCTTCGTATCATTTGATCCACCACAAAGATTCTCTCTTTCTTCCACAGTGAAAGAGGAGTAATATTTTGGCATCCTCAAAAATGCCCCCTGCTCATGTGAAAGAAGACAACAGCTAAATTCCAGATGTCCTGCCAATCGACAGATGTCCTTCCATTCACCTCAGCCGAATATTCTGAATAAGTGCAACAGTAGTTCAGCATCCTCTGTATTCTGGTTCTTGAGTATGGGGTGTTGTCCACATTAATTCACCTGCTATTAAATCCACATTGATGCTGTTAAGTGTCTTCTATGGCTTACTATTTCTTTGTGGGGAGCTTAGATGATTTTAGTTACAAAAGTATTTATATGCCGCTATATCTTCTAAGTATCAAAGTGATTTACATTATCTATATATACAATTAAACATATAAAAAAAATTAGATCAGAGAACCATTAAGTAAAAATGTTTTCAGCAGGCCTTTAAGGATTCACAGACTGCGGAATCTCTGTTGGCTGAGCAGTCCTTAGGACTGGGAAAAATGCTCCTCCAGATGATCTAAGTGTTTGAGCTGACAGATGAGATGTTAGGCTGCCCTTAGGTATTTTGGACTTCTAAATTACCTTAATACAAAGACAATGAACTTGGCTTGGTAGTAGATGTGCAGACAGTGCAAACCTTTTAACAATTCTGTCACACTTTTGCACCAACTGGAGCTTTGAAATGAGACCGAAGGGCAGCCCCACATACATCACATTGCTGTAATCCAGCCTCAAGGTTCCCAACATGCGGCCAGACTTTCCCTGTCCAAGAGCAGCCATAGCTGGCCAATCAGGCAGAGCTGTCAAAAGGAAATCCTAGATGCAAAGGACACCTGGGCAAACCCTCCAGAACTGCCTTGCGTATCTCCTGGTCATGGGAACCACCCTCCCAAAGGGCACTTGTCTTCATCTGGAAGTGTCCTGGGAGGGATTTTAATTCAGCTTTAAGAACAGCATAACCCTTTCTACTGCCATGATGTGAGCTTACAGTTTCCAGGTATGGATAGGTGCTGACATCTAGTGTGAACACAATGAAGGAAAGAAAGTACTGCAAAGTAGCCTGGGCTAGTTCTTATGGAATCGATGGCTTGTGAGAACTGTATAAAGGCGTGTGCACCAACCACTTCAGCTATGAAAGCCAGAGTGGAGTGGTGGTGCAGTCTGTAACTCACCACCCACCTGGAATGTGTGGATAAAAAGCACAGGGGGAGCAACACAGTTGGACAGCAAGCATTCACACGTTACACCCCCTCGCCATTAGGAGTCTGTGGTCACACCCACACTAGACATCTAAAACAGACTTGTACCATGTTGCCAGTCCTGGCTTTCCCCAAAGAGTACCAGGAACCCTAGTTTTTTAAGTGTGCTCAGAGTGGTTAGGAGAGGCCACACTGAGAAATAATTTCGAGAGCCCTTAAGCAACTCCATGTCCCAGGATTCTTTGTGGAAAGGGCTTGGTGGTGACAAAGAATGAGGACATAATGCCTGCTGGACATTCTCAGTGTCAGCACTTGGAATTCTTGGGGAGATGCTGGCATCAGAACAGCTTACAGTGGTATCTCGGGTTAAGTACTTCATTCGTTCCGGAGGTCCGTACTTAACCTGAAACTGTTCTTAACCTGAAGCACCACTTTAGCTAATGGGGCCTCCCGCTGCTGCTGCGCCGCCGGAGCACGATTTCTGTTCTTATCATGAAGCAAAGTTCATAACCTGAAACACTATTTCTGGGTTAGCAGAGTATGTAAGCTGAAGCGTATGTAACCTGAGGTACCACTGTACTTCCAGACATGCTCATGTGGCCATCCAGAGATTAAATAACAACCTTTTCCAGCCATGTCAAGACTGTTCTTTTTCTCTGGCTGAATTAAAAATGGAATAAATGGTTCCAAATCTATCCCCCCGCTATGAGGTATGTGTGTACAACATATTGCATGAACTTCATGTTTGCATTGACATAGAGAGTCTGTGGACCAACCTTCACCAATCTGAGCTGGCAGGGGCTGGTGGGAGTTTAGTTCAATACATCTGCAGGGCACCAAGTTGGCGAACACTGCTGTCGACCGTAAGCACTCTTATGATCTGTTCTCAGGCCTTGCTATATGCAGTTGAAAGAAAAGAAAAAACCGGAAGAAGGCCATAAACTTTGCATGACCAAAGATCAGGTTTACTTGTTCATCAAAGTGCTCCATTCCTTGGGTGATTTCACGTAGGCTGGGCACATCAACTGAATCCATTGCCACCACTGAGCATGGTTTTCTGTCCTGAATTCGGAAGCAGATCAGACGCTAGGAACAAAGTAGGAAGCAGAGAAGATTTGTGCTTTAAACAGGGGGTGGGGGGCAAGTTCCTTGCTAGAGATTATTAGCAACAGGATGACAGAGATGAGGATCATTTGCTTCCTGTCCTTAGGCACTCTGGGTGATAAACCCGAGGGCCTGGGAAAGAGAGACAGGGGCTTAGCTGGGAAAGGTCAGAGCATTGCTTTCTCTACCCACAGATTCCCATCCCTATGGCACTTTCTGAGACATTGAGATGCAACACGGTTTAAGCAGTACAGCCGTGGGAGCTTCTTATTTCAAGTAAAGGCTTTTCGTGAGGATACTAAAAAAGGGAACCATTTCTTGAAAAAGGAATCAAGTAACAAGTCTAGAGAAGGCAGAAATCATTGTTTTAATTTCTGTGCCTACCTTAGAATGGTAGGATCGTGCCCAAGGGGCCATAGAATACATCAGAGCTCCTTTTGCAGTCTTGGAGACTGAGACTAGCAGTGGCTTTTCAGTTTTTCAGGCAGGATTCCCCCCCCAAAATCTACAGTACTTACTATGGATTCTGATGACATGTTGACCTGACAGCCGACTTTGGAGTCCATCTCTGCTGCGATGTCAAATGAAAACTACCGTAGCCAGTTCACTTTTATAAGAAGATCTATAGGCAGGATGAGGCCAAAGGTTCCTGACAAACTCGATCATGGGAAATATGATCACCAGTAATTACATCTGACCTGGCATTTGACCTCCTTCAGCTGAAGGGGGCATTTCTATTTGATCAGAATACCATGGAGAGAGCTCTAGAAAGCACAGCAAACCTCCACCCCCACAAAAACTAGAATTTTCACATTTTTAACAGTGACTTAGCAACCGATTACCCAACATATTGAGGTTCTCCCTTACATTTGTTAATCAAAAGTTGTAGTACACTAAGGTATACTCAGAATAGACCCATTGAAATGAATGAACTTAAGTTAGTCATGTCCATTAATTCTAGTGGGTTGGCTGTGAGTAGGACTTGAATTGGACTCACCCCCAATTATTTAACTATAATGGGTTCAGGAAGCCCCTGATATCTATTGGTAGATGTTGTTGGGCTACAATGCCTGCTGGCATAGCTGATGGCCAGAGATGATACATCTGGAGGACCACAGGTTCCCCATCCCATCTGAGTGTTTTCCGGGAAATGGGAAGTTGTAAGTTTGATGGGGATTAGAACCTCTAGGAGGAAGGAAGCTGGAATGAAGGGAGACCACAGGGAGGAGAGCTAAGGGAAGGGATAGTGAAAGTAACCAGAGAGAAGTATGGGTGGAAGAGACAGATCAAGCAGATGAAAATGTCCTCTTCATGGACTTCTGGGTTAACGCCAGCGGTAATGGCGGAATCCCTCTGACTCGGAGGGACCCACTCAGTGGGAATTGGGTCGGAACCGCTACGGCGAAAGTGGAGACCCCTTAAGAATCACAGGCGGGTGAGGCCTGTGAACGTGGGAATCGGGGGGCAGCTCTTGCGCCCCCCCAATTCGTGGGGAGACCTGAGTATGGGCTCCGGAGCGAAACGGGGCGAGTGGCGCGGTGCTGTGAGTCAAGTGCTACTTCCACTGAGCGAAGCCGCACAGCTGTTACCGGAGAGCGCTGACCTTTTCCTGGGACAATTCGACTTTAAAGCAACTACCCGTGAGTAGGACAATTGGAAAAGACAAGGAAAAAAAAGATTTTATTTGGCACCGAAGCGGGGAGGTATAAACAGGAAGTCCACCTTCCGCTTTTGTAAATAGACTAAAGAGGCTGCAAGCTAAAGTCTTGGAAAGCTGATTGAAAAAGACTAAAATCCTAACATCCAAAACAAGTGAAACCCCCCCCCTTGGTTGCAGGAGAAGAGGGGGGAGAGGTTTGGACTATGGGTACCTGCAAGACAGAGGGAAGTAATTTAAAATCTACCGTTCAAAACCTGGGAACGGGCTGCCAATGAATAATAAGACTGCCGTACTGTGCAATGTGCACTGCTTGTGAATAGAGCACTCTTTGACAGCTAGCTCTGCAAGAGAGATACATTGTTTTTGGCTGTCATCTACTGACTTTATAAAGAAGGGAAAAGAAGGGAAAAGAAACTGAAAATTGAAACTGATTTTCTTCTTTTTTTCTGCTTGAGTAGGGGGTTTAAAAGGTGCTGCTTTGTAATACAATAAGTACAGACTGCAATTGTGTCCCCCTAGAGGAAGTTTCTGAAACTGTTACAACAATTCGGCCAGGGAAATCTTCCACTTCAAAATAAACTGCGTGGCTGTGGGACTGACCTTGGACTCTCTGTTGAAGTGTTATGGCCGATGGGGAAGAAAAAGTAGAGCTTCAAGACAAAACAACGAGGTCTGGGAAATCTTGGCAGCAAAGAGCATCAGCATCTGGCCCTCCTGCCTCATCTGCGGCTGTACCCACACAATCGAAGTCCAAAGGTATGTCATCAGAAGAAGCTTTAGCACTTGCATTAGGTAAGATAAATGAATCATTGGAAAAGTTAAGTAAAAAAGTGGATGCTGCCTCAACTAAAATTGACCAAAATACAATAAGCATTAATAATTTGGGACAAAAGGTGAATACTAATACAGAAACTATTGAGAAACTGCTACAGGAATCTACTTTGATCCGACAGACCGCAGAGGAAGCCAAGAAAAAAGCTGCTGCCGTGGAGGAGAAGATAACAAAATTGGAAACTAAGAGTGTTCCAGACCTACAGAAGCAACTTGAGGACCACAGATCAATGCTTTCTGTGACTGAACGTAAGGAGAAACAAACAAACTTGAGGATCAGAGCCGTGCCTGAATTAGAGAAGGACAGCCTGATAGATTTTCTCATGCAGGAATTTGCAGACTTCTGGGATTTGGACTTGGAGCAAGAAGAATTTAAGATTGTGAGTGCATTTAGACTTGGAAGAGGGGGGAAGAAAAACAGGGTGAGAGACTGTTTGATTACCCTCCGAACTAAAGAAGAGAGAGATAAAATTTTGGGTTTGCACTTTCAGAAGACCTTGGAAATACATCAGTCAAGAGTGGAAATATTCAAAGATATTCCGAAACATCTTTTTTTTTTTAAAAAAAATATTTATTAAAGTTTCAAAAAAGTTACAAAAATGAGAGAAAAAGAAAGAAAAAAATAAAAATAAAAAAGAGAACAAAAAATACAAAATACAGAAAAGTAAAAACAATTAAAAACATTTCCATCTTTCCATATCTTGTCTTTCATTTACTTGTTTCCCTGACCTCCTCACACCTCCCTTTTTTGTATTCTAGTTCAATTAAATATTTCAGCAAATCCTTTCCAGCTTGGTTTTTATCCTAATAATTTATCTTAATGTACTATAATTTTACATTCTCGTTTCACCAATTAAAAAATCAATTTTTACCTAATCTTTTATATCGTTTCTGCTAAAACCACATAACTTCATTCCAACATCCTTTTAACATTCCTGGATCTTACAATGTTTCTGTAAATAAACTTTTAATTTTTTCCAATCTTCTTCCACCAACTCTTCACCTTGGTCTTGGATTCTGCCAGTCATCTCCGCCAGTTCCATATAGTCCATCACTTTCATCTGCCATTCTTCCCGGGTGGGTAAATCTTGTGTCTTCCAATATTTTGCAATGAGTATTCTTGCTGCTGTTGTTGCATACATTAAAAAAGTTCTGTCCTTCTTTGGCACCAATTGGCCGTCCATGCCCAGGAGAAAGGCCTCTGGTTTCTTCTGAAAGGTATATTTAAGTACCTTTTTCATTTCATTAAAGATCATCTCCCAGAAGGTCTTAATCCTTGGGCACGTCCACCAAAGGTGATATATATTCAGAACAATATATTCAGAACAAAAGGCTAAACTAATTGTCAACAATGTAGTGACGGAGGAATTTAAGATAGAGAAAGGAACACGACAAGGCTGCCCAATTTCCCCATTGCTTTTTATATCGGTCCTGGAGGTTCTTTTAAACATGATTAGAAGGGATCAATTGGTTAAAGGAATACAAGTCGGAGCTAAACAGTACAAATTAAAAGCATTTGCTGATGACTTAGTATTGACATTACTGGAGCCAGAATCTAGTACTAAAAGAGTATTGGAATTGATTCAAGAATTTGGTCAGGTTGCGGGTTTTAAGTTGAATAAGATTAAAACTAAGGTTTTAGAGAAAAATCTAACAGAGATTGAGAAAGAAAGGTTTCAGAAGGAGACAGGATTAACATTGGTTAAGAAAGTGAAATACCTGGGGGTTAATATGACCGCTAAGAATGTGAATTTATTTAAAGATAACTATGAAAAATGTTGGATGGAAGTGAAAAAGGACTTGGAAGTATGGTCAACTCTGAGGCTTTCGTTGCTAGGCCGTATTGCTGTGATAAAATGAATGTATTGCCAAGAATGTTGTTTTTGTTTCAAACATTGCAAATTTTGGATAAAATGGACTGCTTCAAGAAGTGGCAGAGAGATATTTCTAGATTCGTCTGGCAGGGCAAGAAGCCCAGAATAAAATTTAAAATGCTAACTGATGCAAAAGAAAGAGGTGGATTTGCCCTGCCAGACCTTAAACTTTATTATGAATCGGCCGCATTTTGCTGGCTGAGAGAATGGCTGCTTCTTGAAAACACAGACATTTTGTACTTAGAAGGTTTTAACAATGTATTTGGGTGGCATGCATGTTTATGGTATGAAAAGGTCAAGGCACATGGGGCATTTGAAAACCATATTGTCAGGAAGGCATTGTTTAATGTCTGGACAAGATATAAAGACCTATTTGAAGGTAGAGCCCCAAGGTGGTTGTCACCGATGGAGGTACAATTTATGAGTTTTCTCCATTATCTGCACAGCAGGGGGTGTTCAGTCAACAGATAAATTGCAAACGGATAAAAACATTGGAGGATCATTGTAATTATCTGCAACTTCGTAAGAGCATATATTTAAAGTACAGTGGTACCTCAGGTTACAGACGCTTCAAGTTACAGATGCTTCAGGTTACAGACTCCGCTAACCCATAAAATAGTACCTCGGGTTAAGAACTTTGCTTCAGGATGAGAACAGAAATTATGCGGCAGATGTGGGAGGCCCCATTAGCTAAAGTGGTACCTCAGTTTAAGAACAGTTTCAGGTTAAGAACAGACCTCCGGAACGAATTAAGTACGTAAGCAGAGGTACCACTGGAGATAATTAAATGAGCAAATTGAATGAATTTGGATCTGCAGAAGATATTAAAAAATAGATTTAAGGAGCTACAGAGAGAGGAAGAAGGAAGTCAAGCTTTGAAATGTTAAAACGATTGTAAAATTAATGAAATGTATAAACCTGAAAAGTATATGTATAGACCTAGTTATTGGGGAAATCTACCTGTATTCACAACTGATAAGCATAGGTTTATGATGCTGAGTGCAACCAGAAAGTCTTCCATGTGCAACTGTAAAACGTCAGCCTTACAAATGGAAATTGCTACCTGCATACAAAACCGACAAGGGTACATTTTTTTGATGCTGCACCGGAGGCTACAGGCCTCCATTTTCCTCCTCCTTGCTGTCACATGGAAGAAGAGATTCTGCACATATATCTGTCTACTCCTGTAGATAGCTGTTTAATTGGACACCTTTATATACAGGCACCCCCCCCATTTGCATGAGGGTGGTGTTCCAGGTCATTGTGCATGTCACCAGGATGTGCGTAAGCTTGCCCTGGCCTGTTTTGCTTCTGTTCTGCCCCATGCTGAAAACGGCACCCCCTCCAACATGTCTCTGATGAGAATAGAGATGTCCCATTCCATAATTATAATTTTACTTTTTATACCCCACACATCTTATTGGGTTGCCCCAGCACTCTGGGCAGCTTCCAACATATATAAAAAACATAATACAGTGGTACCTTGGGTTAAGAACTTAATTTGTTCTGGAAGTTCGTTCTTAACCTGAAACTGTTCTTAACCTGAAGCACTACTTTAGCTAATGCGGGCTCCTGACGCTGCTGCGCCGCCAGAGCACAATTTCTGTTCTCATCCTGAAGCAGCGTTCTTAACCTGAGGTACTATTTCTGGGTTAGCGGAGTGTGTAACCTGAAGCGTATGTAACCTGAAGTGTATGTAATCTGAGGTACCACTGTAAAATATTAAACATTCAGAATACATCCCTATACAGGATTGCCTTCAGACAGTTCAGGGGTTACATAACTCCATACCCTCCAACATTTCTCCAATGAAAATAGGGACATCCTAAAGAAAAGCAGGACATTCCGGGACGCAATCAGAAACCGGGACAGCTTCTGTAAATCAGGGAAGTCCCTGGAAAATAGGGACTCTTGGAGGGTCTGAAACTGTGCACACATCTGTGGTTGCATACATGCCAATCGCACACAAATGGGGGTTTGTCTGTATATAAGCAAAGCAATTCAAATAATTATCCACCACTTTTTGGTAGTCACACCCACCCTCCTGGCAGATGTCAAAGAGTTAAACGACTATATAACCTTTTGTAGACATCTGAAGGCAGCCCTGATTTGGGAAGCTTTTAATGTTTGATGTGTGTGTGTTTTCTTTCACTCACTGTTTTTGTTGGAAGCCTCCCAGAGTGGATTTGGTTTTTTTGTATGTTTTAAAATAATAATAATAATAATAATAATAATAATAATAATAATAATAATAATAATAATAATAATTTGTATTTGTATCCCGCCCTCCCCGGCCAAAGCCAGGCTCAGAGTGGCTTACATGATATAAATAAGACAATATGCACAATACAACATACAATATGCAGATAAAATAACATTCAACATTCATTACAATAACATAGAATAATATTTTGTATGTTAAATGGTATAGTTTAATTATGGAGAAGTGATAGGAAACTGAGCACAGCCTTATTGTAATACTGTACATTGTTCCGGATCTTATAAGAATCCTATGGTCCCAAATATAAAATAAATGTTCATAAATGTACAAGGAAACACATACATAAGTATATAAACCACAAGTCTGAAATAGTGTTGTTGTTATTTAGTCGTTTAGTCGTGTCTGACTCTTCGTGACCCCATGGACCAGAGCACGCCAGGCATTCCTGTCTTCCACTGGCTCCCGCAGTTTGCTCAAACTCATGTTTGTAGCTTCGAGAACACTGTCCAACCATCTCAACCTCTGTCACCCCCTTCTCCTTGTGCCCTCAATCTGAAATAGTACAGGAGAGCAATCCTGAAGTCATTTTGACTCTCCCAAATTGACCTTCTCTGCAAGAAGGGAGGAAATGGCGAAAGCCTTCCCTTTGTCTTTTTGCTTACAAATCCTGTCTTAAGGGTGTATTTGTGTATGAACAGGGTGAACCTGTGACCTGAAACTAAGAAACTGAAGTATTTACTATCACAAAAGAATGGCCAGGTTGACCAGGTAAAGCAATCAGTGACCATTAACAGATATCCTGGCAAACAGGATTTCTGATGTAGACCACCTCCTTCTGTATGTTTGCATGATGTTTTGGGGGGTGGTCTTGGACTACAGCAGGCTTCCTCCAGATGTTTTTGGCCTACAACTCCCATGATGCCTAGCTAGCAGGACCAGTGGGTGGGGATGATGGGAATTGTAGTCTCAAAACATCTGGAGGGCCGAAGTTGAGGAAGCCTGGTCTACAGGGTGGGCGATTTCAAAAGTCTATATATGGGCTTGTGCACCATTGTTCTGGGTTCCTCCTCCCTCCTGCGTATGGTGAGTGAGGACCCTGTTGCAACAGTTTAATAAAGATCAGGCTTACTAGCTGCTTTGCTTCTCAATATTCTCTGGCAGGCCTCTGTTGTTTTCTCCTACCCATAGGTAACCCACTTAAGGACTCCATACGGGCTCTTGGATACCCCATAAGGGAAAAGGAACAGGTTTTTTCTAGAACACTGACTTTTATACCATTCCTCAGTAAAATACCGCGCTTCCTTTCACAGTGTTCCCCCAAAACTGAACCCTGTCGTACCCTTCCCAGCCGAAGCTCACCATGTAGGAGCAAGAGGAAACTTTAATTCTATTCACTGCTCACCCCCACGCCCCCGTGTTATGGTGCTCCAAGCTCTGGGCTTCCAACACCTTTAGCAATCTTCTAACAACTATCATTCTCCTGCTAACTTATAAACTCTGATGTCACTTTTTCACAGACTTGATAGCTTAGCCAGCTCCAGAGGCACCATTTGCCTGGGGAGTTTGTAGCCAGGGCTGTTGCAATGAACAGCCGTGGAAGCCTTTGGGAGGCAGAGACGAGAGAGGGCATCAGAGAAGGGACAGAAGGAAAAAGGGACAGAGGACAGTGTTGCCCGCGGTACTCTGACTATCATTCAAGGCACCCCAGGGTGCCAAGGCAAACTGGCTGAAAACCACTGACTTAGCCAAATATGAGACGTGGTGAGAATAAACCAAACTTTGAATGTACCAGGCACTTATATGATGGTCTTAATTAGAGTGGCTGGATATTTACAGTATATTTCTTTTCCTACCTTAACCTGTCCTGCCTAATCTACCCATTACTCCACACCACCCACATCAGAGAGGAACAGAAGGGCATGGGCGCTGCATGACAGAAGAACAGGTGTATATCAATACCATGTCACAGAACTGAAATTCTTCCAGGCTGTTTCAGTCTTCTGTGGATATAATTCATAGCTCCAACATGTCCTGAGCTGAGGTAGAAGAATATTTTATTGAGAACAGAAAATTACCTTGTAATTAATAGAGCAGATCCAGATTGTCCCTAGATATTGCTCTTTCATGCTCAGATGACTGCCTCTATTTCCTTAAAGAACACAATATAGCGTCCCTTCCCTTGGCACTGGACATTCCCATTGAAGAGTCGCCATGCAGTGTGGTCGCTTCATCCTCCTGTCCCTCATCGTGGGCCTTTTCGCACCCTGGCCTGAGCTGCTGGGCATCTCTGCGTCAGATACAGGTATGAGCTCTCTCTCCTCTTACAACTTCTAAATCTTATGTGTATCATGGCTGTACCTCCCCCTATTTCTCTCCAATCCTTTAACCTGCCTCTCTACATAGGGTTGCCCCCTTCCATAAGGCCCAAGTGATGTGGAGCTTGCTTTCTTGTAGGCAGCACATGCAATTATATTGATCACGCCATGGGAGTTTGAGGAGTTTGTGTGCCTACAAAGATTCCCTGGGCTGACTTTGCCCAGTGAGTGAACATGTGACCTTGAAAGGAGCTCAATGGATTCTCCATGGTGGCTCAAAATGAAGAGCTGTGGAGTTGTATCCAACATATTTCTACTTAGAGTAGATCCATTCAAATAGATGACTCTAAGTTAAACACGACAATTCATTTCAATGCCTCTATGCCAAGTATGACAACGTTGTATACCAGCTGCGGTCCTTGCTTGGGATCAGTGTCAGCACCTGGATTTCTCAGAAGTTGCTGGCATTCTAGCACCCTGCCCAAGGCCACAGTAGATCAGTCATACTCTGGTTGTTCTGTGAGTCACTCTTTAAACTTTACACTATGTTCCCAGGGAAGCAACATTCTGGGAACTACAGTGGTACCTTGGGTTAAGTACTTAATTCGTTCCGGAGGTCCGTTCTTAACCTGAAACTGTTCTTAATCTGAAGCACCACTTTAGCTAATGGGGCCTTGTGCTGCTTCCGCACCGCCGGAGCACGATTTCTGTTCTCATCCTGAAGCAAAGTTCTTAACCCGGGGTACTATTTCTGGGTTAGCGGAGTCTGTAAACTGAAGCGTATGTAACCTGAAGCGTATGAAACCCGAAGTACCACTGTATCAGATTTGTAGTACACCTACCCTTGAATAGTCTGATCTCTCTCTTCAGCAATCTTTGCCAACTAAACTGAGGGCTCAGGGTGTGGACATAGGAGTACATAGGTACTCACCAGAGTGGCAGAGAGCGGCATGTTGTTTGGCCCATATTGGATTTGGCACAATGACTCCTATGAGACACAACCTGGGTCTCTTTGGGAAACTCAGATTTGGAATCAAATTATCATTGGCCCTGCCACTCCCTTCAGGTATCTGTCTCAGCCAGCTCAAAGGACAGGCACAGAGCTTTTATGGAATCATGCTATTCTCAATACAAGATCTGTAGTTTTATTTTGTGAGGTTTTTTTGTTTGATTTTTGGTTCATAGATAGACAACTTGGCTTCTTCCAGAAGTCTTGGATTTCAGTTTCCCAGCTGACACCCAATGCTAAACCATTGAGAACAGGAAAGTGACTCTCAGCTAGAACTGGATACAGCCCAGTGGTGGGGATGTAAGGTTGCTAAAAGCTTCTGGGTAATGATCTATAATGAACTGAAGAAAATGTTTAAACAAACTTTTGTTAAAAAACCTGAAGCATTTTTATCAGGACTGATAGGAACTGAACTCCCCAAAGAAGATAAGAAAATATTTTTGTATGCTACAACAGCTGCTCAAATATTGTTAGCCCAAAGATAGAAGGACGAAAAGATAGCAACGAAAGAAGAATGGCAAATCAAGCTAATGGACTATGCAGAAATGGCAAAATTAAGGGCAAAGCTCAGAGACTATGACAATGAGAAGTTTAAAAAAGAGTGGGAATCGTTTATTATTTATGTGCAAGAATATTGTAAACAGGTTGATACATATAAGTAAAGCATTTAAGTAAATGCTTGCAACTAGCAGAAAATTAGATAAAATTAAGGGAAATAATAATTGAAAAGGTCTAAGAATGGATATGCAGAAGAACTTAGTTAATATAAGGAACCAGAAGAGGGTATGGAGGGAAGTCCAGAGATTTAGGGAATCTCAAAGAGAAGGTTTGTGAAAACATATTTGTATAAATTTAGATCTGGTAGAAATGTGAGTTAATTACTGTTTGTGAGGTGGAGTCACATGGTCAATGTCATTGCTTTCTGTGTTTCAGACTTTAATATAATGTTTATATGAGGCTTGCCTTTCTTTGCTTTTACCCACCAGATGGTCTACCTGATATATGCAAACTCCCCGTGCAAGAAGGACGTTGCTATGCATATATGCCACGTTTTTTCTTTAGTTTAAGAACCATGAAGTGTCATACGTTCATTTACGGTGGATGTGGAAGTAATGCAAATAACTTTCTGACTAAAGGTCAATGCTATCTGGCATGTGAACGCTTTGGTAAGAACAAATAACTTGCTGTTTTAGGGCAGGAGCTGTGAACATTTTGGGGCAAATGGGCACATTTCAAAATTTGAGAAACTCTGATGGGGGCATGTCCCCTTTTCTTGAAAACATGAAAGGCCTCCAAGTACAATATTCTTATCTCTCTCTCCAAACCCCTCCATACAAACCCAGAAAGGCAGCATCCTCTCCCCTTAAAACCTAAACACAACTGAACAAAAAGCATTGTTTGAAATGATTTTTGGTACATTTTACATATTGCATATTTTATTTGAGACCACTGAACAAAACTTATAGTCAAAAAGCCTTTGGCTTACCTTTCTCAAGGTATCTTAGCACAATGACAAACAGAATGTCTGAGAAGATAAAAATCAATTAAAATAAAATAATGTGTACCATTACAGTGGTACCTCGGGTTAAGTATTTAATTCGTTCCGGTGGTCCGTTCTTAACCTGAAACTTTTTTTAACCTGAAGCACCACTTTAGCTAATGGGGCCTCCCTCGGCTGCCACGCTGCCAGAGCAAGATTTCTGATCTCATCCTGAAGCAAAGTTATTAACCCAAGGTACTATTTCTCTGTTAGTGGAGTCTGTAACCTGAAGCGTATGTAACCTGAAGCGTATGTAACCTGAGGTACCACTGTACTCAATAACAGCCGAACTCAATGTCTGTTCTCAGTTGCTTTATGACTGACCAGTCTTCTCCAGTAGAAGATAAACTATACAGAATACAGTAACATCAACGTCAGTATAGATGCAAATAATATCATATATTTTATGATGTGCTGCAACATAAGTATCTTTCCAGCTTTTCAAACTGAGAAATCTAAAGTACTGAGCTTACTCTCAGGCAGCCATGGCCAGACTCCAGAAGGGATTCTTCCTCAGGTAGAAAATATCTGACGGGGCTGGTGCAAAATCTAGTCACTCCCTGTCTCCATGGCTCTTTAGCGCAACTCCAGTTGCATGAACTGCAACTCCCGTGCAGAGTTCCAAAGGAAAAACACACACTAAGGCAGCAGAATTCTTCAGTTATAGTTTACTGAGGTTTAAAAGCGTACAGGATCGTACTGGATCC
Source organism: Podarcis melisellensis (assembly GCF_964234715.1). Taxonomy (NCBI): domain Eukaryota; kingdom Metazoa; phylum Chordata; class Lepidosauria; order Squamata; family Lacertidae; genus Podarcis; species Podarcis melisellensis. The sequence continues at coordinate 13,510,303 of NC_138532.1, read as the reverse complement.
CCAGTAAAGTCCCAAATGTTCAGCTCCTAAGACCTCATCCAGTTACAGAAGCAAAGAAACAACCAGTATAACAGAAAGTATAGAAAGAGACACAGAACTGCTCTGTAGGCGGGAAATATATCATCTGCCTCTGAGCGTTGACCAGGAGCCCCACAGACTCACGAGATAAACTGCTGCAAGCTTGTATTTGAGAACATTCAAGAAAGTTCTGAACCCATAAAACTCACAATGCTTGACGATATCATCCCTTGAAAGGAAAATGAACAATGGCATCTGTTTCTGAAGGAAGATCTGCTGACCTTTTATCACCTTGAGTCACTCCTGAGATATACTGTGTACTGTGCTTTTACCTTCTTCTTAATCCGGCACCTTTGCTCTGGGCTGCCCTGGGCTCTCTGGGAAAGGAAGGGGGACGGGGGGATATAATTCTTCTTCTTCTTCTTCTTCTTCTTCTTCTTCTTCTTCTTCTTCTTCTTCATCTTCTTCCTTCCTCCTCCTCCTCCTCCTCCTCCTCCTTTGTATCATTTGGTCCACCACAAAGATTCTCTCTTTCTTCCACAGTGGTGAAAGACGAGTAATATTTTGGCATCCTCAAAAATGCCCCCTGCTCATGTGAAAGAAGACAACAGCTAAATTCCAGATGTCCTGCCAATCGACAGATGTCCTTCCATTCACCTCAGCCGAATATTCTGAATAAGTGCAACAGTAGTTCAGCATCCTCTGTATTCTGGTTCTTGAGTATGGGGTTTTGTCCACATTAATTCATCTGCTATTAAATCCACATTAATGCTGTTAGTGTCTTCTATGGCTTACTATTTCTTTGTGGGGAGCTTAGATGATTTTAGTTACAAAAATATTTATAGGCTGCTATATCTTCTAAGTATCAAAGTGATTTACATTATCTACATATACATATTAAGTAAAAATGTTTTCAGCAGGCCTTTAAAGATTCACAACCTGCGGAATCTCTGTTGGCTGAGCAGTCCTTAGGACTGGGGAAATCGCTAAAGGTTTGGATTCTTGTTGTCAGATGAGCCTCACCAAGACATGATGCTCCTCCAGATGATCTAAGTGTTTGAGCTGACAGATGAGATGTTAGGCTGCCCTTAGGTATTTTGGACTTGTAGATTACCTTAATACAAAGACAATGAACTTGGCTCGGTAGTAGATGCACAGCCAGTGTAGACCTTTTAACAATTCTGTCACACTTTTGCACCAACTGGAGCTTTGAAATGTGACCGAAGGGCAGCCCCACATACATCACATTGCTGTAATCCAGCCTCAAGGTTACCAACATGCGGCCAGACTTTCCCTGTCCAAGAGCAGCCATAGCTGGCCAATCAGGCAGAGCTGTCAAAAGGAAATCCTAGATGCAAAGGACACCTGGGCAAACCCTCCAGAGCTGCCTTGCGTATCTCCTGGTCATGGGAACCACCCTCCCAAAGGGCACTTGTCTTCATCTGGAAGTGTCCTGGGAGGGATTTTAATTCAGCTTTAAGAACAGCATAACCCTTTCTACTGCCATGATGTGAGCTTACAGTTTCCAGGTATGGATAGGTGCTGACATCTAGTGTGAACACAATGAAGGAAAGAAAGTACTGCAAAGTAGCCTGGGCTAGTTCTTATGGAATCGATGGCTTGTGAGAACTGTATAAAGGCGTGTGCACCAACCACTTCAGCTATGAAAGCCAGAGTGGAGTGGTGGTGCAGTCTGTAACTCACCACCCACCTGGAATGTGTGGATAAAAAGCACAGGGGGAGCAACACAGTTGGACAGCAAGCGTTCACACGTTACACCCCCTCCCCATTAGGAGTCTGTGGTCACACCCACACTAGACATCTAAAACAGACTTATACCATGTTGCCAGTCCTGGCTCCCCCAAAGAGAGCCCTTAAGCAACTCCATATCCCAGGATTCTTTGTGGAAAGGGCTTGGTGGTGACAAAGAATGAGGACATAATACCTGCTGGACATTCTCAGTGTCAGCACTTGGAATTCTTGGGGAGATGCTGGCATCAGAACAGCTTACAGTGGTACCTCGGGTTAAGTACTTAATTCGTTCCGGAGGTCCGTACTTAACCTGAAACTGTTCTTAACCTGAAGCACCACTTTAGCTAATGGGGCCTCCCGCTGCTGCTGCGCCGCCGGAGCACGATTTCTGTTCTCATCATGAAGCAAAGTTCATAACCTGAAACACTATTTCTGGGTTAGCAGAGTATGTAAGCTGAAGCGTATGTAACCTGAGGTACCACTGTACTTCCAGACATGCTCATGTGGCCATCCAGAGATTAAATAACAATCTTTTCCAGCCAAGTCAAGACTGTTATTTTTCTCTGGCTGAATTAAAAATGGAATAAATGGTTCCAAATCTATCCCCCTGCCATGAGGTATGTGTGTACAACATATTGCATGAACTTTATGTTTGCATTGACATAGAGAGTCTGTGGACCAACCTTCACCAATCTGAGCTGGCAGGGGCTGGTGGGAGTTTAGTTCAATACATCTGCAGGGCACCAAGTTGGCGAACACTGCTGTCGACCGTAAGCACTCTTATGATCTGTTCTCAGGCCTTGCTATATGCAGTTGAAAGAAAAGAAATAACCGGAAGGCCATAAACTTTGCATGACCAAAGATCAGATTTACTTGTTCATCAAAGTGCTCTATTCCTTGGTGATTTCATGTAGGCTGGGCACATCAACTGAATCCATTGCCACCACTGAGCATTGTTTTCTGTCCTGAATTTGGAAGCTGATCAGACGCTAGGAACAAAGCAGGAAGCAGAGAAGATTTTGAGATAAATTAAGGAATGCCCTCCTCCAAGTGTGCAGCTGGTACTGTGCTTTAAACAGGGGGTGGGGGGGCAAGTTCCTTGCTAGAGATTATTAGCACCAGGATGACAGAGATGAGGATCATTTGCTTCCTGTCCTTAGGCACTCTGGGTGATAAACCCGAGGGCCTGGGAAAGAGAGACAGGGGCTTATCTGGGAAAGGTCAGAGCATTACTTTCTCCACCCAAAGATTCCCATCCCTATGGCACTTTCTGAGACATTGAGATGCAACACGGTTTAAGCAGTACAGCCGTGGGAGCTTCTTATTTCAAGTAAAGGCTTTTCGTGAGGAAGGTTATATTTTAATACTAAAAAAGGGAACCATTTCTTGAAACAGGAATCAAGTAACAAGTCTAGAGAATGCAGAAATCATTGTTTTAATTTCTGTGCCTACCTTAGAATGGTAGGAGTTGCCGGATTGTGCCTTGCACATAATTAAAACTTAATAATTGGTGAGTAATTTTAGCTGCAATTCTATGTCCCATGGATCGTGCCCAAGGGGCCATAGGATACATCAGAGCTCCTTTTGCAGTCTTGGAGACTGAGACTAGCAGTGGCTTTTCAGTTTTTCAGGCCGGATTTCCCCCCCAAAATCTACAGTACTTACTATGGATTCTGATGACATGTTGACCTGACAGCCGACTTTGGAGTCCATCTCTGCTGCGATGTCAAATGAAAACTACCGTAGCCAGTTCACTTTTATAAGAAGATCTATGGGCAGGATGAGGCCAAAGGTTCCTGACAATCTCGATCATGGGAAATATGATCACCAGTAATTACATCTGACCTGGCATTTGACCTCCTTCAGCTGAAGGGGGCATTTCTATTTGATCAGTATACCATGGAGAGAGCTCTAGAAAGCACAGCAAACCTCCACCCCCACAAAAACTAGAATTTTCACATTTTTGACAGTGACTTAGCAACTGATTACCCAACATATTGAGGTTCTCCCTTAAATTTGTTTATCAAAAGTTGTAGTACACTAAGGTATACTCAGAATAGACCCATTGAAATTAATGAACTTAAGTTAGTCATGTCCATTAATTCTAGTGGGTTGGCTGTGAGTAGGACTTGAATTGGATACACCCCAATTATTTAACTATAATGGGTTCAGGAAGCCCCTGATATCTATTGGTAGATGTTGTTGGGCTACAACGTCTGCTGGCATAGCCGATGGTCAGGGTTGACACATCTGGAGGACCACAGGTTCCCCATCCCATCTGAGTGTTTTCCGGGAAATGGGAAGTTGTAAGTTTGATGGGGATTAGAACCTCTAGGAGGAAAGAAGCTGGAATGAAGGGAGATCACAGGGAGGAGAGCTGAAGGGAAGGGATAGTGAGAGTAACCAGAGAGAAGTATGGGTGGAAGACACAGATCAAGCAGATGAAAATGTCCTCGTCACGGACTTCTGGTTTAACGCCAGCGGTAATGGCGGAATCCCTCTGACTCGGAGGGACCCACTCAGTGGGAATCGGGTCGGAACCGCTACGGCGAAAGTGGAGACCCCTTAAGAATCACAGGCGGGTGAGGCCTGTGAACGTGGGAATCGGGGGGCAGCTCTTGCGCCCCCCAATTCGTGGGGAGACCTGAGTATGGGCTCCGGAGCGAAACGGGGCGAGTGGCGCGGTGCTGTGAGTCAAGTGCTACTTCCACTGAGCGAAGCCGCACAGCTGTTACCGGAGAGCGCTGACCTTTTCCTGGGACAATTCGACTTTAAAGCAACTACCCGTGAGTAGGACAATTGGAAAAGACAAGGAAAAAAAAGATTTTATTTGGCACCGAAGCGGGGAGGTATAAACAGGAAGTCCACCTTCCGCTTTTGTAAATAGACTAAAGAGGCTGCAAGCTAAAGTCTTGGAAAGCTGATTGAAAAAGACTAAAATCCTAACATCCAAAACAAGTGAAACCCCCCCCCCCCTTGGTTGCAGGAGAAGAGGGGGGAGAGGTTTGGACTATGGGTACCTGCAAGACAGAGGGAAGTAATTTAAAATCTACCGTTCAAAACCTGGGAACGGGCTGCCAATGAATAATAAGACTGCCGTACTGTGCAATGTGCACTGCTTGTGAATAGAGCACTCTTTGACAGCTAGCTCTGCAAGAGAGATACATTGTTTTTGGCTGTCATCTACTGACTTTATAAAGAAGGGAAAAGAAGGGAAAAGAAACTGAAAATTGAAACTGATTTTCTTCTTTTTTCTGCTTGAGTAGGGGGTTTAAAAGGTGCTGCTTTGTAATACAATAAGTACAGACTGCAATTGTGTCCCCCTAGAGGAAGTTTCTGAAACTGTTACAACAATTCGGCCAGGGAAATCTTCCACTTCAAAATAAACTGCGTGGCTGTGGGACTGACCTTGGACTCTCTGTTGAAGTGTTATGGCCGATGGGGAAGAAAAAGTAGAGCTTCAAGACAAAACAACGAGGTCTGGGAAATCTTGGCAGCAAAGAGCATCAGCATCTGGCCCTCCTGCCTCATCTGCGGCTGTACCCACACAATCGAAGTCCAAAGGTATGTCATCAGAAGAAGCTTTAGCACTTGCATTAGGTAAGATAAATGAATCATTGGAAAAGTTAAGTAAAAAAGTGGATGCTGCCTCAACTAAAATTGACCAAAATACAATAAGCATTAATAATTTGGGACAAAAGGTGAATACTAATACAGAAACTATTGAGAAACTGCTACAGGAATCTACTTTGATCCGACAGACCGCAGAGGAAGCCAAGAAAAAAGCTGCTGCCGTGGAGGAGAAGATAACAAAATTGGAAACTAAGAGTGTTCCAGACCTACAGAAGCAACTTGAGGACCACAGATCAACGCTTTCTGTGACTGAACGTAAGGAGAAACAAACAAACTTGAGGATCAGAGCCGTGCCTGAATTAGAGAAGGACAGCCTGATAGATTTTCTCATGCAGGAATTTGCAGACTTCTGGGATTTGGACTTGGAGCAAGAAGAATTTAAGATTGTGAGTGCATTTAGACTTGGAAGAGGGGGGAAGAAAAACAGGGTGAGAGACTGTTTGATTACCCTCCGAACTAAAGAAGAGAGAGATAAAATTTTGGGTTTGCACTTTCAGAAGACCTTGGAAATACATCAGTCAAGAGTGGAAATATTCAAAGATATTCCGAAACATCTTTTTTTTTTAAAAAAAAATATTTATTAAAGTTTCAAAAAAGTTACAAAAATGAGAGAAAAAGAAAGAAAAAAATAAAAATAAAAAAGAGAACAAAAAATACAAAATACAGAAAAGTAAAAACAATTAAAAACATTTCCATCTTTCCATATCTTGTCTTTTATTTACTTGTTTCCCTGACCTCCTCACACCTCCCTTTTTTGTATTCTAGTTCAATTAAATATTTCAGCAAATCCTTTCCAGCTTAGTTTTTATCCTAATAATTTATCTTAATGTACTATAATTTTACATTCTCGTTTCACCAATTAAAAAATCAATTTTTACCTAATCTTTTATATCGTTTCTGCTAAAACCACATAACTTCATTCCAACATCCTTTTAACATTCCTGGATCTTACAATGTTTCTGTAAATAAACTTTAAATTTTTTCCAATCTTCTTCCACCAACTCTTCACCTTGGTCTTGGATTCTGCCAGTCATCTCCGCCAGTTCCATATAGTCCATCACTTTCATCTGCCATTCTTCCCGGGTGGGTAAATCTTGTGTCTTCCAATATTTTGCAATGAGTATTCTTGCTGCTGTTGTTGCATACATTAAAAAAGTTCTGTCCTTCTTTGGCACCAATTGGCCGTCCATGCCCAGGAGAAAGGCCTCTGGTTTCTTCTGAAAGGTATATTTAAGTACCTTTTTCATTTCATTAAAGATCATCTCCCAGAAGGTCTTAATCCTTGGGCACGTCCACCAAAGGTGATATATATTCAGAACAATATATTCAGAACAAAAGGCTAAACTAATTGTCAACAATGTAGTGACGGAGGAATTTAAGATAGAGAAAGGAACACGACAAGGCTGCCCAATTTCCCCATTGCTTTTTATATCGGTCCTGGAGGTTCTTTTAAACATGATTAGAAGGGATCAATTGGTTAAAGGAATACAAGTCGGAGCTAAACAGTACAAATTAAAAGCATTTGCTGATGACTTAGTATTGACATTACAGGAGCCAGAATCTAGTACTAAAAGAGTATTGGAATTGATTCAAGAATTTGGTCAGGTTGCGGGTTTTAAGTTGAATAAGATTAAAACTAAGGTTTTAGAGAAAAATCTAACAGAGATTGAGAAAGAAAGGTTTAAGAAGGAGACAGGATTAACATTGGTTAAGAAAGTGAAATACCTGGGGGTTAATATGACCGCTAAGAATGTGAATTTATTTAAAGATAACTATGAAAAATGTTGGATGGAAGTGAAAAAGGACTTGGAAGTATGGTCAACTCTGAGGCTTTCGTTGCTAGGCCGTATTGCTGTGATAAAATGAATGTATTGCCAAGAATGTTGTTTTTGTTTCAAACATTGCAAATTTTGGATAAAATGGACTGCTTCAAGAAGTGGCAGAGAGATATTTCTAGATTCGTCTGGCAGGGCAAGAAGCCCAGAATAAAATTTAAAATGCTAACTGATGCAAAAGAAAGAGGTGGATTTGCCCTGCCAGACCTTAAACTTTATTATGAATCGGCCGCATTTTGCTGGCTGAGAGAATGGCTGCTTCTTGAAAACAGACATTTTGGACTTAGAAGGTTTTAACAATGTATTTGGGTGGCATGCATGTTTATGGTATGAAAAGGTCAAGGCACATGGGGCATTTGAAAACCATATTGTCAGGAAGGCATTGTTTAATGTCTGGACAAGATATAAAGACCTATTTGAAGGTAGAGCCCCAAGGTGGTTGTCACCGATGGAGGTACAATTTAAGAGTTTTCTCCATTATCTGCACAGCAGGGGGTGTTCAGTCAACAGATAAATTGCAAACGGATAAAAACATTGGAGGATCATTGTAATTATCTGCAACTTCGTAAGAGCATATATTTAAAGTACAGTGGTACCTCAGGTTACAGACGCTTCAAGTTACAGATGCTTCAGGTTACAGACTCCGCTAACCCATAAAATAGTACCTCGGGTTAAGAACTTTGCTTCAGGATGAGAACAGAAATTATGCGGCAGATGTGGGAGGCCCCATTAGCTAAAGTGGTACCTCAGTTTAAGAACAGTTTCAGGTTAAGAACAGACCTCCGGAACGAATTAAGTACGTAAGCAGAGGTACCACTGGAGATAATTAAATGAGCAAATTGAATGAATTTGGATCTGCAGAAGATATTAAAAAATAGATTTAAGGAGCTACAGAGAGAGGAAGAAGGAAGTCAAGCTTTGAAATGTTAAAACGATTGTAAAATTAATGAAATGTATAAACCTGAAAAGTATATGTATAGACCTAGTTATTGGGGAAATCTACCTGTATTCACAACTGATAAGCATAGGTTTATAATGCTGAGTGCAACCAGAAAGTCTTCCATGTGCAACTGTAAAACGTCAGCCTTACAAATGGAAATTGCTACCTGCATACAAAACCGACAAGGGTACATTTTTTGATGCTGCACCGGAGGCTACAGGCCTCCATTTTCCTCCTCCTTGCTGTCACATGGAAGAAGAGATTCTGCACATATATCTGTCTACTCCTGTAGATAGCTGTTTAATTGGACACCTTTATATACAGGCACCCCCCCCCCCATTTGCATGAGGGTGGTGTTCCAGGTCATTGTGCATGTCACCAGGATGTGCGTAAGCTTGCCCTGGCCTGTTTTGCTTCTGTTCTGCCCCATGCTGAAAACGGCACCCCCTCCAACATGTCTCTGATGAGAATAGAGATGTCCCATTCCATAATTATAATTTTACTTTTTATACCCCACACATCTTATTGGGTTGCCCCAGCACTCTGGGCAGCTTCCAACATATATAAAAAACATAATACAGTGGTACCTTGGGTTAAGAACTTAATTTGTTCTGGAAGTTCGTTCTTAACCTGAAACTGTTCTTAACCTGAAGCACTACTTTAGCTAATGCGGGCTCCTGACGCTGCTGCGCCGCCAGAGCACAATTTCTGTTCTCATCCTGAAGCAGCGTTCTTAACCTGAGGTACTATTTCTGGGTTAGCGGAGTGTGTAACCTGAAGCGTATGTAACCTGAAGTGTATGTAATCTGAGGTACCACTGTAAAATATTAAACATTCAGAATACATCCCTATACAGGATTGCCTTCAGACAGTTCAGGGGTTACATAACTCCATACCCTCCAACATTTCTCCAATGAAAATAGGGACATCCTAAGGAAAAGCAGGACATTCCGGGATGCAATCAGAAACCGGGACAGCTTCTGTAAATCAGGGAAGTCCCTGGAAAATAGGGACACTTGGAGGGTCTGAAACTGTGCACACATCTGTGGTTGCATACATGCCAATCGCACACAAATGGGGGTTTGTCTGTATATAAGCAAAGCAATTCAAATAATTATCCACCACTTTTTGGTAGTCACACCCACCCTCCTGGCAGATGTCAAAGAGTTAAACGACTATATAACCTTTTGTAGACATCTGAAGGCAGCCCTGCTTTGGGAAGCTTTTAATGTTTGATGTGTGTGTGTTTTCTTTCACTCACTGTTTTTGTTGGAAGCCTCCCAGAGTGGCTTTGGTTTTTTTGTATGTTTTAAAATAATAATAATAATAATAATAATAATAATAATAATAATAATAATAATAAAAATTGTATTTGTATCCCGCCCTCCCCGGCCAAAGCCAGGCTCAGAGTGGCTTACATGATATAAATAAGACAATATGCACAATACAACATACAATATGCAGATAAAATAACATTCAACATTCATTACAATAACATAGAATAATATTTTGTATGTTAAATGGTATAGTTTAATTATGGAGAAGTGATAGGAAACTGAGCACAGCCTTATTGTAATACTGTACATTGTTCCGGATCTTATAAGAATCCTATGGTCCCAAATATAAAACACATACATAAGTATATAAACCACAAGTCTGAAATAGTGTTGTTGTTATTTAGTCGTTTAGTCGTGTCTGACTCTTCGTGACCCCATGGACCAGAGCACGCCAGGCACTCCTGTCTTCCACTGGCTCCCGCAGTTTGCTCAAACTCATGTTTGTAGCTTCGAGAACACTGTCCAACCATCTCAACCTCTGTCGCCCCTCCTCCTTGTGCCCTCAATCTGAAATAGTACAGGAGAGCAATCCTGAAGTCATTTTGACTCTCCTAAATTGACCTTCTCTGCAAGAAGGGAGGAAATGGCGAAAGCCTTCCCTTTGTCTTTTTGCTTACAAATCCTGTCTTAAGGGTGTATTTGTGTATGAACAGGGTGAACCTGGGACCTGGGACTCAGAAACTGAAGTATTTACTATCACAAAAGAATGGCCAGGTTGACCAGGTAAAGCAATCAGTGACCATTAACAGATATCCTGGCAAACAGGATTTCTGATGTAGACCACCTCCTTCTGTATGTTTGCATGATGTTTCGGGGGGTGGTCTTGGACTACAGCAGGCTTCCTCCAGATGTTTTTGGCCTACAACTCCCATGATCCCTAGCTAGCAGGACCAGTGGATGGGGATGATGGGAATTGTAGTCTCAAAACATCTGAAGGGCAAGGTTGAGGAAGCCTGGTCTACAGGGTGGCCAATTTCAAAAGTCTATATATGGGCTTGTGCACCATTGCTCTGGGTTCCTCCTCCCTCCTGCGTATGGTGAGTGAGGACCCTGTTGCAACAGTTTAATAAAGATCAGGCTTACTAGCTGCTTTGCTTCTCAATATTCTCTGGCAGGCCTCTGTTGTTTTCTCCTACCCATAGGTAACCCACTTAAGGACTCCATACGGGCTCTTGGATACCCCATAAGGGAAAAGGAGCAGGTTTTTTCTATAACACTGACTTTTATACCATTCCTCAGTAAAATACCTCTCTTCCTTTCACAGTGTTCCCCCAAAACTGAACCCTGTCGTACCCTTCCCAGCCCAAGCTCACCATGTAGGAGCAAGAGGAAACTTTAATTCTATTCACTGCTCACCCCCACGCCCCCGTGTTATGGTGCTCCAAGCTCTGGGCTTCCAACACCTTAAGCAATCTTCTAACAACTATCATTCTCCTGCTAACTTATAAACTCTGATGTCACTTTTTCACAGACTTGATAGCTTAGCCAGCCCCAGAGGCACCATTTGCCTGGGAAGTTTGTAGCCAGGGCTGCTGCAATGAACAGCCGTAGAAGCCTTTGGGAGGCAGAGACGAGAGAGGGCATCAGAGAAGAAAAAGAAGGAAAGAGGGACAGAGGCCAGTGTTGCCCGGGGTACTCTGACTATCATTCAAGGCGCCCCAGGGTGCCAAGGCAAACTGGCTGAAAACCACTGACTTAGCCAAATATGAGACGTGGTGAGAAACTTTGAATGTACCAGGCACTTATATGATGGTCTTAATTAGAGTGGCTGGATATTTACAGTATATTTCTTTTCCTACCTTAACCTGTCCTGCCTAATCTACCCATTACTCCACACCACCCACATCAGAGAGGAACAGAAGGGCATGGGCGCTGCATGACAGAAGAACCGGTCTATATCAATACCATGTCACAGAACTAAAATCCTTCCAGGCTGTTTCAGTCTTCTGTGGATATAATTCACAGCTCCAACATGTCCTGAGCTGAGGTAGAAGAATATTTTATTGAGAACAGAAAATTACCTTGTAATTAATAGAGCAGATCCAGATTGTCCCTAGATATTGCTCTTTCATGCTCAGATGACTGCCTCTATTTCCTTAAAGAACACAATATAGCGTCCCTTCCCTTGTCACTGGACATTCCCATTGAAGAGTCACAATGCAGTGTGGTCGCTTCATCCTCCTGTCCCTCATCGTGGGCCTTTTCGCACCCTGGCCTGAGCTGCTGGGCATCTCTGCGTCAGATACAGGTATGAGCTCTCTCTCCTCTTACAACTTCTAAATCTTATGTGTATCATGGCTGTACCTCCCCCTATTTCTCTCCAATTCTTTAACCTGCCTCTCTACATAGGGTTGCCCCCTTCCATAAGGCCCAAGTGATGTGGAGCTTGCTTTCTTGTAGGCAGCACATGCAATTATATTGATCACGCCATGGGAGTTTGAGGAGTTTGTGTGCCTACAAAGATTCCCTGGGCTGACTTTGCCCAGTGAGTGAACATGTGACCTTGAAAGGAGCTCAATGGATTCTCCATGGTGGCTCAAAATGAAGAGCTGTGGAGTTGTATCCAACATATTTCTACTCAGAGTAGATCCATTCAAATAGATGACTCTAAGTTAAACACGACAATTCATTTCAATGCCTCTATGCCAAGTATGACAACGTTGTATACCAGCTGCGGTCCTTGCTTGGGATCAGTGTCAGCACCTGGATTTCTCAGAAGTTGCTGGCATTCTAGCACCCTGCCCAAGGCCACAGTAGATCAGTCATACTCTGGTTGTTCTGTGAGTCACTCTTTAAACTTTACACTATGTTCCCAGGGAAGCAACATTCTGGGAACTACAGTGGTACCTTGGGTTAAGTACTTAATTCGTTCCGGAGGTCCGTTTTTAACCTGAAACTGTTCTTAATCTGAAGCACCACTTTAGCTAATGGGGCCTTGTGCTGCTTCCGCACCGCCGGAGCACGATTTCTGTTCTCATCCTGAAGCAAAGTTCTTAACCCGGGGTACTATTTCTGGGTTAGCGGAGTCTGTAAACTGAAGCGTATGTAACCTGAAGCGTATGAAACCCGAAGTACCACTGTATCAGATTTGTAGTACACCTACCCTTGAATAGTCTGATCTCTCTCTTCAGCAATCTTTGCCAACTAAACTGAGGGCTCAGGGTGTGGACATAGGAGTCTTGTTCACGGTTAGTGTTGACTTCTGGCATCCTCAGGAATATGTGTTGTTTCACTACGCCAGCCAAGATACCTTGCAGGTGGTACTCACCAGAGTGGCAGAGAGCGGCATGTTGTTTGGCCCATATTGGATTTGGCACAATGACTCCTATGAGACACAACCTGGGTCTCTTTGGGAAACTCAGATTTGGAATCAAATTATCATTGGCCCTGCCACTCCCTTCAGGTATCTGTCTCAGCCAGCTCAAAGGACAGGCACAGAGCTTTTATGGAATCATGCTATTCTCAATACAAGATCTGTAGTTTTATTTTGTGAGGTTTTTTTGTTTGATTTTTGGTTCATAGATAGACAACTTGGCTTCTTCCAGAAGTCTTGGATTTCAGTTTCCCAGCTGACACCCAATGCTAAACTATTGAGAACAGGAAAGTGACTCTCAGCTAGAACTGGATACAGCCCAGTGGTGGGGATGTAAGGTTGCTAAAAGCTTCTGGGTAATGATCTATAATGAACTGAAGAAAATGTTTAAACAAACTTTTGTTAAAAAACCTGAAGCATTTTTATCAGGACTGATAGGAACTGAACTCCCCAAAGAAGATAAGAAAATATTTTTGTATGCTACAACAGCTGCTCAAATATTGTTAGCCCAAAGATAGAAGGACGAAAAGATAGCAACGAAAGAAGAATGGCAAATCAAGCTAATGGACTATGCAGAAATGGCAAAATTAAGGGCAAAGCTCAGAGACTATGACAATGAGAAGTTTAAAAAAGAGTGGGAATCGTTTATTATTTATGTGCAAGAATACTGTAAACAGGTTGATACATATAAGTAAAGCATTTAAGTAAATGCTTGCAACTAGCAGAAAATTAGATAAAATTAAGGGAAATAATAATTGAAAAGGTCTAAGAATGGATATGCAGAAGAACTTAGTTAATATAAGGAACCAGAAGAGGGTATGGAGGGAAGTCCAGAGATTTAGGGAATCTCAAAGAGAAGGTTTGTGAAAACATATTTGTATAAATTTAGATCTGGTAGAAATGTGAGTTAATTACTGTTTGTGAGGTGGAGTCACATGGTCAATGTCATTGCTTTCTGTGTTTCAGACTTTAATATAATGTTTATATGAGGCTTGCCTTTCTTTGCTTTTACCCACCAGATGGTCTACCTGATATATGCAAACTCCCCGTGCAAGAAGGACGGTGCTATGCATATATGCCACGTTTTTTCTTTAGTTTAAGAACCATGAAGTGTCATACGTTCATTTACGGTGGATGTGGAAGTAATGCAAATAACTTTCTGACTAAAAGACAATGCTATCAGGCATGTGGACGCTTTGGTAAGAACAAATAACTTGCTGTTTTAGGGCAGGAGCTGTGAACATTTTGGGGCAAATGGGCACATTTCAAAATTTGAGAAACTCTGATGGGTGCATGTCCCCTTTTCTTGAAAACATGAAAGGCCTCCAAGTACAATATTCTTATCTCTCTCTCCAAACCCCTCCATACAAACCCAGAAAGGCAGCATCCTCTCCCCTTAAAACCTAAACACAACTGAACAAAAAGCATTGTTTGAAATGATTTTTGGTACATTTTACATATTGCATATTTTATTTGAGACCACTGAACAAAACTTATAGTCAAAAAGCCTTTGGCTTACCTTTCTCAAGGTATCTTAGCACAATGACAAACAGAATGTCTGAGAAGATAAAAATCAATTAAAATAAAATAATGTGTACCATTACAGTGGTACCTCGGGTTAAGTATTTAATTCGTTCCGGAGGTCCGTTCTTAACCTGAAACTTTTTTTAACCTGAAGCACCACTTTAGCTAATGGGGCCTCCCTCGGCTGCCACGCCGCCAGAGCAAGATTTCTGATCTCATCCTGAAGCAAAGTTATTAACCCAAGGTACTATTTCTCTGTTAGTGGAGTCTGTAACCTGAAGCGTATGTAACCTGAAGCGTATGTAACCTGAGGTACCACTGTACTCAATAACAGCCGAACTCAATGTCTGTTCTCAGTTGCTTTATGACTGACCAGTCTTCTCCAGTAGAAGATAAACTATACAGAATACAGTAACATCAACGTCAGTATAGATGCAAATAATATCATATATTTTATGATGTGCTGCAACATAAGTATCTTTCCAGCTTTTCAAACTGAGAAATCTAAAGTACTGAGCTTACTCTCAGGCAGCCATGGCCAGACTCCAGAAGGGATTCTTTTTTCAGGTGGAAAATATCTGACGGGGCTGGTGCAAAATCTAGTCATTCCCTGTCTCCATGGCTCTTTAGCGCAACTCCAGTTGCATGAACTGCAACTCCCGTGCAGAGTTCCAAAGGAAAAACACACACTAAGGCAGCAGAATTCTTCAGTTATAGTTTACTGAGGTTTAAAAGCGTACAGGATCGTACTGGATCCCCAGTAAAGTCCCAAAAGTTCAGCTCCTAAGACCTCATCCAGTTACAGAAGCAAAGAAACAACCAGTATAACAGAAAGCATAGAAAGAGACACAGAACTGCTCTGTAGGCGGGAAATATATCATCTGCCTCTGAGCGTTGACCAGGAGCCCCACAGACTCACGAGATAAACAACTGCTGCAAGCTTGTATTTGAGAACATTCAAGAAAGTTCTGAACCCATAAAACTCACAATGCTTGACGATATCATCCCTTGAAAGGAAAATGAACAATGGCATCTGTTTCTGAAGGAAGATCTGCTCACCTTTTATCACCTTGAGTCGCTCCTGAGATATACTGTGTACTGTGCTTTTACCTTCTTCTTAATCCTGCACCTTTGCTGTGGGCTGCCCTGGGCTCTCTGGGAAAGGAAGGGGGACGGGGGGATATAATTCTTCTTCTTCTTCTTCTTCTTCTTCTTCTTCTTCTTCTTCTTCTTCTTCTTCTTCTTCTTCTTCTTCTTCTTCTTCTTCGTATCATTTGATCCACCACAAAGATTCTCTCTTTCTTCCACAGTGGTGAAAGACGAGTAATATTTTGGCATCCTCAAAAATGCCCCCTGCTCATGTGAAAGAAGACAACAGCTAAATTCCAGATGTCCTGCCAATCGACAGATGTCCTTCCATTCACCTCAGCCGAATATTCTGAATAAGTGCAACAGTAGTTCAGCATCCTCTGTATTCTGGTTCTTGAGTATGGGGTTTGTCCACATTAATTCATCTGCTATTAAATCCACATTAATGCTGTTAAGTGTCTTCTATGGCTTACTATTTCTTTGTGGGGAGCTTAGATGATTTTAGTTACAAAAATATTTATAGGCTGCTATATCTTCTAAGTATCAAAGTGATTTACATTATCTACATATACATATTAAGTAAAAATGTTTTCAGCAGGCCTTTAAAGATTCACAACCTGCGGAATCTCTGTTGGCTGAGCAGTCCTTAGGACTGGGGAAATCGCTAAAGGTTTGGATTCTTGTTGTCAGATGAGCCTCACCAAGACATGATGCTCCTCCAGATGATCTAAGTGTTTGAGCTGACAGATGAGATGTTAGGCTGCCCTTAGGTATTTTGGACTTGTAAATTACCTTAATACAAAGACAATGAACTTGGCTCGGTAGTAGATGTGCAGCCAGTGCAAACCTTTTAACAATTCTGTCACACTTTTGCACCAACTGGAGCTTTGAAATGAGACCGAAGGGCAGCCCCACATACATCACATTGCTGTAATCCAGCCTCAAGGTTACCAACATGCGGCCAGACTTTCCCTGTCCAGGAGCAGCCATAGCTGGCCAATCAGGCAGAGCTGTCAAAAGGAAATCCTAGATGCAAAGGACACCTGGGCGAACCCTCCAGAGCTGCCTTGCGTATCTCCTGGTCATGGGAACCACCCTCCCAAAGGGCATTTGTCTTCATCTGGAAGTGTCCTGGGAGGGATTTTAATTCAGCTTTAATTTTAAGAACAGCATAACCCTTTCTACTGCCATGATGTGAGCTTACAGTTTCCAGGTATGGATAGGTGCTGACATCTAGTGTGAACACAATGAAGGAAAGAAAGTACTGCAAAGTAGCCTGGGCTAGTTCTTATGGAATCGATGGCTTGTGAGAACTGTATAAAGGCGTGTGCACCAACCACTTCAGCTATGAAAGCCAGAGTGGAGTGGTGGTGCAGTCTGTAACTCACCACCCACCTGGAATGTGTGGATAAAAAGCACAGGGGGAGCAACACAGTTGGACAGCAAGCATTCACACGTTACACCCCCTCGCCATTAGGAGTCTGTGGTCACACCCACACTAGACATCTAAAACAGACTTATACCATGTTGCCAGTCCTGGCTCCCCCAAAGAGAGCCCTTAAGCAACTCCATATCCCAGGATTCTTTGTGGAAAGGGCTTGGTGGTGACAAAGAATGAGGACATAATACCTGCTGGACATTCTCAGTGTCTGCACTTGGAATTCTTGGGGAGATGCTGGCATCAGAACAGCTTACAGTGGTACCTCGGGTTAAGTACTTAATTCGTTCCGGAGGTCCGTACTTAACCTGAAACTGTTCTTAACCTGAAGCACCACTTTAGCTAATGGGGCCTCCCGCTGCTGCTGCGCCGCCGGAGCACGATTTCTGTTCTCATCATGAAGCAATGTTCATAACCTGAAACACTATTTCTGGGTTAGCAGAGTATGTAAGCTGAAGCGTATGTAACCTGAGGTACCACTGTACTTCCAGACATGCTCATGTGGCCATCCAGAGATTAAATAACAATCTTTTCCAGCCAAGTCAAGACTGTTCTTTTTCTCTGGCTGAATTAAAAATGGAATAAATGGTTCCAAATCTATCCCCCTGCCATGAGGTATGTGTGTACAACATATTGCATGAACTTTATGTTTGCATTGACATAGAGAGTCTGTGGACCAACCTTCACCAATCTGAGCTGGCAGGGGCTGGTGGGAGTTTAGTTCAATACATCTGCAGGGCACCAAGTTGGCGAACACTGCTGTCGACCGTAAGCACTCTTATGATCTGTTCTCAGGCCTTGCTATATGCAGTTGAAAGAAAAGAAATAACCGGAAGGCCATAAACTTTGCATGACCAAAGATCAGATTTACTTGTTCATCAAAGTGCTCTATTCCTTGGTGATTTCATGTAGGCTGGGCACATCAACTGAATCCATTGCCACCACTGAGCATTGTTTTCTGTCCTGAATTTGGAAGCTGATCAGACGCTAGGAACAAAGCAGGAAGCAGAGAAGATTTTGAGATAAATTAAGGAATGCCCTCCTCCAAGTGTGCAGCTGGTACTGTGCTTTAAACAGGGGGTGGGGGGGCAAGTTCCTTGCTAGAGATTATTAGCACCAGGATGACAGAGATGAGGATCATTTGCTTCCTGTCCTTAGGCACTCTGGGTGATAAACCCGAGGGCCTGGGAAAGAGAGACAGGGGCTTATCTGGGAAAGGTCAGAGCATTACTTTCTCCACCCAAAGATTCCCATCCCTATGGCACTTTCTGAGACATTGAGATGCAACACGGTTTAAGCAGTACAGCCGTGGGAGCTTCTTATTTCAAGTAAAGGCTTTTCGTGAGGAAGGTTATATTTTAATACTAAAAAAGGGAACCATTTCTTGAAACAGGAATCAAGTAACAAGTCTAATGCAGAAATCATTGTTTTAATTTCTGTGCCTACCTTAGAATGGTAGGAGTTGCAGGATTGTGCCTTGCACATAATTAAAACTTAATAATTGGTGAGTAATTTTAGCTGCAATTCTATGTCCCATGGATCGTGCCCAAGGGGCCATAGGATACATCAGAGCTCCTTTTGCAGTCTTGGAGACTGAGACTAGCAGTGGCTTTTCAGTTTTTAAGGCCGGATTTCCCCCCCAAAATCTACAGTACTTACTATGGATTCTGATGACATGTTGACCTGACAGCCGACTTTGGAGTCCATCTCTGCTGCGATGTCAAATGAAAACTACCGTAGCCAGTTCACTTTTATAAGAAGATCTATGGGCAGGATGAGGCCAAAGGTTCCTGACAAACTCGATCATGGGAAATATGATCACCAGTAATTACATCTGACCTGGCATTTGACCTCCTTCAGCTGAAGGGGGCATTTCTATTTGATCAGTATACCATGGAGAGAGCTCTAGAAAGCACAGCAAACCTCCACCCCCACAAAAACTAGAATTTTCACATTTTTGACACTGACTTAGCAACTGATTACCCAACATATTGAGGTTCTCCCTTAAATTTGTTTATCAAAAGTTGTAGTACACTAATGTATACTCAGAATAGACCCATTGAAATTAATGAACTTAAGTTAGTCATGTCCATTAATTCTAGTGGGTTGGCTGTGAGTAGGACTTGAATTGGATACAGCCCCAATTATTTAACTATAATGGGTTCAGGAAGCCCCTGATATCTATTGGTAGATGTTGTTGGGCTACAACGTCTGCTGGCATAGACGATGGTCAGGGTTGACACATCTGGAGGACCACAGGTTCCCCATCCCATCTGAGTGTTTTCCGGGAAATGGGAAGTTGTAAGTTTGATGGGGATTAGAACCTCTAGGAGGAAAGAAGCTGGAATGAAGGGAGATCACAGGGAGGAGAGCTGAAGGGAAGGGATAGTGAGAGTAACCAGAGAGAAGTATGGGTGGAAGACACAGATCAAGCAGATGAAAATGTCCTCTTCACGGACTTCTGGGTTAACGCCAGTGGTAATGGCGGAATCCCTCTGACTCGGAGGGACCCGCTCAGTGGGAATCGGGTCGGAACCGCTACAGCGAAAGCGGAGACCCCTTAAGAATCACAGGCGGGTGAGGCCTGTGAACGTGGGACTCGGCGGGCACCTCTTGCGCCCCCCCCAATTCGTGGGGAGACCTGAGTATGGGTTCCGGAGCGAAACGGGGCGAGTGGCGCGGTGCTGTGAGTCAAGTGCTACTTCCACTGAGCGAAGTCGCACAGCTGTTACCAGAGAGCGCTTACTTTTTCCTGGGAGAATTCGACTTTAAAGCAACTACCCGTGAGTAGGACAATTGGAAAAGACAAGGAAAAAAAGATTTTATTTGGCACCGAAGCGGGGAGGTATAAACAGGAAGTCCGCCTTCCACTTTTGTAAATAGACTAAAGCAAAGAGGCTGCAAGCTAAAGCCTTGGATAGCTGATTGAAAAAGACTAAAATCCTAACATCCAAAACAAGTGAAAACCCCCCCCCCTTGGTTGCAGGAGAAGAGGGGGAAGAGGTTTGGACTATAGGTACCTGCAAGACAGAGGGAAGTAATTTAAAATCTACCGTTCAAAACCTGGGAACGGGCTGCCAATGAATAATAAGACTGCCGTACTGTGAAATGTGCACTGCTTGTGAATAGAGCACTCTTTGACAGCTAGCTCTGCAAGAGAGATACATTGTTTTTGGCTGTCATCTACTGACTGACTTTATAAAGAAGGGAAAGTAACTGAAAAGAAACTGAAAATTGAAACTGATTTTCTTCTTTTTTTCTGCTTGAGTTGGGGGTTTAAAAGGTGCTACTTTGTAATACAATAAGTACAGACTGCAATTGAAAAGAAAGAAAGAAATAAAAAATAAAAAAGAGAACAGAAAATACAAAATACAGAAAAGTAAAAACAATTAAAAACATTTCCATCTTTCCATATTTTGTCTTTCATTTACTTGTTTCCCTGACCTCCCTCCTCACACCTCCCTTTTTTGTATTCTGGTTCAATTAAATATTTCAGCAAATCCTTTCCAGCTTGGTTTTTATCCTAATAATTTATCTTAATGTACTATAATTTTACATTCTCGTTTCACCAATTAAAAAAATCAATTTTTACCTAATCTTTTATATCGTTTCTGCTAAAACCACATTACTTCATTCCAACATCCTTCTAACATTCCTGGATCTTACAATGTTTCTGTAAATAAACTTTAATTTTTTTCCAATCTTCTTCAACCAACTCTTCACCTTGGTCTCAGATTCTGCCAGTCATCTCCGCCAGTTCCATATAGTCCATCACTTTCATCTGCCATTCTTCCCGGGTGGGTAAATCTTGTGTCTTCCAATATTTTGCAATGAGTATTCTTGCTGCTGTTGTTGCATACATTAAAAAAGTTCTGTCCTTCTTTGGCACCAATTGGCCGTCCATGCCCAGGAGAAAGGCCTCTGGTTTCTTCTGAAAGGTATATTTAAGTACCTTTTTCATTTCATTATAGATCATCTCCCAGAAGGTCTTAATCCTTGGGCACGTCCACCAAAGGTGATATATATTCAGAACAATATATTCAGAACAAAAGGCTAAACTAATTGTCAACAATGTAGTGACGGAGGAATTTAAGATAGAGAAAGGAACACGACAAGGCTGCCCAATTTCCCCATTGCTTTTTATATCGGTCCTGGAGGTTCTTTTAAACATGATTAGAAGGGATCAATTGGTTAAAGGAATACAAGTCGGAGCTAAACAGTACAAATTAAAAGCATTTGCTGATGACTTAGTATTGACATTACAGGAGCCAGAATCTAGTACTAAAAGAGTATTGGAATTGATTCAAGAATTTGGTCAGGTTGCGGGTTTTAAGTTGAATAAGATTAAAACTAAGGTTTTAGAGAAAAATCTAACAGAGATTGAGAAAGAAAGGTTTAAGAAGGAGACAGGATTAACATTGGTTAAGAAAGTGAAATACCTGGGGGTTAATATGACCGCTAAGAATGTGAATTTATTTAAAGATAACTATGAAAAATGTTGGATGGAAGTGAAAAAGGACTTGGAAGTATGGTCAACTCTGAGGCTTTCGTTGCTAGGCCGTATTGCTGTGATAAAATGAATGTATTGCCAAGAATGTTGTTTTTGTTTCAAACATTGCAAATTTTGGATAAAATGGACTGCTTCAAGAAGTGGCAGAGAGATATTTCTAGATTCGTCTGGCAGGGCAAGAAGCCCAGAATAAAATTTAAAATACTAACTGATGCAAAAGAAAGAGGTGGATTTGCCCTGCCAGACCTTAAACTTTATTATGAATCAGCCGCATTTTGCTGGCTGAGAGAATGGCTGCTTCTTGAAAACATAGACATTTTGGACTTAGAAGGTTTTAACACTGTATTTGGGTGGCATGCATGTTTATGGTATGAAAAGGTCAAGGCACATGGGGCATTTGAAAACCATATTGTCAGGAAGGCATTGTTTAATCTCTGGACAAGATATAAAGACCTATTTGAAGGTAGAGCCCCAAGGTGGTTGTCACCAATGGAGGTACAATTTATGAGTTTTCTCCATTATCTGCACAGCAGGGGGTGTTCAGTCAACAGATAAATTGCAAACGGATAAAAACATTGGAGGATCATTGTAATTATCTGCAACTTCCTAAGAGCATATATTTTAAGTACAGTGGTACCTCAGGTTACAGACACTTCAAGTTACAGATGCTTCAGGTTACAGATTCCGCTAACCCATAAAATAATACATCGGATTAAGAACTTTGCTTCAGGATGAGAACAGAAATTATGCGGCAGATGTGGGAGGCCCCATTAGCTAAAGTGGTACCTCAGTTTAAGAACAGTTTCAGGTTAAGAACAGACCTCCGGAACGAATTAAGTACGTAAGCAGAGGTACCACTGGAGATAATTAAATGAGCAAATTGAATGAATTTGGATCTGCAGAAGATATTAAAAAATAGTTTTAAGGAGCTACAGAGAGAGGAAGAAGGAAGTCAAGCTTTGAAATGTTAAAACGATTGTAAAATTAATGAAATGTATAAACCTGAAAAGTATATTTATAGACCTAGTTATTGGGGAAATCTACCTGTATACAAAACTGATAAGCATAGGTTTATGATGCTGAGTGCAACCAGAAAGTCTTCCATGTGCAACTGTAAAACGTCAGCCTTACAAATGGAAATTGCTACCTGCATACAAAACCGACAAGGGTACATTTTTTGATGCTGCACCGGAGGCTACAGGCCTCCATTTTCCTCCTCCTTGCTGTCACATGGAAGAAGAGATTCTGCACATATATCTGTCTACTCCTGTCGATAGCTGTTTAATTGGACACCTTTATATACAGGCACCCCCCCCCCCATTTGCATGAGGGTGGTGTTCCAGGTCATTGTGCATGTCACCAGGATGTGCGTAAGCTTGCCCTGGCCTGTTTTGCTTCTGTTCTGCCCCATGCTGAAAACGGCACCCCCTCCAACATGTCTCTGATGAGAATAGAGATGTCCCATTCCATAATGATAATTTTACTTTTTATACCCCACACATCTTATTGGGTTGCCCCAGCACTCTGGGCAGCTTCCAACATATATAAAAAACATAATACAGTGGTACCTTGGGTTAAGAACTTAATTTGTTCTGGAAGTTTGTTCTTAACCTGAAACTGTTCTTAACCTGAAGCACCACTTTAGCTAATGCGGGCTCCTGACGCTGCTGCGCCGCCAGAGCACAATTTCTTTTCTCATCCTAAAGCAACGTTCTTAACCTGAGGTACTATTTCTGGGTTAGCGGAGTGTGTAACCTGAAGCGTATGTAACCTGAAGTGTATGTAATCTGAGGTACCACTGTAAAATATTAAACATTCAGAATACATCCCTATACAGGATTGCCTTCAGACAGTTCAGGGGTTACATAACTCCATACCCTCCAACATTTCTCCAATGAAAATAGGGACATCCTAAGGAAAAGCAGGACATTCCAGGACGCAATCAGAAACTGGGACAGCTTCTGTAAATCAGGGAAGTCCCTGGAAAATAGGGACACTTGGAGGGTCTGAAACTGTGCACACATCTGTGGTTGCATACATGCCAATCGCACACAAATGGGGGTTTGTCTGTATATAAGCAAAGCAATTCAAATAATTATCCACCACTTTTTGGTAGTCACACCCACCCTCCTGGCAGATGTCAAAGAGTTAAACGACTATATAACCTTTTGTAGACATCTGAAGGCAGCCCTGATTTGGGAAGCTTTTAATGTTTGATGTGTGTGTGTTTTCTTTCACTCACTGTTTTTGTTGGAAGCCTCCCAGAGTGGCTTTGGTTTTTTTGTATGTTATAATAATAATAATAATAATAATAATAATAATAATTTGTATTTGTATCCCGCCCTCCCCGGCCAAAGCCAGGCTCAGAGTGGCTTACATGATATAAATAAGACAATATGCACAATACAACATACAATATGCAGATAAAATAACATTCAACATTCATTACAATAACATAGAATAATATTTTGTATGTTAAATGGTATAGTTTAATTATGGAGAAGTGATAGGAAACTGAGCACAGCCTTATTGTAATACTGTACATTGTTCCTGATGTTATAAGAATCCTATGGTCCCAAATATAAAATAAATGTTCATAAATGTACAAGGAAACACATACATAAGTATATAAACCACAAGTCTGAAATAGTGTTGTTGTTGTTTACTCGTTTAGTCGTGCCCGACTCTTCGTGACCCCATGGACCAGAGCACGCCAGGCACTCCTGTCTTCTACTGGCTCCCGCAGTTTGCTCAAACTCATGTTTGTAGCTTCGAGAACACTGTCCAACCATCTCAACCTCTGTCACCCCCTTCTCCTTGTGCCCTCAATCTGAAATAGTACAGGAGAGCAATCCTGAAGTCATTTTGACTCTCCCAAATTGACCTCAATATATTTCTCTGCCAGAAGGGAGGAAATGGCGAAAGCCTTCCCTTTGTCTTTTTGCTTACAAATCCTGTCTTAAGGGTGTATTTGTGTATGAACAGGGTGAGCCTGGGACCTGGGACTCAGAAACTGAAGTATTTACTATCACAAAAGAATGGCCAGGTTGACCAGGTAAAGCAATCAGTGACCATTAACAGATATCCTGGCAAACAGGATTTTTGCTGTAGACCACCTCCTTCTGTATGTTTGCATGATGTTTCGGGGGGTGGTCTTGGTCTACAGCAGGCTTCTTCCAGAAGTTTTGGCCTACAACTCCCATGATCCCTAGCTAGCAGGACCAGTGGGTGGGGATGATGGGAATTGTAGTCTCAAAACATCTGAAGGGCAAGGTTGAGGAAGCCTGGTCTACAGGGTGGGCAATTTCAAAAGTCTATATATGGGCTTGTGCACCATTGCTCTGGGTTCTTCCTCCCTCCTGCGTATGGTGAGTGAGGACCCTGTTGCAACAGTTTAATAAAGATCAGGCTTACTAGCTGCTTTGCTTCTCAATATTCTCTGGCTGGCCTCTGTTGTTTTCTCCTACCCATAGGTAACCCACTTAAGGACTCTATATGGGCTCTTGGATACCCCATAAGGGAAAAGGAGCAGGTTTTTTCTATAACACTGACTTTTATACCATTCCTCAGTAAAATACCGCTCTTCCTTTCACAGTGTTCCCCCAAAACTGAACCCTGTCGTACCCTTCCCAGCCCAAGCTCACCATATAGGAGCAAGAGGAAACTTTAATTCTATTCACTGCTCACCCCCACGCCCCCGTGTTATGGTGCTCCAAGCTCTGGGCTTCCAACACCTTAAGCAATCTTCTAACAACTATCATTCTCCTGCTAACTTATAAACTCTGATGTCACTTTTTCACAGACTTGATAGCTTAGCCAGCCCCAGAGGCACCATTTGCCTGGGGAGTTTGTAGCCAGGGCTGCTGCAATGAACAGCCGTGGAAGCCTTTGGGAGGCAGAGACGAGAGAGGGCATCAGAGAAGGGACAGAAGGAAAGAGGGACAGAGGCCAGTGTTGCCCGCGGTACTCTGACTATCATTCAAGGCGCCCCAGGGTGCCATGGCACACTGGTTGAAAACCACTGGCTTAGCCAAATATGAGACGTGGTGAGAATAAACCAAACTCTACCAGGCACTTATATGATGGTCTTAATAAGAGTTGCTGGATATTTATATTTCTTTTCCTATCTTATCCTGTCCTGCCTAATCTACCCATTACTCCACAGCACCCACACCAGAGAGGAACAGAAGGGCATGGACACTGCATGACAAAAGAACAGGTTTATATCAATACCATGTCACAGAACTGAAATTCTTCCAGGCTGTTTCAATCTTCTGTGTATATAATTCATAGCTCCAACATGTCCTGAGCTGAGGTAGAAGAATACTTTATTGAGAACAGAAAATTTCCTTGTAATTAATAGAGTAGATCCAGATTGTCCCTAGATATTGCTTTTTCATGCCCAGATGACTGCCTCTATTTCCTTAAAGAACACAATATAGCGTCCCTTCCCTTGGCACTGGATATTCCCATTGAAGAGTCGCCATGCAGTGTGGTCCCTTCATCCTCCTGTCTCTCATCGTGGGCCTTTTCGCACCCTGGCCTGAGCTGCTGGGCATCTCTGCGTCAGATACAGGTATGAGTTCTCTCTCCTCTTACAACTTCTAAATCTTATGTGTATCATGGCTGTACCTCCCCCTATTTCTCTCCAATTCTTTAACCTGGCTCTCTACATAGGGTTGCCCCCTTCCATAAGGCCCAAGTGATGTGGAGCTTGCTTTCTTGTAGGCAACACATGCACCCAATTATATTGATCACGCTATGGGAGTTTGAGGACCTTGTGTGCCTACAAAGATTCCCTGGGCTGACTTAGCCCAGTGAGTGAACATGTGACCTTGAAAGGAGCTCAATGGATTCTCCATGGTGGCTCAAAATGAAGAGCTGTGGAGTTGTATCCAACATATTTCTACTCAGAGTAGATCCATTCAAATAGATGACTCTAAGTTAAACACGACAATTCATTTCAATGCCTCTATGCCAAGTATGACAACGTTGTATACCAGCTGCGGTCCTTGCTTGTGATCAGTGTCAGCACCTGGATTTCTCAGAAGTTGCTGCCATTCTAGCACCCTGCCCAAGGCCACAGTAGATCAGTGATACTCTGGTTTTTCTGTGAGTCACTCTTTAAACTTTACACTATGTTCCCGGGGAAGCAACATTCTGGGAACTACAGTGGTACATTGGGTTAAATACTTAATTCCTTCCGGAGGTCCATCCTTAACCTGAAACTGTTCTTAACCTGAAGCCCCACTTTAGCTAATGGGGCCTCCTGCTGCTGCCGCACCACCAGAGCACGATTTCTGTTCCCATCCTGAAGCAAAGTTCTTAACCCAAGGTACTATTTCTGGGTTAGCGGAGTCTGTAACGTGAAGCGTATGTAACCTGAAGCGTATGGAACCCGTAGTACCACTGTATCAGATTTGGAGTACACCTACCCTTGAATAGTCTGATCTCCCTCTTCAGCAATCTTTGCCAACTAAGCTCAGGGCTCAGGGTGTAGACATAGGAGTCTTGTTCATGGTTAGTGTTGACTTCTGACATCCTCAGGAATATGTGTTGTTTCACTACGCCAGCCAAGATACCTTGCAGGTGGTACTCACCAGAGTGGCAGAGAGCAGCATGTTGTTTGGCCCGTATGGTTTTGTTTGATTTTTGGTTCATAGATAGACAACTTGGCTTCTTCCAGAAGTCTTGGATTTCAGTTTCCCAGCTGACACCCAATGCTAAACTATTGAGAACAGGAAAGTGACTCTCAGCTAGAACTGGATACAGCCCAGTGGTGGGGATGTAAGGTTATTAAAAGCTTCTGGGTAATGATCTATAAGGAACTGAAGAAAATGTTTAAACTAACTTTTGTTAAAAAACCTGAAGCTCTTTTACTAGGACTGATAGGTACTGAACTCCCCAAAGAAGATAAGAAAATATTTTTGTATGCTACAACAGCTGCCCAAATATTGTTAGCTCAAAATAGAAGGACGAAAAGATAGCAATGAAAGAAGAATGGCAAATCAAGCAATGCACTATGCAGAAATGGCAAAATTAATGGCAAAGCTCAGAGACTATGACAATGAGAAGTTTAAAAAAGAGTGGGAATCGTTTATTATTTATGTGCAAAAATACTGTAAACAGGTTGATATATATATGTAAAGCTTTTAAGTAAATCCTTGCAACTAGCAGAAAATTAAATAAAATTAAGGGAAATAATAATTGAAAAGGCTTAAGAATGGATATGCAGAAGAACTTAGTTAATATAAGGAACCAGAAGAGGGTATGGAGGGAAGTCCAGAGATTTAGGGAATCTCAAAGAGAAGGTTTGTGAAAACATATTTGTATAAATTTAGATCTGGTAGAAATGTGAGTTAATTACTGTTTTATTTGTGAGGTGGAGTCACATGGTCAATGTCATTGCTTTCTGTGTTTCAGACTTTGATATAATGTTTATATGAGGCTTGCCTTTCTTTGCTCTTACCCACCAGATTGTCTACCTGATATATGCAAACGCCCTAAGAAAGAAGGAAGATGCAAAGCACGTTTACCACGTTTTTTCTTCAATATTGAAACCATGAAGTGTGAGCAGTTCATTTTCGGTGGTTGTGGAAATAATGGAAATAACTTTCTGACTGAAAGTCAATGCTATCAGGAATGTGGATGCTTTGGTAAGAAGAAATAACTTGCTGTTTTAGGGCAGGAGCTGTGAACATTTTGGGCACATTTCAAAATTTGAGAAACTCTGATGGGTGCATGTCCCCTTTTCTTGAAAACATGAAAGGCCTCCAAGTACAATATTATTATCTCTCTCTCCAAACCCCTCCATACAAACCCAGAAAGCCAACATCCTCTCCCCTTAAACATAACTGAAGAGAAATCATTGTTTGAAATGATTTTTGGTACATTTTACATATTGCAAATTTTATTTGAGACCACTGAACAAGACTTATGGTCAAAAAGCCTTTGGCTTACTTTTCTTAAGGTATCTTAGCACAATGACAAACAGAATGTCTGAGAAGATAAAAATCAATTAAAATAAAATAATGTGTACCATTACAGTGGCACCTCGGGTTAAGTACTTACCGTATTTTTTGCACCATAACTATCACTTTTTTCCTCCTAGAAAGTAAGGAGAAATGTCTGTGTGTGTTATGGAGCGAATGCCTACGGATGGCGGGGGGGATCTGCTGTAGTTGTGAGCAGAGGATCCATGGTTCCTTCCCTCCTCCGTGGCTCACTTTGAAACAGCAAAGCGGGAGAAGAGCCGCTGAGTGGGGAGGAGAGAGGGACAGAGAGCCTGCTTGCTTTAAAGGAGCAAAGCGGGAGAGGAGAGGAGCCTTCTCCTCTTATACCCCTCTTCTGCATTATTAACAGCATCCTTCTCCACCCACCCCACGCGTGTCCCTTGTCCCTTGAGTGCTTTTCCTTCCCTCCCCACTTAAAACGTGGTTACAAAGCACAGATCCACATGGATCCTCAGGATTTTTGCACTGGGTCACCCCAAATTCACCATCAGATCACATAGCATGTCCATGGCTACAGCTTCGCAGCAAAAAAATCACACACCCACTGTTCCCTGGGGCCACAGTGGTGCAAAAACGTGGTTACAAAGCATGGATTCAGATGGATCCTCAGGATTTTTGCATTGGGCTACCACAAACTCACCATCAGATCACATGTCTGTGGCCACAGCATGAACCACAAAAATCATACATCCACTGTTTTGTTTAGAATATTTTTTTTCTTGTTTTCCTCCTCTAAAAACTATGTGCGTGTTATGGTCGGGTGCGTGTTATAGAGCGAAAAATACGGCAATTCGTTCTGGAGGTCTGTTCTTAACCTGAAACTGTTCTTAACCTGAAGCACCACTTTAGCTAATGGGGCCTCCTGCTGCTGCCGCACCACCGGAGCACGATTTCTGTTCTCATCCTGAAGCAAAGTTCTTAACCCGAGGTACTATTTCTGGGTTAGCGGAGTCTGTAACCTGAAGCGTATGTAACCTGAAGCGTATGGAACCCGAAGTACCACTGTATCAGATTTGGAGTACACCTACCCTTGAATAGTCAGATCTCTCCAGCAATCTTTGCCAACTAAGCTCAGGGCTCAGGGTATGGACATAGGAGTCTTGTTCATGGTTAGTGTTGACTTCTGGCATCCTCAGGAATATGTGTTGTTTCACTACGCCAGCCAAGATACCTTGCAGGTGGTAGTCACCAGAGTGGCAGAGAGCAGCATGTTGTTTGGCCCATATGGTTTTGTTTGATTTTTGGTTCATAGATAGACAACTTGGCTTCTTCCAGAAGTCTTGGATTTCAGTTTCCCAGCTGACACCCAATGCTAAACTATTGAGAACAGGAAAGTGACTCTCAGCTAGAACTGGATACAGCCCAGTGGTGGGGATTTAAGGTTATTAAAAGCTTCTGGGTAATGATCTATAAGGAACTGAAGAAATTGTTTAAACTAACTTTTGTTAAAAAACCTGAAGCTTTTTTTACTAGGACTGATAGAAACTGAACTCCCCAAAGAAGATAAGAAAATATTTTTGTATGCTACAAAGCGTGTTCTCCCTAACAGAGAGCACGTGTTGCGGTTGGGGAAACAGGCCACCCTATGGTGACTAGGCAAATTTGGTGAGGAACCCAAGCCCTTAAGGGTTAAATGGGTTACTGGGGATTTTTGAGTGTATCCAATTTGGAGGAGGGGTCAGAGACTTTAAGTATTGGGGCGAGACGCTGGGGCGTCCTCTTGGCCGTTTTGCATCGGATCACCCGCCCTCCCTCCCTTTTATAGGGTGGTTTTTTGTTTTTGATCGCTTGACCTTGCTATGCCTGTCATGGGGTCGTTCGCCTTGGAGCGGGGGCCTGGTAGGAATTTTGCCATCTGGCTGATTGGCTGGTGCCATTTGGTTTTTGCCTACTGCGTAGCAAATCGTCACAACTTGTAAGGTTGGCGGTTAGGCATTGGTTAAATTCGTGCTTGGAGGGGTAAGTGCCTACCCCTCCAAATGATGCGAAAGGGAATTCCGTTAAAGGAATCCAGGGGCTTGCCATACAATTCGTCCTTGTCCCCGGAGTCGGACCTGCGGCCGTGCAAGCCCCACAGGAACATGAGGGTGAGAAGTGATGGACTGATTCCCGGCTTCATTTCTCACCCAATACTTGTTTCCCACGCTGGCTTCCGTTGGTGTCCGGAAGGGCCAGCTCTGTCCTTGAGGGCAAGGACAGATAGTCATAACCAATGCCTAAGCAACCACTCACATTTTTTGTATTTGAATAAAGTTGTGGCCAAAATTATGCCAAAAACCTTAAACAAAAATTGATGTGTGAAGTGTGAATTTTTTGGTGGGTGGCAATGTGGGACTCAACACGCAACAGCTGCCCAAATATTGTTAGCCCAAAGATAGAAGGACAAAAAGATAGCAACGAAAGAAGAATGGCAAATCAAGCTAATGGACTATGCAGAAATGGCAAAATTAATGGCAAAGCTCAGAGACTATGACAATGAGAAGTTTAAAAAAGAGTGGGAATTGTTTATTATTTACCGGTATGTGCAAAAATACTGTAAACAGGTTGATACATATAAGTAAAGCATTTAAGTAAATGCTTGCAACTAGCAGAAAATTAGATAAAATTAAGGGAAATAATAATTGAAAAGGTTTAAGAATGGATATGCAGAAGAACTTAGTTAATATAAGGAACCAGAAGAGGGTATGGAGGGAAGTCCAGAGATTTAGGGAATCTCAAAGAGAAGGTTTGTGAAAACATATTTGTATAAATTTAGATCTGGTAGAAATGTGAGTTAATTACTGTTTTTATTTGTGAGGTGGAGTCACATGGTCAATGTCATTGCTTTCTGTGTTTCAGACTTTGATATAATGTTTATATGAGGCTTGCCTTTCTTTGCTCTTACCCACCAGATGGTCTACCTGATATATGCAAACTCCCAAAGAAAGTAGGAAGATGCAAAGCAAGTTTTCCACGTTTTTTCTTCAATATTGAAACCCTGAAGTGTGAGCAGTTCATTTACGGTGGATGTCATGCGAATGCAAATAACTTTCTGACTGAAAATAAATGCTATCAGGAATGTGGACGCTTTGGTAAGAACAATTAACTTGCTGTTTTAGGGCAGGAGCTGTGAACATTTTGGGGCAAATGGGCACATTTCAAAATTTGAGAAACTCTGATGGGTGCATGTCCCCTTTTCTTGAAAACATGAAAGGCCTCCAAGTGCAATATTATTATCTCTCTCTCCAAACCCCTCCATACAAACCCAGAAAGGCAGCATCCTCTCCCCTTAAAACCTAAACACAACTGAACAAAAAAGCATTGTTTGAAATGATTTTTGGTACATTTTACATATTGCAAATTTTATTTGAGACCACTGAACAAGACTTATGGTCAAAAAGCCTTTGGCTTACTTTTCTTAAGGTATCTTAGCACAATGACAAACAGAATGTCTGAGAAGATAAAAATCAATTAAAATAAAATAATGTGTACCATTACAGTGGTACCTCGGGTTAAGTACTATTTCTGGGTTAGTGGAGTCTGTAACCTGAAGCATCTGTAACCTGAAGCGTATGTAACCTGAGGTACCACTGTACTCAATAACAGCCGAACTCAATGTCTGTTCTAAGTTGCTTTTTGACTGAGCAGACTTCTCCAGTAGAAGATAAACCATACAGAATACAGTAACATCAACTTCAGTATAACTGCAAATAATATCATATATTTTATGATGTGCTGCAATATAAGTATCTTTCCAGCTTTTCAAACTGAGAAATCTAAAGTACTGAGCCTACTCTCAGGCAGCCATGGCCAGACTCCAGAAGGGATTCTTCCTTCAGGTAGAAAATATCTGACAGGGCTGGTGCAAAATCTAGCCACTCCCTGTCTCCATGGCTCTTTAGCGCAACTCCAGGGCATGGGCAGATAGCAACAGATTGCAATTGCATGAACTGCAACTCCCGTGCAGAGTTCCAAAGGAAAAACACACACTAAGGCAGCAGAATTCTTCAGTTATAGTTTACTGAGGTTTAAACGCGTACAGGATCTTACTGGATCCCCAGTAAAGTCCCAAAACTTCAGCTCCTAAGACCTCATCCAGTTACAGAAGCAAAGAAACAACCAGTATAACAGAAAGCATAGAAAGAGACACAGAACTGCTCTGTAGGCGGGAAATATATCATCTGCCTCTGAGCGTTGACCATGAGCCCCACAGACTCACGAGATAAACAACTGATGCAAGCTTGTAGTTGAGAACATTCAAGAATGTTCTGCACCCATAAAACTCACAATGCTTGACGATATCATCCCTTGAAAGGAAAATGAACAATGGCATCAAAATCAAATATCTTTAATACGGTCAGTGACCAGGAAGCAATTTATAAAAAATATGACATTAAAAGTAGTATTGTGCTACAAATAAGAGTAGAAATATGGCCAATTCACAGAATTGGTGCTTATATTTATGACCAGGTTTCGACTTTTAAGGTTTTAAAAATTCAATTAAGGTGTCGCTACTGTTTATTATCGTTCCTTCGATGTTTACAGTTTGAACTCCGTTGTTGGAACAATGGCATCTGTTTCTGAAGGAAGATCTGCTCACCTCTTATCACCTTGAGTCGCTCCTGAGATATACAGTGTCCTGTGCTTTTACCTTCTTCTTAATGCTGCACCTTTGCTGTGGGCTGCCCTGGGCTCTCTGGGAGGGGAAGGGGGACGGGGGGATATAATTCGTCTTCTTCTACGTTGTCGTCTTCTTCTTCTTCTTTGTATCATTTGATCCACCACAAAGATTCTCTCTTTCTTCCACAGTGAAAGACAAGTAATATTTTGGCATCCTCAAAAATGCCCCCTGCTCATGTGAAAGAAGACAACAGCTAAATTCCAGGTGTCCTGCCAATCGACAGATGTCCTTCCATTCACCTCAGCCGAATATTCTGAATAAGTGCAACAGTAGTTCAGCATCCTCTGTATTCTAGTTCTTGAGTATGGGGTTTTGTCCACATTAATTCATCTGCTATTAAATCCACATTAATGCTGTTAAGTGTCTTCTATGGCTTACTATTTCTTTGTGGGGAGCTTAGATGATTTTAGTTACTAAAATATTTATATGCTGCTATATCATCTAAATATCAAAGTGATTTACATTATCTACATATATCATAAAACATGTAAAAAAAATTAGATTAGAGAACATCAACTAGCCATTAAATATTTTCTTAAATGCTGGCATAAAGCTGTCATTATAAAAATGTTTTCAGCAGGCCTTTAAAGATTCACAGCCTGCTGAATCTCTGTAGGCTGAGCAGTCCTTAGGACTGGGCAAATCGCTAAAGGTTTGGATTCTTGTTGTCAGATGAGCCTCACCTAATCCGGGGACAAGACATGTTGCTCCTCCAGATGATCTAAGTGTTTGAGCTGACAGATGAGATGTTAGGCTGCCCTTAGGTATTTTGGACTTGTAGATTACCTTAATACAAAGACAATGAACTTGGCTCGGTAGTAGATGCACAGCCAGTGTAGACCTTTTAACAATTCTGTCACACTTTTGCACCAATTGGAGCTTTCAGATGAGGCCGAAGGGCAGCCCCACATACACCACATTACTGTAATCCAGCCTCAAGGTTACCAACATGCGGCCAGACTTTCCCTGTCCAGGAGCAGCCATAGCTGGCCAATCAGGCAGAGCTGTCAAAAGGAAATCCTAGATGCAAAGGACACCTGGGCAAACCCTCCAGAGCTGCCTTGCGTATCTCCTGGTCATGGGAACCACCCTCCCAAAGGGCACTTGTCTTCATCTGGAAGTGTCCTGGGAGGGATTTTAATTCAGCTTTAAGAACAGCATAACCCTTTCTACTGCCATAATGTGAGCTTACAGTTTCCAGGTATGGATAGGTGCTGACATCTAGTGTGAACACAATGAAGGAA
The DNA here is from genome assembly GCF_964234715.1 of Podarcis melisellensis. NCBI lineage: Eukaryota > Metazoa > Chordata > Lepidosauria > Squamata > Lacertidae > Podarcis > Podarcis melisellensis. The sequence continues at coordinate 13,475,997 of NC_138532.1, read as the reverse complement.
AGAAAGTACTGCAAAGTAGCCTGGGCTAGTTCTTATGGAATCGATGGCTTGTGAGAACTGTATAAAGGCGTGTGCACCAACCACTTCAGCTATGAAAGCCAGAGTGGAGTGGTGGTGCAGTCTGTAACTCACCACCCACCTGGAATGTGTGGATAAAAAGCACAGGGGGAGCAACACAGTTGGACAGCAAGCGTTCACACGTTACACCCCCTCCCCATTAGGAGTCTGTGGTCACACCCACACTAGACATCTAAAACAGACTTGTACCATGTTGCCAGTCCTGGCTTTCCCCAAAAAGTACCAGGAACCCTAGTTTTTTAAGTTGTGCTGAGAGTGGTTAGGAGAGCCCACACTGAGAAATAATTTCGAGAGCCCTTAAGCAACTCCATGCCCCAGGTTTCTTTGTGGAAAGGGCTTGGTGGTGACAAAGAATGAGGACATAATGCCTACTGGACATTCTCAGTGCCAGCACTTGGAATTCTTCAGGAGATTCTGGCATCGGAACAGCTTACTTCCAGACATATTCATGTGGCCATCCAGAGATTAAATAACAATCTTTTCCAGCCAAGTCAAGACTGTTCTTTTTCTCTGGCTGAATTAAAAATGGAATAAATGGTTCCAAATCTATCCCCCCGCCATGAGGTATGTTTGTATGACATATTGCATGAACTTCATCTTTGCATTGACATTGAGAGTCTGTGGACCAACCTTCACCAATCTGAGCTGGCAGGGGCTGGTGGGAGTTCTAGTTCAATACATCTGCAGGGCACCAAGTTGGCGAACACTGCTGTCGACCATAAGCACTCTTATGATCTGTTCTCAGGCCTTGCTATATGCAGTTGAAAGAAAAGAAAAAACCGGAAGAAGGCCATAAACTTTGCATGACCAAAGATCAGGTTTGTATCAACATCATATCACGGAACTGAAACATTTGAGAGTTCCAATGTGTCCCTATTTGATGTGGAAGAATACTTTAATGAGAACAGGAAATTACATTGGAATCATCAGAGTAGATCCAGAGTGTCCCTAGAGATTGGTAATTCATTTTTTCATGCCCAATTGATGGGCTCCATTTCCTTGAAGAACATGATATAGCATTCCTTCCCCTGGAACGGGACATTCTTATCAAAGAGTCGCCATGCAGTGTGGTCCCTTCATCCACCTGTCTCTCATTGTGGGCCTTTTCGCACCCTGGCCTAAGCTGCTGGGCATCTCTGTGTTGGATACAGGTATGAGCTCTCTCTTTTTACAACTTCTAAATCTTTTGTGTATCATGGCTTTACCTCCCCCTATCTCTCTCCAGTTCTTTAACCCACCTCTCTACTTAGGGTTGCCCCCCTCCTTAATGTCAAAGGGACTTGGAACTTCCCAAGCAACAAATGTGTCCACTTATACAGTATTGATATTTCTATAACAGTTGGAGGCCCAAGCAACAACCTGAATTTGCCCAGTGAGCAATTACATCAGCTTGATCAAATCTGGATCTTTAAAGGAGCTCCATGGCTTCTCCATGGCTTGGTGGCTTAAATCTGTGGTGGCTCAAGATGAAGACATGTGGGGTTGTAACCAACGACGGTTCACTCAGAGTAGATCCATTCAAAGAGATGACTCTACAAGTTAAACAAGACAATTAATTCCAATGCATTTTTGGATAGTTGAATTTCATGACATGGAATCCTCAGAAATATGCTGGCATTCTAGCACTCTGCCCAAGACCATAGTAGACCAGTGATACTCTGGTTGTTCTGTGAGTCACTCTTTTAAACTTTATACTATGTTCCCAGGGAAGCAAAATTCTGGGAATGCTCAGATTTGGAGTAAACCTACCCTTGAATAGTCTGATCTCTCTCTTCAGCAATCTTTGCCAACTAAGCTCAAATCAGTCATGGTTCAGGGTGTGGACATTTCAGTTTTGTTCATGGTTAGTGTTGACTTCTGGCATCCTCAGGAATATCGTGCTGTATCACTGCATCAGCCAAGATACCTTGCAGGTGGTACTCACGAGAGTGGCAGAGAGCAGCATGATGTTTGGCCCATATTGGTTTTGGTACAATGACTCCTAAGAGGCACAATGTGGGTGTCTTTGGGAAACTCTCAGATTTGGAATCAACTTATCCTTGGCTCTGCTGCTCCCTTCACTTATCTGTCTCAGCCTGTTCAAAGGACTGGATCAGAGCTTTTATGGAATCCTGCTCTTCTCAGTACAGGATCTGTGGTTTTATTTTGTTTTTGGTCACTGGGTAGACAACTTGGCTTCTTCCAGAAGTCTTGGATTTCAGTTTCCCAGCTGACACACAATGCTAAACTATTGAGAAGAGGAAAGTAACTCTCAGCTGGAACTGGACACAACCCTATCCTCCTTCATTCAGCCAGATGCTGAATAACCAAATTATAGCACCAGAAGAGAAGTTTTTTGTTTTTGTGGGGTGGTGATGGTGGTCATCTAGCCCAAAGTTGAAGTAACCTCATACTTTCCATTTGAAGTAACTTTCATCTAGACAGAGTAGCTCCAGACTATCTATTCTTGTTAAACTTTCTCCTCAGAACAAACTATATCCCTTTATAATCCTGGTCCCTCTATTCTCCTCAGTGACTCTCCAGTTTGTCAATCTCATTCTTAATATTTGGCTTTCAGAAGTGGACACAGCCCTAACATTCTTCACTCAGCCAAATGCTGAACCACTGAATTATAGCACTGGAAGAGAATTTGGGATTTGTTGAGTCTAAAGTTGTGGCAAGCTCATACTTTCAATCTGAGTTGGAATGTTCCTATAGGTTTGTAGAATTTCAGGGTGATGGTCTGTCAACCCTTTCTCTTACCATGTATCTCAGTGGTCTGAGTTAGCTCTGTATCCCCAAGCCCCAAGAGATTTCCACTCAAATTTACTATGGTGGTAATTATGCTAAATCCATTTAAAGGGCTACGGAGAAATCACAACAAGCACCGAAGTTTCAACTGGGCTGCTGGTCTGTTACCATAACTATTAGACCCCCATTCAGAAGTTCCTCATTGTATACTTAGGAGGGCTATCTTCAGGATTCACATGGTCAATGTCGTTGCTTTCTGTGTTTCAGACTTTGATATAATGTTTATATGAGACTTGCCTTTGTTTTCTTTTACCCACCAGATACTCTACCTGATATATGCAAACTCCCTGCAAGTATAGGAAGCTGCAGAAGTAGTATTCCACGTTTTTTCTTCAATACTGAAACCATGAAGTGTGAGCAGTTCATTTTCGGTGGATGTGAACCCAATGCAAATAACTTTTTGAAGTATGCTTCTTGCTATCAGGAATGTGGACGCTTTGGTAAGAACAAATAACTTGCTAATTTAGGGATGGAACTGTGAACATTTGGGGGCAAATGAGCACATTTCAAAATTTGAGAAACTCTGAAGGGTGCATGTCCCCTTTTCTTGAAAACATGAAAGGCCTCCAAGTACAATATTATTATCTCTCTCTCCAAACCCCTCCATACAAACCCAGAAAGGCAACATCCTCTCCCCTTAAACATAACTGAAGAGAAATCATTGTTTGAAATGATTTTTGGTACATTTTACATTTTGCAAATTTTATTTGAGACCACTAAACAAGGCTTATGGTCAAAAAGCCTTTGGCTTACTTTGGTTTTCTTTAGGTATGTTGGCACAATGACAAACGGAATGTCTGAGAAGATAAAAATCAATTAAAATAAAATAATGTGTGGTGTTGTTGTCTAGTCATTTAGTCGTATCGGACTCTTCGTGACCTCATGGACCAGAGCACGCCAGGCACTCCTGTCTTCCACTGCCTTCCACAGTTTGGACAAACTCATTTTAGTAGCTTTGAGAACACTGTCCAACCATTTTGTCCTCTGTTGTCCCCTTCTCCTTGCACCCTCAATCTTGCATTGCTTTCTCGCATTTCCTTTTCATTGGGATGGTTTTCACTGCTGCCTCCTGTAATGTGTACCATTACACAATCCAAATAACAGCCAAAGTGAATGTCCGTATGCAGTTGCTTTTTGACTGACTAGTCTTCTCCAGTAGAAGATAAACCATACACAATACAGCAACACCAACTTGCATATAGCTGCAAATAATATAATTGATTTTATGATGTGCTGCAACAAAAGTATCTTTCCAGTTTTTCAAACTGAGAAATACAAAGCAGTGAGCTGTCAGTCTTCAGGGAATCCCATCCCTCCCCTAGTGGCAGTAAATAAGTAGGTAAAAAGAAAGGAGCTTCTGACCAGTCCCAGTTAGTTTTTTTAGTAATCACAGCAAGAGACAAAGTTATCCCTATTTCTCTAGAAACGGCGTTGCTCCCAGTAAAGGTTCACCCCCTCCGTCTCTATTAATCTACACCACTCCTACTTCAGGTAATCTGAGGTTGTTGTTGCTGAGCTCTCTGTTCTATCACGTTCCAAGCCCGTCTAGTCTTAGGTAAAGGGGGGGGGTCAGGAATGCTTTCCAAGGACACTGAATCTGTCAACTGTCTCTCTCCCGGTGTTTCCTCTTCCAGCTGTTCCTCACCCAGTATTTCCCAGCTTTCCCCCTCTGATCTATGCCCTTCTGCAAACAACTGTTCTAAAGCTATACTACCCTCCCGCCCTTCAGAAGAAGGGGGTGGCAGCCCCCGCCATTCCTCCTCAGTCCAGCCCCTGACATGAGCCTACTCTTAGGCAGCCATGGCCAGACTCTAGAAGGGATTCTTCTTTCAGTTAGAAAATATCTGAAAGGGCTGGTGCAAAATCCAGTCACCCCTTCTCTCCATGGCTCTTTATAGCAACTCCAGGGCATGGTATGCCCAGCAGCAGAGTAGCAGTTGCATGAACTGCAATGCCCGTGCAGAGTTCCAAAGGGAAAGAACTGCGGCCACCTTTACAGGTATAAGAAATTTCCAGATCCCGTATTTTCAAGAAGAAAAAGTTCCCTTTCCTTTTCTCCATCATGTTGGATTGGCTTATGCATTGGCCTCTGATAACATGTTTCATGGCATTCCATAGGGATGAGATTTTAATGTTCAGGACCGTGGTAATTTGAACATATCCCTAATTTCAATTAGGCTTTGGTTTCAGTTACAGATAGGTAGCTGTGTTGGTCTGCCATAGTCAAAACAAAAACAAAAACAAAAACAAATAACCAAATTTTTTTCCTTCCAGTAGCACCTTAAAGACCAACTAAGTTAGTTAAGAGTCGTTAAGAGTCGTCAACAGGCTTATCACAGCTATCACCCATTCCCACCACCCTTCTGAGTAATACCCCTCCCCACCTTCTCACTATATAGAAGGGTCTGGTGACTTCTGTTTCAGTGTATCTGAAGAAGTGTGCATGCACACAAAAGCTCATACCAAGAACTAACTTAGTTGGTCTTTAAGGTGCTACTGGAAGGAAATTTTTTTGTTTTTGTTTTTGTTTAGGCTTTGGTTTGTTAGTGTGATCACTGGATCCCACTGCAGAAGGTCCTTCATTGCCTACTTAGATAATTTCAGGAGCTGGAGTCACACTTCCATTGTTTTTGCACTTCTGACTTTGAAATTATGTACACACGAGACTTGTCTTTGTTCTTTGATCCACTAGCTGGAATACCCCGTATATGCAAAATCGCCAAAAGCCATGGAAGTTGCAGAGGAAATTATCCACGCTATTTCTTCAATGTCAAAACCCTAGAGTGTGAGAAATTCATTTACAGCGGCTGTGGAGGCACTGAAAATAATTTTGTATCTCTTTCAGATTGCAGTCACGTGTGTGAATCTTACGGTAAGAGGATTTTTTTTAAAAAAAACCCACACTTTAGGGTGTGATGGAGTATGGAGCCCTTTGTGCTGATTCCCATTGGATCCCTAGTTACCTGTTTGTTTGTTTGTTTGTTTGTTTGTTTGTTTGATACATGGCTCTCCCCTCCCCATTTTATCCTCACAACAACCCTGTGAGGTAGGCTAGGCTTGAGAGACAGTGACTGCCCAAGGCCATACCCAGTGAGCTTCATGGCCAAGTGGGGATTCAAACCCTGGTTTCCCAGGTCACATACAAAACACTAACCATAACACCTCACTGGCTGCCATAGTCCTCTTGACCAATGTGTCGCCTCACCTGCTGTATTAAGCTATACTTCAGTTTTATACTAGAGTAGGTGGAAGTAGGGATGCAGGTGGTGCTGTGGGTTAAACCACAGAGCCTAGGACTTGCCGATCAGATCATCTAGTCCAACCCCCTGCAATGAGGACTATGCAGCTGTCCCATACGGGGATCGAACCTGCAACCTTGATGTTATCAGCACCATGCTCTAACCACACTTGTGAAGAAATAGATCTCTTAGTACACTGGAGCTCCCTGCCTATTATTATTAGATGGACACATTCATTATACAGTTTTCAATGCTCCCTAAACACTCTCCCTCCCCATTTAGGCATGTCTAAATAAGCATGTGGGACGCGGGTGGCCCTGTGGGTTAAACCACAGCGGCTAGGACTTGCCGATCAGAAGGTCGGCGGTTCGAATCCCCGCAACGGGGTGAGCTCCCGTTGCTCAGTCCTTGCTCCTGCCAACCAAGCAGTTCGAAAGCACGTCAAAGTACAAGTAGATAAATAGGTACCGCTCCAGCGGAAAGGTAAACGCCGTTTCCGTGCGCTGCTCTGGTTCGCCAGAAGCAGCTTAGTCATGCTGGCCACATGACCCAGAAGCTGTACGCCAGCTTCCTCTGCCAATAAAGCGAGATGAGCACCGTAACCCCAGAGTCCGTCATGACTGGACCTAATGGTCAGGGGTCCCTTTACCTTTACCTAGGTGGAAGTGGAAAACTGCTGAAAGAACCAGCGCAGGAACAGGGCAGGAGGTATGGAATGTCTGCCTTGGAATGTAGGCCTCAGGGTTATGGTTTCACAAGCATTTCTCTCCCCAAGCATTTTTCCGTGCAGCAAACCTTAATGCAGTTTCACTAAATTTACTGTGGTGCTAAAATATGTTCAATTCATTTTAAGAACTCTGGAATAAACCACAACAGCCACATCCAATTAAAGCACAAGCCTACTCTCAAACAATTCTGGAAGCTGCAGTTTACCCCTCAAAGATACCCAATTCTTAGCACCACTAACAAATTGCAGTTCCAAGGATTCTTTGGGGGAACCTATGTAGTTCAAATGTGCATGAAATGTGTCCTAAGTTTATGGTGTGCCTGTGACCCTAGTCTCAGTTGGACTTTAGGTCTGTCAGTATGATTCCTGGATTCTTGTCTATAGGTTTCTTCATTGCATAATTAAAATTTTCAGGTGTCAGAATCATAGCCTCAGCTGTCATCATATTCTATGTTTCAGACTTTCAGATTATATATAACAAACCCTGCCTTTCTTCTCCTTTTACCCACCAGTTATTTTCCCTTCAAGATGCAGACTCAGTAAAGTCGTTGGAAAGTGCAAGGAATCCAATGTACGGTATTTCTTCAATATGTCCACTAAGAAATGTGAACAGTTTATCCACCGTGGCTGTGGTGGCAATGCCAATAGATTTGAGACTCGACAGGAATGCGAATTTGTTTGTCAATATTTTGGTAAGAGCAAATACTTTCTTACTTTAGGACAGGGGTCTCCTTCAGGAAACACGAAACCCACCTAGGAAACATTCCTGCCCTCCCCAAATAGCAAACCTACCCCCACAAATCCAGTCAGGCAACAAACAAGTGAACCAACCAACCAACCAACCAACCCAGGCTATATCTTTCTCTGCAAAAACAAAGCAGGCCAAGTACGCAAGGCAACCTAACACATTTGCTTCCACAAAATCCCTACAATCTCATTAAGTCGCAAAATTAAAACACCCACAGCAGCTCAGCTGGACCTGGTAGAAACCATGTGGTTTCCCCAGGTTCTTCCCCCCCCCCCAATTCTCTAAATTTCTGCAGCAATCTGCAATTTAAAAAGAAAAATCATGAAAAATAATCAGCATTTTAGTGCAAGTTTCTCCTAAAACCCCATTTTCATGCACACATTTTTTGCAAGCAGTTTCTCCAAATACAGTGCATTTTAGTATGTTGTATTCATTTTTATACACATCTCCCTATAATGTAAGCAAATTTGTAAACATCGTTGAGTTGGAGAACTACGTTGCAAAATTCAGATAACCGCAAATTTTGTACCATGGTTGCATTTGGGTTTTCATATTATTTCAGAAAATGGACATTTGATAGATTTGGCTTCAAGTGCTAACTGAATTTAATCATCTCCCCCACCCTCTTCCTTTCATATTCTATGAATGGCTCACATGGGGTTAAGTCCAATGCTAGTCTTACTCAGAGTTAATAGAGATCATACCATAGCTGTCAACGTTTCCCTTTTTTGAAGGGAAATTCCCTTATTCCAAATAGGATTCCTCACAAGAAAATGGAAAAGTTGACAGCTATGGATCCTACCCCCCCAACTGCTTGCAGGTGTGTGTGTGTGTTTGTGTGTTTGTGTGTGGCGGTGTTGGGTCTAGGTGTGCTTGCAGGTTTATAGCTGGTGGCAGTCATGGTGGTGTGGCAGGCCAAGGCAGCCTGTGGCTTTGGGTTGGGAATCCCAGCTTTGGGTTGGGAAATGTTGGGTGGCCTGTAGAGATTAACAGATGTGGCCAAGGTCCAGTATTTTAAATAAATCTACTCTGAGTAAAAGTTAGTTGGAGAGAACCTATTATGTCCAAGTGCATTGGTGTGTGTGGGGGGGGGGGGGAAGCAGGATGGGTGAAAGATTAAAACAGATTCCTGAAAAAATCCAAAACAATTAGGAGAGGGAGGGTTTCCAAGGGAAGTGCCCTGGGTGCCTGTGTAAATTAGTATGTTAGTGATGCCAGGAATAGAGTGGTGCTATTACTTCTCTTGATCTGGACATTATACTTCTGTTGATGCAGCCTTGGGTGTGCTATTGGATGAAACAGATTGTCTTGATTCTCCCCCCTACCCCTCAGGGCAGGGTTGTACTTCAGAAGGAGGGATCACCACTGGGATCTCGATAGCGGCAGCTCATTAGGCGCTCTCTCTCTCTCTCTCTCTCTCTCTCTCTCTCTCTCTCTCTCTCTCTCACACACACACACACACACACACACACACACACCCGCGCTCCCCCTTTAATTGTAAAATGTAAAATTGTAAAATTTAATTGTAAAATGACTAACCTATAGGAACCCAAGGGGAGGAGTTAGAGTTGTTAAGAAGTCAGTCTGGAGTTAGAGAAGAGAGAGGGAGGATAAGTCTGTGGGTTGGGCTAGTCTGATGTGAGAGAGTGAGAGAATCTGTTAAGAGGAGTCAGTCAAACAGCTGAGATAATCAGTCAGAAGGTATTAGGAAAGTATAGGCCAGTAAAGAAACTAAGGTTAAGAAACTGACAAGAAAAATATCTGAGAAACCATAAATTTGTTAATGCTTATCAAATAAACTTGTTTATTTGGTTTAATTTTAACAACTGTCTGGACTCAGTGTGTACCCGAGAGAAATGGGTTGGTGGCAGCAGGGAAGCGAGCACAGTGGTGGCACAGGGATCAATAGACAGTCAAATGTCCGGGGACCCTGTGTGATCGCCACAAAAGTGACGCACCCACTCACCCACCCGCGCTCCCCCTTTGGTCAAGATGGCCATTTAGAAGCACCCATGGCAAAAGTGCGAGTTCAAGTTACATTTGTACCATATGATGGTGACTTGTCCGCTCCTCTTTGTGCACTGTGCTTTCTTTCCCTTTGTTCTTCTTACTGCCCCCTTGATGCGAGGTGCCCTGGGCTCCCTGACAGAGGAAGGGTGGAATATAAGGAATGTGTTGTTCGATCCATAAGAAAGGAATATCTCTTTCTTCCACAGTGATCATCTAATCTGCTCCAAGAGCCAGTAATATTTCGAGAACTTCAAAGATGCTACCAGTTCATTCCGGGAAGAAGAAAACCCCCCAGACAGCTTAATTTCAGATATCCTGCCATTTCCAGATGTCCTATCCACCTTAGCTGGAGGCTCCTGAATGTTCTGAATAAAGACAATGGGGTTTCAGCATCCTCTGTATCCTAATTCCTGAGTATCAGGCTATGTCTACATTGATTCATTCTCTGTTTAAATCCTTAATATCTTGTTCCCAAATGCATGGCCAATGCAGGTAACAGGTTTATTAAGCATTGCCTCTTGTTCTTCATTCAACAGTATTTTTACAAGTCATTTAGTTATATATTGATATTTCAAAGGCATTAGCAGCAGTGCTTTATATACATATACAGTGGTACCTCAGGTTAAGTACTTAATTTGTTCCGGAGGTCCGTACTTAACCTGAAACTGTTCTTAACCTGAAGCACCACTTTAGCTAATGGGGCCTCCTGCTGCTGCCACGCCGCCGGAGCACAATTTCCGTTCTCATCCTGAAGCAAAGTTCTTAACCCGAGGTACTATTTCTGGGTTAGCGGAGTCTGTAACCTGAAGCATCTGTAACCTGAAGCGTATGTAACCTGAGGTACCACTGTATAGAAAAATGGTGCTGGTACTCACCATGAAGTTGTGACAGCAAGTGCCACACTTTTAAAAATCAAAACAAAACATGCCAGAACTGCGTGCCCTTGAGTACCCCCAGAAAAAAAGCACAGATTAGCAGTCCACCTTTCATATGGAAGCTCCAGGGTGGAAATACAGAGGCAACAAAATCAAACTCACAATAAGAACTAGCACAGGGGGAAACTGAATAAAATATGATAGTGACATCGACAATGAAATCCCAGGACAGTAGCTGTACTGCAACAGCTAAAAGAAATTCAGGGCTGTCTTAAGCATATCCAGCGCCGTGGTGCAAAGATCCCTCTGGCGCTGCCCCCCCATTTCCCAGAGTTTTCCCAAGCCTCTGTGGGGATCGCTCTCCTCCCGTGGGGGCTTGGGAAGGAAGCTGCACACCTGCCATCCATATGGTTGATGGGGCGCAGCTGGCAGGCGTGCAGGAGGGAAAGGGGAGGCCGCCGGCAAAGCCATGCAGTTCCCCCACTCTTATTGGTGTTTTGCAACATTGACCTGTTGCAGGACCTTAGTCAGACCTCAGCAGAGCATACACAGAGTTCCAGAAAGCAATCAGTTGCAGGCAGGATGGATGAAGCAGGAACAAAATGCTGCAACCAGTAACTTGGTTACTTAGAGGTGTTTATTATTTACAGCAGACTCTACAAGTTACTATATACATGAACAGATACAGATCTTAACTAGCTCTCTCTTAACAAACTCCAAACGACTCTCAGACTCCACACTGACCAACACACACTGCAGTCAGTTAGGTCATAAGTCATCATGCCTGTGTGAGACCAATGGCAAAGCTGTATCCAGGGTCCCATATCTCCAGGCAGATTACTCCTCTCTGCTCAGTCATCCTTGGCTGTCGGCCAACTCTTAATTGACTCTGTGTGAAGCTGCACAGAATGACACGTAGTCAAAAACCCCAACAACTCGCTGGGGCGCCCCTGAGAGGCCGGCGCCCTGGCGCAACACGCCAGTAAGCCCAATGGGAAAGACGGCTCTGAAGAAATGAATCCACAAAATTTATGTATAGCAAAGCAATATACAGTATGCACAACATATGACTAGCCATACACTTACTTTTGTAAGAGAAACTCTCTTATGTACAGTTGTTTAAAGCCCTAAACGGCCTCGGTCCAGTATACCTGAAGGAGCGTCTCCACCCCCATCATTCTGCCCGGACGCTGAGGTCCAGTGCCGAAGGCCTTCTGGCGGTTCCCTCATTGCGAGAAGCAAAGTTACAGGGAACCAGGCAGAGGGCCTTCTCGGTAGTGGCGCCCGCCCTGTGGAACGCCCTTCCAGCAGATGTCAAAGCGATAAACAACTACCTGACATTCAGAAGACATCTTAAGGCAGCCCTGTTCAGGGAAGTTTTTAACGTGTGATATTTTACTGTATTTTTGGTTTCTATGGAAGCCGCCCAGAGTGGCTGGGGAGGCCCAGCCAGATGGGCGGGGTATAAATAAATTATTGTTGTTATTATTGTTGTTGTTGTTGTTGTTGTTGCTTCATGTTTCTAGGATCATTAAATAAATGCAGAATAATCCCTACCTTCTGTTGTGGCTCATAAGCTCCCCCGATTTACTGCTGTTGATATATAGATGGACCAGCTATTGAGGAGGCAAGCACAAACAGCAAGAGCACAAGAGCAGTAGCAAAGCTGCATCCCTCCAGCAACCATCGTTTCCAGGTGGCTGAAGCTATGTTATATTTCTCTGGTCAAAATTCAAAGCTGCATGAACTATCCCTTTTCACTTCCAGTCCTCACATGGTAAATGGGTACGACACTTTCCTCGAAACTTTTATATATATATAATTTTTAAGATTTGATTTTAAAAAGTATAAACATACAACAACAAAAACAATTCAAAATCCAAATATTAAGATTACTCTGAATCTCCTGACTTTCCCCCATCCCTTCCATGGGTCATAATGATAATATTTACAACTGCATATCAATACTTAACCAAATTTTTATTCTTTTGTATTATCTATACTTTCCATTACTTTACAAGGGTGGTTAAAATTCCTGCTAATGTTTTAACCTGTTTACAATAGTCTTGTAGATAATTTGTAAACTTTTTCAATTCTTTTAGAAAGTTCTTGTCTTCTTGATTTCTGAGCTTCCCAGTTAGTTTTCCCATTTGCGCATAGTCCATCAACTTGGTTTGCCATTCCTCTTGGGTCGGGGTTGTCTCTTCTTTCCATCTCTGGGCTAATAGTATCTGTGTGGCTGTTGTTGCATATAAAAACAATCTTTTCAGGTCCTTTGGTATCTCGGTACCTATAATTCCTAATAAAAAAGCTTCTGGTTTTTTAACAAAAGTTATTTTAAACATTTCCCCCCCTTTCATTATATATCATCTCCCAGAATTTTTTTGTTACTTTACATGTCCACCACATATGATAAAAAGTACATTCTTTTTCTTTGCATTTCCACCAAGTATTTGTACTTGTTCTATACATTTTTGCTAAATTAACAGGAGTCAAATTCCACCGATACATCATTTTCATGTAATTTTCTTTCAGTGAACAACATGCTGTGAATTTTAAATCTGTTTTCCATAGCTTCTCCCAGCCTGACATTTGTATATTATGTCCCAAATCTTTCCCCCAATGTATCACCACCGATTTGACCTGCTCGTCTTTTGCATGACATTCCAGGAGCAAATTATACATTTTCTACAATAATTTTATACTATTTTCTAAAACATCTTTTGGAAATCTTGATAACTCATAACTAAAACCTTTCTTTTTATCTGTCTTAAAGATATCATTTAATTGATGATACTTTAACCAGTCTGTTACCAGTTCTCTTATCTCTTCGAAGTCTTTTAATTTTACCTGGTTTTCTACTTCAGTTAACAGCTCTCTATATGTCTGTCAATTAGCCCTCATGTTCACTTTTTTCAAAGATATTGCTTCTAATGGGGAGAGCCACCACAGTGTTTTTTGTTCTAATAAGCCTTTATATTTCTCCCATACCTTAAAAATTGATTTCCTTATTATGTGATTCTTAAATACTTTTTCTACTTTTGCTTTTTCATACCATAAGTATGCATGCCATCCAAATCTATTATCATGCCTTTCTAAATCTAGAATATCTCTATTTTTCAATATAATCCATTCCCGGATCCAGCAAATGCAGGATGCTTCATAATATAATTTCTAATCTGGCAGGGCGAAGCCCCCCCCTCTCTTTAGCATCTGATAACAGTTTATATTTTATCCTTTGTTTCTTCCCCACCAGATAAATATATTAATATATTTCTGCCATTCTTTAAAGTATCCAGTACCATATACCACCAGGATCTATTGGAATAAAAATAACATTCTTGGCAATACAATCATTTTAATCACTGACAGTCTTCCTCAAAGCGAAAAATGCATTCTTCCCCAGATTTCTAAATTCCTTTATATTTTCTCCATGTAATTTCATAGTTATCTTTGAATATATTAATATTCTTAGCTGTCAGCCATGCCCTCAAATATTTGACTTTTTTGTAAATACCGTATTTTTTGCCCTATAGGACGCACTTTTCCCCCTCCAAAAATGAAGGGGAAATGTGTGTGCGTCTTATGGGGCGAATGCAGGCTTTCGCTGAAGCCTAGAGAGCGAGAGGGGTCAGTTCCCACGGGGCTCCCAAGGCTTGCGCACAGCAGCCTGCAGCCCAAAACCTGGGGAGTGCAGAGGAGCGCACCCCAGGCTTCGGGCAGCTTTCCGCAAGCCTTGGGAGCCCCGCAGGAAGTCGCGCCGGTCTCCCCAGGCTTGCGCACAGCAGCCTGCAGCCCAAAACCCGGGGAGCGCAGCGCCGCACACTTCATAGTTATCTTTGAATATATTAATATTCTTAGCTGTCAGCCATGCCCTCAAATATTTGACTTTTGAAGAGCGCAGCGGAGCGCACCCCGGGCTTCGGGCAGCTCTCTGAAAGCCGTGGGAGCCCCGCGGGAAGTCGCACCGGTCTCCCCAGGCTTGCGGAGAGCTGCCTGTGTCCTGAAGCCTGGGGCACGCTGAGCAGCGCCCTGGGCTTCGGGCAGATATCCGCGAGCCTGGGGAGGGTGGCGCGACTTCCCGCCGGGCTCCCAAGGCTTGCGGATAGCAGCCTGTTCTGGGGGCTGGGGTCGGGGGAAGCTCGGGCTTCCCCAGCCCCACGCCTCGGGGAGAATTTTTTTTCTTTATTTCTCCCCCCAAAAAAACTAGGTGCGCCCTATGGGTCGAAAAATATGGTAGTTTAGTCTGTAATCTGTTGTAACTCCTTTTTATATTGCTCCTTCACATTTTCCACCAAGACCTTAGTCTTGTTCTTGTTTAATTTAAAACCTGATACCTGTCCAAAATCCTGGATCTTTTCCAACACCTTTGGTATAGACTTTTTTGGGTCCTCTACCATAATCACAATGTCATCTGTGAATGTTTTTAGTTTATATGCTTTATTTCCTACCGTTATTCCTCTAATAGTTTCATCTGATCTGCTCTTTCTTGCCAGGGCCTCCCTGAAGCTTCTAACAGCCACAAGTCACAAGAGCCTATTATCCAACAAATCCCTATTGTTTGTCATCAGGTGCCAGGCTGTACAAATACTTGGAGAAGGAGGGGGCAGCAAAGTAGGCTTGAATCACCATCTTATGGGGACAGAAATATTTCTGGCCATGCCAAGGCTATGCTGATTGACTTGATTATTCCACTATGTTCCTAGTTCATAACCGTTCTTTTTGAAGAACAGGAAGTTACCTTGATCTTAGCAGAGTCGCTTCAGAGTGTCCCTACCTGCCCAAAAAATTGTTTTTGATTGCCATCTAAATGAACACCTCTCTCTATTGAACTCCATATAAAGAGGTTCCTCTCGGAACTGAGCATCCGCATCAAACAGCCGCCATGCAGTGCAGCGACACTGCACTCCTTTTCCTCATCCTGGGATTATTTGCACCTTGGTCTAAGTTGCAGGGTTTCTTTGCCTATACAAAAGGTAAGCTTTCCATTGTTCTGGCTCATGTAGGCTGCTACTTTGCAGGCCCCCAGCCTCTCTGCAGGTGAGGGGAATGGATGGGATATTGCAGAATGGATGGGATATGGAGGCATGGACAGAGTAGTGTGCTGGTGTCATAGGAACAACAATTCTCTGGCATGTGTATATACTTGTCTCTCTGGCCCCTCCACTTGGGCTGTTCCCTATACAGGATACATTCCTTTGGGACTTGCAGAAGTACTTGCACCCTAACTAGTGATACCATCACCACTCACAATTTGCTTGCTGTGCTGCAAACTCAGGTGCTTCAAATTCAAGTTACCTGCCTGTTATTAAAAGATTCTGAAGTATCTTTTTGTTAATATGAGGTGGCCCAAGGGATTTAAAACTGCTGCTTCTTTATTCTCTGTAATTTTCTTCAAGGTAAGAGATCTAGAGGCCTAGAGGCACAGTTCGTTTTGCACACCTTTCACAACAGAGCCAGAAGCATCTCTGTGATGTGCTCACATTAAGTTATTTCCAGGGTTTGTATGCTAACAACAACAACCACACAAATCATGCCATGGGAGAAGCTATATTTCTCTCCTATACAGCTCCTGAAACAATGTTATGTACCACACAGACCACTAATTCTAGCGATGTCTCTAGCTGTATTTTGAAAGCATGCATCAGGAGTCACGCTTCCTAACTTCTCAAAGACACTTTTAGATTTCAGGAAGTTACATAAATAAAGAGAGTTTGATTAAATCACCTTTGGAAAGCCTCTCGCTAGAGCCATTACCTAAGAATTCCTGGCTTCCATCTTGCAGATATCTCAGGGGTGTAGAATATAAATGAACTCAAAATCAATCTCAGATTGAATTGCAGTACTAGTAAACTTGGTTGGATCAAAATGAAGTTGGCTCATTATACATGTGGACATTATCAGTGTATGGCATTCAGCTTATGAACGGACTAACTGCAAGTTTTAGAAGCACCATAACCCATCATCCATTCCACAGGAGCGAGGGAGTAGGAGCCCCTACCTCATCCCTCCACTAATACCTCCACATTTTTTGTTCTTGATGATGCACCAAGCAAAACTAATTTTTAAATTAGAGCAGCTGGAAGTGAAGGAGAGACCAGTGGGGGGGGGGGATAGGGAAGGTTGTGTAGCAGCTTCACAGTCATCATGAACCCACAGACTTCATCAGATTTAGCACATTGGTATGTTATAGTCATCTTAAGGACTGTGGGAGAGATCACAACTGGACTATTTACAATGGGGCAAAATTAGGCTTCCAGTTGGCTCTTTGGCAGATATGATCATTGGGTCCCATTCTGGAGGTTCCATCTGTAGCTACTAGGCAGAGATAGTATTAGATGTTTGATTTACAAATGTAACAACTTTGTTTTCTTCCGTGTTTCAAAAGATGAAACAAAATGAGATGCAATATGTGATATCTTCCTATCTCTCCCCCACCCAGAATCTATGCCTAGAAAATGTAGACTCCCTCCAAGACCTGGGCGGTGCAAATTAGATCTTGAAAATTATTACTACGATTTTAAGGACAGCATGTGCAAGACGTTCATTTACGGTGGCTGCGGAGGAAACAGGAATAACTTTGCAAATCTCTTTGATTGCATTTACGAGTGTGAAAGGTTTGGTAAGGGCAAATATTTCCCACCCCCCTCTATTTTCCTAAGCCTTTTAAATTCCCAAATGTTTGAAGTGAAAATCTGTTTCAAATATCTTCTTGTTTGAGAATCTCTTATACTGATTATGCTCTCTGCTGCTAGAGTTTTTATGTTTCTGGAGCAGCTGTCTGAGTTAGAGAGGTGCTGCTTTACAGTTGTTCAGGTTCTACATGAATGGTTGCTTCCAGAGGGTGATGCTTAGAGAATGCTCTTCAGCCCCATGGGTTCAATGTCATCCCCCATACTGTTGAACACCTACATTAAACCTCTGAGTGGGGTCATCCAGAGTTTTGAAGTATGTTGTCAGTAATATGCTGATGACACACAGCTCTACTTCTCCTTTACATCTGCTGGATCATTGTCTTGCCTTGGTAATGGACTCAAAGAGAGCCAACAAACTGAGATGAAATCCAGATAAGGCTGAGGCACTATTCTTAGGTAGTTCCCTGGACTAGATGGATGGGAGATTCCTTGCTCTTGAATACACTCTCTCTCTGTCGCTTGAGGCTCAGGTGACCTTGGTGGTGCAAAATGCCTTCCATCAGGTTTGGCTGGTGGGCCAGCTGTGCCCCTGTTTGGACAGGGACAGCCTAATGTCCGTCATCAGTGCTCTGGTAGCCTCTAGGTTCGAGTACTACAATGTGTTTTACGCAAGACTGCCTCTGAAAACACTTCCGAAACTCCATCTGGTGCAGAATTCAGCAGCCAGGTTGCTAACCAGATACAAAGCACCGCTGAACCTTTTGTTACGTAAATACAATACTAGTAACGACACACACGATGTAACAGGCTGCATGTAACAGTATAACTTCTATTTCAAAAAAGCAATTCAGCATATCATATCACAATATGTAATTCCATAGACCTACTTATCATATGAGCGGAACATACTGTATACTGAGAGATTAAAGTCGAGCGGATTGATCAGGAGATACAGTCTATTCAGTTCTTATATCAGCAATAACCACGATGTGGAATGCTTATATCAATCTTGTAGTGCTCCGCGTGTGGATGCCTTTGAGAATTCTAGAGTTTCTCCAATGAATTATCTAATTTTAAGAAAAAGATAATCAGTAGAGATCTCAAAGATTACGCTACAGGTAGGGTTTATTTATGGCTTAGCCCATCTGGACAAGTCAACAGACTATCCAATAGGTCTGACAAGCAGCATCGTTTTACCATGCCTACAGATTATGATAGTTTATCCAGTAGCAGTGGTACAGATGAAGATAGGGAGCTTAGACTCAGATCCGGTCTCACTTAGCATTCTTTTTCCAAACAGTGCATCACGCACCCATATAAGAGGAAGTAAGCACAGACAGCAATAGTACTTCTTTAGTAGTTAATTTATCCCAAAGAAAACTTACTCCAGATGAACTCCGTGTGTTGAATATAGGTTTAGGTTCTGTATCTACACCCAAGTACTCTGCTTTCCAAACAAGGATTGATTGATTTAAGTTGATTCGGCAGATTAAATCAAGGGATTTTTTGGTAACAGACCATGGATACCTGAACGTTTCAAGTTCAGTGCAAATCTACCTTCACCCCAGTCTCCCACAATCACCTAATTAGAACATTTCAACATTTGGTACATCGTGATTTAAATAGTAAAGAAAAGAAGAAGGGACACATGCAATATAATCTAAGCAAGGAAGACGCAGTGATCCTGAGCAAACTCGCTGCAGACAAGAATATAATTATATTGTCTTAATGAACAAGATTGATTACATTAAAGAAGCAGAGAAACAACTGAATAATTCTAATTTCTACTCGCCCTTATCTGGTGATCCCACCATATCGGTGAAGAACAAACTTTAAATTTACATCTTTGGGCTACGTAGACATACTGCTGGCAGAATTTGTATGTCCTGAACATACCAGAGTACCAATACTTTACACCCTTCCAAAAATACGTATAAATAGGTTACCACCGCCTGGAAGACCTATCGTCTTAGCTTCAGGTTTCCTTTTGGAAAATTGTTCACATTTTATTGATTCTTTTTTACATCCCTTTACTAAAGAAACTCCGTCCTATATTCAGGATACTAAACACATTATAACCCTTATTGAGAACATGACTGTTACCCAACATAGTATTGTGGCTAGGTGGGCTGTCTTTTCCCTATATACCAATATTCCTTTAGATGTTGTTAAGTCACAGATTCAGGAACTATTGATTGATCACAACCAAACTTCTCCCCCAGTTCATTTTTTGATAGAAATGGTAGATTTTATTTAATTTAATAATTTAAATAAACTGGACTTTAATCTCTCAGTATGTGTTCCGCTCATAGGGTAAATTGGCCTATGGAATTGCATATTGTGATATGATATGTTGAATTGTTTTTTGAAATAGAAGTTATACTGTTACATACAGCCTGTTATGATGTCGTCTGTGTCATTACAAGGTTGCTAGCCAGGACGAAATAGTTTGAACATATTACACCAATCCTTTGATCGGTAACCTACTGGAAAGCCTTACTTTATTTTTTGGCTATGTCAAGATGAGGCTGATTTCTTCTAAGGCTCCAATAAGGCTCAGTTAAAATAGCCTAAAGTTTATTCAAGAAAAGAATGGTAACTTAGATTAAGAACGGCTCCTGAGTGTCTAGCTAATTGCTAAGTTGCTGAAATACCCCCTTTTGTTTTCCTATAGAACTCTAATATAAAAGTGGTTTTGACAGTACTGGACACTCGTTCACATCAAACATACCATACTGTAACAATCTTCCCCTTGTCCTTTTTGTAGAACTCCTTGTATCCTGGTCAAGTATGGGAATTGATATGAGGTGGAGACAAGGTAAGAGTTCCTATTCTTGTCTGCTCTGTGCTCCTCAGTGAGGTGCATGATTAGTGCAGGGAGAATGCCTGCAAATATGAGAGGTAAGACAGTCGCAACAGGCAGGCCTGTGCTATAACTTAAGCACCAAGATAATGGGCAGGGACCCCCTCAGCTTGCCACTCAGTGCTGTGAGGCTTTGGGGGTTGGCCTTGGTTCACACAGCAAGGATCTTGGTGTTCAACACTGGAAGTTGTGTGGCTCAACAAAAGGGAACTAAGCTGAATACTGCTTCTAGTTCATAGTCAACTTAGGTTGGCCTTCACTGCATTGGGGAGGTTGCACACTGACCCCCACTTTAAAAAGTGCCCAACACAGTTAGAATAATGATTGCAGATAACCTTTTTTTTGTTAAGTTTAAATAATATCCTATTCTCCAAATCTGTACTGCTTGGAGCGGGGTAGAGGGTGTGCGTGTGTAGGGAACTCCTTTGTCCTGAATGGGGTAACTGTGCCCCTGAAGGACCAGGTGTGCAGCCTGGGAGTCATTTTAGACTCACAGCTGTCCATGGAGGCACAGGTGAATTCTGCATCCAAGATGACTGTCTGCCAGCTCCATCTGGTATGCTGGCTGAGACCCTACCTGCCTGCGCACTGTGTCACTGGAGTGGTACATGTTCTGGTTATCTCCCACTTAGACTACTGCAATGCACTCTTTGTGGGGCAACCTTTGAAAGTGACTTGGAAACAACAAGTTATCCAGAATGAGGCAACTAGACTGGTGACTGGGAGCGGCCTCCAGGACTATACAGTGGTGCCCCGCAAGACGAACGCCTCGCAAGACGGAAAACCCGCTAGACGAAAGGGTTTTCCGTTTTGGAGGCGCTTCGCAAAACGAATTTCCCTATGGGGTTGCTTCGCAAGACGAAAAAATCTTGCGAGTCCCTGCGGGTTTTTTCCGCTCCCCCCCTTTTCCTAAGCCGCTAAGCCGCTTAACAGCTGATCCGCTGATAAGCCGCTTAACAGCTGATCGCTAGAAGCCGCTAGACCGCTGTAGCGCTAATCTGCTAAGCTGTCAATGGGCTTGCTTCTCAAGACGAAAAAACCGCTAGACGAAGAGAATCGCGGAACGGATTCTTTTTGTCTTGCGAGGCACCACTGTATAACACCAGTCCTGAAAGACCTACATTGGCTCTCGCTATGTTTCCGAGCACAATTCAAAGTGTTGGTGCTGACCTTTAAAGCCCTAAACTGCCTTGGACCCTGTATACCTGAAGGAGCGTCTCCACCCCCATTGTTCAGCCCAGACACTGAGGTCCAGTGCTGAGGACCTTCTGGTGGTTCCCTCATTGCAAGAAGTGAAGTTGCAGGAAACAAGAGTGCATAGTTGTGCCTACTGCATTGTGATGAAGGAACCAAATGTTGGTGATAAGCAGTGTCCAGTGCACAGCGGAATGATGAAAAGTACGTGCCAACATGCTCTATATTGCTTTATTTACACTTCAAAGCTGGTAAGTTACAGAAAAACATCTTCCCTCTGCCGGAGCAGAGAAAGGCATCCTCTCTCCTCTAAAGCACGGAGAGAATCTCAAACTGAAACTGCCAAGAACAGTGAAAAACAGGAAACCAGTGTACGTCACATCCAGTCTCCATTCCCGTGGGAAACCCAACAGTGCATTTACTGTGGAATGTAAACAACCTGTCTCGTGACAAGCACTTCGCTGCACAGAGAAGAAAGCAGAAACCAACATCCTCCCCCTTTCTGTGAACATCTCTGGGCAGCGTGTTCGTACAATATCAGTACAAACCCAACTTCTGCACATAGGTACAGTGTTGATCCCTTGATACAATCCTGGACAATACATCAGCAGGAATTTCATTACCTGGCATATAGGACACCGTTACGAGTCCCTTCTGAATACGTTCCCTAGCATGTTGCAACTTCAATTGCAAGTGCTTCGTGCTTTGCTTACAACCTTCAGAATTCAGCAAAGCCAAACATGCTTTGTTGTCCTGGTAAACCTGGATTGGACATTTGACAGGAATTTTCATGTCTTTGCACAATTGTAACAACCATTCACAATCTTTAAGTGAATAAGACAGTGCATTCAGTTCAGCTTCACAAGTACTTAAGCTAACTGTTGTTTGCTTCTTGCATGACCAATCAAATAGACCCTGATTGTACTTATAGCAAACTCCAGACGTACTTTTCCTGTCTGTAGTGTCACTTCCAAAACTTGCATCTGCAAATATCTCAAGACCACCAGACTTCTGATTGTTAAATCTCAGTCTGTAATGCATAGTGCCTTTCAAATACCGCGCTATGCGTTTCAGAGCTTTCCAATCCTTAACAGTAGGATTGTTGACTTGTCTGCTTAGCAAATTACAGCTAACAGCAATCTCTGGTCTTGAACATCTGGCAATGAAGTTTAGCTTGCCTAGCACACTTCTGTACAGTGTAGTGTCAGAAAATGCTTCTTCAGTGTCATCTACCTGATAACCTGTTATCATCGGTGTGTCCACAGGGTTAGCATCCATCAGGTTTAGTTTGCTTAACACATCAGCAATTTTCCGTGACTGGTGTACTAGAATGTTACCATCTTGATCTCTCTCTATTTCCAGAGATAGGTAGTTGTTTACCTCACCAAGATCTTTCATGTCAAAGTGCTCTTTCAGTTGAGCTAGGGCGTTATTGTACATTGTGACATCTTTCCAAAAGAATAAAAGATCATCAACATAAAACAAACAATACAGTTTCTTTTGCCCCTCCTCTTTGACAAATACACATGGATCAGCTTTCCCTTGCTTAAAACCTAGAGAAAACAATACTTCAGTGAGTTTTGTGTGCCAACACCGTGCACTTTGTTTGAGACCATAAATTGACTTTTTCAGAGCACAAACAAATCCCTGTTTTACCTGTACGCCATCAGGTGGAAGCATATAAAGTGATTCATCTAGAGATCCGTACAGAAAAGCTGTATTCACATCATGGTGACTAATGTGTAGATTCTCCTCTGCAGCTAGCTTGAGCATAAGCCTAATGCTCTCATACCTCACTGTGGGTGAATAGGTCTCGTGATAGTCTTCACCTGGTACCTGTGCAAAACCTCTGGCTACCAATCTGGCTTTGTGTCTGACTATCTTGCCATTTTGATCAGTCTTCGCTTTGAAGACCCATTTGCTTCCAAGCAGTTTCATTCCTGGAACTACTGGAATTAGCTCCCAAGTTTTGTTCCTTTCCAAGGAATCAAGCTCAGCCTTCATGGCATTTAACCATGGCTCAGCTTTCTTTGAATCCAAATCCTGGATTTCTTGGAAACTTGAAGGTTCAAATACCTTCTTGGAGCTTTTAACAGCTGTTACTGCTATCTTAGCAAACTCATCAGCAAATCTCTTTGGAGGTCTGCCTTTTGTGGCTCTCTGTGACCTGCGAATTAGCCTTAAGTCTTCAACACTTTCATCTTCCTTCTTAGGAGAAAAACGACCTATTGTGAACAATGGTTCCTCCAATTCTTGATCAGAGCTTTCAGAGGGTCGCATAGAGGCTTTCGCACTCTTGAAATCCTCTGAATCACCCGATTCAGTTTCAGACTCAGAATCAGAACCTTCATCAGTGGGTGTGGGTTGTTGTGGTTGCTTTTGACTATCCTCAGTCTCATCACTGTCATCAGGATAACATTGGAAAATTCCCACATTCTCCCCCCACTTGGCATTGTACTCAACACTTCTTGTGAGCTTAATTTCCTTAGAGTCAGTCATCATTATTCTGTAAGACCCTTTCTGATAACCTAGAAAGATACCATGCAAACCACGCTTGTCTAACTTGGAATTTTGTGGTGAGTGAACCCACATGTCAGAACCAAAAATTTTCATGTGTTTGATGTATGGCTTCTTGCCAAACATCTTCTCATAGGGGGTACAACCAATCGCTGAAGATAACCTGCGATTATAACTGTAAACAAAACACGAGAGAGATTCAGCCCAATAACTCTCTGGAAGATTGGCATCATGCAGCAAGGTTTTTAACCCTTGAAGCAATGTCTGATTTGCCCGTTCCGCAAGTCCATTCTGCCATGGCGAGCGAGGACTAGACAAATCGTGTTGAATTCCTTTCTCAGTCAGAAAAGCTTCAAACTGCTGA
Source organism: Podarcis melisellensis (assembly GCF_964234715.1). Taxonomy (NCBI): domain Eukaryota; kingdom Metazoa; phylum Chordata; class Lepidosauria; order Squamata; family Lacertidae; genus Podarcis; species Podarcis melisellensis. The sequence goes on along the minus strand of NC_138532.1, from coordinate 13,451,957 downwards.
GAAGTGAATTCTCCCCCGCAATCACTGAAAAGTCTTTATCTTCTTACCATGCACATTTTCCAACCAAGCACAGAATTCCTTGAACCTAGGAAAAGCCTCTGATTTCTGCTTGAGATTGTACACATAAATATATCTGGAAAATGCATCAATGAGAACCATGAAGTACCTATTCCCACCCAAAGAGGGCGCTAGTGGTCCAACCAAATCAGCATGCATAACTTGGTATGGTTCTGTAGCTTGCCTACTAGACACCTTACCTTTCGCAGCCATTTTTACCTTGTTTGCTGCGCATGCTTTGCACTTCATGTGGTACCTGCAGGGTTTAATAGTCATACCTTCAACCAAGGCAGGCATTTTTGATACTGCCTCAAAATGCAAATGACCAAATTTTCGATGAAAATCGTGAATACATTCTGCATGCAAACTTTTGTTAGTACCTGCAATGCAACAAGTGTCATCCTGCACAACATCATCATAATACAAAACATACAAACGACCAACAAATTCAGCATACAACACATAATCATTTTTCTTTGTGATGATGCATCTTTTGTTCTTAAAGGAAACGTCTATTTTCCGTTCATTCAGCTGTCCAACGCTGAGCAGATTATGCTTGGCATCCGGCACATAAAGCACATCCTGTATCGATAAGTCCAAACTGTGAAGAACAACAGTTCCGTAGCCTTTACTGGGGATTGTGTGGTCATCCGCCTGGTGAATCGCACCTTCCTGCGGTGTAAAAGACACGAACAGTCGCTTATCGTTGCACATGTGATGGGTCGCCGCTGAATCAACAACAAAGAAAGATCTAGATGTCTTCTGGACCTCTGCAACCTCTGCAACCTTTGTAACCTTTGGAGCGTAGCGTGAGACCATTGCCTTGTGCTGCGTTGTCCTGGACACCGGACCTTTGCCTTTGCTCTGGCCTTTTCCACGCAATGAGCTTCCGCTGCGCTGCTCTGTTTTGGCCCTGGGATATTTGCATTCCCTCTTCATATGGCCTAGACGTCCACACGAGTAGCATTTCACTGCCTTCAAAGCTTTGGCGCCATCTGGTGGTTCCACTGCACTATGGGATGATGACTGTGAAGTCTCCCCCTTGTTGATGCAGCTAGCACCCCGGCGATCTGCTTCATTCTGAATCATGGCAGTATCACAGGCTACTGTGAGTTGAGCATTTGGCTGATCAGTGATATCAAATTCCCCACTTGCCTCATCCAGCCTTGTGCAGCTAGCCATCATGACTCTGGCATTAGCCTCCTGCATCATCTCTGCTGCTTTAAATCAAGCTGCTTTATACAAGCTGCGTCTGTGTACAGCTGCTTCAATCCAAAGGCAATTTAAAGTTACTTTCACTTTCCCAGCCATCCAAGCCACTACGCTTGTGCCGTGGAAAACGGCTTTAAAAGTTCAAAGTCCAGCCTTAAAGCCATTAATTAGAAGCTGGCAGGCTGCCCGGAGCAGTAGCACATACCTCACATCAATCATTTTGACGCGCAGAGCAGATACCGTGCGATCCGTCCCTCTGCCGCTGTTCCGATCCTCTGCCGGCACTCCGTTTCTTTGCTCCTTTGTTCCTTTGCCAGGAGCCCGACTTCTGGAGTCCATTCTCAAAACACTGCGTTTTTCTGGGCCCGGAACCTAATGTTGGTGATAAGCAGTGTCCAGTGCACAGCGGAATGATGAAAAGCACGTGCCAACATGCTCTATATTGCTTTATTTACACTTCAAAGCTGGTAAGTTACAGAAAAACATCTTCCCTCTGCCGGAGCAGAGAAAGGCATCCTCTCTCCTCTAAAGCACGGAGAGAATCTCAAACTGAAACTGCCAAGAACAGTGAAAAACAGGAAACCAGTGTACGTCACATCCAGTCTCCATTCCCGTGGGAAACCCAACAGTGCATTTACTGTGGAATGTAAACAACCTGTCTCGTGACAAGCACTTCGCTGCACAGAGAAGAAAGCAGAAACCAACACCAAATCATGTTTACTTTGCTCCCTCATTGCATCCTCAAGCAGCTGGCCAGTGGATCTTTTTCATGTGGTGAGGAAACTGTTGACATTTGATGATGGGAACAGAATGTTGGAACCATCAAAGGCTTTCAATGACAAGTTTGCCAGGTGCTTTTTGGATAGAAACATCCCTCTTCTTTGCCTAATTAGGCCTTTGCCTAATTAAAAAAATCTATAGCCTTTTAAACTATGTGGTGGTATTGTTTTTGTCTGTTACTATGGTACATATTTTTGTGTTTTTATATTGTAAACTGCCCTGTGATTCTCAGATAAAGGGCAGTAGGGAATAATAATAATAATAATAATAATAATAATAATAATAATAATAATAATAATTTCAGTCTCATTTGCTATGGTACCATTATTATGGAGCAGGTAAGGTGTCTGACACAACTTACCTAATAATATGGGATTTGTATTAGTTGATGAGGCCTTAGGATCTGGACAAGGTGCTTGCAGTGGCTTGGCCCACAACATGCCCCCCCCAATTAAAAGAAATAATTAGAAGAAGAAGAAGAAGAGTTTGGATTTGATATCCCGCCTTTCACTCCCCTTCAGGAGTCTCAAAGCGGCTAACAATCTCCTTTCCCTTCCTCCCCCACAACAAACACTCTGTGAGGTGAGTGGGGCTGAGAGACTTCACAGAAGTGTGACTGGCCCAAGGTCACCCAGCAGCTGCATGTGGAGGAGCGGAGACGCGAACCCGGGTCCCCAGATTACATGACTACCGCTCTTAACCACTACACCACACTGGCTCTCGATTAATTAACGTGTCTTTACATGGGAGTGGTGCTTCAGTGTGAGGTGACAGGAAGAGAGAGTTTTTAGCAGGGTATTCTGAGAAGAAGGGAGAAGAGAGACTGGGATCCATCTTGGGCAGGCTGGCTGAAGGCTGGCTGCACTGCTGTGGGGGACAAGCCCCTCTTGAAATGACCATGCTGTAACTCCCTCCATGCAGACTGTAGGTGTAAAGAGTTGAATAAACCATATTTCTTAAAGCTACAACAGTCTCTGTCGTGTCTCAATTCTACAAAGGAACACAGGCCCTCTAAGCCCCCGGAGTCTTGCAGAAAGTGGGGGTGGCACCCAACATTTTAAACAATATGTTGCAGAATAAGAGAGTATATGAGCTTTCCACCCCTCCTTTCCCCTTCCAGACCCACCTCAGAAATGCAAAAAGAGGAAACGTGTAGGATGGTGCAGAGAGAAAATTACGCGCTATTATTATGATGTCAGGAACAAGAGATGTTTGCCATTTGTTTATCGTGGCTGCGGAGGCAATGAGAACAATTTTGAGTCTTACTGGAAGTGTTCTCAGATGTGCGAACCATTGGGTAAGTAGAAATAAGTTTTTATGGTAATTTCAGGCAACCAAAACAACTTGCACCTTTCTTTTAACATTATCCACTCATTAAGGGTATTTTAGCTCCAGTACCCGAAATCTTGCCTGAAATATACTCGGAGTCCTGTAGTGATTTCATGCTCTTTATTGCAGCTTGTAAAACAGTGATTGAATTGCCCCCCCAAAAAACCTCAGGCTTTTATATACATTATTTACACAATGAGTCCCGTCTGATTGGCTGAGTCTGCTTCCCTCCTGGAGCCTGATTGGTCTTTTCCTGCAGGCCAATCAGTTGTTGCATTCTAGGATCCTACCTGCCTGTTGTTCTAGGATCCAAGCTTAGTACATAACATTGCCCTTTAAACATGAGAGGGGTAATGAGAGTGTAGGAATCCTGCTCGGGAAGGGGTTCTCCTGCTGCCGCTTTTTAAAAAGTCAGAAGAAATTCAGCCTTTGATGCTAGAGTCGGAAACGTACACAACTGTCAAAGGGGTGGTGGAAAGAGTCCAGAAAATGTGCTGCATGGTTGGTAGGTTTCTGGTGTTTACAACTCTTTCCTATTAGGATTACATGAGTTAACACAGCCTCTGAATAAGTGACACTTTGAAAGGGGAGCTCATCAGGCATGGTGCCAGGTGAGCATTCCTTGGGACAGCATGCCATAGTTGGGTGGGAGCATTACTGTATCCAATCTGCTTGCCTTTCACCTAATCTCTGATGGCATATGGAGAAGGAAAGATGTTAATTTATAGGCTGATTCATGCGAAAAGACAAGGCAGCCTTGGGTCTCAAGCTGAGCTCCTGTAAGTCCTTAGCTGCAAGTGGCCATTCTGTTCTTGAATAAGCATTGGGCAGCTAAGAGCAGCTCCGACAAAAGAAGAATGGCAAATGAAATTAATGGACTATGCAGAATTAGATAAATTAACAGGAAGGATTCGAAACCTGCAGGATCAGAGATTCTTAGAGGACTGGAGTAAATATTTGGGCTATTTGAAAAGCAATAGTAATAAACAGATTGCTCTAGTAGGACTGCAAGAAGTTCTGCAAGGATGGTTTTGTGAAATATTGCAAGAAAGACTTTGAAAAGAATTATTAGTTAAGGACAATTAAAAGTAATAGAGAAATTAAGAAATGCGGAACAAGTGATAAAGAACGGAAAATCTTCAGAGGCTCTTGGCGGAAGTCTAAAATATTATATAAGATAAAAAGTTATATTAAATGATTGTTGGAACTGATATGCTAAAAAATCAATTAAAAAAAAAAAGCAGCTCCTGGTCCTAACCTGCCACTACTAGCATGCAGGCCATGTAAGGTTGCCATGAGGGGTTGCAACTTCCAGATGCAAAAAGGTTTCTCACCCCTGCCATATAGTAACATTGCACTCCTTGTCCTTATTATAACAGGAAGACCTCAAGATTCGAGAAACCCTGAAATGAATCCAGGTAAGGATTGAGTCTTAAGTAAGCAGTGGCGTGGTGTGGGTTGTCAGCACCCGGGGCAAGGCAAGTAATTTGCACCCCATACCCGTGGATTTGCGCCGCCTAACCCGTGAATTTGCACCCCCTAACCCTAACCCCCAGATGTTGCGCCTGGTGCGGCCGGCCCCCCCTGCACCCCCCACGCTACACCACTGTAAGTAAGAGCCTCATGGCATTTCACGTCTGACCCTCATATGCACTGTACCTTGTGCTGGCTTTCTTCAGTATTGCAGTCTCCTTTTTAAAGTCCTTTTCTAATGTTTCTAAATCACTTGGGACTTTCCACCTTGTTCCCAGGATAGTAAGGCTTGTGTCCTCACAAGACACAGTAGCACCTGCCCATAAGCACCAAGTCTACCACCATTAGACCCACTGGGCTAAGCAGGAGCTACCGCAGCCTAGCAGAAATCAGGAGTTCAAGCAATTCTTGTAGGGATGACAGAGGAGGAGAGTAGCATTCCAGCCTCAGCTGTGCTCCTCTACTCAACTGTTCATCCAATGGCGGTAGACGTTGTACCATGCTAAATCTGCCTTATGGAACTACATAAATCATAGTCGCACCTAGCTAGTTTCAGCCAGTCTCCTATGGTATATGATTTTACCTCTCCATCTGTATGACTGCTGGATCTCAAGGCAGAGGTGTCATTATTGTCACTGAGATCATCTTAAGAGTGGCGATCACAAAGATGACCCCTTCAGACTTTGTTTTCCTTTGTCATTCAAACAATGAAATAATAGGTGTCTTTGTCCTTCTCTCCCTTCTGAAATTCCAGACTCTTTGCTTCCCACATGCCAACAGCCAGTAGACACAGGGCCATGCAATGAAAACTTTCCTCGCTTTTACTATGATGCCAGAACCAAGAAGTGTATACCTTTCCAATTTGGTGGCTGCAATGGCAATAGAAATAACTTTATGAATGAAGCAGAATGCCTTCGGGAGTGTGGAGGCCTTGGTAAGCATACAAAAATTTTACAAGTTTTCCAGAGAACCTAAGGAACCTCTTGACATGGTTTATGCAGTGATCTTGTTCCAACTGCAGTAGTACAATAAATATACTTACTTCATGGGAGAGGGGGAAGCCTGCTGGTGATAGTCTTTGAGTTATGGGTTGAGGTAGAAGCAGGTACACTCTGATGCTGGAGAAGACAGAAGTGGAGAATGGAATGTGGAGAGGCTTTTTAAAACAAACAAACAAACAATACCTTGCACCCCCCAAAATGGCAGACGGTTACTGGATAGGTGGTATCTTTGCTGCAAACTACCTTTTCACCTGAGGTCTAGATAAACACTGTTATCCTTTGGCTTGTATGGCAAAGGAACCGACAGCTTCTGCAGAATTAAAAGGTGGAAAACAGTGGTGTGAGGTGAAATGTTTCATAGGGTAACAGTTAGGGCCAGAGGCTCCAGATTGCAAAGGCGATGGGGAGGGTGACATTCCATGCGTGATGTTGCAACATCGCATGTGTGAACCTCGTACCTCCAGAAGCTGAGCAGAAGCTTCCTGGGCTTTGGGAAGGAGGTGACAGGCCGCTGACAGGAAGCTGGAGCCCTTCTGCCTCCTTCCCAAAGCTGGGCAGGCTTCGGGAAGGTGGCAAGAGGGCCCTTGGACCTGTCAGAGCACTGTGCCTTCCTCTCCAAGCTGGGCAGAAGCTTCCTGCATAGAACATGGACAGGAATGTTGTTGTAGATACAGTGGATGTGAGCTTCTGTCGTCCACCAGGTATGGGGACTTTCTGCCAGTCACAGCTGGATGAGTTTCAATGCAATAGTTTTTAGGCCAATGTAGCTGATAAACCAAAGCATGCCATAGGCACGAAGAGTTGGACACAACTAAACTACAATCACAAAGATGATAATCAAGGTAGATATCTATAGTTTGGATTGCTCTATAAGCTGGTGGCCATCATTAGCCCCTGGGGTAATAAATTCCATATTTTAACTGTATGAAAAAGCCCTTCTTCTTGTCTGTTCCTGAATCTCCCACCATTCAGCCTCATTGTTTTTTCTAGTTTTGTGAAAGCAAAACTTGGATAAACTTGGATCATGAGCTTCCTGCCTAAAGCCCTCAAAGAAACAGTTCCTCATAGTGGCATCTCTCACTTTTAAATTTGATTGTCTCTACATCTTGCTTCTTCCTTCAGGTTAACATTGAATCCTTGTGCAGAACTGTATTCAGACCCATTAACATATCATTTGCTCCTGCGGAATAAAGGCACCGGAGGAAGCCAGGAAGCCTTTCCCCCCACAGCTTCTTCTAAAGATGGATGCCTTTTATCCTGCTGTATCAGTCTGCTGGAATGTCTTGCTTGCTTGCCAATAAATTCACCTGTTCTTCCAGATCCTGTGGGCTCTATTTGTTGGGCATTATTACTACTACCACTACTGCTGCTACTACTATTATTGATGTCTTCATTTTAGAAAGTCTGCACACTCCTGGGGCAAAAGTGGGGAGAATGAGGGAGAGTCTTTTAAAGTAGGACAGCAACTCCCAAGCAGAAAGGGCATTTTCTCCAGTTCTGAATATTCAGTCTCCAGAGCTTTCAGAATCTACCCTGGTACCAGTTTAAGGGTGTTGGCAGAAACCACGCCAACAAATTAGCCTTCTAAAAAGTAGTAGGGTTTCATCCTTTCAACGATTAGACTTTTAAAACTGAATAAAAATGAATGATTAATTAAAAAAGGAGACTTTGGCAGCATGAAATGCTAGCTAGTACTAGGCATCATCTTAGACGAGGCAGGCCTCCTTTTACTCTTTCACAGGATAGATTGCATCTTTGGCGAAGGTGCCTCCTATGCCATATACATGGAATATCGTTTTTAAAAGTACGAGTTTCTTCTTCTAAACATTAACATCAGTCATATGCTAATAGATAGATGATAGATAGATAGATAGATAGATGATAGATAGATAGATAGATAGATAGATAGATAGATAGATAGATAGATAGATATTCTATGCCTAACCCAAAATCACAGGGTAGATCTACACACAGGGGAAAACCCGCTATAAATAAGTCGGAATTTATATGGTTATAACAAAAAACAAAAAAACAAAAACCGCTATGGAAAATCACAAAGAATTTTTTTTTGCTCTCCAGTGCCATCTGGTGTTACATGTTTATAACGCATTCAAAATGCTGGTGACCCAGACTGTGACAGTTTTTCTAAGCAATAAATTAAAGCTGAATTTCTAGCCACTGCAGTAAAGAGGCTTTGTTGGATGCCCACAACTTCTGCTGTTACAGTGTTATGAGAAAGGGAGAAAACTTTTCTCAGTCCATCTTCTTCTCTGTGTCAAGCATAATTTTATACACCTCTATCATGTTGCGTCTTGCATTGTGTATAAACTGAAACAAAAGCGCTTGAACAAAAAAAAATATTAGGGCAGCAGGGCAAAGAAAACAAATCAAAAAACCCTCAAACACAGACAGGGAAGGTGCCAAGCAAAAGTTAAGTGCCCTTTCTTATAACTGCTGACCTACAAATGTTGTTGGACTACAACTCCCACTGGTCAGGGGAGATAGAAGCTGCACTTCAAAATGTCTGCTAGGCTGAGGTAGGCTGTATTAGTTCAATAAGTTTACCCAGATACAGACTTGTGATGGAGAAATTCATCATAATCGAAATCATTATGAAATCGAAATCATTATCGAAAGCTCTGGAGCCAAGTGAGGATTCCCAGGTAAGATCCTCCCTCTATTGTGTGGGCAGGTAATCCCTCCCTTACCTGGCCTGGTCTCCTTGGCAACGCTTCCCCCAGGTGGGATTGGACAACTGACTGAGGTAGGCGGAGACCTCCAGGTATCCCACCTGAGGGAAGGCAAAGCCAAGCCTATGCTGTTGGAGCCGCTCCAGATCTAGGGGCTGCACGCGTCCACGCAAAGGGCGCCCCCCGTTTTAAGTGGGGAGCGGTCATTATTGTGTTCATGAATTGCAAACTATTTTGGAAAATACAGCTTGTCATTGGAAAAAGCTTCTTATTTTTAACTGGGACTATTTCACACAGTGTAATTGCCCTAATCTGTGGAACAATTCCAAAACCGCAGCAGGTGCCGGTGGAAGGTGTGGAATGAATATGGCTCTTCCTTACCCACACACTCTTACAAGCAAGTAGAAGCCACGATCCTGCCATGGAGTAAGCAGAGAGTTAACAAGAGAGGTTCAAACCTGTAGAAACCGGTCCTGTTTTGCCAGCCACTCCTCTTGAGATACAGCCTGAGAGATATCCCAGTACCCCAATAATAGCCAGTGGGGTTGGATTGTGCTTTGCTGCGGATAAACCCTTTGTACTCTGTTCCTTTTCCCACCCACATCTCTTCCTTAAGTACAAGATGGTTCCAGAATAGCTCACCTGGCTAGTTTTCTTGTGTTGAGTCCAGGACATTTGTGAGGATTTTGAAGCAGCTGATCACACAGCCCAGGGGCTGACTATGTTACATATGTTTTTGTCTTTCTCAGTAGTGTCGTTAATTATTTGTGGATTTCCTAGTCCATGTTTCATTTGTATACCAGGCAGGGCATATAATTTTATTTTTTGAACATAAATACAAATCCCTTTTCTCGCCAGTCTGCCCTTACTGGGGACCCCGAAAAATCTTTTTTCACTGTGGCCTTTTTTCGCAGTGGCCCTGGGAACAACCAGGAGTGCATACTGAGGATCCCAATGGTTCATTTGCAGGGATGACTTCACCCATATGCCTCAACTGTCCTGTTTTAATCTTGGAATCACAGAAGCCAATCCTGGCTTCTGATTGGATCATGGAATGCCTTGAGTTTTGGTCCAGCACTCTGGAACGAGTCCTCAAGACAGAATTCTGGACCAAAAGACGCTCAGCCTGGCACGAGTCAGCTGGGTGGCACTAGAGCGCCGGAATGAAAGCCACAAGTCTTGCAATCTTGTGTGTGAGAAAGCTCAGCCAAAAAAGAAGCGCCCTGATTTGGGTCCCAAGAATGCTGGAGGGTATGACTTTCACTGTTGTCTGTCATCAGGTATCAGTCTGTACAGATGCCTAGAGAAGGAGGAGGCAGCAGCAGTGTGGGTATGTATCACCATCTACAGAACTCTTTCTGGCTTTGCCAAGGTTATTTCTGCTTGACCTGATAGTTCCTCCATGTGCCTATTTCATTCAAGAACAGGACGTTTCCTTGATCGAAGCAGAGGTGCTTCAGAGTGTCCCTACCTATTAGAAAATTGTATTTAGTGCTCAAATGATTATCCCCCTCCACATCACTATTGAATACTATATAAAGTGGCTCCTCTCAGCACTGAGCATTCACATCCAGCAGCCACCATGAAGTGCAATAACACGGCATTCCTGGTCCTCATCATGGGATTATTGGCACCTTGCGCTAAGGCACAGTATTTCTTTCCCCGTTCAGAAGGTAAGAATTCTGGTCCTTAAATGCATTAAGTGTGCAGTATGCCAGGCCTCTCTGTAAGGACCCATTTATGTATTTTTACTATACTATTGCAAACAATGACTCCACTCCCCCCACACCAGATATAAAAAGCACATGGATCCAGTTTTCTTATGAAACCACCATGGGACTCTTTGTAGGGTCTCATTGTGGAGCTTGCATCTTTGGTAAAGATGATATCAGGTGTAAGGTTCACAAATGTCTTCAAATGGTATTATGTCCTGTGTTTCAAAGGATGAGATGACATATATTGTACTTGTGACATTTCCTCTTCTCGTCCTTCCTCCAGAAACTATGCCTAGAAAATGCGCACTCACTCCAAAGTATGGAAAATGCAATTTATCACTTCTACATTTTTACTATGATGCCAAGAGCAACATGTGTAGGAAATTCATTTACAGTGGTTGCGGAGGCAATGGAAACAACTTCCAATATTATTACCAATGTGTTTTGAAGTGTCAACAGTATGGTAAGGGCAATTAATTCCCCACCCCCTTTCCTTACACCTTTAAAACAACCAAATGTTTGAAGCGAAAATCTGTTGAAAAGTTGCCTTCTGTATTAATGTGGTTTCACACTCACATCAAATGTGTAAGATTTGTCTTCTTGCCCTTTTCACAGCACTTCAAGCGTTCAGGTCAACAACAGATATACAAGGTAAGAGTTGTTATAGTTGTCTGCCGTGTGATTCAAAAATTGAGTTGGAGGTGGGGGGGGGGAGCCTGTCAATATGATAGGCAAGCCAGTCAAAGACAGGACATTAGCTACAAGATGATGAGCAGGGACTGCTTCAGCCTGCTACTTTATTCTGTGGGACTAGGGAGCAGATCTCTATATGTCGGCCATTTCCCTTCCATATTTATCCTTTTAATTGAAATTACTTCTGTTGGAGGGGTCTTCTTCAACACCTGACACTACTGCATACCACTCCAGGGTTCCTGTCATTGCCCACTTGGAAGAGATAATCTCAGCAGTTTGAATCATAGATGCAGGGCTTTGAAATAGGATTTACATCTACTATGGTAAAAGGTAAGGGGACCCCTGACCATTAGGTCCAGTCGTGGCTGACTCTGGTGTTGCGGCGCTCATCTCGCTTTATTGGCCGAGGGAGCTGGCGTACAGCTTCCGGGTCATGATTAAGCCGCTTCTGGCGAACCACAGCAGTGCACAGAAATGCCGTTTACCTTCCTGCTGGAGCGGTACCTATTTATCTACTTGCACTTTGACGTGCTTTTGAACTGCTAGGTTGGTGGGAGCACGGACCAAACAACAGGGGCTCACCCCGTCACGGGGATTCGAACCGCCGACCTTCTGATCGGCAAGTCATAGACAAGCTTATATATTGTATTGGTCTGAATATAAGCAGCACCTTTAAAAGTCGGGGGGGGGGGAGTAAAAAAGACAAAACCCGAATATAAGCCGCTGCCTATATATAGGCACTCACACCCGTTCCGTTTTACCATATATCTTCTTTCAGCAGCAATATAGTAAAAGCCAGTTTTTGTAAGGTCATGAATTTAAGCCGCACTTTAACTTTTCACGGTTGGGAAAAAAGTGAGGCTTATATTCAGGCCAATGTGGTGTGTCTGAGCTTTCCACATACTGCTTTTCTCCTCCAGACCCACCTCCGAAATGCAAACAGCCATTAATATTAGGAGACTGCAAAGCAAGTAAGCGGCGCTATTATTACGATGCTGGGAGAAAGAGATGTTTCGTGTTCATATATAGTGGATGTGGAAGCAACGGGAACAACTTTGATTCTTTCAGGGAATGCTACGAGGAGTGTGAAAAGTATGGTAAGAATGAGCACTTTTAATCTTTTTTTCCCAATCAACCCGAAGAACTTGCACTTTTTGCTTAACTTTATGCATGCTCTAGTGCAAACTTCCTCAATCTCGGCCCTACAGATGTTTTTGGCTTACAACTCCCATGATCCCTAGCTAGCAGGACCAGTGGTCAAGGATGATGGAAATAGTAGTCTCAAAACATCTGGAGGGCTGAGGTTGAGGAAGCCTGCATTAGTGCATAAAGCCTTAGCTCACAAATATCTAAAGCAGTGGTGGCCAAACTTGGCCCTCCAGATGTTTTGGGACTACAATCCCCATCATCCCTGACCACTGGTTCTGTTAGCTCGGCATGATGGGAGTTGTAGTCTCAAAACATCTGGAGGGCCGAGTTTGAGGAAGCCTGCTCTAGTGGCATTCCAGCTCCACTACAGCATCATATTGCCCTATAGACATGCCGGAGGGGAGAGCTTTGGTATTAAGAGGTTAGCATGTTGGGGAAATTAGTTCTCTGATTTAGAAAATCAGCAGAAATGCAGCATTTGATGCAAGAGTGGGGAAGCTTGATGCTAGAGCAGAAAAAGAGTGCTGGCTTCAAAGGCGAAAAAATTGAGTCTAGCATTAAGAAAAGTTGTTGTTGTTTTTTAATGTTATAATTTGAAAACTGACAAAAGACACCTGAACACCTGGCTGAACAAAGGGTTTTGTACTGGCATCTGAAACATATCAGACTATGTGCCAGGTACTGTATCTAATCTCATTCTGCTCCACCACTGGCACACGGAGATTAATGGGAAAGGGCAAGGCAGCCTTATGGGTCTCAAGCTGAGCTCCAGGATACTAACATCCATTTCATTTCACTTCTAATTTGTATATTATGTTTCTGCATCACTAAACACAAGGCAATTTACAAGCTGAAGAAACAACAAAATAGATGGCAAAGAATGACTAAGTTACAATCAATAAAAACAATGGCAAGTTGCATTGCATAAAATACAACAAAACATACAGAGCCATGCAAAAGGATCAAATGGAGAAACGATTGGGGTGAAGAGTTAGTCTAGATTGCTCAGGAGCAATTGCAGCCTGAAAAAGGTCTCCCATGGTTCTCCTTCTCCTTATAACAGAAACCCCCGAACATCTGATAAACCCTGACAAGCTTGAAGGTAAGGGCCAAGTAAAGGTAAAAATTCCATAGCATTTTCCTTCTGACTCTCATATGCATTTTGCCTTCCACTCCTGCTGGCTTTCTTTAGTTCTGATGCAGCCTGTTCCTTAAGGCCTCCTTCACTGTGTCTTTACTTCTTAGCAGTTTTCACCAGGATCCAAGGGCTTGTTACCTCCCAATACATCATGGGATCTGGCCAGAAGCATCCGTTGCGGCCCCATAGCCAGTGATGGCCAAACTTGGCCCTCCAGCTGTTTTGGGACTACAATTCTCAGCTCTCAGCCTCCACGCGATTGAGAGAATCCCCGGCCGTGTCATCCCCTGGACAGCCAATCAGCTGGCTCGGGGTGTGTAGCCTGCCCAATTTAACGCAGGGGCGGCCGGGGATCTCCCTCTTTTGCCGCCTCCAATTGCTCCCATTAACCTTACTTAATTGTGTCATGTGTCTTTATTTCCACTGGGTGAGGGTAGGAACTCGCCACGCAACTTATGGATTGGGGAGGGACAAGATAATGTCCCAAGAGGACAGTTGTCTTCTGCATGTGTCATTCAGTTCTGAATTCAAAGTTCTCAGCCCAAAATTTTCACTGTTTTCTTCTCCAAACTACATATTGGTCTCTCAGCCCAAGAAGCTTAGGACACCCCCTACTTCCCTCTCTCCTCTTAGGTTCAAGGACCTATTTATTGACAGTGGAAGAGTATCTGAAGCCGTGTATGAGTATGCAGCCTACTGCCCCCATTGCTATTGCTACGTCCTTCTACTGATCTCCTTGCCCACCATGCTTCTTCACCTGCCATAGCAAGCAAGACTCCCCTTACTTATACCATAGAAGGTGGGCATGGAAGGGGAAAGGGGGTCCCTGAAGGAAAGAGGGTGGGATGTGAGGCACCGGCCCACTCTCCACACTGCCTCAGAATGCATCAAGGACAGGCAGGAAACCCAAGACTCTCATTTCACATCTTGATCTGTCTCTTTCTATGAAGCTTGGCTGCACCAAATCAAAGGCTGTTGGTACTTTTTCTGTGATAGTATGCTAAATCTACCTAGAGGCATCTCAGAAGGCATAACCTCATCTTACTTAAGTCCATCTGGTCTCTTTCATCTGTGCTTTTCCCACTCTTGTCAACGTGGCTGTTGGATCCCAGGGCAAAGTTCTCCTAATTGACACTGAGATCATCTTAGGTGTTGCAACCACAAGCATGAAACCTTCAAATTCTGTTTTCTTCAAGAAATGAAGTAACAGATGTGAACCTTGTTTTTGTCCTTCTCTCTCCCCCCCCCACAATATCAGACTTTCTGCGTGATTATTGTGACCAACCCCTAGACGTGGGGTGCTGCAACAAGGACTTACCTCGCTTTTACTACGATTACAGTAGTAGGACCTGTAAGCCGTTCAACTACGGTGGCTGTGCAGGGAACAGGAATAACTTTGAGACAGAAAATGAATGCCTTTGGGCATGTGCAGCCGATGGTAAGGGCACAGAAATGTTTAGAACTTAGAACTTTCATTATTCTCTGAATGTTATTTACGCAATGATTGTGTTCCAACTGCATCAATTCAACATCCTCATTTCATAGGAGAGGGAGAAGCTCTGTTTCTTGGAATAGCCTTTGAGTTGTGGATTAAGGTAGCGAAAGGTGCATTCTGTTTGATGCATTTTATTGAAAAAATGTCAAAGGATCTGGTGGTGGAGGAAGGAAAAGCAACAACAACAACCCACAAAATGGTTGGCAGTTGCAAGAAAGATGGTATCTTTTTGCTGCAAGCTACTCTTTCACCTACTGTTTCAGCTACTAGGGACGTGGGTGGCAATGTGGGTTAAACCACAGAGCCTAGGCCTTGCTGATCACATCGGTGGTTGAAGTCTCCATGACAGGGTGAGCTCCTGTTGCTTGGTCCCTGTTCCTGCCAACCTAGCAGTTCGAAAGCACATCAAAGTGCAAGTAGATAAATAGGTACCACTCGGGTGGGAAGGTAAACGACGTTTCCGTGCACTGCTCTGGTTCACCAGAAGCGGCTTAGTCATGCTGGCCACATGACCCGGAAGCTGTACACCGACTCCCTCGGCCAATAAAGCGAGATGAGTGCCACAAGCCCAGAGTCGTCCGAGACTGGACCTAACGGTCAGGAGTCCCTTTACCTTTACTATTTCACCAGAAAGCTAGATGAGCACTGTTCCTCTTGGCCAATATGACAAAAGAATCTGTCTGCCCAGAATTGTAATGAATAATCAATTTTTGAAAAGTTTCTGAAAATTAGTAAAAAGGTAAAGGACCCTGAACGGTTAACTCCAGTCAAAGGTGACTATGGGGTATGGTGCTCATCTCACTTTTCAGGCTGAGGGAGCTGGCCTTTGCCCACCGACAGCTTTCTGGGTCACGTGGCCAGCATGACTAAACTGCTTTTGGTGCATGGAAGACTGCGATGAGTGCCAGAGCACATGGAAATGCCATTTACATTCCTGCTGCAGTAGTATCTATTTATCTCCTTGCACTGGCATGCTTTCAAACTGCTAGATTGGCAGAAGCTGAGACAGAGCAATGGGAGTGCACCCCATCATGTGGGCTCGAACTACCAGCTCTCCAATCAGCAAGCCCAAGAGGCTCAGTGGTTTAGACCATAGCGCAGTGGCGTAGCGTGGGGGGTGCAAGGGGTGCCAGCCGCACCGGGCGCAACATTTTTGGGGGCGCACTCGGAGCTCTCTGCCCCTATCTGGTGATGGTGGCTCACTCTCTCTCACACAGTGCTGGCTGCGAAGGAAAGGACGAGGCTGCGCGCTCCCCAGCCCAGGCGCCGCCTTCTGCGCGCACACTCGCTTGCAGCTAGAAGCCCTGCAGAAAAGGCCGTCGGGTGCAGGAGCGGCGCCTACGTCGCGCTTCCCGGAGGGGGCGCATCGCCCGGCATTGGCGCGCGTTTGGGCGGGCTGCGGAGGGCGCGAGCGCTGCGTGCGCCCCAGGAGGCCGGCGAGGGCGGGAAAGCGGGCGGCTCGCTCCTCCCGTGCGCCCGAAGGGGCTTTTTTGGCAGTTCCCCCGCTGCTATGAAGTCCTAAGCAACGAGAAGGAAAGCGCCTCATGAGCATAGCACTGGAGGGTGAGTCTCAACTTTTCTGGACGAGCACTCAATGTGTTGCAGATATTAAGCATAAGAAACGCTCCTCATTGTCCACACCCATAAAAATATTCATTTATTTTTTTATAAATATTTTATTAAATTTTCAAATACATAATACAAGATCCCTACACCAAAAAGCCAGAACCAAAATACCAAAGAGCCATATAGAAAGAAAGAAAGAAAAAAGAAAAAAGAGAAAAGAGAAAAATATAACCAACCATTCAGTACAACTTTTCTTATATAACTGATTGGACTTCCTCACATCTCCTTACCCTGCATTATTTATAATAAGAATGTCAGCAAATTATTACCTTGTTTCATACCTTATTTTGTACTTTCCAAATATTATACTTCTAAATTTAAAACAATTTTTATCAATTGCTCATACCTTAAAATTAAACGTAGTGTTGCCTTAAATTTAGACCTTTTCTTACTTATAACTTAATTTTCTATTTTACAAAGTCTATTTGCTGGAACTGATATTTTCTAAATCGTGCAAATACTTAACATTCATACAACTTATAATGTTTTTGTAAATAGTCCTTAAACTTATTCCAGTCCTCTTCCATTGTTTCTTCTCCCAAGTCTCGGATTCTGCCAGTCATTTCAGCCAATTCCATATAGTCCATCAATTGCGTCTGCCACTCTTCCAGTGTGGGCAAGTCTTGTGTCTTCCAATACTTTGCAATAAATATTCTTGCTGCTGTTGTCGCATACATAAAGAAACTTCTGTCCTTTTTTAACACTTTCTGGCCGACAATGCCCAAGAGGAAGGCCTCCGGTTTCTTAACAAAGGTATATTTAAATCAGTGGCGTAGCGTGGGGGGTGCAGGGGGGGCCAGCCGCACCGGGCGCAACATCTGGGGGTTAGGGTTAGGGGGCGCAAATCCACGGGTTAGGGGGCGCAAATTACTTGCCTTGCCCCGGGCGCTGACAACCCACGCTACGCCACTGCCATAGCGCCACCCGTCTCCCCACAAAGATTAGTAGAATGACCTGGTGATGTGCCAAGGCATGTCACACGTTGGTAATGTACAATTCCATAGTGATCCGTGGCACTCATATCAGTACATTCCACACAAGGTCCTGTATACCTGAAGGAGTGTCTCTACCCTCATCGTTCAGCCCGGACACCGAGATCCAGCTCCGAGGGCCTTCTGGCGGTTCCCTCATTGCGAGAAGTGAGGTTACAGGGAACCAGACAGAGGGCCTTCTCGGTAGTGGCGCCCGCCCTGTGGAACGCCCTCCCTTCAGATGTGAAGGAAATTAGTAGGTATCTTATCTTTAAAAGACATCTGAAGGCAGCCCTGTTTAGGGAAGTTTTTAATATTTAATGCTGTATTGTTTTTAGCACTTGATTGGAAGCTGCCCATAGTGGCTGGGGAAACTCAGCCAGATGGGTGGGGTATAAATAATAAATTATTATTATTATTATTATTATTATTATTATTATTATTATTATTATTATATTATTACAGTCTTGAGTGGTTATGCTAGCTAGAAATTTCAAGTAGCCGCATACATATACCTGTAAATCTATGGCCTTAATTGAGGAGCAAATACACTTAATTGAGGTTGCGTGAACATTCAGATTTCTTCTTCTTCTTCTTCTTCTTCTTCTTCTTCTTCTTCTTCTTCTTCTTCTTCTTCTTCTTCTTCTTCTTCTTTGAAGTGAGGTGACCATAGGGTGGCAGTCTTTATTTTTTGACTTATGCTGTGCACATGCTATACATCATGACTCCCCACCTCCCCACCCAAAACTCCTGGGTAGTGAAGGGTGAACCCTCAGAGAGCTCTAATTTCCAAGGGCCCTTAATAAACTACAGTCCCCAGGATTCATTAGAGGAACCCTTGCGCTTTAAATATATGACGTAGCTTTAACTAATCCAAAGGCGATTTGGTGGATCAGTTGCCACAGTATCCCTCTGTGTGTTTGTGGCTGTACCTCACTGGTTGTGAGCGTGCTCAGAGCTGTGTGGTTGAATGGCAGATCTGCTCAAAGACAAGCAGGGGAGCAAGAGAGAGTATTTCCTGACCTTAAGGAATTTTTCCTTTCTTTCGTTTAGCATCTGATATCTGACCTTGCTAGAGGGAGAGCCAGCAAGCAAGCAACAGTGAGTCCTTTTCTATAATCTCATTTTGCTCCCCCACCTCCTGCCTTCAATTGGAAAAGTAGGAGGAGAAATAGTGGGTGGCTTGTGTATGTGACATCTGCCCCCTTTTCTTTCCACCATGCCTAATTTTATAAACTTGTATCGTGTGCCCCCTAACTCAGCATCCCCACAAGCTAAACAGCCCCCCAAAGTATAGTTTCATCTTGGTGGAAATAGGTCTCAGCTGCACCGCCACATTTAATTGTTCCTACCTACCTCTTCTTTGGGACGCGGGTGGCGCTGTGGGTTAAACCACAGAGCCTAGGACTTGCCGATCGGAAGGTCAGCGGTTCGAATCCCTGCGACGGGGTGAGCTCCCGTTGCCCGGTCCCAGCTCCTGCCAACCTAGCAGTTCGAAAGCACATCAAAGTGCAAGTAGATAAATAGGTACCGCTGTGTTGGGGAGGTAAACGGTGTTTCCGTGTGCTGCTCTGGTTCACCAGAAGTGGCTTAGTCATGCTGGCCACATGACCCGGAAGCTGTATGCCGGCTCCCTCAGCCAATAAAGCAAGATGAGCGCCGCAACCCCAGAGTCAGCCACGACTGGACCTAATGGACAGGGGTCCCCTTACCTTTACCTCTTCTTTCTTCAAGTTCACATTGAGTCTTTGTGCAGGGCTTGGCCTCTTCTATTTTCAGATTCATTACCATCTGATTGGAACAACGGCACCAGAGGAAGCCAGGATGCGCATCCCCAAAAAACTATGCCTTCATCTAAAGGCTTCATTCTTGCATGCTTGCCAATAAACTCACCTGTTCGTCTTCTTCATCCTGCAGGCTCTGTTTCTTGAGTATTATTATTATTATTATTATTATTATTATTATTATTATTATTATCCCAAATGTTTTAAAATCCACACATCCTTAACGTGAATGTGGGGAGAATAAGAAGTGATGAACTTTTAAACCAGGGCAAGATTATTTGAAGCAGGGTAGCAACTCCCAATCAAAAAGAGGTTTTACCTTAATATGGAGTTCAGAGGAATACACCATCTATCTGCCTCCAATGAGAGAGGTGAGTCCAGATTAGTTAAATGCAAAAAGCTGCTAGGAGGGGATTGATGGAAACTATGAGTTGATAGCACAGCACGTGTGGGCTTTGTTGGGGATAGAAATCTCCCAGCTAATTCCTTATATATTTTTGAATCTGATCTAGGGTCCACTTTGTAAGAACCTGGGGAATTATATCAAAAACTAACAATTTGCTAACCAAGCAGTCTCCCTATATGATTGTAGCTGCTCCATAAAACCTTCCCCAAGAATTCAAAAATTCTCCATATTAAGAAGTTAAATATTGTACATAAGCAAAGCCATAAAATTATAAAAACGGTACTGGCATAGTCCCAGGGCTCATCCACACTTAACTTTTGCCTTGCTGTTTCCAGGCACAGGTCAGTGTTTAAAAGCTCTATACCTAAGCAGAGTTTTGTGTGTGTTTGTGTGTGTGTAAATTGCTTTGAGCTTTCCCCCTGAAAACCTGTTCTTTAGTGCTCCTTTGGAGCAAACATTAATTTGGGCTTTCCATGGATTGACATTTGCTTTGGCTGAGCTTTAAAGAGCAGGTTTTCACAGAGAAAGCTCCAGGACAGAGGTGGATAAACCAAGTAGTATTTTGAGAATTTTGTTTTGAATAGTTCCAGTTACAGATAGGTAGCCGTGTTGGTCTGCCATAGTCAAAACAAAAAGAATTCCTTCCAGTAGCACCTTAAAGACCAACTAAGTTAGTTCTTGGTATGAGCTTTCGTGTGCGGTATCTGAAGAAGTGTGCATGCACACGAAAGCTCATACCAAGAACTAACTTAGTTGGTCTTTAAGGTGCTACTGGAAGGAATTTGTTTTGTTTTGTTTTGAATAGTTTACCATTGACTTAGCTAGTTCCAATGTTTCTCCACCATAAGTCAGATTTGCCAAGAAATATTCTCAGGGCAAGAGAAATCACTTTGCTGTAGTAAAACTGAGAACTGTAGTAAAACTGAGAACCGTTTCCATATATATTAGTGTTAAAGGCTCATCCCCACTTCTGCTTCTCTTGTGCCTAGAAAGAATGGGTCTGAGCAGTTTTCCCTTTGCTCTGCTCCTATCCCTGAGAAAACCCTCTCTTTAGTGCTAAATTGGAGCAAAAGTCAATCCGGAGAAACCCCGAATTGCTGTTTGCTCCTAGGTAAAGGTAAAGGGACCCTGACCAGTAGGTCCATGCACGGACGACTCTGGGGTTGCGGCACTCATCTCGCTTTATTGGCCGAGGGAGCCGGTGTACAGCTTCCGGGTCATGTGGCCAGCATGACTAAGCCACTTCTGTCAAACCAGAGCAGCGCACGGAAACACCGTTTACCTCCCCAACACAGCGGTACCTATTTATCTACTTGCACTTTGATGTGCTTTCGAACTGCTAGGTTGGCAGGAGCTGGGACTGAGCAATGGGAGCTCACCCCGTCGCGGGGATTCGAACCACTGACCTTCTGATCAGCAAGTCCTAGGCTCTGTGGTTTAACCCACAGCACCACCTGCTGTTTGCTCCTATTGAGTGCTAAAGAGCAGCTGGGAAAGAAGAAGTGTGGATAAGGCCTTAGTCTGCTTAGGAAAGACTCAGGTAAAGAAGGGGACTTCAGCATTGCCCCTTGACAAAGGTCCCAGGACCATCATCTCAACTGGGTTTCACTCCCTGAAGAAGAAGCAGATCACACAAGCAGTTAATCTGTCCTCTCTGCACATTGAAATGCCAATACACCATTTGCATCACACCCTCAAAGCAAACTCAAAGCACACCTTGTAATGGGAAAAGGTTGTATTTGTTTAAATATAGCAACAAGAACTCAGGGGATCTGCATAATCAAATAACTGAACCAGTCAAGCAGATCAAATTAGTCCAAGCAGTAATTCAGGGAGGTATCATCTCCCTTCCTGCTCTAGGGCAAAATATGAGGCCTCACCTGTGTCCCCACAAAAAGGACTGGGATTCTTCATCCTTGCCACTAGTGACGTGGACTATGAATGAGGCAAGTACACAAAACCCCACTGTTTCTGCATTCAACCAGGCACGCATGCCCAGCGCACAGGGCATCCACGTGAAGCGTTGCAGGGCAAGGTGACAAAAGAGTGCCTGCACCCAAAACCCCTTAGGAATTCTACCCAACAATGTCGGAAGGCATGACTTTACCTGCCCCCAACAACCCCTTGTTGTTTGTCATCAGGTGCCAGGAAGTACAGGTGCCTAGAGAAGGAGGAGGCAGCAGAGTGGGTTTGTATCACCATCTAATGGAAACAGAACTCTTTCTGGCAATGCCAAGTTTATGCTGATTGACCTGATAGATAGTTCCTCTATGTCCCTAGTTCAGAGCAGTCCTCATTTGCAAGCAGGAGGTTACCTTGATCTGAGCACAGGTGCCTCAGAGTGTCCCTACCTATTAAAAAATTATGTTCAATGTCCAGGTGGTTATCTCCCTCCACATCACTATTGAATACTATATTAAGGAGGTTCCTCTCAGCACTGAATATTCACATCAACATGCAGTGCAATAGCACTACACTCCTGGTCATTATCATGGGGATATTGGCACCTTGTTCTCAGGTGCAGGGTTTTTTCCGTTCAGCAGGTAAGCCTTCTGGCCCTTCTATGCATCAAGTGTGCAATATGCCAGGCCTCTCTGCAAGTTAGGAATCCCCTGCAGATTGGACGGGATTGGGCAGGTTGGGCATTGGGCATCATCATGGCGACAGTTCTCTGGCATGTGTAAGTCACCATTGACTCTGGGAGACTCAGAGAAATGTTCTGCTTTTTCACCTTTTGTTCAGTCTGCCTGTATCCTTGCCTCTACACTTTCACCCTGATGAATACATAGGGTCCCATCTGTGCTCTACCTCTAAAGCAGTATTATTCCCCTTTAAACTACGAAAGATCCCTGGGAAATGTAACTTGGTCAACGGGCTGAGAATTGTTAGGAGACCGCCTTCTCCTCAATGTACAAAGTGGTTTAAGAGCCAAGGCTTCTTCCTGGGCAAATTTGGGAATTGTTGCTGTGGGTGGGGGCTTGGGGTCTCCTAACCAAGTCTCATCATCCCTAATAAACTACAGTTCCCAATGTAATTTGGGGAAGCCATGAATGTTTAAAGTGATATAATACTTTGAGTCTGTGATAATGGGAGGCATACCCTTCTTTGTTACAAATCCAGTTTTTAAAATTCAAGTTTGGAAGTCTCTTGACACATAAATCTACAGTAATAGGAAGTGTTCACTGGGATTTTAAATCTTTTCCTTCTTTATAGTCTATAACTTCTTAAAGGTAAAAGCAACATCTCCCAGAGATGAGGAAGCGCAGTTCCTGTTGAACAAATCCAGAAACGTCTCAGGAAACAATGCTATACAAAAATAATGACATTGGAGAACCCATATTTCCCCTCTCCCTTGGAAACAATGGCTGCCTCTACACCATACACTTAAGGCACATGGATCCCTCCCACCCCAAGGCCTACAGTGCCCACAGAGCTACAATTCACAGCACCCAGAACAAACTACTGTTCCCAGGATTCTTTGACGAACACAATTTGCTTTACACAGATAGTGTCTACACAGGCAATATCACATGAGCTGATAGTGCCCTTTCTAGGAAAAAATTCCAGCTCCATTTTGAAAGCTTCACCTTCTTTGGCTTTTGGAGAGACATTCTTAACGCTAAAAGAAAATGAAATCAATATGGCTAAAAAGCCCTTGGGCTAGAATCCCATGGGGTAGGAAATATAAATTATTTCATGATCTCAGTTTGGATTACAATAGCAAACTTTGCTCAAAGTCGCAGCTGATTCTACATTTGACTTGAGAATTATGGATACACTGCATTCGACAGCAACTAATACATTCTATGTGGGAATCTGCTGCCTTTAGTGCCTCAGTGTGTGTGTGTGTGCGCGCGCGCAACAGCTTCGTTGTCAGTGTGACCCCACAGACATTCACTGAATTGATTATTCTTAAGTGCGGCAGTCTTCTTAAAGGCTATGGGGGAAAACCACCACTGAACTCTACAACTGGACTCCAGATTGGGCTCTTTAATGTGTATGCCTCTTGGATCCCAATGTGTAGGCTCCATCTTTGGCTACTTGGTAGAGAAGATATCAGATGTAGGGTTAACAAATGTCTTCAAATGGTATTATCTTCTGTGCTTCAAAAGATGAGATAACATATATGGTACCTGTGGCTGTTCCTCTTCCCATCCTTCCTCCAGGAACTATACCTAAAAAATGCACACTCACTCCGGATTATGGAAAATGCAAGAGGTTCCTTACACATTTTTACTACGATGTTAAGAGCAAAATGTGCAGGGAATTCATTTACAGTGGTTGTGGAGGCAATGGAAACAACTTCCTAGATTTATACCAATGTGTTTTTGAGTGTCACCCGTCTGGTAAGGACAATTTTAATACCCCCTCCTTTCCCCTAAACCTTAAAAACAACCAAATGTTTGAAGTGAAAATCTTTTTAAAAGTTGCCCTTGTGTTTCTAGGGAGTGTTGTACTGAATTGATTCTCTGCTGCTGGAGATGTTCTGCTGCATCACTTTTTTTTTTAAAAAAGATGTTAATAGGAGTTGTTTCCAGCAACATATGGTGACTCCATCTTTCCACACCCTTCCCCTACAGACTCCCATGGCCCATAAATTCAACTTCAGAGGGGACCCCAAAATTCTTGTAAGCTGCCTAAGGTAAAGGCAGGGACCCCTGACCATTAGGTCCAGTCGTGACCGACTCTGGGGTTGCAGCGCTCATCTCACTTTCCTGGCCGAGGGAGCTGGCGTTTGTCCGCACACAGTTTTTCCAGGTCATGTGGCCAGCATGACTGAGCTGCTTCTAGTGAACCAGAGCAGCGCATGGAAACGCCGTTTACCTTCCCACTGGAGCGGTACCTATTTATCTACTTGCACTTTGACGTGCTTTCGAACTGCTAGGTTGGCAGGAGCTGGGACCGAGCAATGGGAGTTCACCCCGTCGCAGGGATTCGAACCGCCGACCTTCTGATCAGCAAGTCCTAGGCTCTGTGGTTTAACCCACAGCGCCACCCACGTCCCTTGTAAGCTGCCTAGGGAGGTGTTAACCCTGTAATAAGGGAGGATGTTAATATGGGAATGTGCCCTTAGTTCTTACAGTTATCTCTAAATAAATAAAACAATTAGAAGTGTTTTTAGGGCATTGTGACCCGTTTTCCAGCACAGGGTGAACTGAGCTGAGAGGCCACCCACCCACCTCCTTCCCAAAGCCTAACTTGCTTTCTGAAAGGAGGCATGAGGGCTCTGTCTGACAGGGTCCTAGAGTCCTACCAGACCCTTCTCAAAGCCTACCTAGTGCTTGCCCAGCTTTGGGAAGGTGATGGAAAGTGTGTACAGTGGTACCTCTGGTTAAGAACTTAATTTGTTCCGGAGCTCCGTTCTTAACCTGAAACTGTTCTTAACCTGAAGCACCACTTTAGCTAATGGGGCCTCCCACTGCCGCTGCACCGCCGCTGTGTGATTTCTGTTTGCACCCTGAAGCAAAGTTCTTAACTCGAGGTACTATTTCTGGGTTAGCGGAGTCTGTAACCTGAAGCGTCTGCAACCTGAAGCGTCTGTAACCCGAGGTACCACTGTACTGTTTAATGGAGATAGTACAGCCATAGGCAAACTCGGCCCTCCAGATGTTTTGGGACTACAACTCTCATCATCCCTGACCACTGGTCCTGTTAGCTAGGGATGATGGGAGTTGTATTGCCAAAATATCTGGAGGGCCGTGTTTGCCTATGCCTGAGATAGTACAATGTTTAATTAAGAACCGGATGGGAAAGAGCAGTTCCTGAATTAATCTCTAGCTAATTGTATCAGCTGTCCAATGGTCTGTTTTTCATTTCCCCATAAAACTCTGTATCTAAGCTGTTTCACACTCACATCAAATCTGCTGTACAGTAAGATTGTTCTCCTTGTCCTTTTCACAGCACTTCAAGTACACAGGCTAATTGGGTGGAAACAAGGTAAGAGTTCCTATGGCTGCCTGCAGCGCGATTCAGAAATGGAGTGGGGGAGATGCCTCTAAATATGAGAGTCAAAAGAGACAGGACATAAGTAGCAAGATGATGAGAAGGGACTGCCTCAGCCTGCCACTTTGTGGGACTTGGGAGCAGAAGGAACATAGGATATGCAAACCATGAGATCCAGGCCCCCCAAAATTGATGGGCATTTCCATTCAAATGATCTCTGTGTGCCAAGTCTTTTGATTATGTGGGGCAAGACTTTATTATTACGGTCACAGACTAGTTCCAGCTCACTTACAATATCAGGAAAATCATAAAACACAACAGGAATACATTGAATTGCATTTGGGCATAACAGAGGCAATTCAGATATAGTGGCAGTTAAAAATATATATTAAATCTTGATCACTAAAATATAACCTAAAATTGTCATTTAAAACCTTGATCATTTTGCTAGTACAGCTTGTTCCCTAAGTTTTATGGCAGTTGCACAGAATTTGACCACCCTTAGCGTGATCTCTAGATCCTTGTCCTCTACCAGGTGTTTTAGACATTGAAGTTCGGACCCAGTTGGAGATTTTTGTATAACAGGAGTGATAAATACCGAGTGTACAGCCCCGTAGAAACGACATGAGAGACAGTTTCTACCTCTATCAAGCCCCAGGGGCAGACTTATTTCACATATGGTTTACCCTCGAATCTGCCCTGCAATAAGGCAGATGGCAGCACGTTGAATCTAGTGAGGGTAAATGACCGTCTGTATTTGGGTATTTGTAATTTTGACAAATAATTTGCTGGGGTAAATCCTCTCCCATTATCTTTTGTTGCCGGGTGTTTATTCATTAGTATTTATTCTAACATGTATATTCTAGGAAGGTTGTCATTGACTGCTCCTGTGTTTACATCCCACATACCCCTTCTCAGGCAATACAACATTATACAAAACATAAACAACTTTATTCAACCACCCAGAGTCCCAGCTTGACACGTACATTCTGGAAACTCTCTCTTGGTAGGGGTTTCGTCACGATGTCAGCAGTCATCTCTTGGGTGCTGCAGTAGGATAGTTCCACAAGTCCATCCTGGATCATCTGGCGTATGTAGTGGTATTTAACCCCAATGTGTTTTGTTCTGGCCAGGAACTTCTCACTCTGCGTCAGCTTCAGGCAACTTTGATTGTCCTCTAGCAAGCTGACAGGCCCTTTTCTCACCAACCCAAAGTCCTTTATGAGTTGATCAAGCCAGGCGATCTCTCTGCAGGCTTCTGTTGCTGCAACGTATTCTGATTCTGTGGAAGATAATGCTACACAGCTCTGTTTATAACTGCCCCATGAAACAGTTCCATCACCAAACATGAAAACATGACCACTTGTTGATTGCAATGTTATCACGTGGCATTGCAGTTCCACATCCCAAATTCGTTGGCAGATTATTGCTCTAGCTTTCTCATAACCTACAGCTATGAGGGCATGTGGGGGAAACCCCAAGCCTCTTAGCTTAGAGAGCCAGTGTGGTGTAGTGGTTAAGAGCGGTAGACTCCTAATCTGGGGAACCGGGTTCGCGTCTCCGCTCCTCCACATGCAGCTGCTGGGTGACCTTGGGCCAGTTACACTTCTTTGAAGTCTCTCAGCCCCACTCACCCCACAGAGTGTTTGTTGTGAGGGAGGAAGGGAAAGGAGAATGTTAGCTGCTTTGAGACTCCTTAAAGGGAGTGAAAGGCGGGATATCAAATCCAAACTCTTCTTCTTCTTCTTCTTCTTCTTCTTCTTTTCATGCAGTGTAGCTTTCCATTTGGATTGGTAGGAATCCAGTAGGGGGCAGGGCTTACCTTGGCTTCCCCCAATGTTTTATTCAAGTTGGCACCCCGATACAGAATCTTGGGGTCGAAGGGGCTGGGAAATGGGTGGGGTCTTTTTCAACACCTGACATTCCTGCATGCCACCCCAGGGTTCCTGTCATTGCCCACTTGGAACAGATAATCTCAGCAGTTTGAACTGCAGGACTTTGAAATAGGGTTTACATCTACTATGTATGTGTGAGCTTTCCACATCCCCATTTCCTCCTCCTCCAGAGCTGCCTCTAAAATGCAAGCGGCCATTTACATTCGGAAATTGCCAATCTAGTATGCTACGCTATTATTACAATGTCAAGTTGAAGAGATGTTTCATGTTCATATTTAGTGGATGTGGAAGCAACAAGAACAATTTCCATTCTTTCAGGGAATGCTACGAGGAGTGTGAAAAGTATGGTAAGAATGAGCCACTTTTTGTCTTTTTTTCAATCAACCCGAAGAACTTGCACTTTTTGCTTAACTTTATGCATGCTCTAGTGGCATTGCAGCTC
This sequence comes from Podarcis melisellensis, assembly GCF_964234715.1. NCBI lineage: Eukaryota > Metazoa > Chordata > Lepidosauria > Squamata > Lacertidae > Podarcis > Podarcis melisellensis. The sequence continues at coordinate 13,424,158 of NC_138532.1, read as the reverse complement.
TGCTACAGCAGCATATTGCCCTATAAACATGGGGGGAGTGGGGTAGCGTTGGTACTAAGGGAGTAAGCATTGCTGATTTGAAAAAAGTCAGAAGAAATGCAACATTTGACGCTAGAGTGCGAAAGCTTGGTGCTAGAGCAGGGAAAGTGTGCAGGCTTCAAAGTGAAAGAAAATCTTGTATAGCACTATGGAAAAAAGGGAAAGGGTCAGAATTTTGTTTCTATAATGTTATCATTTGAGAACAGTGACGAAAGTCACCTGAATGCATGGCTGAACAAAGGGTTCTGTACAGTGGCAGCTCTGTTCTCAAATGTAATCTGTTCTGGAAGCCCATTTGGCTTCCGAAACGTTCAAAAACTGAGGCGCAGCTTCCCATTGTTTGCAAGAACTTCTTGCACTCAGTGGAAGCCACATCGCACGTTCAGGTTCTGAAAAATGTTTGAAAACAGCAGCATTTACTTTTCATGTTCAGGAGCCAAAACGTACAATAGTGGAGGCATTCAGGAATGGAGGTTCCACTCTGCTGGCAATCTGAAACATATCAGACTAGGGACTCAGCTACATTAGTAAAAAAAAAACCACCACATTATGATTGCGTTAAAACACTGAGACACCAGATGTCGCTGTAGAGCTGAAATCTGAACTCGATGATATTTGCCAGTGTGAGCTTTGAAACTCGCCCCCCCCAGTGTTTTTTTTATAACTGTGTAGATGCAGCCTTAGGGGGGAGTATCCCTTGGGACAGTGGTTCTCAAACTTATTGCTCTGTGCCACACTTGCAAAATAAAGGTTTGCTTGCGCCATACCAAAAATTGTTATTGATAAGAAATATCTGTAAATAATTGCAACGTTCTGTGTATAAGGTGATCCCCAATTTTAAACTTAAAAAATTTGGGGGTAAATATAGTATTATACATGGGAAAATGCAGTAATTATAAACAAGTATCTTTTATTGTCCTTGAATTTTCCTACCACACTTGCCATCCTCTCCTGCCACACCAGTGTATCTAATTACTGTATCTAATCTGATTCCGTTTCACCTAAACTCCACTGGCACATGGATAAAGGAGGATGTTAATTTATGAGCATATTCATGGGAAAGGACAATACAGCCTACCGATCATTAATGGATCCTAACTGAGCTGCAGGAAGTCCTTAGCATAGTGCTTTTTCAAGAACAGAACCCTAACTAGAGTTGTTCTAGATTGCTCTGTAGCGATTGTAACTTTCAGCATAAAAATGGTCTCCAGTCTCTGCCATTTGGTTAACATGGTTCTCCTTCTCCTTATAACAGAAATACCTGAATACCTGATAAATCCTGTCATACTTAAAGGTAAGGACTGAGTAAAGAAGGGCTCCAGGGCATTCTCCTTCTGACCTTTGTATGAATTCTGCCTTCACTCCTACTGCATTTCTTCAGTTCTGCAGTCTGTTTTTTTCAGGTCCCCTTTGCCGTATCTATACTACGAAGCTGTTACTTTCTATGAAAGGCTGCACCAAATTTTCTGTGATGGTATGCTAAATATGCCTTAAGGAATCTCAGAAACATAATCTCATCCTATCTAAGTCCTTGACTGCATCTACACAGCTATAAAAAACACTCTGAAAATGCTATGAAAAAAAACGTTTTAAAGCTCACAATGGAAAATTTCATAGAGTTCCAATTTCAATAATTTTTCACAGTGCTATAATGCATTTGTAACTTCTTTCTTTAACGAAAGTAAATGTAAGGAGTCCCAACTGGTCTCTTTCATCTGTTGTCCACATTCCCACTCTTGTCAATGTGACTGTTGAATCCCAGGGCAGAGATTCCATAATTGTCACTGAGATAATCTCAGGTGTTACAACCAGGCGTTCCAAGTGGTGGGGGCTGAGGGGTCTTCAGCCCCCCGCCATTTTTTTCAAGGAGGGGGCTGAACTCCCTTAAAATTCTGTGGCTCCGCTCCGCCTCCGCCTCCCCATCAATGTCACGTAGGGAGGAGGTGGCCCAACTCCACACTCCCCAACACCCAGCGTGTAATAGCTGGCATCGTGGCGTGTGCCCCACGACATGGGGGCAAGTTGGTGCCTTTGGTTGAGACCACAAGTATGACACCTTAAAATTCTATTTCCTTCAAAGAACCAAATAATAAATATGAACCTTGTTTCTGTCCTTCTCTGCCCCTGCAATATCAGAGTTTCTGCTTGATTACTGTGAACAACCCCTAGACATGGGACACTGCCATAGTACCTTTCCTCGCTTTTACTACGATGACAGGAGCAGAACTTGCAAGCCGTTCAACTACACTGGCTGTGCAGGGAACAGAAATAACTTCGATGAGGAATATGAATGCTTTTGGGCATGTGCAGGCAATGGTAAGGACACAGAAAATGTTTAGAACTTTCCTAGAGAGGAACTTCCATTATTTTCTGAATGTTATTTATGCAATGATTGCGTTCCAACTGCATAAATTCAATATCCTCATTTCATAGGAGAGGCAGAAGTACCCTCGCCTTCTCTGGTGGGCACCATTGTGGGCTGGCATTCCTCCACGCACGGGAATTCAACGTGGGAATACCCAGGGACTGGTTCTCTGACAGCAAAGGAAGCCTCTGGGCTGAGCTTGCTGCCTGGGTTATTGGTCCCACCCACTCACTTAATCAGCGAATCAAGAGCAGGCATGGTGAACATTCAGATGGGTTTGTTTTTTGCTGTTTACTATGAAATGAGGTGACCAGTGGGTGGCAATTTTTCTTTTTTGACTTAGGCTGCACATTTAAAGATCATGACTTCTCCCACAATTATCCTGAGTTCTGAAGTTGAACCTGCACTGAGCTCTGATTACAAGGGCCCTTAATAAATTACAGTTCCCAGGATTCGTTCGGGGATGGCCAGGTGCTTTAAATATATGGTGTTTATGCAGCTTTAACTAATACAAAGGCAATTTGGTGGTTCAGTTGCCATACCAGCCCTCTACATTTTTGGGGCTGAACCTCTGAACCATCCCCGTTGCATCCCTTCCAAAAATGCCCTTAAGGTTATCCATGTGGGGCCATCAAGGGCCAACTCTACACTGTCATTGTTTTGCAGAATTGACAAATCTCCCCCAGCTTTAAAAAACAACAACACCATACCTTTTGAAGTAGGGAAGATGATAGGAAAATGCAGTAAAACTGTGGGAGAACATTCAATGGATTGGAAGTCATATAACCCCAAATCTCAAACCACACACTCTTTCTTTACCCCACCAATGCATTTTATACTTTTTAGAGCACATAGAGACAGCAGTGGGGGATTTCTGTCAATCTCCTGTTCTCTGGTCAATCTACTACCTGCACCAGTCAACCGATTCTGCCATGTATGATGTTATAAACTTGTCTCATGCTTCTTGTAACTCAATGTCTCCACAAACTGAAAATACCCCCAAATCATTCCTTGTGGTTGAAACGGGTCTCGACTGCACCTTCACATTTAATTGTTCATACCTCTCACTTCTTTCTTCAGGTTGACCTTGAGTCCTTGTGCAGAGCTCAGCCTGTTCTATTTTCACACCCGCTAACATCTCATTGAATCCAGTGGAACAAAGGCAGCAGAGGAAACCAGGAGGCATTCTTTTTCTCAACTATGCCTTTATGTATAGGCAGATGGCTCATCCTGCTGTGCCAGTCTTTGCCAAAATTCTCACGCTCTTGCCAATAAACTCACCGGTTCTTCTGCACCCTGTGGGCTGTGTTTCTTGAGTGCTGTTGTTGTTGTCTTCAGGTCCACATATCCCTTTTGTGAATGTGGGGAGAATAAGAAGTGATGGTTATTTGAAGAAGGGTAGCAACTCCCAATCATAAAGAGGTTTTACTCTAATATGGAGAGTTCCAATTCATACATTATCTATCTGCCTCCAAAGAGAGAGGTGAGTCCAGATTAGTTCAGTGGGAAGAGCTGCTATGAGGGGATCTATGGAAACCATGTGTTGATGGAACACCATGTGTGGGGCTCCAAACATGCTTTCGTTCACCTTCTAGGATATGACTTTCCCTCATTATAGTGAGCCTGGCCAAGTTACTTTACAACCTGAGTATAATGTGACCTTGGTGTAGGTACAATTGCCTGTTCCATCTCAGGCAACAGGGATTGGATTTATCCAGGAGGCCAGATCCAGATGTTTCCCCAATCCCCAGGGACCACTTTGACAGGTAGGTGTGGGCACCCACCTGCCAATCATACAACAGCACCATGATGCCAAGCAAAGTATTTCCTTGTCCCTGAAAATGGTTTTCCTTTGCGATCCTTGCTGTCATCACAGATCAGCTGACCAGCGCTGGCAGTAAACCTCACTAGACAAGGGACAAGTAGTAGCCATTTTCAGGCTCCCAAACATTCCTCTGGACCCCCATCTTTACCTGCATCACACCTGACGTCACATATGCCTCAGGCAGCCCCTTCACTCTGCCTAATGATAGGGCTGGCTCTGGCTGTATATACCTATACACCAGGAGTGGGGAAGTGGCCCAGACCAGTGGGCAGGATTCTGCTTTCCTCAAGCCCACAAGAGCCACTTTGACCCACCTGTCAATCATCTGACATCACCATGGCATCAGGTGAAATGCTCTTTCCTCCTTGAGAGGCTGAATTTCAAACAGCACAGGAAAAGGAAGCATTTCCACATGGTCCTTGCCATGAGAGAAAATCAGCTACAGAGTTGCTGATTGAAAGCTTGCTCGTACAGCCAATCCCAGTGGGCCCTGCTCAAAGCTGTCAACTTACAGATTTGAAAACAAGGGACCAGCAGCCTCAAAAATAAGGGATCAGCAGCCAAAATAAGGGATTTTCCGGGCACAGGTATTTTCAACTTCTGAGCCCCTCCAAGCCAAAGGCAGAAAGCCCTGCCAGCAGCCAAATGAAGCCTCAAGCGGTGGTTCCCACAGCGCAGCAACCCGGCAAAGGGGATGCAGCAAGGAAAACCACCGTCACCTCTCTGCTGGGAAGCACTGACCAAAAGCGAGTCCCCAGGCAACGCGGCCGATTTGATCGGCACAAGGCATGCAAGCTCCACCCCCCCAGTCGTTCTTAGACTCCTTATTGGGTGAGCAACGCAGCCAAGCAACACAGTTGGAGCCTCCCTCCTCCCTGGCCAGCAGGGAGGGAGGGAGAGGAGCTGCTTCCTTTGAAACCTGGGAAATTTAAGGGACATCATCAATAAGGGACAGCAGCAGGAAACGGCACTGGGATAAGGGACTTTCCCGCCAAATAAGGGACGGTTGACAGCAATGGCCCTGCTGAATGTACACTGAGGCTCCCAATGGTTTCCTTCACCTGCCACACACCTGATGCGATGTCACATGGGACATTAGGTGTGGGGCAAGTGCGTTTGGTTGGAGGGAAATGGTTTTCCAGGCTTTACATTAGGAAACCTTGTTCAGTTTAATCTGGCCCGGCATCTGGAGGTTCCCCTCTGCTGTTGTACAGAGTGATGGCCATGCAAGCAAACTCCTCCATGTCCCTGGTTCGGAATAGTCCTTGTTCACAAGCAGGAGCTTGCTTTGATCTAAGCAGAGCTATTTCAGTATGTCCCTGCCTATTAACAAATGTTTGATGTCCAAATGACTATCTCCCTCCATATCACTGTTGAATACTATAAAACATGGCTCTCCTTAGCACTGAGCATTCACATCAAGCAGCCACCACGCAGTGCATTAACACGGTACTCCTTGTCCTCATCGTGGGATTATTGGCACCTTTGTCCAAGAAGCAGGATTTCTTTGCCTGTTCAGCAAGGAAGACTTCTGGTCCTCATAGGCTTCAAGTCTGTAAGCTGCCAGACATCCCCTGCAGATTGGACTGGGTTGGGAGGTTTGGACTAGCGCCATCATGATGACAGTTTTCTGGCATGGGACCTGTAGATTGCTCTGGTGCTGAGTGTTGTTAGAGACCCGAATTCCCCTCCGTTTAAAAAGCAACTGACCCTGTCAGAATTCACCATTTGGTTTCTGATTTACAAATTCAGTTTCATAAATTCATATCTTGACATTTCAACTTGCAGCAGTATGAGGTGTTAGAGGGAATGTAACTCTTCCTTTATTCTCTATAACTTTCCTAAAGGTAAAAGCAGCATCTCCTAGAGGCCAGAAAATGCAGTTTCTGGAGTGTGCTTTCAAAACAGAGGCAGGAAAGTCTCTGGAAACAGTGCTTGTGGCGATCACACAGGGTCCCCGGACGTTTGACGGCCTATTATCCCTGTGCCACCACTATGATTGCTTCCCCACTGCCACCAACCCGTTTTTCTCGGGTACACACGGAGTCCAGACAGTTGTTAACATTAAACCAGACAAACAAGTCTATTTTATAAGCATTAACAAGTTTATGGTTTCAGATAACTTTTCTTGTCAGTTTCTTAATCTTAGTTTCTTTACCGGCCTATACCTTCCTAATAACTTCTAACTGATTATCCCAACTGTCTATCTGACTCCTCTTAACAGATTCTCTCACTCTCTCACATCAAACTATCCCAACCCACAGACTTATCCTCCCTCTCTCTTCTCTAACACCAGATTGACTCCTCAACAACACTAACTCTAACTCCTCCCCTTGGGTTCCCACTTGCCAAGCGCTTCACACTCATTTAACCCTTTCCTTATGACCCAGCACAATGTCACCTAGGAGAGCAAACACCACAGTGCTAAAGAGTTAATTGAAGTTATTGTGCTCCCAAATCATGACATGGGAGCACCCATACCCCCCATAAAGCCTTTGGAAAGAATGGCTTTGTACACACCAAACATTGAAAGCACATCAAGAGCACATGGCGTCCCTCACACAAAAGAGTCCTGTAGTGGTCTGTACAGGTATGATTCCTCATACCCCTAGAAAGTATAGTTCCCAGGATGATTTGAGGGAATGGCGTTTTCCTTTCTGTTTCACAAGAATGGATAACTTTTATGGATCTTCTCAGTCATCCTCTTCCCACCCTTCCCCCAGAAACTATGCCTAGCAAATGCACACTTTGTCCAGAATATGGAAACTGTAATTATTTCCATTGAAATCTTTAAAATTATCCAATGTTTGGAGTGAAAATCCATTTAGAAGCCCTTCTTGTTTTGCTAGGGTGTTTGACTGAATTCATCTTCTGCTGATGCAGTATTTATATTGAACTTTTTTAAAAAAAAACATGCTAGTAAAATAATTAGAAATGAAAGCAACACACATTCAACTAGGGATGACAAAGCTGTACTCAACCCCCCACCCACAGCCTTCCTGGCTGTGCTATCAGAGGTTGATGGGAACTGAGGCCCAATGGTGTCTGCGGGGCCAAAGTTCCCTCAACTCTCTTTTAAACAGTTGATGGAATGTAATAATAATAATAATAATAATAATAATAATAATAATAATAATAATAATAATAAATTGTTTATACCCCACCCATTTGGCTGGGTTTCCCCAGCCACTCTAGGCAGCTTCCAGCAAAATATTAAAATACAATAATTCATCAAATATTAACAGCTTCCCTAAACAGGGCTGCCTTCAGATGTCTTCTAAAAGTCAGATTGTTTATTTCTTTGACATCTAATGGGAAGGTGTTCCACAGGGTGGGCACCACTACCGAGAAGGCCCTCTGCCTGGTGACTAGTGGGTGGGCATGACCTTTCCAGACCTGGTCAAAGGCCAAGGAATGCTGCCCCTCCCAATCTCTTTTCCATCTTCCTTTCGCCCTGCAAACTTCCTGGAATGAACTGCTGGCTGCCAGCCAAGCAGTCCCTCAGGTCATCTCCCTTATGACATAAACCTGTTTTTATATGTTTGTAACTTTAAACCTAAAGTCTGCCTTCAGGGATCACACAGTGCTCTGTCTGATCATGAGGAGTAAACTTTCTTTTGTTGCTTATGAATAATACTGTGGTGTCTTTATTCTTTTAGGAGGGATTCAAGAGGTCTTACCAGGAAAATATTAGAGCACATTCCAATCTGGACAAGCCAGATTGAATTACGTATGGTTTTAAGAAACTCACACGAGTCTGCAACTAGTTTTCTGCTGGGTAAAGGGGAATGCACTCTGCTAAGCAAAGGAACTTGACAGTGCAAGTTAGGAAGGATATTAATAAACAATACATATCCTCTCCTGCTACCCTGAACATTCCCACAATATTCATGCCCACAGTTGTTGGTGGGAGGAAAGGTAGGTTGTGAGGAGAATTTCTGGGTAGTTAATGGATGGCTCCCTCCCTCTGACAAACATAGGAGCTAACCTGGAGCTAGGAGCTAACCAAGGCTGGTTCGAAGGAAGCATGTTCTCTCTCTTTTTTTAACCAAGGTGAAATATACTCAGAGTCGAGAGTGGATTTCATGCTGTTTATTCAGCTCATAGTGGTGAGGAGGAATGAATGTTTTCCCCAAGTATCTGCTTTATATACATTATTTACACAATGGGCTGCATGTGATTGGCTAATTCCGGAATTCTCCTGTAGGCCAATCAGGTTGTGGATTCACTTCCATCTGGAGCTGGATTGGGTGGCTCCTGCAGACCAATCATACTGCTGCATTGTTCTAGGACCAATCAGACTGCTGCATTCTGAATCCTATTGTTCTAGGACCAATCAGACTGCTGCATTTTGGATCCTATTGTTCTAGGACCAATCAGACTGCTGCATTTTGGATCCTATTCAACTCAGTACATAACACAAGGAAAGCCCACTTTTTAATGCTAAATCAAAACCAATGGCAACTTGGCTTTTCTGCGGTTTGCTCTGATTCAATGATAAACAGCAAACTTTCAAGGGGAAAGTGCTGGGGGCGGAGGGGAGAGGGGAACTTGAACACTGAGCTTTAAAGCTAGAAATGCAGTACAAAAGGAAGTCAGAATGAACCCTGAGTTGGTGGCCAACTATGTTCTGCAAGAAGAATTGTATCCGTTCTGAATCTTCCATGTCACACCGGTTGGGTTTGTATCACCATCTTATGGGAACAGATCTCTTTCTGGCTATGCCAAGGTTATGCTGAAGAACTTGATGGCTCCTCTATGTTCCTGGTTTGGAACAGTCCTCATTCAAGGACAGGAGGTTATCTTGCTCTAAGCAGAGGTGCTTCAGAGTGTTCCTGCCTATTAAAAACTTGTGCTTGATGTTCAGATGACTATCTTGCTCTACATCACTATATAAAGGTGTTCCTCTCAGCACTGAGCATTTGCATCAAGAAGCCACCATGCAGTGCAATATCATTGTATTCCTGGCCTTCATCATGGGATTATTGGCACCTTGGTTTAAGGTGCACGGTTTGTTTCCCTCTATGGATGTCATTTGGGAAGGTAAGACTTCCATTTTTCTGGCCCTCATACGCCTCAAGTCTGATGGGCCTCCCTGCAAGTTAGGCATCCAATGCAGAACGGAATGGGATCTGGAGGCACAGGCTTTGCGCTAATATCATGAGAACAGTTCTGTGGCATGCGCCACTCACCTCCGACACTGGGCGACAAATGCTCTGCCTTTTCGCATTCTGTTCGCCATGCCTGCATACTAGCCTCTCAGCTTGGGACTTTCATCCTAATGGATACATAAGGTCCCATCAGCACTATACCGTTAAAGCAGTGTTATACCACTTTAAACAGCCATAGCTTTTACCAACGTATCCTGGGAAATGTGAATTGTCAAGGCTGTTGAGAGTTGTTAGAAAATGCCCATTCCCCTCTATTTCCAGAGCAGTTTAACAGTGAATCCCAATTGGAGTTCTAATACCCTCCAACACTTCTCTGCTGAAGTGTTATTTTTCTAGAAAAAGAGGTGCCAGAACTCACTGTGAATGCCTCCCTTGTTCTCTTAGAATGGCAATGGTGCCAATCTGAGAGGTGCCGGAACTGAGTTTCAGTGTGTTCCTGCTGAAAAAAAGCCACAGGAATGTCCTATTCTGTACGCTCCAGGAGTGCCAAATTGGCACCGCAATTATGGGTGCCATGTAGTGTGCATGGCCCTGGCATCAAAATTTGTGGGTGCTCTGGTGCCCTGGGCCCCAGGGAGTTGGCACCTATGATACCCTCCAACATTTATCTGATGAAAATAGGGGCATACTAAGGAAAAGAGAGATTCGGGTGGCGCTGTGGGTTAAACCACAGAGCCCAGGGCTTGCTGATCCGAAGGTCAGTGGTTTGAATCCCCACGATGGGGTGAGCTCCCGTTGCTCGGTCCCTGCTCCTGCCAACCTAGCAGTTCGAAAGCACCTCAAAGTGCAAGTAGATAAATAGGTACCGCTCCAGTGGGAAGGTAAACGGCGTTTCCATGCATTGCTCTGGTTCACCAGAAGCAGCTCAGTCATGCTGGCCACATGACCTGGAAAAACTGTGTGCCGACAAACGCTGCCTCCCTTGGCCAGTAAAGCAAGATGAGCGCTGCAACCCCAGTTTGCGACTGGACTTAACTGTCAGGGGGCCCTTTACTTTTACTTTAAGGAAAAGCAGGACATTCCAGGATCAAATCAGAAACCAGGACGACTTCTGTAAATTCAGGACTGTCCCTGGAAAATAGGGACACTTGGAGGGTCTGATCTCTGTAAAGGTAAAGGTAAAGGTACCCCTGCCCGTACGGGCCAGTCTTGACAGACTCTGGGGTTGTGCGCCCATCTCACTTAAGAGGCCAGGGGCCAGCGCTGTCCGGAGACACTTCCGGGTCACATGGCCAGTGTGACATCGCTGCTCTGGCGAGCCAGAGCTGCACACGGAAACGCCGTTTACCTTCCCGCTGGTAAGCGGTCCCTATTTATCTACTTGCACCTGGAGGTGCTTTCGAACTGCTAGGTTGGCAGGCGCTGGGACCGAGCAGCGGGAGCGCACCCCGCAGCAGGGATTCGAACCGCCGACCTTTCGATCAGCAAGTCCTAGGCGCTGAGGCTTTAACCCACAGCGCCACCTGAGGGCGGGGGAAATAGAGGCTTCCTAAAAATTGACATTGACATTGCAGAATGTACAAAATTATATATACATTCCCTACAAAAGAGACAGAAAACGTTTGATTCCTGAGTGTGCTGAACTATCTAATATTAGAAGCACTGGGGAAGATGGCAGTTTTTCTTATCACAGGTTTTTAAGCACACACATATATATATATATATATATATATATATATATATATATATATAGTTTCAGCTTTTAAAATAGTTTGCGAGAAGCCACGGCAGTTTAAAGTGGTATAATATTGCTTTCAAAGGTTTTTTTTTGTGGATGTTTCCATACAGGGTTCAGTCACTTCACCCTGTAACTTGTGACAGGCAGTCCAACCCTATCAAAATTCACAATCTGTCTTCTGAATTACCCTTTTTAAAAGTATAAATTCATGTTTTGAAGTATTTCGATATTTAAATTCACAGTTATATGAGGTGTTCAGAGGGATTTTAAACCATGTTCTTCTTCATTCTCTTTAACTTTCTAAAAAAAAAGTCAACATCTTGAAGAGGCTAGTGTTGTGAACAAAATCTGCCCTTACAGAGTCTTTTGTAGGTTCTCCATTGGTAGGAGAAAATAACAGAGGCCAACCAGAGAATACTGAGAAGCAAAGCAGCTAGTAAGCCTGATCTTTATTAAAGCTGTTGCAACAGGGTGCTCCCCTCACACACAGGAGAGCTGAGGAGGACACAGAAGGTGTGCCTGCCCTTATATATACATTTTGAAATTCCCTGCCCTGCAGCTCAAGACCACCACTCCATATGTCATACATACATCACAGAAGGGGTGTAGCCCCAGACCACCCCACACAAACATCATACCTACATCACAGAAAAGGCGGTCTACAACAGAAATTTGAATATTGTTGTTTTTCCTGTCTGCCAGGTTATCCGATAATGCCTTATCTGATTGCCTTTTCTGGTAGTCTGGCCATTCCTTTGAGATGGTAATTACTTAATTCCTGAGGCAATGGGAAAGTTCCCTCACCCCCTCCCTCCTTGCAGAGAAACATTTGATGAGTTTGGGAGTCAAAATGGTTTCAGGACTATCTTCCTGTGCTGCTTCAGACATGTGGTTTATATATTTATGTACGTGTTTGCTTGGTACATTTATGAACACTTATTATATATACAAGACCTTAATTTTTTTTTATTACACTAGGAAGTGCAATATATTTAGTGCCTTTTCAAAACACAGCCAGAATTATCTCTTGAAAGAGGGCTTTGTGATCACATGAAGTTATTTCCAGGAACAGCATGCAATTAAAAAAAAAAAGTTTCCTCAGATCACAACACGGGAGCTCCCATACTTTCCCCCATCCAGCCCTTGGAAACAATTGCTGACCACACACCAGATGCTTAACGCACGATGCTTCCCCCCAAAGAATCCTGAAAACTGTATTGTAGGCCACAGAGCTACAGCACCCAGCAGCTTTAACAAAGGACAGTTTCAGGATTCTTTGTGGGAAGTCATGATCATTAAATGTGTGGTGTGTATCAGACCTTCCAGTTGTCCCTGTTTTCCAGGGACAGTCCCGGATTTACAGAAGCCGGCCCAGTTTCTGATTTGGCCCTGAAATGTCCCTCTTAGGGGATGGAGTTATGCAATCCCTGATCAAGGAGATACAACCTTTAGAAAACATCTGGAAGCAGTCCTGTAAAGAAAAGTTTTTTTTAAAAAAATATTTAATGCTTAATGATTGTTCTTTTACACATTGGAAGCTGTCCAGAGTGGCTGAGGCAACCCAGTCAGAAGGGTGGGCCATTCTTTATTATTATTATTATTATTATTATTACTACTACTACTACTATTATTGTTATGTACTGAAGTTCTCACCCTGGGCCAGCAGGGGGATACTGTAGATAGTTTTGCAAATAAGGGATCGAAAGTGACGTTCAGTGATTGGATAGTTTTAGAAAGTTGTTACAGTAACGTTGTACTGGAGCTCTATATAAGCAGGCTGACTGAACCCTTCAGTTCAGTTCTGTCCTGGACTGTGAATAAACAAGAGCTGTTGGAAGAATTGCTGTGTCATCTGATATGTTCACCCACAATTTAACAATTATTATGATCGATGGGCTATCATCATCATCACCATCATCTCTATTTTCATTGGAGAAATGTTGGCAGGTATGGTGTACGCAGCCCAAAATTATGTGATCTCATTTCCAGTGACCTTTTTTAAAGTATGCAGCAGGAGTAGCCTCTAGGAGAGATGTTTATCTTCAAGAATGTTAAAGGAAATAAAAGTGAATGTGGCCAAAAAGCCCTTGGACTGCCCACCACACCGGTGGAAAATGTATATTATTTCACACACTCCGTTTGGATTACAGCAGCAAACTTAACGAGATCAAAGTCCAGGCAAGTTGTACATAGATTTGATTTGCAGATTAGGGACATACTATATTCAACAGCGGATAACACATTCCAAGTTAGGGTCTGCTGCATCTGCTGCCTCATTCCTCCATTCACACCTTTGCTCACCTTCTAGCTCTCCTGATGATATAGCATGTGGAATGGTTTTCTGAAACTAGAGCACATGGGAATGAAAGATGTTAGAAAGGACCAGCGGAGGGAGAGATAAGGAGGTGCAGCAGCCTCATTGTCAGAGTGATCCCACAGACCTTTACTCAGGCAAAATCGACACACACACACACACACACACACACACACACACACACACACACATATATATATATATATATATATATATATATATATATATATATATATATATATAGTTCTAAAAAACAGCTCTATAGCACCATTTGGTGTCACAGTGTTATAATGCATTTATTGACTAATGTAGCTGAGTCCTCTGTTTATTATGGTGGTGTGCTATAGTCTTCTTAAGGGCTGTGGGAGAAACCACAACCAGACTCTGCAACTAGGTTCCCAGTTGGGTTCTTTGGTCTATATGATTCTTGGATCCCATTTGGGAAGGTCCAACTTTGGCTGCTTGGTAGAGGTGACATCAGGTGTTGGATTCACAAATGTCACATCTTCAAACGGCATCTTCTTTTGAGTTTTGAAAGATGAGATGGCATATAAGGAACTTGTCATTGCTCTTCTTCTCACCTTTCCTCAAGAGGAACGGCCTGCCAAGTGCAAATTGCGTCCAAGATATGGAAGGTGCCTTTCAGTTTACCGGAATTTTTACTTCGATACTGTGAGCGGCAGGTGCATGACCTTCATTTACAGTGGCTGTGGAGGCAATGCAAACAACTTTCTACATCTCCTTGATTGCGAAGCCGAGTGTATAAGGTTTGGTAAGGACAATTCTTTATTTCTTTCTGTTCCTGATCTTTAAAAATTAACAAATATTTAAAGTGAAAACCTGTTCAAAATTTCTCTTTTTGCTGCTAGTGAGTCATTCTCTTGCTGATTTGATTCCCTGCTGCTGGAGGTTTCATGCTCTAAGGTCCTTTTAAAAATTGTTAATAGGAATCATAGCCCAGCAAAATCTGGAGGGTCACAGGTTCCCCATCGCTGCCCCACAGCTGGTCACTATGTTTTCTTAAGGAAGGGTGCAGGAGGCCCAGTGGAGACCTGTTGTTGTTTAGTCATTTAGTCATGTCCGACACTTCGTGACCCCATGGACTAGAACATGCCAGGCACTCTTGTCTTCAACTGCCTCCCGCAGTTTGGTCAAACTCATGCTGGTAGCTTCAATAACACTATCCAACCATCTCACCCTCTGTCGTCCCCTTCTCCTTGTGCCCTCCATCTTTCCCAACATCAGGGTCTTTTCCAGGGAGTCTTCTCTTCTCATGAGGTGGCCAAAGTATTGGAGCCTCAGCTTCACGATCTGTCCTTCCAGTGAGCACTCAGGGCTGATTTCCTTAAGAATGGATAGGTTTGATCTTCTTGCAGTCCATGGGACTCTCAAGAGTCTCCTCTAGCACCATCATTCAAAAGCATCAATTCTTCGGCGATCAGCCTTCTTTATGGTCCAGCTCTCACTTCCATACATCACTACTGGGAAAACCATAGCTTTAACTATACGGACCTTTGTTGGCAATATGATGTCTCTGCTTTTTAAGATGCTGTCTAGGTTTGCCATCGCCTTTCTCCCAAGGAGCAGGCGTCTTTTAATTTCGTGACTGCTGTCACCATCTGCAGTGATCATGGAGCCCAAGGAAGTAAAATCTCTCACTCCCTTCATTTCTTCCCCTTCTATTTGCCAGGAGGTGATGGGACCAGTGGCTCTAGACCTAGTGAAGTGCAATAAATATAGACTGGTCACCAACACCCCTTGCTTGACAAAACTAGTGGACAGGCCGCTTGTGGAACCATTGCATGTTTTCCTGGGTGAGACTGATTATCTATATTTCATGCGCTTTGGCACTCGTCACGGTGTTCCGTTGTGCCAGAAGCAGTTTAGTCATGCTGGCCACATCTCCTGGAAAGCTGTCTGTGGACAAATGCCGGCTCCCTCAGCCTGAAGCAAGATGAGCGCCGCAACCCCATAGTCACTTTTGACTGAACTTAACCATCCAGGGGTCTTTTACCTTTATCTTTTTATAGGGCGGTTCCATTAGTATCTTCCAGTCTGTGTTCAGAGAATAGCACTTGGTCCCCAGGTACTTGTGCTATGGAGTTCTACAGGACACTATTCCTCCCCCAGTGCTTTTAAACATCTATATAAAACTATTGGGAACAGTCATTAGGAGATTTGGAGCACCAGTATCCTGATGACACACAGCTGCATTATTCCATAACTCCTTTTTAAAGCCTGCTGAAAACTTTTATTATGCAGGCATAATAAGAATATTTAAGAATTCTTATTATGAATTAAATATTTAAGAATAATTAAGAACATATATTTCCACAAGGGTTCATCTGCTTTCTGATTTATATAGCTTTTATTGGCTGGTTTGATGTATATCTGTTGTGAACCATTTTGATTTTTTAAAAAAAATGAATTAGTGGTATATCCATATTTTAATTAATGAATAAATTCAGTAAAAATAGCAGAATGGTAACTTGGGATAAGAGCAATTCCTGAGTGAGTGTCTAGCTAATTGTTTCAACTGCCCACATACCCCTCTTTTGTCTTCCTATAGAACCCTGTATTAAAGTGGTTTAACTCAGCACCCACATCGACCATGTCATACCATAACATAGCTATCGTTTTACTTTTCATAGGCGAGCCGGACGGTTGGTCAGTTCACACTACCCACAGTAAAGGTGAGATGTTCTGTTCTTTTCTGCATTGCATATCGCGGTGGGATTCACGATTAGTGCAGTGAGAAAGCTGGGAGGCAATCCAGCTACAATGGGCAGGTGTGTGTTGAGCGCTTAAGCACCAAGATGTTGAGCAGGGACCCCTTCAGTTTGACACTCAGTTCTTTGGGACTTGTGGGCAAGGAAGAGACGCCTGTTGGGGTCTTTCATGGCTCACACATCCAGAATTTTGGGGTCCAAGGGGTTGCGAGCTGCAAGTTGGGCTCCTTCAACAATTAAAGTTGTGTGGCTCAATAGTATGGAACCAGGCAGTATACTGTTTCCAATTTTTGGTCAAGTCAGCTCCTCAGCCACTTCAGCAGGGAGGTCACATGGTGGCTCCTACTTTAGAAAGTGCTCCAAACCACTCAAATAATACTTGCAGATTCTCTAGTTTTTATTGAGTTTAATAAAGTTGTGGACATAAATAAGCCAATCATGAGCATCTTGCCTCTTTACTCGCCTTCTCATTTACTTGTTTCTCAGCTTCGTGCTTTGCCCATACCTCATGGAGAGGCATTAGTTTAGTTTTATATGATGGAAGGTGAGAAAGAAAGAAAGATGGCTGACAGAACACGTAGAATGGGGTGGATGAGCTGTGGCTCTCCAGATATTGCTGGACTACAATTCCCATCATCCCTGACCATTGGCCATGGTGGTGGTGGTGGCTGATGGGAGCTGTAATCCATCTTCTTCAGGAGGGCCACAATCCAGCCAGCACTGGTGCAGACAAATGAGGCAGAAGTTGCAGCAGCTTCCTATTCTCTGGCTGCCACAGAAAATTTCAAAGACCAAGCACAGCTTCAGGGCTATTACCTCATGATCCTACACTGCTCCATGTACCTCATTATGCCTAGTGAGCTCTAACAGGTGTTCATGAAAGTTGCTGTGGTGATGTGCCAGATTCTTCTAAATGGCAGTAGCAGCCTAGTCCCTCTTGGACTCTGTTCTGTGATTTGGTAACTGGATGCAACTCTAGAGTTTCTCTGCCCCCTTGCCTGGAAGAGATAATCTTGGGATTTTGAATAACAGAACAGCACTTTCAAATGCCATCTACATCTGTTAAAGAATAGCAGCTCTCTCTCACACACACAATATGCATATATATATATATATATATATATATATATATATATATATATGCATGTAAATTAGCCACTGGTGATGTAGAATGAGGCAAACATGTGGCAGCTGCCACATAATATTTCAAGGCGCAACCACAATTTCAGGGTTTTTGTTATAGCATGACCCCACGTTTTCCCATAAATCTCGTCATCCTCAGTCAGCCCCGGTCAGTCATTGCTGTTGTGGTGAAATCCTAACTGCTTCTGAACTGCAGTGGCAGTTTATTTTATTTTTTTAATAATGATTTTTATTAGTTTTCAATTACAGTCCAATAATAGCCTCATTATAACAATACCAATTTATAATACAATCATTAATACCAATTGTTCAAATACCAAATTATATGATTTAGATAAAGTGGCTCCCTGCGTGCTGGATTTGATGATTTTCTTTATTTCTGCATTCCAAAATCTTATTAATTTCCATTACATTCCAGTCTTAATAACAATCCCTTATACAACAACTGCAGTATTAATAATATCTGTTTGTGTTGACACATTAAATGATTTATAAAACTACAAGTGAGGAACTCAAAGTATATCCTTGTTCTTCCTATGTGTGGCAATTACTCTGTCCATGGCTCTTCTTGTAAGATGTTCTTTCTTTCCCCCACTTGTTGCTGTTATTCGTCATGCCTTGGGTGAAGCTGATATCCCATTATTGTTCCACAAATTTTCCCCGCAGTAGCAGTTTAACCCCGCCTGGGCTCTCTGTTTCATGATTTTAACCTCCTGACTACTGCAGAGCTCCTGTCACAGCCCACTTGGAAGAGATAATCTCAGCAGTTTGAATAATCGATACAGGACTTTGAAATAGGATTTACATTAGCTGTGGAAGTGTGAGTGTGTGAGTGAGTGTGTGTAAGATTTCTATGCACCCCTTTCTCCCCCAGGCCTCCCTCTGAAATGCGAACAGCCACAACAAACAGGACCATGCAAGGCTATGCTCCCACGATATTATTATGATGTTTGGGACAAGAAATGTACGCACTTCATATATGGCGGCTGCGGTGGCAACGAGAACAATTTCAAATCTTACTTGGAATGCTATGTGGCGTGTGAAAACCCTGGTAAGAATGAGCCACTTTTAATGGTTTTAATAGACAACAAAAAGAACCTGCAGTTTTTGCTAAGCATTACGCATGCATTATAACTCCCAAACTGGGCAATCTTATCTTTAATCAAGGGAGTGGGGGGGGGGAGTGGGACTGGAGCTGTCGGCATCCTGAGGAATAGGTCCTCCCATTCTTGCTTTCTAAAATGTCAGTAGCAAAGCAGCTTTTGATGCTAGAATAGGGAAAGTACATAGTTTTCAAAGGGGGGGGCAGAGTCTGCAAGCGGTAAAGTACAGTTCCTAGGGCACTTGGGGCAAATGGGTGTGTTTTTAAATGTATTGTAAATGTACAGTGTATATGCAGTGTAAGGAAAAGGGGAAGGTTGTAAGTTATAATTTGAGAACAGAAGCAAAAAAAATCAAGTGAATGCCTGAGTGAATAATGTATCAGACAGATGGCACATGGAAAAGGGAAGGTGTGCATGTCTGGGTAGAATAATGTGAAAAGCAAAGCAGTACTTTTTACTGGGGAGCTTTACGTTGAGCTCCAATAAGCCCTTAGCTGAAATATATAACCTCCAACATTTCTCTGATGAAAATAGGGATGTCCCATTGCTGCTGCCGCACCGCCCATCTGGCTGCCCCAGCTATTCTGGGTGGCTTCCAACATATATAAACATATAATAAAAGATTTAACATTTAAAAACTTCCCTATACTGGGCTGCCTTTAGACTTTTTCTAAAGGTTGTATTGTTACTTATCTCCTTGGCTTGGGGCTCGCATAAGTCCATACCCTCTAACATTTCTCCAATGATAAGAGGGACGTCCTACCATAGCCTCCAACATTTCTCCGAAAATAGAGATGTACTAAGGAAAAGCGGGACATTCCAGGATCAAATCAGAAACCGTGACGGCTTCTGTAAATCTGGGACTGTCCTTGAAAAATAGGGACACTTGGAGGGTCTGGAAATGGCATAATGCTTATTCAAGAATGGGATAGTAACTTGGGGTTAAGAGTAGCACTGAAGCATCTGGAAAATGGTTTTGGCTGCTGAAATTCCCACCAGCACTAGCATCACTCATTGTCACAGTCCAGGTTGCAGGCAGTCGGAGTCCCGGCTTGGTACATCGGGACCGGGGTAGAGGTTGGGAAGCAGGAATCAGCAGTCCAGGGTCAGCAGTCCAGGGGTCAGGAAACCAAGGGTCCAAGAGTCAGGAAACCAGGAGTCGGGAAGCCAAAGCACAGCTAGGTGGGTAACATGTTGCTGTGGCAAAAAGCCAGGGAAATGCTGGTCATATATACCCCTCCTGGCCCTTGCCACCAGGTGCTATGAGTCTTCTGTCAAGCCTCACCTGTGCTTCTGTGCCTTGCTCTTCCAGGCCATACTCAGGAAGGCCCCAGTCCTGCGAGGCCCTACTAATGCTCACTCCCACTAATGATATCACCTTAAGACTTGCAAGTTTCATGCAGAAAAGGTCCCTCACACCTGCTATACAGTAATATTGTTCTCTTTATCCATTTAATAGGACACAAGTTTAATCCTGCGCTGACTCAAGGTGAGCAAAGGTAACAGCCCCGTGGCATTTCCCTTCTGACCCTCGTATGCATTCTGCCTTCCACTCCTGCTGGCTTTCTTCAGTTTGGCAGCTCACTTCTTAAGGTCTTTCCCCACTCTTTCTGTACTACTTTGTCGTTTCCACCCGGGTCCCAGGGCTTGTTTCCTCCCAAGACACAGTGGGATCTGGCCATAAACACACAGTCTAATCCCCATCCCCTAGACTGAGCTACACTGAACATGGGCTATAGCAGAGATCTAGCTGAGATTGTGAAGCTTCATGGAATTCAAGTGATGTTCAGGTGGATGAGTGAGGTAGTGGCACTTCAGACCAAGCTATGCTCCTCTATTCAGCCATCCAGCCATCCCAACTGACTTGGAGCCCTGGAGCAGGGCTCTCCTGGGAAGTCACATTCTGGTTAATTGGTCTTCTGTACTCAACCACTGGGGTCATCATCATTCAGAAGAGTTTACTGCCATCAGTATTTATGGAATGGATCATGCCCCAGGAGGACAGCCGTCCTCTGCATGGGTCATTCACTTTTGAACCCAAGACTCTCAGCCAAGGTCTTCCCTACTTATGTTTTTCTCCCGCATCCTGCGTATTGGCCTCTCTGTCCACAAATCTTGGAACACTTCCCCTACTTCCTTCCTTTCTCTTGGGTTCAAGGGCCTACCTACTGAAACATTCTGAAGTGGAAGCATATGCAGCCCTCTGCACCTATGGCCATGTTCTTCTGCTGATCTCCATGCCCATCTCTTTAAACCTCTCTCTCTCTGCTCATGCAACCTTCTGTTTGTTTTAGGGCCATAGCTCAGTGGCAGAGCATGTGCTCTGAATGCAGACGTTCCCAGATTCAATCCCAGGCATCTCCAGGTGAAGCTGGGAAAAAGTGTCCTTGCCTGAAACCCTGAAGAGCTTCTGCCAGTCAGTGTAGACAAATGTGTCCTCTTCTTTGCTCTTCAAACTATGACAATACACATACACATATACAGTGGTACCTCAGGTTAAGTACTTAATTCATTCTGGAGGTCCGTACTTAACTTGAAACTGTTCTTAATCTGAAGCACCACTTTAGCTAATGGGGCCTCTTGCTGCTGCCATACCGCCAGAGCCCAATTTCTGTTCTCATCCTGAAGCAAAGTTCTTAACCTGAAGCACTATTTCTGGGTTAGCGGAGTCTGTAACCTGAAGCGTATGTAACCTGAGGTACCAGTGTTTACATTATATATATATATATATATATATATATATATATATATATATATGAATGAAACTTGTCTTTGTGCTTCTTTTTCTCCTCTAATGCCAGAATCTCTGCTTGAGACATGCAAACAACCAAAAAACTCAGGACCTTGCAAAGCAACCTATCCTCATTTTTACTATGATTCCCAAAGCAAGACGTGTAAGCCTTTCATATACGGTGGCTGTAATGGCAACCAAAATAACTTTGAAACTGAAGAGGAATGCATGCAGGAGTGCATGTAGGCGCTGGTAAGAGCACAGATTTCTTTAGAACTTTTCCAGGGAACCCAGAGAACCTTCCTTTTCCTTTTAATGCTATTTATACAATGGTTCTGTTCCAACTCATGAATGCGATATCCTGACTTCACAGGAGAAGGATAAGTTTTGTTCCGGGGGATAGTTCAGGAGGGAGGTAAGGAGATGCACTCTGTTTGATGGTATGTTTTTTCGTGCAATCTACCTTCTCGCCAACAGATTAGATTATCATGGTTCCCCTTGGCTGGTATGAAAGAAACCCTCAGCCCATCGATAATGATCATGAATTAGAACAAATTAGAACTGCTAAGTTGTGGGTGAACATATCAGACGACACAGCGATTCTTCAAACAGCTCTTGTTTATTCACAGGCCAGAACAGAACTGGACTGAAGGGTTCAGTCAGCCTGCTTATATAGAGCTCCACTAGAACGCAACAGTAACCATTTTCTGTAACTATCCAATCACTGAACGTCACTTTCAATCGCTTACTGTATTTGCATTTGTGGACCTGAGTGAAACTATCTATAGTATCCCCCTGCTGGCCCAGGGTGAGAACTTCAGTACATAAGAAGAACAATGCTCTTGAAAGATTAATAGAATAGCAGAGAGAGGAAAGGAGAGGGAGAAGAGAAGAGAAAAGAAAAGCACATTCATTTATAGTGTGTGATTTCGTTGGGGGCAATGGCACTCATATAAGCACATTCCACACACTGTTTACACCATACATTTAAAGCACATCTTTGTCCCCCCACAAAATTCCTGAGAAGTGTAGCCTAGCAGGCCAGACTGTCCTCCTGCCATTGAAGTGGCCAATGGCAACAGGAATTTAGGAGGCATTCCCAGCTTTTGTTAAGCATGCTAGGATTTGTAACTCTTTGAGGAGTAAACTACAGGATCCTTTGGGAAAGCACACCACACTTTAAATGTACAGCACATGTGGTCATGCTAGCTTGAAATTTCAAGTAGTCATCTGATATCTATGGGCTTCAGGGAGTATGAACATCTGGATGGGAGTTTTATTATGAAAAGAGGTGACCAGTGGGTTGCGGTCTTTTCCCAGGCCTTCGTGTATTTAACCTTCCCCTGGGCATGGCGCCAAGCCCCACTACTGGTCAGTTGGCACCATGCCCAGGGGAATTGCCTCCTAAATTCCTGTTGTCACTGGCCACTTCAGTGGCAGGAGGATGATCCAGCCTGCTAGAAGCCAGTTCACAGGGGAGATCTGGTGCCTGCCCGCAAAGCCACCCGCCCAAGGAGGGCAAACAGACCTATTAAAATACGTGACCAGTTGGTTGTGGCCTTTCCCCAAACCTTCGCATCGCTAGCTACAACAGGGATGCCATTCCCATATGTCTCTGGGCAGAAAACTACCCTATTTGACTGACATGTGAATATTAGGATATTAGGATTACTGAATATTAGGAGAACCACTGACTTTTCATTCCCTGATGAGAAGGGTCTTGCTACCTCTGTTGTTTTGAGGGCTATCAAAAATTCCTGGATGCCAGTATCTAAGTTTGGGGTAAGTACTCTTGGTTG
Organism: Podarcis melisellensis; assembly: GCF_964234715.1. Classification (NCBI taxonomy): domain Eukaryota; kingdom Metazoa; phylum Chordata; class Lepidosauria; order Squamata; family Lacertidae; genus Podarcis; species Podarcis melisellensis. The sequence goes on along the minus strand of NC_138532.1, from coordinate 13,401,261 downwards.
AGAGAACCACTGCGGAGATTTAAAATCACAAAATATGCAGCAAAGCAAAGCATGGGAATGCAGGCCATGAAAACCTTAAACTGTGCCCTTTAATGTGAGTTCCAAAGTTTCCCTCTTTCCCTAGCATAGAAAAAGACCACACACTTGCTAAATAAAAAATTGTGTGCTGCCATCAAAAAAAAGAAATTAGATTAATTTGGCATGACTTATATTTGAGAAACCCATGCTAGATCTTAGTAATCACAACATTCCTTTCTAGGTGCTCACAGACCGACTGTTGAATTATCTGTTCTCAGACCCTACCTGGTATCGATGCCAAGCTCACTGGTGCATAGTTAACTGGGCCTTCGTTTCCCCCCTTTTTGAAGGTGGGGACAACATTTGCCCACCTCCAGTCTGCAAGATTTCTCAAAGAGCATAGGCAAGAGCTCCTCCTCTAGTGTCGTCCTCCTCCACCTCTTCCTGCTTCCGCTCCTCGCGAGGGGTGCTGCCGAAACCTTCCCATCATTCATCCTCACTCTCTTCCCAGTCTCTTCCTACCAGTGGCATAGCAAGGTCAGGTGGTACCCGGTGCAGAAAATTTCTTGTCACCTCCCCCCCCCCCATTGAAATTATTAAAAGAAGGGAAAATAAGAGTGTTATTTTCTGGTTTATTTACTTAACATTGTGAGCATAAGCACTTAAAACCTTTTTTTTTCATGATGGGAATTTCTTATAAATGAAATCTTTTACTTAATTTCACTATTTTGCAGCCTTATGTTGATGTGCACTGCAGGAAGCTGAGGTGCTGTGTGAGCACAACTGCAAAAATCAATCACCAGTGTGAATATGCCCCCGCTCTTAAAGAGCTTACCTAGAATACAAGAAGAGCCAGTGGCAGAGGAAGGGGGTGCGAGCTGTGTCATTATTGGGGGGGTGTTGACAAAATGACAAACAAATGAGTTGTTGTTGTTGTTTTAAAAAATGGGCTCACAAAACTTTTTAGTTCAGTCAAAAAACATAATGAAACATGGCTGGCACTGGGCGCCACCCCATGGGGGCCAGCACTTACCGTGTGGCCTGCAGCATGCCCAAACCATGCGTCTCATGGTGACTTGGGCGCCTGCAGGCTCTGCACTGCCTAAAACAGCAGCGTGGGACTTGCATCTGCCCTCCACATCTCCCTAAGTGTTAGGTTGTGGGTGAACATATCAGACGACACAGCGATTCTTCAAACAGCTCTTGTTTATTCACAGGCCAGAACAGAACTCAATTGAAGGGTTCAGCCAGCCTGCTTATATAGAGCTCCACTAGAACGCAACAGTAACCATTTTCTGTAACTAGCCAATCACTGAACGTCACTTTCAATCCCTTATATGCATGTGTGGACCAGAGTGAAAACTATCTACAGTATCCCCCTGCTGGCCCAGGATGAGAACTTCAGTACATAACACTAAGCCACCCTACAGCTGAGGGGGAGGCAGTGGAGAGGCTCCACACAGCACCCCAGGCCCCATGGGTGGCTGGCCCTGCCCCCAGCTGCAGGACACACATGCCGCCCCTGGCACCTGAGCAGCTAGCTACACCATGGAGCAGAGCCCTGCTGAATCTCATCTGGAACAGAATCCTGTTCTCACAGTGGCCAGCTAGATGCCTATAGGAAACCCTCAAGCACATATTTACCCACCAGCAGGATCTTGCACCTTTTCTAGTGCTTTGTGCAAACTTTTGAAATGCACAATAATATTTTTGATCACTAGTAATCACATACAGCTCTCAAGTTAAAACAGTTCAACGCATCATCAGAGATTTGCAACATCTCTTAGATAATGAGAGCTCTCTTTCCCAAGCTCTGGGAAGAAAACCTTTCATTGCCTACAGAAAGCCACCCAATCTTAAACAGCTCCTCACACACAATAATACAACAACCAGACTTAACATGGACACTGGCACAAGAGCCTGCAATAAATCTAGATGCCAATTTTGTTGCCACATACACCCGGACAGTATCATTATTGGCCCCAATAACATCAAGCATACCACCTCAGGCCTATTTAATCGTTCATCTTCCAATATTATATATGCTATCAAATGCCAACAGTGCCCTTCAGCTCTCTCTATTGGACAAACAGGACAAACTTTACGCCAAAGGATAAATGGGCATAAATCTGACATCAAGAATCATAAAACAAAGAAACCAATAGGAGAAAGCTTCAGTCTCCCAGGACATTCTGTGCAGGATCTTAGAGTGGCTGTCTTACTGCAAAAGAATTTTAGAAATACACTTGAAAGAGAAGTTGCTGAATTACAACTCATTACCAAACTAAAAGCTATGGAGAGACCTGGTCTGAATAGAGATATTGGATTCATGTCCCATTATACATACTAAAGCTAATTTTGGTCATCTATCCCTTTAAAAATCCCTTGCCCTTCCCTGTGGAACCAACTGCCATAACAGTCATCAACAGTTATAAGGTTGAAGCAACCTGTGCTTCAGAGTATCTGATGAAGTATGTATTACACACGAAAGCTCATACCCTGAAAGCTTATATTTAGCTGATCTTTAAGGAGCCACTGGAATTATTAAAAAAGATTTTTTCATCTTTTTCATTATTAAATTCAAATTAGAAAACATACATATTTACAACAAGAGAAAATACAAAAGAAAATACATATAACCAAGGAAAAAACTTAGAGAATACTTTTCATATTTACAGTTATTTATTCATTTTGTTATTTACCATCAGAAAGTTATTCCTAATATTTAGTCCGAATCTCCTCTCCTGCCCTCCCCTCGGGAGCAGCAGAAAACAAGCTTGCTCCCTCTTATAGCCCTCAGATATTGGAAGATGACTCTCCTCTCAGTCGCCTCTTCTCTAGGCTAAACATACTCAGCTGCCTCAACCGTTCCTCATGAGGATTGGTTTCCAGACCCTTCATCATCCTGGTTGCCCTCTTCCAGCTGCTCAATATCCTTCTTCAACTAGCGTGCACTGACTGGCAGCAGCTCTCCAGGGTTTCAGATGGGGGCGGGCATTCCCAGCCTCCCCTGGAGATGCCACCCAGGACAGAAGACCTGCATGCAAAGCAGTTGGTCCAATCCTGCACTATGGAGACCCCTAGCCTGCCTTGAAGGATGTGGGAGTGGTCTCCCTTTGGAAATGGGGCTGCAGGAAGGATGTGAAATGCCGACATGAATCTGCCGAGAGAAGATGCAGCCCAGCTGCAGGTGGAACAGCAGGTACCTCTAAGTTCTGACAGTGGAGCATCACCTCGCAGGAGGGGCCTGGTCCAGGTGGGGGGGTTGCCACAGTGACAAGGACCTGCTCTCCTTTGTGACATCTCTTACTTCTCCCTTAAAGCCACTGACTTGCAGGCAGCCATTGTGGGTTAGTAGTGAGGCGAGTGGAGGAGAGAGGAGTTGGTGGTGGTTGGAGAAGATAAGGAGAGGTGTTCATTTGATTGTTATTTGATTTATTACTTTTATTTGATTCATTTGGTTTTATTTATTTTAATTTTATTTATTATTTTACTTTTTTATTTTAACACTTTTATTTTACTTTTTTATTTTATTTTTTGTTCTTTATTTTCATATTTTTATTTTACTTTTTTATTTTGTGCACATTTGTGCACATTTTGTATATATTTATTTTGTGCATAGAGGAGTAGTTATGGGTAAGTGTAGGGTTAGGGCTGGGGTCAGAGTTAGGCTTGGGTGGGCTTTTTAGCTAGTTAGCTAGTTTAGAGAGGATGGTGGGAATTTTTCATGAATAAAATGTGCAGACTGTAAGCACCATTCCTCTGCTTTCTCTTGGTCTCGGGGGCGGGACAGGGTATGAGTTCTGTGGTCCCTTGGCTCTTTGGAAATCGACCTGGCCAGTCTTTTCCAGAGAGCTCCACTCCTCCACACACTTTCCCTGCCTTCCCCTTTTCTCTCCCCTCTCTTCATTTACGTTTACAAGAACATTCCTAGCCCACTTTCCACCCAGGAGCTCAAGGTGGCCTTCATTGTTCTCCCTGCCAGTAATTGTTATCTTCACAGCAGCTCTGCAAAGTAGGCTAGGCTGCCCCAAGGTCCACCAGGGAGCTTCATGGCTGAATAGGGATTTGAACCCTGTTCTTCCAGGTCCTCCTAGTCCAGCCCTCCAACCACTATACTTCTGCCTGACTCCATTTTGCATCTCTCCAGCTGCCCTATGACATCGGCCTTCTCCCTCTTCCTGGGGGTCTCTCTGGCTCCAAGGAAGACTCCACCACCTTCCTCATGTTCTTCTCCTCTTCTGGGACACCTTGATGCTTGGAGGACCCTCCCAGGGGTCTCTTCCCTCTCCGGGAAGGGCAGGGCTGTCCTACGAAGATGAGGCAGAGCAGCCCTTTAACAGCTGGCAATGCTTCTCTTTCCTTTGGGCTGGAGCTCAAGTGACTGTGGAGGCCAATTCTGGATCCACACATCCTTCCACAGTGGGGACATTGGTTTCCGGGCAGGAGTTGATCACGGTATGGATTTGCCAAGCGTGCCTTCCTCTTAGCACGTTTCTCCCTGCGTCCTGAGTTCAAGTGTCTTCAAAGCCCATGACACCTTTGGTAAAGGCTGTTCTCCAACTGGAGCGCTCGCAGGCCAGTGTTTCCCAGTTGTCAGTGTTTATACTACATTTTTTAAGATTTGCCTTGAGACTGTCTTTAAACCTCTTTTGTTGACCACCAGCATTACACTTTCCATTTTTAAGTTCGGAATAGAGTAGTTGCTTTGGAAGACGATCATCAGGCATCTGCACAACATGCCCAGTCCAAAGAAGCTGATGTCGAAGAATCATTGCTTCAACACTGGTGATCTTTGCTTCTTCCAGTACACTGATATTGGTTCGCCTGTCTTCCCAAGTGATGTGTAAAATTTTTCGGAGACACCATTGGTGGAATCTTTCGAGGAGCTGGAGATGGCGTTTATAAGTGGTCCATGTTTCACAAGTATATAGTAAGGTCCTGGTCCTCAAACACTTTGCACTTCAATCGGGAGAAAGCCGCACTTGCAGAGCTCAGGTGATGCTGGATTTCGGCATCAATGTTGGCCCTTGTGGACAGATAACTGCCTAGGTAGGAGAAGTGATCGACATTTTCCAACTGGGCTAGTGCCATCATGGTGACAAGTCTCTGGGACCTCAGATGCTGGGAAATTCAGACCAATGATCTGTTTTTCCACATTTTGTTCTACAGTGGTACCTCTGTTTAAGAACAGTCCTGTTTACGAATGATTCGGTTTACGAACTCCACAAAACTGGAAGTAGTGTCCCGGTTTGCAAGCTTTACCTCGGTCTAAGAACGGAATCCGAACAGTGGAAGGGCACCGGTGGCAGGAGGCCTCATTAGGGAAAATGCACCTTGGTTTAAGAACGGTTTCGGTTTAAGAACAGACTTCCAGAACGGATTAAGTTCGTAAACCGAGGTACCACTATGCTTGCCTGTATACTGTTTCTCAGGCCTCTCAACATGGGAGAAAGGCAGCAGGAATCAGACTTCCTAGTCTCTTGGAGAGCTGTTTATCATTGAGAAAGTAGAAGAAAATAAAGTTAATATGGCTCAAAAACCAATGAATTGCCTTCTCATTGGGTGGAAAATGTAAATTATGTCATGATCCCAGTTTGGATTACAATAGCAAACTTTGTTGGCTAAGCACCAAGATGTTAAGCAGGGACCCTTTCAGTTCTGTGGGACTTCAGGACAGGGAAGGAAACCCTGCCGGGCATGTTTCTTGGTTCACACATCAAAAATTTCAGCGTTCAAGGGGCTGGGTGGGATCTTCTTCAGCACTGGAGTTGTTTGGCTCAATAGGATGGATCCAAGCTCTAAACTGTTTCCAATTCACGGCCAAGTAAAATGCTCCCTCACTACAGGTCACATGGTGGCTCCCACTTTCAAAGGTGGACAAAACTATTTGAATAATAATATCAGGTCATCTAGTTTTTCTGATTTTAATAATGTCGTTGGTGTAGATAACCCAGTGATGAGCATCTTACCTCTTAATGCTTGGCATGGATGCAATATTCACTTACTCATACCTGGTGCCCTCCAGCCCAGCCTGTCACATGGTAAGGACTACTGCTTTTTTCTGGGGGGGGGGACGCAGGGGTATGCATACCCCTAAACATTTTGTGAATCTAAGTTTGGCCTCATTGAGGGGCAGCATTTCAATATGAGTAGGGAAAAAGCACTGGTCAGGACAATGGGAACTGTAGTCCAAAAACATCTTCAGGGCTCCGAGTTGGGGAATGCTGCCTTTACTTCTCTAGGTTCACAGAAGTCTTCCTAATGAAACAATCTGAAGCACTGGAGGGATATGAAGTGATAATCTTCAGAGACTGAACAGCTTTTTCAAATGCCATTTACATCTGTTATAGAGCAAGAGATTTTATTTGCTTTCCACACAGCCCTTTCCTCTCCCAGACACTCCTCTGAAATGCAAACAGCCCCCAAAAGTAGGAACATGTAAAGGTAACATCCCATGCCATTATTACGATGTACGGGACAAGAAATGCACCTTCACCTTTTGCTTGACATTATTCATGCACTATTGTTGCAATGGTGCTTGCTTGGACAAACAGAATGCACAGAGAAAGAATATTTTACATGTTCAAAGTGCTCAGAAGCAAATGCTCACCTAACATATATGTTGTGGAAATGTCAACATGCCTATGATTTTTGGAAGCACATTATGCAACACACAACATTGAGGATAGGAGCAAATATGAGGCACACTGTCACTAATGGGGCCTCCTGCTGGTGCTGCGCCACCAGTGCATGATTTCCATTCTCATCCTGAGGCAAAGTTCTCAACCAGAGGTACTTCTTCTGGGTTAGCGGAATTTGTAACCTGAAGTGTTTGTAACCTGAAGCGTTTGTAACCTGAAGCATTTGTCACCCGAGGTACCACTGTATGCGGTAGAACTGCAACCCTGTAAGCCAGTGTTGCTTGGGAATCCTAAGGCTACTCCCCACTCAAATAAATGCAGTTATGAAAGGTTCAGTTCACCATCTTGATTCAAAATAGCACCCCCTTGCATCCAAACAAGTCAAAAATCTTGTTAAGTACTGAGTTGAATAGGATTCAAAATGCAGAGTCTGATTGGTCCTAGAAGAATAGGATTCGGAATCCAACAGTCTGATTGGTCCACAGGAGCCCCCCAATCCAGCTCCAGGTGGAAGTGAATCAGCGACCTGATTGGCCTACAGGAGAATCCCGGAATTAGCCAATCATGTGTGGCCCATTGTGTAAATAATGTATATAAAGCAGAAATTCTGGGGGAACTTCCATTCCTCCTCACCACTATGAGCTGAATAAAGAGCATGAAATCCACTCTCGACTATATTTCAAATCTGCTCCGTGATCTTAGGAACTAGCATGCACAATTTGGTCATGGTATCCTTAAAAATGCCCAAAGGCAGAAAGCACTGAGAGAACAAATTTCCAAAATATATAGGAGACAGCACAGTCAGTGTTGTGTTCTAAATATACTGTCAGTCAGTCTCTGGACTGTGAGTTTTGCTTAAACAACTAGTTCTACTCAGGGCTTTTATTCAGCCGGAACTCACCAGAACTCAGTTCCAGCACCTCTCAGGTGGGCACCATTGGCATTATAAAAGAACAAGGGAGGCATTCATGGTGAGTTCCAGCACCTCTTTTTCTAGAAAAATAGCACCTGTCCAAATATTAAAAATCAATTTTAAAAAATTTATACCCCGCCCTCCCCAGCCAAGACTGGGCTCAGGGCGGCTAACACCAGGTATAAAAACAAATGATTAAAATAGAACTTAAAAACAAGATTCAAATGCAACATTAAAAACAAGATTCAAATACAACATTAAAATGCAGCCTCATTTCAGTAGAAACTCAAATCAAAAACTTTTTGGGGATGAAAACGTCAAATCTTCACCAAGGCCAACTATCCAGACTGGTCCTACTTAGTGATGATGATCGCTTTCCAAGGCAAGTCATGCTATATGCAGCAGATCCCACAGATATTGCACACACCCCAATCTCTGAGTGGTAAGAGATTTCAGGGGTGCCAGCATTTAGCCAGGGATCCATTTCTTTGGAATGAAGGTCACTGGAGACAGCGGCGTAGCTAGCCGCTTAGGTGCCTGGTGCTGGGGTGTGTCCTGCAGCCGGGGGGGTGGCAATTTGTGCTCATGAGGGCGGGGAGAGCCTCTCCAACACTTGGTGCCTCTCCACCACCTCCCCCTCAGCTGTAGGGCGGCTGAGGGAGAGGCAGTAGGCAGGTGCAAGTCCCACGCTGCAGTTTCAGGCAGCGCGGAACTTGCAGGTGCCTAAGCCACTACATCATTCCTAAAAAGTTTAGGGAGCCCATTTAAAAAAACCTCATTTTGTCACCCCACCCCCCCCCCCCCCGTTCTTCCACCACTGACTGGAGACTGTGGTGTCTTTGGGGCATTTGGTTTTATTTGCATATATATGCAACCTAAGCACAACAAGGAAGGGCTCACAGAATTAACATTCCAACAGACATCTTCATTCCCCATTTGGTTTCCAGTCCCTGCAAAGTCATAGTTCTTGTGTCAGCACAGAGAGCAACTTCAGGTTCTCTGTGTCTCTTCAGCTTCCACCCCAAGATCTGAGTAGAAACAAAGACTAGCTCTTGGCTATTTTGCTTCCAGCCAGTTGAGGGGAGAGAGGCTTACCTCCTGGAAGAGCAGCTGGGGACCATCATGTTGGAGAAGGCTGCTATAGGGCAAGAACGCAGCTTGGGAGATCACTCAGGAAAGCCGAGAAGCCTGGAAGGGCAACATAAAAGAGACGGAAGCTTTCTCAGATAATCATTTTTTTAAAAAAATGAGACAAAGACTGAATTATGAGACTTCCTAAAAAGATGGGGAGAGAAAAGAAAGAGGGGTTGTGGAATGGTTGGCAAAGCTTCTTGGATGGCTTTAGGCCTTTGATGAGGTGGGAGGAAAGAATTTGAAGAGGAATAGGTTTCCTTATCATCATGTCCAAGTTCAAGGAACAGAGTGTTGATTCAAGGGAGTGCAGGTGGAAAGATCCCAATCATTCAAGGTCCTTAGGATCCTCACAGCTCCAGGATGCCTCTTCAGAGATCACAGTGGGCCGCTTAAACTGAGAAAGGACACCCCTTTCATCGCAGGATCACTTCCTTTTATTTTCTGCAGTGTAGTGGTCCTTATTGAATCCGGTTGCCCTCCATGCCTCACCCCCTGACTGGCCACAGAAGTTAACAGTCTGGACCCTTCTCAATATTTTCTTTGTTCACTCCTTTAGAGGTACGACAGCTTTCCTTATGTTCTGGAGCATTTGGCACCAGTGTGAAGGGACTGATTCTGTTTATGGATGTATGTGCACATGGCTTCTCCAAGCAAGACGGGGATCTGCAATTGAGATTCCTCTTAGTTTGGAAGGGACTGCATATGTGCATCGGTGCATACATGTGGCCCCTTTGGACAGATGGGTCTTCTCTTAGCAGAATGGCAGCAGCAGGAGCACTGAAGCAGCAACCATCTTTGCCCCATGTACCAGCATTAAGTTTACATTTAAACCATGGTTAAGATTGACAATGGTATAACGTGATGTCTGAACCAAGACATTGTGTCTACAAAAAGGTCCTGTGGACTCTGAGATATTGCCCATCAATATTGGTTGGCTTGTGCCAATAACACATGCTCCCTGCTCTCTTCTGTCATTATATATGACAACCACATTTGTCTGCCTGATTACCTTGACAATCTGCATATGGTAATAAATCAAAAAGCCTTTGTGATGGCCACACTGAATGGTTTTCTTTCCCTTGTTGTGTTGGGTATACATAAACTGGCATTTCTACAGCCTCCAGGCTTTGCCATGCACCTAACTTGAAGAAGTCATGTTAGGATATGTCTGTCTGTCTTGTAATTTCTTCTTGGACAATCATCTAATAAGCCATCTCCTGAATCCTTAACTCATATATCAATTGAGTTGAAGGAATTTCTTAAAGGTGAAATGTTGAAGGCACAAATGCAGACAATTTCAACAAGAAAGAAAAGTAGGAGGTATCTAAAGAAACCAATGTGGTTACATAAGGAGCGTACAGATTTCTAAAGGGCATATATAGTATAAGAAATGGAAGAAAGGGGAAATCATTAAGTAAGAGGATACAAGAGAAGCCAAAAGATGCAGGGAAAAGGTAAGGTGGACAAAGCTCAGAATGAGCTTATAAGAGAAGTTAAAAATAATAATAATAAATGTTTCTTTGGCTATGTTCTAAGAAAGAGGAAGAACAAATAAGTAGTAGGTCCTCTGTGTGGAGAAGATGGAGAAATGCTTTTGGGTGACAAAGTAGAACTGCTCAACACATACTTTGCCTCTGTCTTCAACTAAAGAGATAAGAACAGGGGGGCATTCAGGTATGGGTCCAGAAAAATATTTTGGCCACAGTGTAGATGTTTCCTCTTCGGCATAAACCATGAAAAAATGGGCTTCCCGGGACTGAGGGGAGACATGGCAGTCCAAACCTGAAGAATGACTGCTAGAGGAGACTGTATGAAACACAAGAAGGAGGTTATAACCTTGGACTTGGCTCCATGTTCTTTTCCTTCCCGTTGGGTTTTGTATCATATTTTTGAGAAGAATTAAATCACGCAAAGGGTTTGAAAGAGAATTTTTCCTTATAGGTTTTGAACTTGGCAGTGAGTGATTCCCCCCCCCCTTTTCTTTGTTTGCCCTCACATTTGAACCAGCCCTTAGAAGTAGGATGGTTGGGGGTTTCTCAACTGGTTCCTCCCACCACTCCTCTGTATCCAGCCAGTCCATGACATTGGCTGCCAGGGGATTGATGGTGGGATGAGGATGAGTGGTCAGAGGGAGAAAACTGGGAGAAGAGGGTGTTGGAAGCTGAAGGGGCAATAGGTTTTGCTTGGCTGAGGTCATTGAGGGCATTAGAGGTTGGTTGCAGGTGTGAGGGTATTGGTGGCGAGCCTTCGGCTCGAATGGCAGTTAGGCATTGGTAAATGATGGGGAGTTTTGCTTCTGCACATGACTCTGGCAAAACCGTTCTAAGCTGAAACATTCCTTCTTCACCCTAGAATGTTCAGTTCACATTGAGTTCATGAAAACATTTTACCTTGACCTGTTCTTAATGCATGGTTGACTACATCTACGGATGAAGGCTATATCAATCACTAGTAATAGTTTAAGTCTTGCTATATTAATCACTAGTAATAGTTTAACAAGAAGGTTTTCACGCCTGTCCAATTCTGTGTTCCCTTTCCCAACCTTTAATCTATTCATGATTAATGCTTATATGCAACTTTTGCATTGTATTTGTGCTAACCAATCAGCAACAAGCACATATGTGGCAATGCTGTAATATTCAATAAAAGGGACTCCCCGAGACATGCTTGAGAGATGCCTCCCATATGACACTTGCCATTCGTCTGTTGTTTATTTCAACCCAACAGGTAAAACCTGGTTTGGGGGAAGTGAGGTGTGGCCATCACCTGCCCCTCCATGTTAAAGGGTATTCTGTTAAAGGAATCTGGGGGTCATGGTTCCTGTCTGAAGCCCGGGTGGAGGCTAGGGCCATGGCACGACCTTCCAGTGACCCTGGGGGATCTCCAAGTTGATAAACACTAACAGGGCTGCCCCTACTGGTGGTTACTTGTGACACTTCCTGCATGGCGGGCAGGAGTCAGATATAGTCAGTTCAATTCCAGTGCCTAAGCCAATACCGCTCACATTCTGTAACCAATAAAGCTGTGGCCTAAATTTTGCCCATTAACCTAATGTATGGTGTCCAAGTGTTATTATTCAACATAAGGGGGAGGCCTCGGGGTCTTGACACGCACTAGGGTTTAGTGAGCAGGAGGAGGCTGAGGCAGAGAGCAGTCCCAGCTCACAGGCAGGAGAGGAGACTAGAGAGGAGGGGGGTCCAAAAGGCAGCAATGGGGCAGGCTGCTGAAGAATTTGGGGACTCTTCCCCTCCTGCTGCAACCAGCTCCCCTCCCACCTGGTCTCTTAGAAGACACAGGGAAATGAAGAGCACAGAGCAGAGATTGGTTGTGCACTCTGCAACCGACTGGAGGAAAAAAAACTCTGGAGAAGAGAGGTCTTAGTCAGCTGTGGACAGACAGAGACCTTCAGTTCTCACAACTGCCACATTAGGGCAAAACCTACTGGAAGAGTTGCTGTGATTACTAGGCCTGCGCTGTTTTGGTTTCTTGAATAAAGAGTTCAGTTCACTGCAGATACACACACACACAGAGAGAGAGAGAGAGAGAGAGAGAGAGTGTTATACCTTGGGTTAAAGACGCTTCAGGTTGAGGGTTTTCAGGTTGCGTCCTGCGGTGACCCGGAAGTAATGGGTTTCGCCACTTGCACATGCGCAGACGCTCAAAATGATGTCACGCGCATGCACAGAAGCGGCGAATTGCGACCGGCGCACACACAGACGCAGGTTGCGTTCTGCTCAGGATGCGAATGGGGCTCCGGAACAGATCCTGTTCGCATCCAGAGGTACCACTGTATATATATTGCTGACCCATGCTTGACTCTGGCTCCTGACAATCAGTGACGCTTATTCTTGACTTGTGACCAGACTGTTAATTCTCCTGGAAGGCTACCAGGTATGCTGACATTCAAAATACAAAAGTCTAGTCAGCGTGCAAAACCCTACATAATTACAGGTATTGTCTTTGGAATGGCGTGCATTTATCAGAGGAGAAGCGGCTCTTTTTGGAGGGCAAGTATGGTGGTGTGCATAAAGGACAGTCTCATTTGGCCCCCAAGCTATGTCAAGATGATACTGATAGGCTTTATGGCTCCAATAAATCCGTAGCTGAAGTGGAATGGCACTTACACAAGAACAGGAAGTTGGCTTCAGAATACCCCCACCTGAAGTGGAATAGTATTTATAAAAGAACAGGAAATTACCTTGAACTACTCAAAGAAGCACCAGGATGTTCCTACTTATTGATGAACTGTCTTGGCTGCTTGAATGCCCACTACCACTTCCTTATACAAAAATGTATAAAGTGCCTTCACTAAGCAGCAAGCACCCACATCAGACAGCAGTCATGCAGGGCAGTCCCATTGCTGTCCTGATCCTGGAACTTCTCATATGCTCATACGCTGCCTTTCAGCAAAAATCAGGTAAGAGTTCCCTCTCAGAGAGGTGTGGATGATGATGATTTCAATTTACCGTATTTTTCGCCCTATAGGATGCACTTTTCCCCCTCCAAAAATGAAGGGGAAATGTGTGTGCATTCTATGGGGTGAATGCAGGCTTTCGCTGAAGCCTGGAGAGCGAGGGGGGTCAGTGCGCACCCCTCTCAATCTCCAGGCTTCAGGAAGCTATTTGCAAGCCTTGAGAGCCCACGGAACTTCCCACTGGGCTCCCTAGGCTTGCGGATAGCAGCCTTTTCTGGGGGCTTTATTCCCCCTCCCCCAAAAAACTAGGTGCGCTCTATGGGCCGGTGCGCCCTATGGGGCGAAAAATACAGTATGTACCGCCCTTTAGCAAAAGATCCCAGGGTGGAATTCCACAGCCCAAACAAAAGAAAATGGTATCACACAGCCTGAACAATATAAAATTGCATTAGAAACCATAAAGAATGTGTCCTTGGACCTGAAACTGAGATTGATCCAGCAAAAATGACTGTTTCAAGTACACTGGACTCCACAACATTTGTCTAGGAAGGAACTAAGAGCTTTGACTGCTCTTCAAACAGAGCTTTACGTTTCTCTGTGGAACACGATGTAAGGTGGTTTTGGATAGCATGGGGGACTCGCATCAAATATTAACAGTTTTCTCTCTCATTAAACAGGGAAAACCTGTGAGAAACCCTTGAAAAATACAAGAATTCAATGGTTGTCTTCTTACTCATTCCTGTTGCATTTCTTCAATATTGCTACCTGCTTCTTAAGCCCCCTTTCATTGTTTCTTTGCAGCTTGATAGTTTCCACCTGGATCCCAGAGCACTGGGCTTGCCTTCTCCCAAGACACAATGGGATGTGTTAAAAGGACACAGCTTCCACCATCTGTTGGACTCATTGTGCTCAGAGGCAGCTCCTAGAGCTTAGCAGAAATCACAAAACTCTGAGGAAATTAAGCAATTCTTATATGCTTGAATAAGGATGAGGTTGAGCAGTTAAGCAGCACTTCCCTACTCAGCCAGCCATCCCAACCAGTTGTGCCATCAGCACAGGTCTTTGGAGCAGATGTCAAGGGCCCTGCTCCGGATTGAGCAGGGAGGGCCCTCAAATCAGTAGATCTGGCTTAAGACATTTTGGAGTAAGTGAAATAATATGCATTGCCATTAAATCCAGAGTTTAATGCTGCTGACCTGCACCACTGATCCCAGCTGACTCAAGAGGGTCAGAGCTGAGCTTTGTGGCTGGTCAAAACCCTTGAGAATAATATTAGTCAGAAAAACAGGATCGGTGCCTCATCATCAGAAGGAACAGGGTAGAAACTCAATTTCGTTTGCATTTAAAGGCAAATCTAATGAATTTGTACTTCCCGAAATAATATGCGAACTGAAACACAGTGCAGTTCTCCAGCCAAGTAATGTGTACCAAACTGTATATACTAAAGTAATGTGTGCATAAAAAGGTATATATGTATATATAAAATATATAAAGGTATATATATATAATATAAGGGTATACTGTATATAAAAAGGTATATCAGTGAAAATGGCATACAAATCGCACTATATCTTGCATATGTTAAAAATGTTAAGTGTTGTTACGCAGTACAGTGGTACCTCGGGTTAAGAACTTACCGTAATTCGCTCCAGAGGTCCGTTCTTAACCTGAAACTGTTCTTAACCTGAAGCACCACTTTAGCTAATGGGGCCTCCTGCTGCTGCCGTGCCGCCGCTGCACAATTTCTGTTCTCATCCTGAAGCAAAGTTCTTAACCCGAAGTAATATTTCTGGGTTAGCGGAGTCTGTAACTTGAAGTGTATGTAACCTGAAGCATATGTAACCTGAGGTACCACTGTAGTTCATGTGGATGACGATAGATGGAGATGCGAACTACAGTCTGAAGACAGAATTCTGAAAAGTGACTAAGTCATTGCAACAGCTTGGGAGGGCAAGAGGAGGGAGACTGGCTGGCTGGCTGGCTGGCTGGCAGGTGGGCAGGCAGGTAGCCCGGGTGAGTGAGTGAGTGATTGCACAGGTCACCCAAGCAAATGCTATGGGTGGGCATGTGACCCCAGGGGAAGCAGCAGAACAAGAGGCAGTGTGGATAAGCCCTCAGTTGTTGGACAGCCATGTTCAGGTGCAACACACATACTTTACATTTCCCTTCTCATTTTCATGCTTTGCAAACGCTTCTGCATTCCTGACAGGATGAGCAACAAACAAAAGTTTGCCAAGTATGATAAAAGAAAACAAGAAAGTTTCTGAGTGTGTGTAATGTCAAATGTACTCAAATGGTACAACTACTGTATCATGACTACAGAAATGAATGGTGGTTTGTTTCTGCTGCCTTGATGCTAAACAAATTTCCTTGGGAACAAGTACCAGTATGTTGTAGAAAAGGATGTGTTTTATCACATAAAAGTAAGGGCAGACCCACTGAAATTAACAAACCTAAGTCATGCCCATTATCTTCAGTGGGTCTACTCTGAGTAGGGCTAGCATTGGATACAACCCAAGGGCATTGCGCTGCAGAGGTTGGGAATTGTCTTTCTGCCAAAGTCCTGAATGAATGCTCCGTCCTAGTGGTGGATGTGACCAGATGTAAAAGTGCCTGGGTGTTGAAATCCAATGTCTTCATCCCTCACCTAAATTTAATCCAGGGTTATCATTTCCGTAGTGTTTCTCTTTTGGGAGGGGGAAAAAAACCACTTTTTTGGATTTTCCACAGAAAGGGTAAATCTGGATTAAACGGAAAAAGAATGTGTGATGGCATTTTAATGAGGACAAAATTGTATAGAAACTGCGTAAGACTTGCATGTATTAGCAAGTGCGTCCACAATAAACTGCCATGTGGAAGCTTCCTCAGGGTGTGATAAGGAAGTTTCTCTCTCTCTCTCTCTCTCTCTCTCTCTCTCTCTCTCTCTCTCTCTCTCTCTCCCTCTAGGAAGATATCCATCAAAATGCGAACTCCCTACAGAAACAGGGAAATGCAAAGCAAGCTTTACAAGATTTTACTTTGATCTCCACACCAGGAAGTGTGAAGAATTCGTTTACGGGGGCTGTGGAGGCAATGCTAATAACTTCAGGAATCCGGCGGATTGCATTTGGGAATGTGAAAGGTTTGGTAAGGGAAAATGCTACCTTTTGGGTCTCATCTGGACAACCAAGAGCCTGCACTTTATTCTTAACATGCTGAGCAGTCTACTGCAGGGGTCACCAGTATGATGCCCTTGGGTAGAATAGTACCCCGGAGGTGCCTTTCTTTTTGCAGTTTCAGACTATTTGAGCGGCACAGTGGTCAGTCCCTGGAAGATCTGTGATGAATTGCTGGTCATTTAATCCGCTTTCATTCCTGGAGGAAAGGGCTATTAAATTACTCATTTCTTCCATTATTTTCTCTGTTCTGTACAATATGGAAAAATGGGGGCACTTACTGAAGAAGGAGCAAGGGGGAAAAAATCAGGATTCTTCTTTTGCAACTCTACTTTCCCCCATATATCTAATCGCCATATGCTACAATGGTATTGGAGGTAATGTGGAAAGGTAGGACCAGACATTTAGGCAATAAATAAAAAGAAAGATGGTTGTAGCAGAACCATGAGGGCAGCCTGCTCAGAACTGGAACCTTTTTTGGTCTGTGTGATTTTATTTATTAAAAGCATTTTAACCCAGATTGGCTTTCATTCAGATCAATAAAAAACCCAAGATATTCCCTGCTCACATGATGACAATCTAAAAAACATGGCACAAAAGGCAAAAGGGGATGGAGAGGGAAGAGGGAAAGCAAATTCAGACACCAGTTTAGAAAGATTTTGCCCATCTCTCATGGTCAGCACTTGATCCCTTTCCAGAAGTCCCTCATTTCTCACTTGGAAGAGATTATCTCAGGGTTTGGAATCACAAACAAGACATCTTCCAATACTTCCAGTTACAGATAGGTATCTATCTACAGATATTCGTATCTGAAGAAGTGTGCATGCACACGAAAGCTCATACCAAGAACTAACTTAGTTGGTCTTTAAGGTGCTACTGGAAGGAATTTATTTTATTTTATCTTCCAATACTGTTATCTTCTGTGTTTCAAAAGGTGAAATTTCAGATATGAGCCTTGCCTTCTTCTCTCTTCTTTTTTCAGCATTGCTGCCTGAAAAATGCAAACTCCCGCTAAACAAGGGAGTACGGGGAAGAAAACCCACACTGAGATATTTCTATGATTTCAAAAAGAAGAAGTGTACATTGTTCTTTTATAATGGCTTTGGAGGCAACAAAAACAACTTTCTGGATATTCGACAATGTATTCGAGAGTGTGCGGTTGTTGGTAAGCGCAAATAAATTTGTAGGCTTTCCCAGGCAGCTCCAAATGTCCTACACTTTATTCTAACCATTAGTCATGGACAAGTGCTGTTTGAACTCCAGCGATGCAATTGTCTGTTCTTTCCTAGGCCACACCTACGCCATGCATTTTAAAAAGCACTATGATACCACTTTAAAGTGTTGTGGCTTCCCCCAAAGAATTCTGGGAACTGTGATTTGTAAGGGTGCTGAGTGTTGTTAAGAGAACCCTCCTCCCTTCGCAGAGATTTAACAACCAATCCTTCTTCACAGGGAACCTTGGAAACTGTAGCTTTCTGAGGCGGGTAGGGTGTCCTGACAACTCTCTGCACCCTGAACAAACTAGTTTCTAGGATGGTGTGTCAATTTGGCTAATTCTAAATATTCTGAAAGATATAAGGAGACAAAAACCAAAAAGTGAAGTGAAAAAGGAATGGGAGTGCCTAAATGAATACTTTAAAAGCCAAGGTTTGCGGACAGAAATCTGGAATAACCTTGTGAAGTGAAAGGATAAGAAAGAGGGATTTATATCTAGATGCTCGGATAGAGATGATAAGGAAAACAGGGTGATACAATGAGAGGTAAAGGAGGTGCTGTGGGATTGGTGGAAGTCAATGTTTGTTTTTCTTTTTAGTGTTTATATTATTAACTTGTAAGGTATGGAATTTTTTTGTATGCTGGTTTTTGTGTTTTGTTATTTTTTGATATTTTTCGTGTTGTTGTGTGAAAAATACTAATAAAATTTATTATTTAAATAATAATAAAAAAGAAAGTAAAAAAGAAATGCATGGTGTGCACGTGGCCCCAACTGAGTCGCCTTGCTATAGGAAAGGAATTCTGCTATGAAAATGGGGGTGGCGATAGCTAGTTGACCGTGTGTTTGCTTTTTAAAAAACCCTCAGAGGAGATTAATCTTAGTGCTCTGGAGAGGAAGAAACACACAGGTTTCAAGGAAAAAGAAGGAAACCCTTTGAACTCTATTTATCTTCAGTATTGATGTTCTAGCAATTGTTTAATCAAGTCTGGAGAAGCTGTGGCTTTCCAGATGCTGTTGGACTACAACTCCCATCATACTGTTGTCATCTGGCATCTGGAGCATCCCAGCTTCCTCATCCTTATACTAAAATATCCACTGCAGCCACAAAGGCTGGTCCATGGGGGTCCTCTGCCGACAGCAGTCTGCCATCAGCCAGCCAACAGCTGCCTATTGTGATTTGTTGTTGTTGTTTAGTTGTTTAGTCGTGTCTGACTCTTTGTGACCCCCTGGACCAGAGCACACCAGGCACTCCTGTCTTCCACTGCCACCCGCAGTTTAGTCAAACTCATCCTGGTAGCTTCGAGAACACTATCCAACCATCTCATCCTCTGTCGTCCCCTTCTCCTTGTGCCCTCCATCTTTCCCAACATCAGGGTCTTTTCCAGGGAGTCTTCTCTTCTCATGAGGTGGCCAAAGTACTGGAGCCTCAGCTTCAGGATCTGTCCTTCCAGTGAGCACTCAGGGCTGATTTCCTTAAGAATGGATAGGTTTGATCTTCTTGCAGTCCATGGGACTCTCAAGAGTCTCCTCCAGCACCATAATTCAAAAGCATCAATTCTTTGGCGATCAGCCTTCTTTATGGTTCAGCTCTCATTTCCATACATCACTACTGGGAAAACCATAGCTTTAACTATACGGACCTTTGTTGCCTATTGTGATACTTACAACCATTCCAGAAGATGGGACTGGCTGTCGTTACCTCTGGCTCCACCTGCTGACGGCTGAGGTAGCTCAGTCGACAGAGCGTGAGACCCTTAATCTCAGGGTCGTGTGTTTGAGCCCCATGTTCGGCAAAAGATTCCTTCATTGCAGGGAGTTGAACTGGATGAGACCCTCGTGGTCCCTTCCAACTCTACAATTCTGTGATACTGTTGGGGTCCATGTCTCCCCCCCCCCGCAAGTCCCAATGGGCACCAGTGACCACTGGGCACAGGGAACTGGAGAAAGATAGAGCAAAATAGCACTGTACGTCGACCACGTTGCATTGAAACCGAGAGATCCTTTCAGTAAGGCAAGTTCTAATCATTATTCAGTAGTATAGCTACAGCAGGTGTCCAGATATAAACTTAGGGTTCTACTCAGAGAACACCCACTGAAAGTAATAGACATGGCTGATAGTGCTATTACTTTCAATGTAATGGGTCTATTCTAGAATAGAGGTTAGTTGGAAATGACCCTTATTTAGTTGGAAATGACTGAAATACTTTGTATATTTAAAAGTTAGATATAGATATTGAACAGCAAGCTTCCACTTCCTTCAATTACAACCTTTTGCAATGTTCCTTAAGGTTATGGCTGTCATATTTTATAGTAACAATAATTTGCTTTTGCCATAATGTTCTCTTTTTCAAATGGTGCGATTATATATATGAGCCTTTTGCCTTTGTTTCTTCCCCCCTCCAGTATATATCCCTAGGAGATGTAAGCTCCCTGTAGTCAGCGGACCCTGTAGAGCGTACATTCGTCGCTACTTCTATAATACCAAGACCAATAGGTGTGAGCTGTTTATCTATGGCGGCTGTAGGGGCAATGAGAACAACTTTAAAGAACGGATAGATTGCATCCGTCAGTGCCAAAGTTACGGTAAGACAAAAAAAACCCCCCAAAAAACCCCTCACAATCGACAGCACCTACGGTACATTCTTTCCCCCAGATAATTCTGGACTTAGTAGTAAGGGTTGTCGGGAATAGTAACTCTGAGGGGTAAACAGCAATGCTGAGAACTATTTGAGGGAAATATTGTGTTTTGAATGTAAAGTATAGTGTGCACACAGCCCTAGAGTGCAGGGAGACTTGTAAAAGTAAAGGGACCCCTGACCATTAGGTCCAGTCGTGACCGACTCTGGGGTTGCGGTGCTCATCTCGCTTTATTGGCAGAGGGAGCCGGCGTACAGCTTCCGGGTCAAGTGGCCAGCATGACTAAGCTGCTTCTGGTGAACCAGAGCAGCGCACGGAAACGGTGTTTACCTTCCCGCTGGAGCGGTACTGTAATGGTTATATGGGGTTGCTCGTGCGTAAGTTGCCGCCACTCCTGGCTAGGTAGCCTGGTTAAACCTTTCCTGTCTGGACAGCCCTTCACTTCGTGGCTGTTCAGTCGCTAGCAGAATCCGTCAGTGGGCGTTTCTTGAACTTCTTCCAGCAAAGAAGTTCTTTGACGCCAAGTCTACGCCTACTTTCCCTGCGCGGAAGTCTTCTGCGCAGGGTGGGTGTGGGTAGCGGAGGACCTGTGCTCTCCCCGCTAGTCTACAGCGAAGAGTCCTGGAGCCCCCTCTCCGATTCCCCCATCCGCCCCCCTTTATCCCTGGTGTTATGCTGATTTCCTTCCCCAGCCGATGAGTCCCCTCTCTCCCTGCTTGGCCCTTCTCCGGCATCGCTTGGAAGCCCTGCCTCCACTTCTGGCTCCGATGTCAGTTCCCTGACAGGTACCTATTTATCTACTTGCACTTTGAAGTGTTTTCGAACTGCTAGGTTGGCAGGAACAGGGACTGAGCAATGGGAGCTCACCCTGTTGCGGGGATTCGAACCTCCGACCTTCTGATTGGCAAGTCCTAGGCTCTATGGTTTAATCCACAGCACCACCCGCGTCCCTCTAGGGAGACTTTTAAGTGTCTTCAAATGAACAATGCAGCAAGATCAGGGTTGGGAGCACGACCCTCAACTCCAACAGGGTTTTGTTCTGCTACTTCAGGAAAGTTTTTAATATTTGACGTTTTATTGTGTTTTCATTATTCTGCTGGGAGCCGCCCAGAGTGGCTGGGGAAACCCAGCCAGGTGGGTGGGGTATAAATAATAAAAATTATTATTATTATTATTATTATTATTATTATTATTATTATTATTATTATTATTTTACTGTCTGATGAGGGCTAAAGTATGGAGAAGTGCCTCAAAAGAATGTTGAAAAATGGCAGGCTAGTAAACAACAACACACAAAACTAATGACATTTTTTTTTCTTTTTACTTAGTAACATCAAGGTACTTGAGCAAAAAACCTCGTGTTAAATTTGTTGCCATTGTGTTGACAATTAGGATGCGGAGATATAGAACATTTCCAGTGATTAGTGGTCGTTGTTTTTCATTGTATGGTATGGTGTTGTGGGCAAGGGCTAACTGATGAAGACTTATGGGACCTGATTCCAACTCCATAAAAAGACCACCCCCTAATGGCTACTGGAGCTCAGGAGCAGGAATAGCCTATGTTCTACCTTCATATTTAAGAATAGTGTGCAACCTTCCTTCAGATTTCTTTAGGTTGTATCCAATTAATTTCTGCTCTCAGTTGACTCACTGAACCTCAGTTGGTCATGTGCATGAATATCAATGCTTCAATTATCTGAATAGGACTAGTGTTGAGTACAGCCCTTCGTGACCAGCTCTCCTTTCCCCCCTCAGGTCCACGTGAAGACTATGACCCCAAACAACGATTCCCCTGATTAATCTTTCATTGTGTCCTCTCATGGAGCAAAGGCACCGAGTGAAAGAATGCTGACTCTCTTGCAGCTGTACCAAACTTTGCGGGAATTTCTTGCCAATGAACTCAACTTTTCTTCTGCAAATTGTAGTCTGCTCCTTGAGTGTCATTGTCTGCAGTCTCTTTTTATCAAATGCCCATTTTGTTTCATTAATTGTTTGTTCTGAGAGGCTTCCCTGATACTACCACATTACTGGTGTCCAGAGGAGCTATAGTGCAACAAAAGCAGGACAAAAATAAAACACGACATTTGTGATTTCAGTTACAGGATACCTGTATGCACGGCTTCAAAATGAAACGGTGTGACCACCCCAGAACTTTTGCATGTGGAAACAGCATTAAAAGTGGGATTGCGTATGACCACCTCACTAGCACTGTGAGCACAAATCATCATGAATGTGTAATAAAAAGGAAGTCTGAGAGTTACAGGGAAACAGCTACTATAGAGGGGACCTTATGGAATCTGAGTTAATGCCACAATGCCTTTCTACTTTTAGTCAGTCTCCAAGCTATTTTCCTAAACAAAAGTTTCCAATATTAGACCTCTGGGAAGAACCATTTTCTCAGGGAAATTGCTCTTTATGTTCCATATATTTAGAGTACTTTTCCTTGTTGCAAATATAGCAGGAAGAAAACAACGAAATCAGTTTACATTAGCAATAAGAACAATCCATCTATCCTAATTGAAACATATGTATTAATATAAGCAGTTCATTTGTCCAAACAAATATCCAAATAGCACTGATGATAAGATAACATGTTTCAAATATAGAAAGGCAACTGAAAAATGAATTTTGGGTGTATATCCTTCCAACACTGAAATATAAACATATTTTCACAACCATAAGGATCTACTTTTGCTGTCCACATCATCACAGAAATATAAGAATGTGAGAGCACTGGCATATATCAATGATTTTTCCAAAACAATGAATATGCAAACAACAATTTCTGATCAAAACCCACACAATATGCCTCAGAGAGGCATTGTCATGAGCATCTTTCTGAACTTACTTGTTCCTTACCAGACACATCCATTTTTATTTACTCATTCTCAATTTAAACCTAAAGCAACAATACATATAGATGCTAAAGCAACTTTCAGTTGTTTTGAAGACTGGTTTGAACATTGTAACACCCTATTGCATAGGGAACTTAAGCATTTAAGAACTTGAGTGTCCCATTTACAAACATTTATAAACAAGTAGTATGGTTTAACTTTCTGTAAATTTCCAATTATTTCCTCTGTGCTGAAACACTCAAAAGTGCCAGTCCATAAAAAGACACCAAAAGGTGCTGTAATTTAAGATATTGCCATTCAACAGCAGTGGGTAGATGGCACTTGGACCACAATATTAAAAATGATCTGAAAGTATAAGGAATATTTCTATGTACCAAATGGATTCTACTTTCTGACAATTGAATCTATCCCCCTTTCACCTTCCAAAAAGGTATATGCACATGATCTCAAGTTCAAGCCCTCGAATCTGTAGGCAGGGTTAGGAAAGACTCCTGTCTGAAACCCTGGACAGCAGGTAATATCATAGCTTGGGAAGGAGGCCTGACCAATTTCTCCCTATATCAGAAGTCAGGTTATACCTGCTCATGTGCAGTTAAGAGGCAGCAACTATAGACAGAATTCTAAAAAGCCCTTTCCCATTCAGTTTGTTCCAATTTATTTTTTCATAGATCAAAAAAATTACGCACCGATGTTTTAAAGGAGAATCAACAGTAATGCAGGTATATCAATGCTCTTGAAGATACAGGAACACAAATTTCAACCAGATAAGCTTTTGGATCTCAACTGAATTTCACCTTGAGGGTGTTTGAAGTGCAGTGAACTATTAACAGTACAGTGATGTGGTGCTGCTCACCTGACTGGCCATACAGCTCGCTGCTGGATCAGGCCAAAGGTAGCCTAGGTAGTCTAGCATTCTCTTCTCACAGAGGCCAACCAGAAGCCCCAAGGTGGCAAGCCCATTGGTGGGAGGTCCAGGTTGGCTCTGGCAGTGGGCTTGAGGATGTTGATTGTCTGTTATGGGCCATTGGTAGAAAGCCAAACACAGAGGGGTTAAATCTTGACCAGCAGAATATTAAGGTAGATTCTATGGGTCATATTATTGTTGATGAGTTCCAAAATACCAGCAGAAAGGGGATCTACGCTGTTGAAGATGTATGTGGGAAAGCTCTTCTTACACCAGTTGCAATAGCTGCTGGAAGGAAACTGGCACCCAGGATTTTTGACAGGAAAGAAGATTCTCAACCTGACTACACCAACATTCCTACCGTGGTCTTCATTCATCCACCTACTGGAACGGTGGGACAAACAGAAGCGGAAGCTAGAACTACATATGGAAGCGAGAATGTGAAAACCTATACAACTTCTTTTATCATACTTATCATGCTGTAACTAAAAGGAAGACGAAGTGTGTAATGAATCTGGTGTGTGCAGCTAAACATGGGAAGGTAGGCCTTCATATGCAAGAGTTAGGATGTGATGAAATGCTTCAAGGCTTTGCTGTGGCTGTCAAAATGGGAGCAACAAAAGCAGATTTTGACCAGACAGTGGCCACCCACCCAACATCTTCTGAAGAACTCATGCTCACTGGAAGGACATATCGTGAAGCTGAGGCTCCAATACTTTGGCCACCTCATGAGAAAAGAAGGCTCCCTGGAAAACACCATGATGTTGGGGGAAATGGAGGGCACAAGGAGAAGGGGACGACAGAGGACGAGATGGTTGGACAGTGTTCTCCAAGCTACCAGCATGAGTCTGACCAAACTGCGGGAGGCAGTGGAAGACAGGAGTGCCTGGCGTGCTCTGGTCCATGGGGTCACGAAGAGTCGGACACGACTAAACTACTAAACAACAACAACCCCAAACTCACCATCAAATCACACGTCATGGCCAGGGGCACAGCCTGCACCACAAAAATCATCACTCACACCACAAAAATCACAAAAAGGCACTCACCAGCACTGTTAATGTCACCACTGGAATGTTACTATTAGAGCCAGGAGAAGAATGTACGACTATATATTTTACCAAGATATGGTTCATCTTCAAGAAGAGATCAAAAATATGCCAAAGTATTAAAGAGGAGAAAAAATATGAAACTGCTTACATACTGTCAACTAATATCCAGATTCAACAAAGACTGTATGGCAAACAGTTAAATCAGAGAAAAGATAGAACTTGAGTCCATCATAACAGAGGTCTACCTTTTGGGTAAAATTTATAAACTACTGGTATTATGAATTGGAAAAAAAATGTTTAAAATAACTGTAAGCAGATGAAAACCTTAGCAGGATTTTAATAACACTTGTAATGTCGTGAATATTATGGATAATATGGAAAGATATAAAATATGGACTATGAAATAATATGCAGCGGAGAAGGTGGACAATAGGATCCATGGAGACAACCTTTGAGATCAGGATTATAGGCAGTATTTGGCGGAATAAGTTCATGAGCTGAGCAACTTCCACTTCTGCAATGGGACTTGAAAACACTACTTGGGCAGAAGGTGGAATCTTTTAAAATCATGGGTCACCCACAACCAGTAGCATTTGGTGGGGAGAGGCACTTAGCATATATCCCAACGCTGACATCACTGTGGCTTATGAGAATGTAGAGGAGAAAGGAGGTGAGGTTGATGTTGTGTGAACACACTGGCATGAGCACCAGTTTGGCTGCACCGGTGTGTTTGCACTGTGCCAACCTTACTCAACCCTGCCAGCACCAGCAATGTCAGTAATGGGAGGTCATGTAAGGGCCAGGACCTTACCCTGCCGACAGTGCTAGCTGCAACCCAACATGGAAACCCTGTGCATAATCCTACTAAATCTAGTTGGTTTAATAGCAGTATTAGGCTAGTAAGACTTTGTGAGATCTTCCTGAAATCTCTCAAGATCTCATGAGCTCTGTAAGATCTTGCAAGAGCTCAGGGAGATCTCACAAGATCTCACCAGAAACTGCCATGATTCTGTGAAGATTACATCTTGTTGTTGTTGTTTAGTCATGTCTGATTCTTCATGACCCCAGGGACCAGAGCACGCCAGGCACTTCAGCTTCAGGATCTGTCCTTCCAGTGAGCACTCAGGGCTGATTTCCTTAAGAATGGATAGGTTTGATCTTCTTGCAGTCCATGGGACTCTCAAGAGTCTCCTCCAGCACCATAATTCAAAAGCATCAATTCTTCGGTGATCAGCCTTCTTTATGGTCCAGCTCTCGAGTTTGGGGTGACCCAATGCAAAAACCCTGAGGATCCATGAGGATCCATGGTTTGGAACCACATTTTTGGCCCATAGTGTCATCAGGAAGCCATGGATCCGTGTTTTTGTGTGTGGTGCTGGCTGTGCCCATGGACACGCCGTGTGATTTGACAGTGAGTTAGGGGTGGCCCAATGCAAAAAGCGTGAGGATCCATGAGGATCTGTGCTTCAAAACCAAGTTTTTGGGCCACAATGTTGCCAGGAAGCCGTGGGTCCAAGTTTTTTGTGGTGCAGGCTGTGCCCCTGGCTATGATGTGTGATTTGACGGTGAGTTAGGGGTGGCTCAATGCAAAAAGTGTGAGGATCCATGAGGATCTGTGCTTCAAAACCACGTTTTTGGGCCATGGTATGGACAGCAAGCCGTGGATCTGTGATTTTTGTGGTGCGGGCTGTGCCCCTGGCTATGTGCAATTTGCCGGTGATTTAGGGGTGGCCCAATGCAAAAAGTGTGAGGATCCATGCTTTGAAACCACGTTTTTGGGCCATAGAGTTGCCAGGAATCCATGGATCCAAGGTTTTTGAGGTGCAGGCTATGCCCCTGGACATGATATTTGATCTGATGGTGACTTCGGGCTGATCTAGTGCGAAAATCATGAAGATCCTTGAGGATCCGTGTTTTTTAACCATGTTTTTGCTCCATTGCGGCACCACGAAACCGTGCATGCATGATTTTTTTTGGTTCTGCCTACAGACTAAGATGTGGTCTAGAGTATCATGGTGGTTTTATTTTGTTTCAATATAAAAATCGTATGAATTCATGAGGATCCATGCCTTGGATCCATGTTTTTGTGGTGCTGCAGTGCTGTAGGCGTGCCTTCCAGATGTGATTTGACACTGGATTTGTTGGAGTTATTTTTTTAAACAGTGGAGGATCCATGAGGATCCGTGTAGATCCGCCTTTAACCCAGTCCCGTAAAAGTGCAAAGGATTTCTGAGCTTGTTCCTCCTCCCTTCTTCCTTCCTATATTTAAGCACATCGTTATGTCATCCGCACATGCGGAACCTGGGAATCACCTAGCCCTACTCAGAGGTAGGTTAAGAGCACAAGCTTGTGCATGCCTACTCGGAAGTAAGTCCCATTAACGGGGAACTACTCCCCCATCCCGGTGAGTGTAGGATTACAGCCTAAACGGCGGATTTCCCCCCACCCCAACCGGTTTTTTCAGGCATGCTAAAATGGAAGGTTTGGGCACTGATATCAATTGTGGAAGCATCCGCAGCAGACGGTGCTCGCTCTAGATCTATGCAGAGAACCCGGCGCCGCGATGGGATCCCGGATGCGTGGGGGGGCAACGCACGGAAGATTTCTCATTGGACGCCGAGAAAGCGGAGAAGGACCCATTAGATTGAACTACAGCTCCCAGATTGCTCTCCGCGGCCACTCAAGGCTGTGTAAAAGTGACACAACCCTCCTGTTATGCAAAGCAAGGGAAGGCTCAGAACTACGTTTCCCAGAGGGCACCGGCTGTGTACAAAGATGTCTCTGGCCTTGGACAGGGGATCTGTTTGCACAGAACAGAACGACAGAGACTGACAGGTGTGCGGACACCTGGATGAGGTCTGTTTGGAGAGCCTCCGGAGGTAAGTTTGGACCTGGAGAAAGAGGGGCTGTAAATAACGGGGGCTCGGTTTGCATAGTATCCGGTTCTAAGGGCGGAAAACTGACGGGTCTTTTCGTTTTCAGTTTTGGATGAAAGCAAAATCAGGTTGTGGCTCAGGCAGGGCGCGGGCGCGGGTTTTACGCATTACAGAGCTGTGCTAGAGAATCTTGTGCATATGCATGGTGGAATATAAACTCTGTTTTCGTACTGGTGATTACAGACCCTCTAAGTTCCCCTATTTTCCAGGGACGTTGCTGATTTACAGAAGCTGTCCCAATTTCTGATTTGATCTGGGAATATCCCACTTTTCCTTAGGATGTCCCTCTTTTCATTGGAGAAATGTTGGAGGCTAAGAAGTTATCCAACCCCCAAGCCGCCTGAAGGCAATTCTGTATATATATATTTAATGTTTTATTATGTTTTTATATATGTTCAAAGCTGCCCAGAGTGGCTGGGGAAACCCAGTAAGATGTGTGGGGTATAAATAGTAAAATTATCATTTTGGAATGGGATGTCCCTATTTTCTTCGGAGAAATGTTAAAGGGTATGTGATTATATATAAACCAACTTACCTGGGGATAAGCACCCCTGAACACAGTGAGCTTTACTTCTCAGTAAACACAGAAGTACATTGTTAGTAGCTATAATCCAACTCAAGATTGATTGTGCCCCCCCCTTTTAAAATAGTGGATGAAGTTAAAACAGTGCTGCAAAAAACTAATGGTATATCTTATTGTACATGTGGACAATGAAAAATGTTATTCATTTAGTACTGCTAAGAAAATACGATATGCTCCTTTTGTGAAATGGAGGTATCAGATAAAGAAACTTAATAAAGATTTAACAAGTAAAATGCAAATGGTTGCAGGTTCAGTTTCCAGAATCTCCCAGCTAGGGCTGGAAGAGACCCTTGCCTGAAAGAACCGAGAGCTGCTGCCAGTCGGTGTCGACAATATTGGGTTTCCATTCTTCCTATGTATCTTTGTTATACCTGAATACTATGCAAGAGAAACTACTTAAACAAGTGATAAACCTTGCAGATCTAGGCACCACAACTTCTAAAATTTCATTCTTCTGTGACACAGATTCACTGGTGGTTTTCAGACTGTGCTGTAGGAAACCATAGGATTTCTCAAAAACTTTTAAGGATTTTTTTTCAATAAGGAAGATCAGTAATAAGAGACAAGCTTCCCTGAAAGGCTCCAACAACCTGCCGCCATAAGAAAATCTTAAGTGTTGGGGTGTGTGTGTGACTATTTTGCTCACACAAGTTTATGGTGAAACCCAATAGGCCCTGTAAATACCGTGAGCTCTAATTTGCATCCCAGAATGTATTTCAGTCTCCTCTACAATATTTTTGGGGACCTGGGGCTCCATAGCAGACAAGTTGATGCTGTAGATATTTCCTAAATGTTAAGAAAGGCTGAAAATCACTGGTATATTCCAGGAGGGGTACAATTCAATAGTGTCTCACCAAAGGCTGAACTGTTGAAATGCTAAGAGTTGAATACATATATGCTTGTGTGTGGAATTGGGATTTTAATCCACTTTTTGTGATGACGACTCTGAGATGACGGATGGGTTGGTATTCCTGTTTAACATGGAACTAAATATTGGCCTGTGTATTTTCTCTGTCCATGGATTGAAATCTTTTCAGGAGAGCATTGGTCCAAGTACATGTTTACTCAGAAGTCCAGCTGAGTTCAAATGGGTCTTATTCACTGAGGCAGCAGCGCTATGCAGCCTTGACAGAAAGTGCTGTTGACTTCGGCCGCTTAGTACTTGAGTTAATATTGGCTTTTATTTATTTTCTACAAAGGGGATGCAACCGAATAATGCAGAGGATATATATGTGTGTGTGTCTTCTCTAGACTGGAATCATCGTAGGATTGCAAGCCATCTGATTATTAATTTCCCTGTCACCTTTTTACAAATATTTACCACAGCTTTCAAAATAAAAGGGCAATGTAGTTCTCAGGTTTGGCTTGTTGGCACTGGGTAGAGGAATAAATATTTCAACAGGGCGAACCTTATGGATGTGTGTTTTAAGACAACCTGTAAAAAAGAGCAAAGCAAAAAGCAAACGAGCCACACACTGAGATGCTCTTAATTTTTATTTTCATTTGTCAAAGCAGGTCTGTGAGAGACTGAGCAGGGGCGTCTCCATAGCAACGCTGCATTCCCCCCCCCCCCTGAGGAGCTTCCCGCTTCCGTCTCCTCCTCCATTACTGCGCTTGCTCTTTACCTCGGGGAAAGGAGTGGAGGGGTGAGAATCCGCGGAAGGGCGCATGCGCGTCTCCGTCAAACCCAAGCCGGCCGTCTCGCTCCTTGTAATCCGGAGAGAGAGGCGGGAGGGGGTGCCCGGTGCGCCGCGCCTGCGCAGTGGCTTCCCGGTCGGCGCTGCCCAAGGAGCTTGTTATTCAGCTCAGTCAGCCTTTTCGGGCAGCTGCTTGTCAATTGCTTGGGTCGGGTCAGTAGCCGCCGCCGCCACGGACTCCGAGCGCCCTAGGCCGGCAAGTATCGAAGACCCCGTATGTGTGTGTGTGAGTGTGGCTTGCGACACACCTTTACCCTCCTCCGCCTTCCCTCTTCTGGGGCTCCCCCCTCCCCGGTCCCTCTTTTCCTAGTTGCAAGCCTAGATTGGGTCGGACCCTCGATCCGCTTCCTCCATGCCTGTCTCCTACCCACCCAGCAATATCCACCTACCATTTCCCTTTTGGGCAACCTCACACCTTTTTCCTATTCATAATCTTAATCATAATAATTTTATTATTTATACCCCGCTCCTCTGGGGTATAATAAATTACCTCGTCCTTAGAAACACTCTCTCTAATAATTGCATGCAATTGTGACTCTTCTTTTCGTTTGCTTTAATAACATAATACCACCCTTTTTATTTGTGCTCGCCATCCCATCTCTTCTCCCTGGTCTGCAATACATAACCTCAGATCTTTCCCCATTATATAAACCTTACACTCCTCCTCCAGTTTGTTGCTCTGGCACCTTCTCTCTGTTTGCTCTGACAGGCATCCTTCTGTCTTTTTCTGTTTTGGAGGACCACAAAACACACACCCTTCAAACCTTTTGTTTCTATTCCCATGTACACCCAAACCCTTTAAATCTTGCATCTGTCCCTGCAATTCAGCACTGCTGCACCCAGTTCTTCTTATCTGCCGTGCTTGAGATGCCCCTTTTCTCTCTAACTAATTTAGCTTCATCGCTGGACTCTTACCCTCTTTTTGCTTCATCCCCACACTCCATTTCCATCTTTTTCTGGGTGTTTCTGAGATCAATTCTCTGTTGAAGTGTGCAGCTTTATTTTCTCATGAAATGACCTAAATTGCCATTTTGAGGTGGAGTGGCTGTTCGTTGGCAGAATGGTGCTAAAGGTGGAAGATGGGGTGCATATCACTGCTGATTGTTTTATGATTTTCTGAAACTAGCACCTATTTGTATATATTGTCTAATTTATAAGTCCCACCCTCCACCACATGGTTCCAGAGTGGCCTATTTGCCCTGTGTGAAATCTGAGCTTCTGACAGCAGCAATGAGACTGAGTGCGATCCTAACCATATATACTCAGAAGTAAGTCCTGTTGAAATCAGTGGGACTTACTCCCAGGTAAGTGTGGCTAGGATTTTAGCCTGAACCAGGAAGTCCCTGGTTCAAGTATTGCCAAAGCCACAAATTTGTTACATGGGCTTGGTTCTCTCAGCCCATCATGGCTAATACGGGAAAAATAATACCGACGTACAAGACAGGACTAATGTAAGGATTACTAAGAAAATTTCTTCAGCTTTTTTTTAAAGTATGATATGAATGGTCAATGTTATCATTAAACTGAAGTGTAGCTTTAATATTGTAGGTTGTGTTGTGTACATTATTTTAGCTGGAGCACTCGGCAACTTGCTAGGAACAGCACAAATTCTTTTTTGGCAAGAGGATGAATGGATAGTGAGATCAACACAGTAATTTTGTTCTCAAGTAGGATGATTCAGTGAGCTGTGCTTGCATATTGTAGTCCCTAGGGTGGTGCTAGGCAGTATTTCATATACCAGAGATGGACAAACACTTGTTTCAGACTGAATAGCTTTTGTTAGGAAGAGTTAATGCTCATTAGTGAGGACCTGTGAGACCCTATAATACATAATTATGCTTTGCATCTAACTATCAAAGCTCCTTGCAGTGGTAAGGAAGTAGTGCTATCCTTGTTTAAAATGTGAACAAGCTGGGGCTTAATTTGGAAGGGATTTTAGTTGCCATTCAATATGTGCGTATTCAGAGCTATGCTCACTAAACTTCATGGAATTGCTGTATATGTATGGGACTCTAAGGCCAAATTTATACCGCTCATTTTAAACCAGTTTGAAATGGGTGTAATGAACCCAGATTCTCCAGTGGGGTTGTGGGAACAGTAGTTTTATGAGAATGAAAAACTTATTTGCTAACAGATTCTTTGTACCTTCATAGAACTATGCTTCCCATGGGCTCTGGATAGGAGCCTTCAGCTAACTGTGTGTAAAACTGATTTCAGTCTGTAGTAGTGCAGACATACCCTAAAGAGAAACTTTCTAATGACATAGAGGTTCTATATCTAATTGTTCACTTTGGAGTGACTGCGCCATTAGTGTGGTCTAACTAGTCTAAACCTGTGCTGAGCAAATGAAACACAA
Organism: Podarcis melisellensis; assembly: GCF_964234715.1. Lineage (NCBI taxonomy): Eukaryota > Metazoa > Chordata > Lepidosauria > Squamata > Lacertidae > Podarcis > Podarcis melisellensis. The sequence continues at coordinate 13,368,747 of NC_138532.1, read as the reverse complement.
AAGAAAGCACACACACACATTCTGCTCTGAACAGGAACGTGTGCTTTCCTGACACTCCTTCTAATTACCTTTTGCTGAATGCTGGAGGCAAAATGTGTATATGAAGGCATATATTAATACGGAACTTGAGAATCCAATGCAAGACTAGGAACAATATGATTTTGTTCAAGATGAGTCACAAATAGTTTCTTTATAAATGCCAGTTGTTTGCTTTTCTATTTTCTTTATCTACAAAAATTGCTAAGTAGAATGATTTCACTGATGGAGATCACGGTGGTTGTCATTTAAAATAAGGTATAACTTGCTAGAATGGTGGCTCTTATGTACTTGAACTACAATGGAAATAACATTTCACACAGAGCTGATCTGACTCTTTAGGTAATTCCTGAATTGACGGTAGTTCCAGTGATTTCAGAAGCTTGGTAGTTTTTCATTATGCCAAACCACACAAACTATAGTTTGAAAACAATGTTTTCTGATGCTAGCTTTCCAGCCAACCCCAAAAGATGGTTTGTCAATTCAGACACCACACTAAAATACATTTGACACAGCATTGTTAGCTGTGTTTGGATGCCTGGATTCAGCCTTAGTCTAAATATTAAAAAATGCATTTATTCACAATTAGCCCAGATTACATTTCCAGCGGTGCTCCTCTATCCGCTCCCCTCCCCCTTGATTCACTGTCTGCTGTCTAAATGTAGATTGTAGATTACTTGGGGCAGAGAGCTTTCTTTTTTTGACACCATTTTGTCAAGTGAGATGTACAGTGAGCATGCTGTGTGAAGAAGCAGCACAAGGAGCGTACAACACTGACAAATTAGAACCTTACATTTTATTCAAATTTCATGCGCACTAGAATCAATTGCTTAGCCATTTTGAATATGGAAGACTTTTATTTCCTTTTAAGTGTTCGCTAATTACAGACATCCGTTTATCATTTGTTGGCTTCAGGTTTATTTTCCTCAAAGAGCTTTTTCCGCTGTGTAATGGGATCGCCATACACTTTGCCACCTTCTGCACTCACAATAAATATTCTTCGTGGTTAGGTTTGGTCACTATTTTAGCCTTAAAAGTGCAAGGACATCTATGAAGCATTGCTTTGTTTTATATTATGTGTGTAATTTCATAGCTGAGAAAGCGGAGATTCAGAATAAGTATGTGAAATACACTTTTTAGGGTGTGTCTGTTTTGTGACTCTTTACTTCCCTGCCTCCTTGGAACATATGTATTATTTTTTGGATGAAGGTAAAGAGTGATGTAGAGATAAAGGGAGATTTGGAGAGTTGGGTTAAAGGACGCAGATGGTTTGGACTGGTTTAGCATGTGGAGGAGGGAACTACATGCAGGCATTAATTCCCCACCTATGATGGAAACCACCTCCTGTAATTCTGTCAACATGCTTCACCTCACCTCACCCCACACCCAAACCACAACAGCTGAATGCTTGGGCAGTGTGTGAATGCCCAATTACTTGTGGTTGTTACGGCAGCTGGAATGTTTTGCAGAATCTTTGACATTATTATTTGAGTGTAGGTTGCAAGCAGCAAAGTTAGAAATCATCTCAGAACTTCATACAAACCAGAGATCCCATTATTACTGATATAGTCTTGGAAGTTGGAACACTTTTAAACATCTGTTATGCACTGCAGCTGTAAAGGTAAAGGGACTCCTGACCATTAGGTCCAGTCGTGACCGACTCTGGGGTTGCAGTGCTCATCTCGCTTTATTGGCCGAGGGAGCCGGCATACAGCTTCCGGGTCATGTGGCCAGCATGACTAAGCTGCTTCTGGCGAACCAGAGCAGTGCATGGAAACGCCGTTTACCTTTCCGCCGGAGCGGTACCTATCTATCTACTTGCACTTTGATGTGCTTTCAAACTGCTAGGTTGGCAGGAGCAGGGACCGAGCAACGGGAGCTCACCCCGTTGCGGGGATTCGAACCGCCGACCTTCTGATTGGCAAGTCCTAGGCTCTGTGGTTTAACCCACAGCACCACCCGCGTCACTGCACTGCATCTGAGAATGATTCAAATGAACACAACTGTTTTATTTATAATCCATCACAAGTGTGTTTTGTTTCTTCAGTAATGGCAATCTCTGCTTTTCTCTCTCCTATAAGGCTCGACCAGTTTTCCACCTCTTCACAATGAGACAGTTCTGGCTTCACTTCTTCCCTTCACCCTGTAGTTGATAGTTCTAGATGTGGAGGCAATGCTGGAGTAGAGATGGCAGACAGTGTCAAGATCTTCCTTAATGATCTCATCAGGGTAAGTCTTTCCTTTTTATTATGGCCATCTATTTTTAAAGTGTGTTTATAGGCTAAAATTTGATTCCAGTTGGATATTAAGATTTGTGGGTTCTAGTTTTCTAAGGTGCCAAGCAAGCCTCTTTCTCTCAGGCAGCACAAGCAAGGAGAGGGCTCAGACCCTCCATGGCTATTTCCATCTGGAGTTGCATTTTTGGTGGGCAATAAATGTGATGGTAGAGTAAAATCGTTCTTAAAGCAAATTTCCTTGGGGTCTGATTATGAAGGGCTATGCGAGCTGATAATAGGATTGTTCATACAGCCATGGTATGGTGCTATAAGATTAGGCTATCTGGTGTACCCTTTACCCTTCTTACACACTCTACTTATTTAGCTCCTGGTTTGTGGCAAACCATACGTCTGAACTGGAAAACTGGTTTACACTTGCCCTCAGAATTTGATTGTGGAAACCTGGCTTGAAAATCAAGAGCAAACCGCAGTGTAATACCCAATGTAATACACAGTGTAATATACCCCTCCAGATATTGCTGGTCTCTAAGTCCCATCTCTAACCTTGTGGAAGATGGGCGGGCATGAATTTGAGACTTCATTTTGCTTTTTCCAATCTTGTCTCCAATTATGATTCCATTTACCTTGTTGCTCAAGCATCTTTGGTTCCTTTCTACTTGATTCAATCAGCTTTCCCATCTTCCTCTATACCACTGTCATACTCCGACTGTTTTCTATTCTTTTTAGGGTTTTTTTTTGTCTGTACTCTTATTTCACACTTTGCAACAACCAAATGTGCTTCACACTGACCTTCCCGAATTTCATCTTGATATAGTTATCTCTGTGCAGCATTCTGCTACCAGTATTAACCCCCTTGCCAGCTATTTTGATCTCATTTAACCACTCCTCCGTTGGTTTTTTGTTTCGTTTTTTTGCATCCAGTCTATGTTTTCTGCTCTTATTTGGGAACTTCTAGAGGCAGCGTTTTGTATGCCATAAGAGTTCTGAAGTGTAACAGTTTACACAAGTTTGGGGGTGTTGATCCCTAAGCCAGCTGTTGATGGTTCAGGTATAGTGGTATCTCAGGTTAAGTACTTAATTCGTTCCGGAGGTCCGTTCTTAACCTGAAACTGTTCTTAACCTGAAGCAACACTTTAGCTAATGGGGCCTCCTGCTGCTGCTGCACCACCGGAGCACGATTTCTGTTCTCATCCTAAAGCGAAGTTCTTAACCCAAAGTACTATTTCTGGGTTAGCGGAGTCTGTAACCTGAAGTGTATGTAACCTGAGGTAGCACTGTATTGCCTAGGTTGATTCTGCTAAACTAATACAACTACCTTTGCAGGAAAACAAGAACTAACTCTAAACCCCTTTGCATAGGATGTACCTCTTGAGCGGCTTCCTAGTTTGGCACTATCATTCCCATTGGCAGGGAGATTTAGAAATGCTCATAAGTAGCTCTTCATGGTTCTGTCACAGCTTATCTTTTATCCCTCATTTTCCATCAAGCCCTTCCTTTCATCCTCTGTTCTTTATTCATTCTACAATCCCTTATTCTTAAAACCAGCTCTGCCTCTTACTCTTGGAACTCCTTCCCAGACAATGCCCACAATACTGTTTCAGTTTCTGTGTTCGGATCTGTTCTTAATAGCAGATTCTTCTCTCTCACAGTCCTAAGCATTCTAGATTTTTTACTCCCCCCCTCCTTTGTTGCTTTCCCTACCCTCTCACATCACGGTCTTGCAACCCAATCATGTGCATCTTTTCTCAAAAGGAAGGCCTACCTAATTTAATCAGACTTAGGACTCGGCTACATTAGTAAAGAAAAAGCGTTTTATATGTGTTATAGCACTGTGCAGTCTGGCCCGCCACAAGGTCTGAGGGACGGTGAACTGGCCCCCTCCATAAAATGTTTGCTGACCCCTGGACTACACAAATCTTTGAAGGAGTAATAGTTTGCCAAAAGAGAAAACAAACTACCCTCTGATGTCATTTTCTCTGAGTCCCTGGAACATTTAATCATTTTATTCTAGGTCACTGGGTAGCTAATACTAGGTGTTGCTCATGGATTGATCTTTGGCTAAAATTGAGAGTGCTGGAGCTCCTGCTTGGCTAGAAAGCCATTGGCAGACACCCAGGCTTGTCTTTTGAGAAAATATTAGATGGAGAAAGAAAATGTAATGCAAGTATCTGAGTTGTCCCAAACACTTGAGCTGTGGTTTGCCATATAGTACCATGGACTATGTGTGTACGTTGATTCCATTATTGCAGTATGCAGCTGTAAGATTTGGCATTAGGCTTGTCATACAGCATCCTGAAAACAAAATCTGTCTTACGTTGTCATGTTTCTAGACCTCTAGCTTGGAAATAAGTTCAAAAATGTGTAGATAATGTTTGACTGAAGTTTCAGAAATCCAGCAGGCGTTGCAATAGGCTTTCTAGTAGCTGGAGTTGCCTATTTATGTGTAAATTCTCATGGTTTAGTTGTCCCACTCCAAGTAGGTTTCCCTGAGTAAACCTTCATTTCAGACTCTTTCTTTCCTCTACTGGAATTTGGTCAATAAGATGGGAAGAGGGTATGGCTCATCTTTGAGCTGGCAGAGCAAGTGAGTCTTTCCCTTTCTTCTTCCTAAATTCATCCTGTAGTTCATAAATCAGAGTTGTCACAAAGTTATAGATTAATCTGTAAAACTCACCTATTCAGTTTTCCCTCCACAGTTTCCCCAAAACTTACTGAATTTGGGCCTAATTACAGTTGTACCTTGGAAGTTGAATGAAATCCGTTCCGGAAATCCGTTCGACTTCTAGAATGTTTGGAAACCAAGGCACAGCTTCTGATTGGCTGCAGTAAACTCCTACAGCCAATCAGAAGCCCTGGTACCTGCACTGGACGTTCGGGTTCCAAAGAACGTTCACAAACCGGAACAATCATTTCTGGGTTTGCGGCATTCGGGAGCCAAAACGTTCAAGTCGCAAGGCGTTTGACTTCCAAGATACGGCTGCATTTTGTCTCTCTCTCCCTCTTTGTTTAGGGAATTAAAGACTCCATATGGGGGATCTGGACAATCTCCAAGTTGGATGCTCGAATCCAGCAGAAAAGGGAAGAGCAGCGAAAAAGAAGAGCAAGCAGTGTGCTTGCCCAGCGAAGAGCACAGAGTGAAGAGAGGAAGCAGGAGAAGTGAGTTTGGGAGGGTTTGTTCGCGCTTCCACTTTCAATATACAAAGATAAGAAATATTTTACAAACCAAAGTAGGAATGCCTACTTTGATATGCCTACTATGCCTAGTGTGATAACGGCACTGTGGGATATATAGAAGTTGGAACCGTGTATTTTATACATGCAGATCCTACTTACCAAACACAATGTTTTCCATGGAGATCGTTTGTTAGGCGAGTGTTTGCACAACGAGTCTGTGATTTCCATTATTTCCTATGGAAATATTTCTCAGCCCCCCCTCGCCGCTTTTTCAGTGGTTTCTTCCTGAAGTGGCTGCAACCAAAGGAAAAAAAAAACCAATTTACCCTATCTCTCCTGCTCTCCGATTCACCCAATCCCTATCCCCACCTCCATGGTTTCTGCCTGAACATTTCTACCGACAAGGAAAAAAAACACAGAAGGAAGAAAACTGGCTGTTCAGATAAGTGAATCTATGGAGTGTATATGGACTTGGGCATAATGTATGGATAAGTGAATTTTTGGGAAGTGAGTGTGTGGATAGCAGGACCTGTGTGTATTTCTAAATATGGTGGGCTTTTGGAAAAAGAGAATTAAAAAGTAGATTTATTATTCTACTCGGAAATGGGTGTCTTGGTGGTCTCCCATCCATGGAACTGATCTGGTCCACATCTGCTCAGTTTCAGCATCTAAAGTTATCAAACCAACCACTAGGTTGTGGATAAGTGGGAATTTGACAAGAGTAATTTAAGGTATTTATTCTGGTTTTTTCCCTGTTTGAGAGAGAATTGGGCAGAATGTACATTCACATCGTCACTTTTCGGAAGCTCTCACACATTCCCCTTGTTTCTCTCTAGCGAGCCCCGGATAGTAAGCCGAATAGTTCAGTGTTGTGCATGGAATGGCGGTGTATTCTGGGTTAGTATATTTTTGTTGTTTTAAACATCTGAACATTACTGAAATGATTGTGTACATGTTTGCTGGCTTGCATGCAGGAATCTTTCAAATCGTGGAGCAAACCAATAAGTGACTTAAATCTTCCGTGTTAGATTGGTTTGCCAATGTTTTACTATCTCAAATCAGATTTTATTTTTTCAGAGGGTTCCTGAAAAAGGGATATGGATATGCAGCCTACTTAATTCTTCTGCTGCTTTGTTGCCAGTAATCATTGCCAGCTGCCTTCTGGCCTGCCCACAAAATGTCTATGAGCCACCGGAATGTCTAGACTTACATTTTTGGGGAATCGTTGCCTTCATAAACCAGTCCTTTCATTTGTGAGCCTATTTCTCAAACCTCAAAAACTTCTGCACATTCAGATCTAGAAGTGGTCTTGGGAAGAACGCCACTGAACTGAATTGTGTGTTAGAGCCAGCTCAGTCTTCTGACCTTGTGATTAGTATAGTGGATGTTCACAGCCTTGATTACCAGTATTTATTGTGGGTTTTAAATTTCCATTTAGAGTGTGTCTTGGCTGGTGAAGTTTTAGTATGGAAGCACTAAAAAGGAACCCATCTAATATGGATTTTGGCTGTATTTAGAGGAAAAGCCAGAATGCTACTCCAGGTGTTCTTTTGTTTTAATAGAGCTTCTAGCTCTTTCTCTGCTGTGTGCATGCAGACATATTAAAGTGCATAGGCAATGCAAGCTTAAGTGATCAGGGGGCAGAATTTGGGGACTATGGCAACAACCATTCCCCCCCCCCCCCAATGGCAGCCGTCTCTGTAACTGCCTCTCCTCAAAACAGGGGTGGGGGACCTTTTGGCTCTTTCCTGAAGTTGCTGAATTACAACTCCCATCATCCCTGGCCATTGGCCACACTTGTTGGGGCAGATTGGAGCTGTGGTTCAATAACTTCTGGAAGGCCAAAAGTTCCCTGCAACTTCCTTAACAACAACAAACAAGTTGTTCAAAGTGCTTCAGATCCCAAAATTAGCCAATATGATTCCTTCCAGATGTTTAGCACTATAAGGTGCATCAGGCCCAGTCTGCATGGCCATTGACCAGAGATGATAGGAGAGTTGTAGTCTAAATCTGGATTGCACCACATGAAATGTCTACTGTAGGTTCCATGTCTGGTCCTTCCTTGATAGTTAGGCTGTAGTGTTGATGGTCTAGCTTTATGCAACTCCATCTGCGTCCTTCATAATTCAGAGCGGATTAGCATATGCCTGTAGAATTCCCAACGTCTGTCGCTTTATGCTGTTCTCCACATACATAGAGATGCAAGTGCAAGGGGTTACTTTCTGATAGTGTTTGCTAAGGTGCATGGGCAATACTTTGTGTGTGTCGTCTTGTGCACCTGTCTGAATGTGGAGAAGAATAATACACACCTGGAGGAAACTGTAGACTTTGAAAGGGTAAACTAATTTGCAAATATACCGTATTGGCCTGAATATAAGCTTCACTTTTTTTCCAAATTCCGACCACGCAAAGTTAAAGTGTGGCTTAAATTCGCGACCTTACAAAAATTCACGACCTTACAAAAACGATATCGCTGCTGAAACAGACATATGGTAAAACGGAACAAAAAAATGTTTTCTTGCCGATTTATGAGCTTGAGACTGTTCATTTGCCATTTATGGGTGTGCCTGCAGAATTGTAGAAAATGAATAGCGATTTGTGATTTTAGCGATTGTACGATAACTTTTGCAGGCTTGCAAGACTGAAGGCTTAAATTGACACGGAGTTACAAGTCTACCAACTGCAGCGATTTTCAGCCTGTAACCCAATTTTAAGGGAGCGGCTTATATTTATTCGGGCATTGTCTTTTTTTCTCTCTCCCCCCCCCCCTTGAATTTTAAATGTGTGGCTTATTCACGGGTGCAGCTTATATTCAGGCCAATATGGTACTGGAGATTTCGGAATTATGGCTAAATTGTAGAACGGAGCATGTCTATATAAACATGTTAAATGGTACTGATTTCCTTCTTTGCTTCTTCTTAGCTTAGTCTCCTCTTGTTCTATCAGGTATTTATACCTGTACTTCAGTCAGCCACAGCACAAATAATCGGTAAGTATTAGAAGTGCCTTTTATTAGCTGCACCTGGTATGACAACTTTAACTGTTGACCACAGTAGTGCAGGCATTGGTGACTTCAATATTGAATTACTGCAATGTCCTCAGTGTGGGGCTTCCCTGCTGCTTGACCTAGAAACTTCAGCTGGTGTAGAAGGCTGCAGCATGCTTGCTGATGGGAGTGAGACCCTATCAGCATATATCCTCTGCTCAGAGATCTGCTGTGGTTTCCTATTGGTATCAGGCTTTCCTGTACAGTTCATTGGTGCCTGCAGAAAACATTCTTGTTTAGGCAAGCCTAGCCTGGCAAGTAAATCTTGATACGTTTTTGATCTTTTTTTCTGTTAATTTTAGTTGCCTTTAAATGTTTTAAACTGTTTTATTGATAATTTTAACATTTCTTGTAAACCCATTGGAGGTTTCGCTACAATCAAGTGGTGTATATAAATAAATAAATTTTGATGGAGCTGTTTATGAGTTCCATCTGGTACACAGGCTGAGACCCTACCTGCCCGCGGACTGTCTCGCCAGAGTGGTGCATGCTCTAGTTATCTCTCGCTTGGACTACTGCAATGTGCTCTATGTGGGGCTACCTTTGAAGGTGACCCGGAAACTACAATTAATCCAGAATGTGGCAGCTAGACTGGTGACTGGGAGCAGCTGCCAAGACCATATAACACCGGTCTTGAAAGACCTACACTGGCTCCCAGTATGTTTCCGAGCACAATTCAAAGTGTTCGTGCTGACCTTTAAAGCCCTAAACGGCCTCAGTCCAGTATACCTGAAGGAGCGTCTCCACTTCCATCGTTCTGACTGGATACTGAGGTCCAGCGGCGAGGGCCTTCTGGCGGTTCCCTCGCTGCGAGAAGCCAAGTTACAGGGAACCAGGCAGAGGGCCTTCTCGGTAGTGGCGCCCGCCCTGTGGAACGGCCTCCCACCAGATGCCAAAGAGAAAAATAACTACCAAACTTTTAGAAGACATCTAAAGGCAGCCCTGTTTAGGGAAGCTTAACCTAATGTTTAATAGGTTATTGTATTTTAGTGTTTTGTTGGAAGCCGCCCAGAGTGGCTGGGGGGACCCAGCCAGATGGGTGGGGTATAAATAATAAATAATATTAAATAAATAAATAAATAAATAACTGCCAGGAGACAATTGCTCGCATCTTGGTTAGCCAGTCATCAACTCATGGCAACATGAACCGTGTGCACAAGGGACCTTGGACTTGTTTCAGCTACTAGCCTTGCATGCCAAACCTCTTTGGAAACCGATGGGAATCTTCAAAAATAATTGGGAACCTGGTATACAGGGGTCTGGCATTCAAAAGCGGGCTGGGTGGGAACTGCTAGCTTTTCCCATCTCCTTCAGTGCACCTACAGTAGCTTTTTTTGGCTCCTGTCACAAGCCTTGTAGAATTCACAGTACTTTGGTCCCAGACATTTGTGTGGCTGATTTTTGTATCTTTGTCTCTGGAAGGTGACCCCTCCTTACACGGTGATGTCTGGTCCTGGCTGGAATTTATCCTCACCTCCATCTTCAGTGCCCTTTGGGTTCTTCCCCTCTTTGTGCTGAGTAAAGTTGTCAATGCCATCTGGTTTCAGGTAGGTGACCTTGCCAGGAAGATGTTGCTCCCTTTTGTGCAATGCTTGTCAATTGAGGATTTCAGTACTTGTCTCACTAACACCAAAGTCTTGTACAGTCATATCTCGGGTTAAATATGCTTCAGGTTGAGCGTTTTCTGGTTACGCTCTGTGGCGACCCAGAAGTAATGGAACACGTTACTTCCGGGTTTTGCCGCTCGCGCATGCGCAGATGCTCAAAATGACGTCACATGCATGTGCAGATGCAGCGAATAGTGACATGTGTACGTGCAGACGCGGGTTGCGTTTGCTTCAGGATGCGAATGGGGCTCCTGAACGGATCCCGTTCGCATCCAGAGGTACCACTGTACTAATTTATTCAGAAATAAGAACACTATATTCATTGGTGCTTATTCTCTTGTAAGTACATTTAGGATTGTAGCTTAAGGGTGTATCTCATTTGGCTGGTCCATATCTATTTATATCTGTATATCCATACACACAGGGACACGGGTGGTGCTGTGGGTTAAACCACAGAGCCTAGGACTTGCTGATAAGAAGGTCGGCGGTTTGAATCCCTGTGACGGGGTGAGCTCCCATTGCTCGGTCCCTGCTCCTGCCAACCTAGCAGTTCGAAAACACATCAAAGTGCAAGTAGATAAATAGGTACCGCTCTGGCGGGAAGGTAAACGGCGTCTCCGTGCACTGCTCTGGTTCGCCAGAAGCGGCTTAGTCATGCTGGCCACATGACCCGGAAGCTGTATGCCAGCTCCCTCGGCCAATAAAGCAAGATGAGCGTCGTAACCCCAGAGTCGGCCATGACTGGACCCAATGGTCAGGGGTCTCCTTACTTTTATCCACACACACAAACTACACACACGAACACACACACAATGCATGCAATCAGACACACTTGGATATGCACACATACATCCAGTAATTTTAAGGTCGCTCCCCCTAAGTCTGCTGTTCCAGCTTGGTCCCCTTTCGGTGTGCATATTGCAAATTAAGCAGTATGTAAAGTGAAAATGGATGCATGTCTGATTATGTACCAATGATGTGCACCTCATGATTGGTTGTGAGCGGCCTGGAGGAGGGTTGGATCTCATCAGTTTCCAAAGCGGAACAAAGTAAAGTGATGGTATTAGGAGAATTCTATTACTGCCCTTACTGCCACCTGTTTTGAGTGGTGTATTGAAAGCTTTCATATTTCATTTCATTTTTTAAGGAAGGGAAACAGCACCTTGGAAGTTAAAGCAGCTGTGTTAAAATGCAGGACAGTAACAAATGCTACTGACTCTTACCTTAGGAAGAACATGAATGAAATCCTTGGCTTTCTGATGAGATATTCTGTGTTTTCTTTTAAAACAAACAACTACAGATGTTTTACCCGAGATGGTTTATATTTACTATGCCTGTTTTTGTTCCTTGTAAAAGCTGTATTGTGATGACATTGTCCTGTAGTAGTGAGAGGATTAAATATTGTCTTAAGAAATCAGTTTTGCAAAAACATTTCCCTGTGTTTCAGGACATTGCTGATCTGGCTTTCGAGGTGTCGGGAAGAAAGCCCCAGCCTTTCCCCAGCGTCAGTAAAATCATTGCTGACATGCTGTTTAATCTCTTACTGCAAGCTCTTTTCCTCATCCAGGTAAGAGCAAGGAAGGCCTGGCATCTCTTAACAACAACCCAGTTACTTAGTACCATCAGTATATGCAAATGTCTGGCAAATTTAAGACTAAATAGAACTTTTAGTTTCAGAAATATTGGAACTCACAAGTGGAGAATACTTTTGTTTTTATGAATCTTTTATTTGTAAAGGGAATATTTGTATGAGTTAATGCTTTATAGTCCCTTTAGAGCTGCACTGTAGCTTTGTATTTTTGTCCTTCCAGGCTGTGAAGCTTTATGGCCTACATTTTTGATTCTTTCTTTCTTTTCTTTTTGCTAGATTTGCATCGTTGTTGTTAATAAAATAAAATTAAAAAATAGCAAGGAAGGCCTGGACTCTGGCTGCACAGACACTTAACAGAATAGTAAAGAATGGGACCTGAATATCACCTAGGCCTTGTACATCTACACTGTACATGTAAAGTATATTTATACCCCCTTTCCCAGATCTGACTTCTCCCAGGCATCATGGGAACTGTAGTTCATCCCTCACAAATCTGACAGTTCCCAGGATTCGGAGCGGGCGGGGGGGGGAAAGGGAAGCCATATGCTTTAAATGAATAGTGTGGATGTGAGCTATGAGGCAAAACCTGGCATCAGTCAGGCTTTTAAGAGACCAAACTGTGCATTCAGACCATGAGGTACCTAAAGTAGAAAGCTGCTCAGGAAGCTGCATGCAGGTAAAATATTTCCAGAAGACTCAAGGGTGTGAACTGAGTTCCTCTCCTGCCACGCCGCTGTAACGTCTTAAGAATGATTACTTAAGCAGCTGTTGCCTCGCAGGAATGGTGGCAGGAATGATGGTTAAACTTTAGTGGTGCCCAAATGGGTGGCAATTAATGGATGAGAGAAGCAAAAGCTTCTAGTCCCTTCATTTTTTGCTTTTTGGGGGCTAAATGATGGTGCTTCTGTTGTGATCGGAAGGCACCTGCTTTGCAGATAATAATGCCTCTTTTTAAGTTGATTCCTTCTTGCCTTCCGCAGGGAATGATTGTAAGCCTGTTTCCCATTGACATCATTGGCCAGTTAATTAGCCTGCTTCATATGTCGCTGCTCTACTCACTGTACTGCTTTGAGTATCGTTGGTTTAACAAAGGTAAGTGCTTCTCTTTGCTTCCTTATTCAAATAGCTGAGTTTTCTTTAAAGCTTTGGGCCGGTCCATACATATTTACCTTTCTTTTGTGCCTGGGGTCTCTGTGGCAATTGAGGGTGACTTGCCGTAGATTCTGGCATATTAGGCGACTGGGCGTATAAGACCACCCCCCAAATTGGCAGCTGCCAATTTGGGGGGTCGACTTATACGCCCAGTCTTATACGCGGCAGCTTCACTGGGCAGTGGTAGTGGGCGGCGGGCTCCATGCTGGGAGGAAACTGCCCAGCGATGCTAAGCCGGCTTTGCTGGGCGGCTTCCTCCCGGCGCAGAGCTCGCCGCCCACTGCCACTGCCCAGCGAACCCATACCCGGCGTATAAGATGACCCCTGACATTTTAGAGGATTTTCCGTGGTTAAAAAGTCGTCTTATACACCGGAATCTACGGTAAATGGAAGGGTCTCAGCACCAGATTTATGACACTGTCATGGGAGCTTTTAGCGCAATCCACCCATCCCATGTGCTTAATGGATATAAATGTTATTACCACCACAGATGAGATCTTGATCATCTATGAACTGTCCCTCTGGTGGTGTGTCTAGGATGTTGGGGTCAGGTCAAGGTCAGGTTCATTTCTCTGCTGCTCTGCAGAGCAAATTGGGAAATACCTTGAGAATGTTGCAGTATTTCAGTCTAATCTACTTCACTGGGTTATTGTGAGTTTCTTAAAATGTCTCTCTGAACTTTATGGAGGAATGCAGTGTGTGTGTGTGTGTACACTTATCCAGAACTAATTCCCGCAAATTCAGTGAGACGCATTCCTTAGTAAGCGTGCCCCAGCTGTGTGCTGGCAAAAGACCATACCACAATGTATGACCCAAGTTTTGGGCATCTTTGTGAAACTCCCATTTGTTGTGAAACACTGAGTTCAACTGCACAAGTTTGCAAATGGCATTTGAGGGACTTCCGCCCTTTCGATGTTGTTGCAGAGAGATCTTGGAATGTGAAATCCAGTATCTATGTGTCTTTGCTTTCTTTTAACCACTTTGTGATTGGCTTTTGTCATGTCAGGAATTGAAATGCATCAACGATTATCCAACATTGAAAGAAACTGGCCTTATTACTTTGGATTTGGCTTACCACTGGCCTTCCTCACTGCAATGCAGTCTTCTTACATTATCAGGTGATTTGTTCAGATATATTTTCTTTGGATATTACAGCAGGCAAATGTAGAATCAAATGTACACAAGATAAAGCAGTGGAACAGGAAGGGAGGGTGTGAGGTTAAAACAGCCACCCCGACCTGGTGCCCTCAAAATACTTTTGAATCCAACTTGCATCATACATTACTATTGACTATGCCGGCAGGGTCTGATGGGAGTGGTAGTTCAATAACTATCTAGGGGGCATCAGTTTGGGGGAAACTGTGATGAGTGCAACTAATATTGAGTGAATGATAAGAAAACAGGATAGATGGTACTGGTGTGGGGCAGGGAGATAAGTTGTAAAGACAATTTTTGAGTCTAGGGCAGGCATCCCCAAACTCGGCCCTCCAGCTGTTTTGGGACTGCAATTCCCATCTTCCATGACCACCTGTGTGCCTCGAGTAGGATTAGTGCCTCTTAATTGTTATCTCAAATTAGTGTTGGTGTATATTGAGTGTGGGAAAAGATCTTGATCGCTGACCAATTTTATTGTTGGATTTCTTAACATTAAAAACGGCTGCAGCAAAACATTGCAAGGAAAATGATTAGACTTGCTTGTGCGATAAGAATTTGCCCTGAATTTGCTTTTGCATTTCTCTTGCCTATGCTACCCATTTCTGCAATGTGGATATATACTTGTGTTCAACTTGCACAATGTTATTTGCTCGTAGGTCGACTTTCACAGATCTACAGAGATACCCTTAGCAGTAGTTCTGTAAACATTGCTGCTTTATCTTGTGCCAATAGGCGCACGTGTGTGAACAGAAACCATCTCATAATAAGAATGCTCTGATTAATTTCTTATTTCTTTTCCAGTGGCTGTCTGTTCTCCATTCTTTTTCCTCTGTTTATCATCAGCGCCAATGAAGCAAAGACACCAGGGAAAGCATAGTATGTATTCTCTCTTCCTGTATGAAATGATGGAAAAGAGGTCTACCAGTTGGCTATGAAATCTGTTCAATTCTTCACGCTGCTAACTGCTTCTTGCCATCTTTGTGATTTAGTTTAACCCTCTGTTGGTGAACTAGATAACTTTGGGAGCCCTGACGGCAAGTTTAACATTCTCTGTATTCCTGATGGGCAGTGTGGGGTGTGCTTGCTATTTGATCAGCAGAAACTGGAGTGTTGAGTGGAGAGAGAGTCAAAAGAGGCATTTATCTTCTGTGTAGAGTAACCGGGACAGAGTTAAGATTCCCAAAATGACTACAGGTGCCACTTGCGGAGACGACTTTAGTAAAATGCTGAGACTTGAATCTCAATAAAGCAAATTACACGTTGCTGAAGACACTATCCTATCTGATGCATACTGTAGTGTATACAGTTGCTCCCAACTGTGCTCATCTACAAAGATATTTAAACCCTGAATGTCCTACAGTCTGCTTATAAAGTACTTCAGTTACGGCTGCATGAAATGTCCTTAGACTGTGTTATGGCCCTTAGAGTGCACACACATCGGCATATTTTGTATGTTTTGTGTTGTGAACTGCCTTGTGATCTTCAGATGGACAGTATGCAAATTAATTAATTACCGTAGATAGTTTTGAAAGTGTTACTTTTAGACTGCTTGGAAGTAGGGCTGTAGAAAGATACTCGCAAAAGGAGCATGTGCACCTGCGTATAAGATTTCTGAGTCTAAACAATTGCAAATCAAAAGACAGAATTTCAGTGCTAGGTCCCCTTAGAACAGGGCTGAGAAACCTTTTTTCCCCCCAGCTGAGGGCTGCATTCCCTTAGGGCCAGTTTTCCAGAGGCCACATGCCAGAGAGAAAAGTGGGTGGAACAAAGTATGTGATTCATTCTTTTGCGCAGTGGAGCTTCATTCCAGCTATGCAAAAGAAGAGAGGATTCTATGCATGTATATGTACATGCAAACATGCACTCCCTCTCCAGGCAAGCAAACTAGAGCATGTCCACTAGAGTGTGGGTCAGGGCGAGTGAGGGGTGTGGCTTGGGGAGGGAGTGGCCTGAAGAGAAGCACATGAATTGTGCTCCGTTCTTATTTTGGACCAGAAAGCCTTTGGCTGGGAGCTAATAGCCATTTCCCCCCCTCCTTGTGTTCCAGCCACTTCCAGCTGCGCCTCTTTTCCTTGGTGGTCTTCCTCAGCAACAGACTCTTTCACAAGACGGTTTACCTTCAGTCTAGCCTGAGCAACTCTGCTTCAGCCGATCGACTTCAGCCCTCTCCACACTCATCACCTGCCAGACAAAAGGCTGCTTTGGCGCACTGAACCATAACCAAAGCAGAGGGGGGCGGGAAGAGTACTGTTCCTGGCTGCTGTATACATGGTCCTTTGGTGCAGGGGAGGGCAGTCAGTGTTCTGCCAAGGGGCTTCTGCATCCTCCTCCCCCCTCCCATCATTGTCGTGAGCCCCAGTTGAACACCAGCTCTGTGTCACACTGAGCGTGTGGAGTAAAATATTGGGGTGGGGGAGGGAAGGGAGCAGTAGAGCCTGGGTTTTTTAAACACCTTTTGTGAGTTTTTCAAAAGCAAGGTTCTTTGCTTGTTTTCACAGCATGCAATGAACCTGTGTCTATACTGGTTGGTGTTTTTTTGTTCGTTTGTTTTGTTTTTGATACTTCTCCACCTGACCCTGTGCCATTTCCCCCTCCTGATGAATGATTTTTTTGTAATGCATATTTTGTCGTAGCTTTGTGATAACGCTGATGGGGTCTTCACGATGAACCGCACCAGGAGTGTTTGGGTTTTCTCAGTGATCGTAGTTCTTTGTATAGCATATAACTCAGGTCAGGATTTTGTAATCCCTGTTGTGCTGAAATGAAAAGTGGATCATGTAGTTCTAGGTTCGAGATCAAGACACAGAGTAGGAGGATTCCGCCCTTTTTTTCTTTTTTGGTATTTGGTGACATCTGTACAGTTCTTTCTGCCAACTGACACACTTTGGTAGTGTCATTTTAAAGGACCTTGATGAGTGCCACTCAAACTGTTTTATGCTGGAAGGGATCTGCTTTGATGGATGAAACCAATTCCTAACCTTAACAGCAGAATGTATGGATTTTTTTTTTTTAAAAAACCTACATCCTTGGAGCTCCCCAACCCCCCAAAAAACTCCTTCTGAACTTTCAAAGGGAAAATATGAAAAGCGTACGGGTAAGTTCAGGCACTGAAATGGAAACATGTTAAATCTGTGGCTGGGGTTGTAAAAATTGCAGTATAATATTTTGTTAATGGAAAGAGGTAGATGTGTGTAAAAATTAGTGTCTTTATAGATCCTGGTGGTGTTTGATGGCAAAAACCACAATGGCAGTTCCAAAGGATATCCACGAAAAACAAGAGAACTCTTTTTCCTACAGCACTTCTGTACAGGGTTTCAAGAGGTGTCACTATCTTGTTAAATCTAGGTATGGTGGGTGTGCATTTGCAGCAAAAAGATTTCAAGTCACGGTTAAGAGACCTCCAGCTCATATGCAATTGTTGTCCCAGCCAAGTCAGAATGATGTATGCCGAAGAGCTCCTGTGTGGTTGTAGTTGCAGCTGAAACTAACTGCTAGTCAGCTCAGGATATGTGATATTTGTATGTATCCGTCTGTCTGTGTGTACATATGTAACTGTGTATACACAAAGGAAGTGCAAATGATCCTGATTTTAGACAGTGTTTCTCATGCATGTCAAGACTTCTGTAGGGCCGAAAACTATGAAATTCAAAAAAGCCCTTTGGTTTTTGCAGAACTGAGGTCAGTCTACAGATAAACCTTTTCTCTAGTATTTTCACACTGAAATATTAAATTAAAATGCAAAAAACTCAACAACCTTACACGACCTTGAATTGATTTTGTGATTGAATTTTGAAGCTAATTTCATTGTGGTGCTGATACAGGGGAGGACTTGGAGTTGCACTCACTGCCAATTTCTGTATATTTTGGAAAGTTGCATTTGGATACCTTTGAACATACTGGGTTGTATCCAGTTAAGTACTACTCATAGTAGACCCATTGAAATTAATCTAAGTTTGGCATGCCCATTAACTTCAACTAGTCTATGCTGAGTAGGACTAGCACCGAAAACAACCCAGTGGAACCACATTTTTAATTATAGTACCCGAGATCAAGGAAGGAACAGGTTTTCATTTATTCTTGGATATACAATCGTACCTTGAAAGTATAATGGAATCCGTTCCGGAAGTCCATTCGATTTCCAAAACATTCAAAAAGCAAAGCGGAAGCTCCTGCAGTCAACTGGAAGCCCCATCAGATGTTTGGCTTCCAAAAGAACAATTGGAAGCTGGAACAGTCACTTCCAGGTTTCAACTGTTTGGGAGCCAAAACGTTCGAGAACTAGGCCATTTGACTTCCAAGGTACGGCTGTAATAGGATGCCATTTGAACTAAGATGGTGGACTGAACCTTTCAAAACTGCACTTATTTTTGGGTTTCTTAGAACTCCCAAGGCTGATAGTGAACTAATACTTCTTTTAAAATAGGTTTTCTTAAATTGTTTCTGTACTTAAAGATCTAATGGCTCTGGTTGTCTGAGACTACACAGTCCTAAGTAAGGAGGTAGACTCCACCGTGGGAGCAGGGCCTAGGCGGGAATGTGCTAAAGTTCTGTCTAATCCAGTTACATGGGATCAATTCCAATCTGTTACCTCCAAGGATGTGGACAGGCTGCTTGGACAAGTGAAACCGACCACCTGTCTCCTTGATCCTTGCCCATCCTGGCTGATAAAAGCGAGCCGGGAAGGGCTGGGCTATTGGCTCTGCGGGGTGGTGAATGCTTCCCTCTGTGAGGGAGCCTTCCCAGACCCGCTGAAAGAGGCGGTCATTAAACCGCTTCTTAAAAAAGACCCGACCAATTTGGCCAATTTAGACCCGACCAATTTGGCCAACTATCGCCCAGTCTCAAATCTACCATTCTTGGGCAAGGTGATTGAGCGGGTGGTTGCTGAACAACTCCAAGCACGCCTGGAGGATGCAGACCATTTGGAATCCCTTCCAGTCCGGATTCAGGCCTCACCATGGGACTGAAACTGCCTTGGTCATGCTGGTTTATGATCTCCGGTGGGCTAGGGACAAAGGCGAGAGCTGTTTCCTAGTTCTGCTGGATCTCTCAGCGGCCTTTGACACCATCGACCATAACATCCTTCTGGACCGTCTAGAGGAGCTGGGGGCACTGTTATACGGTGGTTCTGCTCCTCTCTCCTGGGCCGTGTCCAGAAAGTGGTGTTTGGAATACAGTAGGGACACAGGTGGCGCTGTGGGTTAAAGCCTCAGCGCCTAGGACTTGCTGATCGAAAGGTCGGCGGTTCGAATCCCTGCTGCGGGGTGCGCTCCCGCTGCTCGGTCCCAGCGCCTGCCAACCTAGCAGTTCGAAAGCACCTCCGGGTGCAAGTAGATAAATAGGGACCGCTTACCAGCGGGAAGGTAAACGGCGTTTCCATGTGCAGCTCTGGCTCGCCAGAGCAGCGATGTCACACTGGCCATGTGACCCGGAAGTGTCTCCGGACAGCGCTGGCCCCTGGCCTCTTAAGTGAGATGGGCGCACAACCCCAGAGTCTGTCAAGACTGGCCCGTACGGGCAGGGGTACCTTTACCTTTTTTAGTTGCTTTGGAAGACAATAATCGGGCATCCGAACAACATGACCAATCCACCGAAGTTGAAGAATCATTGTTTTGACACTGGTGATCTTTGCTTCTTCCAGTACACTGGCATTAGTTCGCCTGTTTCCCAAATGATGCGCAACATTTTTTGGAGACAACCTTGATGGAATATTTCAAGGAGTTGGAGATGACATTTATCAGTGGTCAGTGTGTCACAAGCATACAGTATAAAGGTAAAGGGACCCCTGACCATTAGGTCCAGTCGTGAACGACTCTGGGGTTGCGGCGCTCATCTCGCTTTATTGGCCGAGGGAGCCAGCATACAGTCATGTGGCCAGCATGACTAAGCCGCTTCTGGAGAACCAGATTAGTGCACGGAAACGCCATTTACCTTCCCTATTTATCTACTTGCACTCTGATGTGCTTTTGAACTGCTAGGTTGGCAGGAGCAGGGATCGAGCAATGGGAGCTCACCCAATCGCAGGGATTTGAACCGCCGACCTTCTTATCAGCAAGTCCTAGGCTCTGTGGTTTAACCCACAGCACCACCCGTGCCCCTAGAATACAGTATGCATACACCTAAATATGGGTGTATAGTTCTGCAATTCCGAAACTACTCATCTTTCATCTTCCAACGTGCTCTTGAAAAATTATGCAACGCTACCCCCGTTGCGCCGCCCTCCCAGCTCTACAATTCTATAAATCCCATTGCACTAAACGGAGCTCACCAAATGCATCTGACTGCACCCGCAGAGCACAGAACCCTGATCTCCTTCCCCGGCCACGCCCCCTCTGCATCCTGTCACGTGGAGAACTGGCCACACCCCTCCTGCCCGTCTCCGAATTCTACCAACAGGGAGCGACACGTCACTGCTCGCGCCCTCAACCAAACTTCCCTGGTCCCTCAAAAGACAGCCTTCCCCGCCGTCTCCCTCCCCTCCGCCAATCAGCGACGGAGGCGGCGGAGCGTGCCTCTGAAACCTCCCCTTTGGCGAGAGACGCTGGCCTCGTCCTAACGGCGCTCTTCGGAGAGGCCGCCCCCCTTCGGCGTGATCGGCAGCCGTCTCCGCCAACCGCTGGCCGGCAGTTGGGCTGGCGGGAGGCGGGCCGTCTCTGCCGCAGGGAGTGGATGCGCGTGGAGCGGATGGCTGAGGGAGCGGGCTGAGGAGAGGCGCCCGAGTCACACAGGTGAGGGGAAGCGAGCGGGCGCCGCTGCAGGGCTGGGGCTTCCTGAGGGGGGCGGGAAGGGATCTGGCCGGGGCCTGAGGGAGAGCAGGGGAGGCTGAGGGCTTCTGCGCGAAGCTGGCCTGGCGGGACCCGCGACCTCGGAGCGAGCTGGCCGCCGGCTGAGGCGGTTCCGCTTTCTTCTGCCTGGCAGGAGCGGCGACGCCTTCTTTGAAAAGTGCCTCCCCTTCAGCCCTGAAATACGGTGCTTATTTCTCCCACGCCGGTCACAAAGGCCCATGTTGCCGCTCTTTAGCACCCCGGCCGTGCCCCGGCTATTACGCGGAGGGCAGGGCCACAGGCCCCTTCCCTCGAGGGGCTTGCGGTCTGCAGAAGAGGGAAGCGGTTTTCCTTTTTTAAAAGCAGCAGGGCAGGGTCTGTGTTGCAAGAAGCAAAACTGCATACGGAGAGAACAGTGGCACGTCCCCTTTGTCATGCTGGTTTTCCCCCCTCATAGAATCGTAGAGACTTCTTTGAAATGCCTGGGGAGCTTTGAAAGTGGTAAAACGGTTTTCCCGCTTCTCCAGCGGCCCGTCTTGAAATCTAGAGTGGCACATGCCCGTCACCACCTTTAGCTTTGCCTAGATCTAGGCCCAAACTTGGGTCTCCATCTGTTTTTGGACTGCAGTTCCCATCATCCCTGACTCGGGTCCTGCTTAGCTAGGGGTGATGGGAGTTGTAGTCCCCAAACAGATGGAGACCCAAGTTTGGGAAACCCTGATCTAGGCAATGCATGCTTAACTTTTTTAAAGGAAGGGTGCCCCCTCCCGCAAATCTTAAAAGCCATATCAAAGCTGTGAGGCAAGATATGTCTTCCCTGCTTAGTTGGCAACCTCCTTCCCTGCCAGGGGCTATAGAGGCAGGACACATGCTTCGTGTGCAGAAGAGCTCAAGGTGTCTCCCGTTAAAAGGCATTGAAGAACTAATGGTCCTTAATGCAGACAGCTGTGGACTAGATGGACTGATAGTGTTATTCATTGTAAATTAGCTTTATTTAAACAAGCAAATGTTTCAAAGCAGATCTCCCCTATTCTGTTTCTATAAGGATATGCTCCCCACCCCATTTCATAATATTGTGGCAAGTTTCTCATGAACCATAGAATTCCTTCCTTGCATTAAGAAATGTACTGGTGGCACATGCGTACGTGTAGATCAGCAGTATGGCTAATCAAACTCTGGTTAATCCCTGCACATGCACACACCCACAGAACTTGCAAACAAGCCCTTGCACTTGCATAGCAAGACAGGGTTCCCTCTACAAGGTCATCTAACCAAAAATAATAATAATTAGTTCTATAAAATTAAGTAGACCACCAGGGTATCAAAGAGATACTGAAAGCATTTCTTCTTCCTATCTCTTTTTTAGTCTTATTTGGACCCTTGGCAGATATAAAATACTGTGACATAATTACTCATTTTTGCACTCTTTGGGACAGGGCGTTAATTGAGGTAGTAGCTGTGTGCCTTGTGTTCCTAGAGGTTGGAACCTTTAGTCATGTAATAAATATCCCCAGAAATATATAACATTTCATCTTCAGCTCTCTAGAATCTGCTGGGATGAATTCTCTCATCAGAGTATAAGGCATATTGCTTTTTTTAAAAAAAATGTCCTCAAGGTACAAAAGATTTGTTTCTTAAAGGTTCTGCCTGTGATGAGGATGGACATACTGGTGAGTAAGCTGTAGTCTTGCAAGTTGAGAACATTCAGTGTAATGCAGCTAGCTATATTAGTTGTAGGTATACAGTCAAACCTTAGTTCCCAAATGCCTCCGTTTTAGAACGTTTCAGCTCTCAAACGCTGAAAACCAGGAGGTAAGTGTTTCAAACATTTTTCGGAAGCCAAATGTCCAACGCGGCTTCTGCTTGAGTGCAGGAAACTCCTGCAGCCAATCAGAAGCTGCACCTTGGTTGTGGAATATTTCAGAAGCCGAATGGGCTTCCGGAGCAGATTCCATTCAACAGCCAATGTTTGACTGTACTAATTGGTGTAACATGTCTCTCTCTGTGTTATGCCTGACATTGCTATTAAAATACCAGAGGAGTCTTGGCTTGATAGATGTGGGATTTCAGATGGCAAATACTGTACAGACACATCTTTTAGACTATCCTTGCACCCCACCCCTAGCACAGCCTTGGGACCCCAGTTCTTAAACTACAGCTCCCATCATCCTTAACCACTGGTCATGCTGGCAAGGAATGATAGGAGTTGTAGTCCAACAACATATACAGACTCAAGGGTGAGAGGCTCCCTTAGCATCTCTTAGCAAAAATGAACTATGCTTTTTTGGGACAGTTCATTTCTCTCAATTTCATATCCATATGTGTCTTGCTGGTAGATTTACCCATTTGTCTACCGATCACTATTGCTCAATATTTACCTAGTGCTATCAGTGTTGTAGACAGTGACAAGCCAGTCAGAGTCTGCTGCGCTTACACAGTTGCATCAAATTACTTAAAATGGCTTCTATTTGTTTTGTCTTTATTACCCTTCCAAAATTTTGTACTACTGAATTTCTGATAGAAAATGCACATTCAGTATTTGTGTGTGTGTTTTAATATGATGTTTGCAGTTTGTAAGATACTGGGTGGGAAAATAAAAGTAGCGTTGAAATGTATAAGTGAATATATTTTGTATACTGTGTTTATTTTCTTTTTAAAATCATTGGCCTCACAAATGCATAGATAGGACCAAATTTTGGTACAATAATGAATGCATTTTCTTTTAATATATTTGAAAAGTTGTGACTATATAAGAGAAAATTCCCATTCAGGCTGTCATTACACATTTTATTTATTTATTAAAAGTTTATACTGCCCTATACCCATAGGTCTCAGAGCGGTTCACAACATAAAGTTTTAATATAAAAAGCACAAAATACATAATAAAAATGATTAAAAGTTAAAAATACTAATGTATACAAACTAATAAAAATACATTCCCCAACAAAAGCCTCTAAACAATACCCAGCCCACAAATATAAATACAAAATCCAAATTAACATTTAAAAACAAGTTATAAACAATTAGCTGGCATAGGCTTATTTTATACCTGAAATCTGCTATGTTAATGTGTTGGAACAATTGATGTTGGCTAACACAGCTCTATGAGTATATACTCGGAAGCAAATCCTTTTGAGTCCAGTGGAACTTACTCTCAGATAAGTGTGTATGGGATGCAACCTTAGAGACTTTATATGGGCAGAAGATGGTATTGGATCAGTTCCTCTGGAAAAGGAATGCTTTTGTGTGGAATTGTGTCACTGAGATTTTAGATTGGTTCTCATAGGAGGGATACCTTGTAAATGACCCAGGAGATGACCTGTCCTTGGAAATATGTTTGCTTGTAATGTTATAATTTAGAAAGCCTGAAGACTTGGTTGCACTAGTTCAGTTTAAAAAACCCCAACAACCTTGGTGATCTCTACTTTCTGTTTTCCTTCCAGGTATTTAAGGATTGCTTGCTGTTGCCTTTGCCAAAATGACCAAGTTAGGCTTCCTCCGCCTCTCTTATGAGAAACAGGACACTCTCCTCAAGCTCTTGATTCTGTCAATGGCAGCTGTGTTATGTAAGTTTGAGTTTAAAAAAATTAGTCAGGGATAACTATATGACTATAAGCATCATCTGCATCTGCTGGTTCATTTTGTATCTTATGCCTTGATGCTTATACCTAACACAATGCTAGATGCTTCTTTGATGGCTATAACAGTTTCAAACTAATAAGCTTCCACATAACAAAGGACCAGCATTAAAACATTTTACCTGTACAACTGCATTAATATTCCTTCCTTTTGTGTTGCAGCTTTCTCTACTAGACTCTTCTCTGTATTAAGATTTGAGAGTGTCATTCATGAATTTGATCCGTAAGTATTCCTGTTGCCTCTTAGTAGTCTACTTTGCTTTGAGAGAGCAATTGTTCTGCTATGCATAGGTGTTGATTGTGGTGTTACCCAGAAGGATATTGATAGATTGTCCTTCTCTAATGACAGGGCTTCAAAAATATCTGAACGATAAAGAGTTTTTCTGCAGAAAATTTTAATAGAGTTAGCCTTGGTCAATTCAACAGTAGAAGTAGTATCAATTTTAGTTAGACCCATCTGGATTGAATAGGGAATTGATTTTAAAATGTAAAGATAAAAGTATAGTAGAATGAATGTTTTCGAAAGTAACTTCTGAAGCTGTGAGACCAATGACCATTCTGTTTTTCAATGAAACACTTAAATCAGTGGTTGCATGAACATGTTTATGGGAGATGGAGCTTCTTTGCTTCAGATTTCCAGTATGATTTAGAGAAGCTTGTATAAAGCAATACACTTTGTGTTGCGGTATGCCAAATGATATATAAAAGTAATTTGGATGCTTTTAGTTGCTTGTGGTGAAAACTGTTTGGAGTGTTTGTGTTTGGAAATCAGATCCCTACCAACCGAAACTGGAAACATATCTCATCAATCAGGCTGACACTGGTTTATGTATTAGATGTGACAGCGCTTTTCCATAAGAACTTTAGATGAAGGCTCAGACTGTAATATGAGGAGCAGCAAATAGTGTGTTGTATATGCAGCTGAAGAGGCACTCAGATTTCTGTTGTTATCACAGGTATTTTAACTACCGCACAACTCGCTTCCTGGCAGAAGAGGGTTTCTATAAATTCCACAACTGGTTTGACGACAGAGCATGGTATCCGCTGGGTCGAATAATTGGTGGGACTATCTATCCAGGTAAAATGATGTTCGGAACTTTGTCCTTTTTTTAAACTGTGGATGAAAAGTGCTAGAGAGAATGGGAAACACTTGCCATGCATCTTCCAGAAGGGTTGTAGTGTTTTGTCAAACTTATTTACAGCAAATAAATACCCTGCGAGTATTGAAGAGGCTTTCCTTGGCTGTTTGGAGGTCAGACATCACCCCTTGCTGGATGAGATTTGGCTCATATTTCCAAGTCCTGCACCTGCTCATTCTGTTCTTTTGCATTTGGAAAATCTGTGATTTCTTGCCAATAGAACATCTTTCCTTCCCTCTGTCTCAGGTTTAATGATCACATCAGCAGCGATTTACCATGTTCTGCACTTCTTCCACATTACAATTGACATACGAAATGTGTGTGTTTTCCTGGCCCCCCTTTTCTCCTCCTTCACCACCATAGTAACGTATCACCTCACCAAAGAACTCAAGGTAAAAACAAGGATGGGTCATGGTTGCAATGCTTTCTAGTGCTAATTTCATTCATCACTGTAAAAGATCTGAGGCTGGTATTATTAGTTTCTAATCGTTGCTTACACACAATTTATGAGGCAGTTAACATTGTGCATGTTCCCTTTAATTCATATAGATGATGCAATTGTATGTTTGCATATGAAAATCTTCATTTTTTAAACAAGAAAATCCACATTCTACAAGTAGACCTCATTTGCAAACCTGAATTGTAATGCATACTTGCTAACTTGAAGCCTGTACAGATCTTAAAGTCACTATTGGGATTGATGAGTAAGAAGGAACCGGGAAGTCTTTTGTTACATATCGTGAAAGACAGTCTAAGCAATCAAAGTTCATTTTTTTTTATTCTGTCTAGGATGCAGGGGCAGGTCTCTTGGCTGCAGCAATGATAGCTGTGGTACCTGGTTACATATCTCGTTCTGTCGCTGGATCCTATGACAATGAAGGTAAGATCAGTGTTTAAAGCACACTGCTTACTGGCATGTGGAGATTGCATGATGGGGGGTTTCTTCATGCGGTTGACTCCTATGTCTTGTTTATTTCCAGGTATTGCTATATTCTGTATGCTTCTGACTTACTACATGTGGATCAAAGCAGTGAAAACAGGCTCCATTTATTGGGCAGCCATGTGTGCACTTGCCTATTTCTACATGGTAAGTGATTTTTCAATAATGCTTTGAATTTATTGAGCAGCAGTTGTTTCACCCATCAGATTAATCTTCTATCATCAGAGCTGGCAAGAGTGAGTGGAATTCAGCCTACCAAGCTGAATATGTTTTGCAATCCTGGACCCAACATCATTGCAAGTTTGTGAAGGGACTAGGTAGGAGTACTCAGCACCGCTACAGAAATATTGTTATTGCTGTATTTGTGGGAGGGGTGGTGGTGCTTGAATTGGTGATTGGTGCCATAACAGTCAAGTTGTCTGTGAGCCTTCAGATTCCCTTGTGTAAATTTTACTTCAGTCATGAATACACAAGAAAACCTTAAGCAATCATCTTCACCACATCCCTCCATCTGTGAGACTATCAGGCCCAGGCCCAGCTGTTTCTCACACTAGCTCAACAGGGGTATTGAGTGGCCTTTTCATTTAGCAATTGAACAAGGCTCTTTTGTAAGAGTATGCCTCTGTAGTATTGACTTCTACTTAGAAGTTAAAAATATTTTGCTTTGTGGAGTAAACAAACAATAGTATTTATAGATGTAAAATGCTGTGCCCCCTTTAATCTTTTTTTCAGGTTTCTTCATGGGGTGGTTATGTGTTTTTGATTAACCTCATTCCCCTTCATGTGCTGGTGCTGATGCTAACTGGACGATTCTCCCATCGGATATATGTGGCTTACTGCACAGTATATTGCCTAGGAACCATCCTATCAATGCAGATATCTTTCGTTGGTTTCCAGGTGAGAAATCTGGCATACTGAAGAAAGTTGGTTGTGATTTTGTGCAAATCCATGTCTAGCAGAACCTTCCTTTCTGTATGATAGGGAAAAGATAAGATCATCCACCAGGATCAGCCCTCAAATAGCATTTCTCATTTAATAAGAGGAGTATTATTGCATTGTTGCCTCTTGATAAAATGCCACTCTTGCCATAAAACAACCATATTCTGTCTTTATTATACTCGCCACAGAAAAGCATGGTCTTTCTGGGCTTTACCCAGATCGTTTAGCTCAGCTACATTAAGATAAATGTTATTAAACTGAAATAGAAAATTGGAGGGGGAGACACTCGTCAGATCCATATAAAGTAACAATAATAGAAATGGGGCTAATAGGTAACTGTATTCTATGTTGGACTAATTGTCCATGTGTACAGCGATAATTCTTCGTGGCAAAGAAGTGGCTTACGTATGTATGTGATACTGTTGGCCAGAGACAAATTATTTAGTTGTCACATAATGCAGCTTAACGGTGCATGTTTGTTCTTTCCTGCAGCCTGTCCTGTCTTCTGAACATATGGCTGCCTTGGGTGTATTTGGCCTGTGCCAGATTCATGCCTTTGTAGATTATTTGCGCAGCAAACTGAACCCTCAGCAGTTCGAGATTCTCTTCAGGAGTGTAATTTCCCTGGTTGGGTTTGTCCTTCTGTCAATAGGAGCCATTCTGATGCTTACAGGTGCAGTTGGTGCTACTAAAATGCATGCTATTCCTATACTCTTACAGTAGGAACAATATTTTTCCTAATCAATAGAGAATTTGCATGTTTTTGTCTGGAACCATTTTTTCCATTAAATATTTTAGTACTTGTTTTTCTCAGCTGTGTGCATACACACAGTTGCTGAACTGTGTAAGCATTTGGTTTTGCCATGCTGGGAATAACAGTTTTTATTTAGATACATTCTGAGTAGCAATAACTGAATTATTAATATCCTTATTATATGTTGAATTTGCCTAAGGAAAGGGGAAGAAGCCTGTTTTGATATTTACCTGAAAACAATGAAAAACAAATATCACTGGGGTCCATCAGTTTTGTTTTACCTTTTAGGAAACTGAACTTTTAAATTTGAGCTTTGGGGAAATTTAGGTATAGAATATGCATATTGGAAATGAGATATTGTGTAAACTTGTTGAGAGATATTAATTACTCTGTAAACTTGAACATGTACATTTGGATCTCTTAATCTCACACAGGAAAGATCTCCCCATGGACTGGCCGCTTCTATTCACTGCTGGATCCTTCCTATGCGAAGAACAATATTCCCATCATTGCTTCAGTCTCTGAGCATCAGCCTACCACATGGTCATCCTACTATTTTGATCTGCAACTCCTTGTTTTCATGTTCCCAGGTGAGTTTAGCATAGCTTTTTACTATGCTTTCATACCAACCACCTTTTGCAGATATCTGACTCTTGAGTGGGGAACTGCTAGTCTCTATGACACCCTTCCACCATCTGGTGCCCTCCAGATATTTTAGGCAACCTCCATTATTCTTGACCATTAGCCACACTGGCTGGAACTGCTAGGAGTTGTAGCCCCAAACATTTTGAGGGCTTCAGGCTGGGAAAACCTGCCCTAATGCCAGTGTTAAACACTGTTTTAATAAGAATGCTCTATTTGTATTCTCTGCACGCATAGATGTAACTCTTCTGGCAGCTGACTCATATCTCTTTCTGTTACAGTTGGCCTGTATTATTGCTTCAGTAATCTGTCTGATGCCCGCATTTTTATCATCATGTATGGTGTGACCAGCATGTACTTCTCGGCTGTGATGGTGAGTACTGAGAGTTGACTTATCATAGGACTGGCAATTTTTTCATGGAATCTCTTTGTCTCTGCTGTCCCTATGCTTCCAGAGTTTTTATTTCATTTGCATAGTAGCCAAGCACTCCGTATGCTGCTGTCTTAACAGGTCCGTCTCATGCTGGTATTGGCCCCAGTTATGTGCATTCTGTCTGGCATTGGAGTCTCCCAAGTGTTGTCAACTTACATGAAAAATTTAGATATCAGCCGACCTGACAAGAAGACAAAAAAGCAACAGGATGCTACTTACCCCATCAAAAACGAAGTAAGTGGCTATGTGAGGTTACTTGCTTGTTAGATTCTTATCATACTTTTCTGGAAGATACTAAAAATATGACTCAAAAGAAGGCTGGGTACTCCACTAAGTTGTGCATAGGAAAGAAATATTGTGGGAATTGCACTTGAATAGTCTACAGATCACCTGCTATGTATGGGTAACAGTTTTTGTGTTGTAAGTAAGATAGTTTCTGTATAACTACTGAGTGGCTGTTTCACATTTTGATGGCTACTCTTGCTTTCCTAGGTTGCCAGTGGCATGATCCTGGTCATGGCTTTCTTCTTGATCACCTACACTTTCCATTCAACTTGGGTAACCAGTGAAGCCTACTCTTCTCCCTCCATAGTGCTGTCAGCACGTGGTGGTGATGGCAGCAGAATAATCTTTGATGACTTCAGGGAAGCTTATTACTGGCTTCGTCACAATACACCAGAGGTATAAATCTCTACAGGGCTGGTCTCTGCACACACATTGAGTTTGTTTTAGGTGCGGTGGAGAGGTTGGAGGGCCTGCCCTAAAGGAGCAGGTATGCTTCCTAATCTTTATGTTGGCTGACGTTTAGTCTAAAGCACATGTGTCAGCTATTAAAAATACTTTAAATATTTCATTTACAAAGATTCCTGAGGCAACTAACAGTACACGAAAAGAAAATCATTAGACAGCAGTATTTGAACTGATAAAATAATCTACAGATTCAGTAGGAGCATCATGGATCAGGTCCTACTCAGGAATAAAGAATTGCTCAAGGAGGTACCTTGGCAAGTGAGTGGGAGTTGAGGACAAGGGTAGGGATCCTGAGTAGGGCCTCTGAAGATGATTTTGATGATCCATCAAGTTTATTTGGAAGCAGGTGGTTAGTTTACATTTTAGGGAATCTGCATATATTTTCTCCTTCAATCTGAAATATTTGTGGTGGCATGAATGTTCAGTTACTGCCTGATTATGTATTTGTAATGTCATTATATGAAAGGACTGTTGCCTAGTCTATCTTGTTGGCATACATTCTTGGCACTGGTACCTGTCTGAATGTGTGCTGTCTCTAATTGTCTTGAATGAACTTCAAGGTGGGGAGGGAAAATGCTGTTGGCTACTGAATCTGTTGAATGTTGAACCTTCAGAATCTGTTGAAACTTCAGAATGTTTTATAATTAATTGGGGGGGGGGGAACGTCACATGCAGATACATAGTATTAAAAAACTAAATTCTTCCTCATCTCCCAATAATTTAAAATACATATAATAAATTGGCACTGTACAATTCTTGTAAATACTTTTTAAAAAAGCTTTTTTGAAAATCACTAATGTAAAATGGCATGTGAAGAGTCTCCAAACCCAAGCAGAATGGTTTCTAATTAAAACACTTCTATTGTTAAAAATACTTTGTCAGCATACGTATTAAATTTGTTCACAGTGGCAAATTCATCATTCTTCTGTTGTGCAAAGACCTGCTTCATATGGTCACATATGAATTTTTGAGAATACTGTCATTTCCATTCAACTGATAATCCTAGGATACTGACCCACAAAGAGAAATTTTTGTAGTCATTTTGTCCTTTCACTGCATCACAAATCAGATCAAACTCATTTACTGCCTTTTAATTCACTACATTGATTGCTTTCTTCTGTTTTGAGCTCAGGATGCGAAAGTAATGTCCTGGTGGGATTATGGATATCAGATAACAGCCATGGCAAACCGAACAATTCTTGTGGATAACAACACTTGGAATAACACCCACATTTCTCGAGTTGGTCAGGTAGGTGCAGTAGCTCTGTGAATTCCAGGGGTTTTTTTCCCCATCGCATTCCAGAGAAACTATGAAGGCATTTTGCAGTTTTCTTGTCCCTGCTATTTATTATGAACTACAAAATTGAATGAAGGAGTTAAGACTATTTATGCATAGATAATAGAAGGCATGGTAACTGAGATACGTGAATTTATAAGCTGCTTTTTGTTTAATTTTCAGGCTATGGCATCCACCGAAGAGCGAGCTTACGAGATTATGAGGGAGCTGGATGTCAGTTATGTGCTGGTAATATTTGGAGGCCTCACTGGATATTCCTCGGATGGTAATCTCATACGTATATTGTGCAAATTTCCCATGAATGGACCTTTAATTGTTCTTTATTAATGGATTTTCTGCTCTGTTACATTGACAAAGTTGCCGCTTCTTCCTTAGATATCAATAAATTTCTGTGGATGGTGCGAATAGGAGGCAGCACAGACACTGGAAAGCACATAAAGGAGCATGATTACTACACACCAACAGGAGAGTTCCGTGTGGACAGGGAGGGCTCTCCTGTGCTGCTGAACTGCCTCATGTACAAGATGTGCTACTATCGCTTTGGCCAAGTCTATACAGAAGCCAGTAAGTCACTTTTATCTGGGCACTGCAAATGAGAGCCAGAAACTTTGCCTAGGAATTGTGTTTTTGGATGACCCCTGGTCTTCTCTCTGACACGTAATTAGTGTTTATAGCATAATAGATTGTGGCAGGGGAGGTTTTTTCTTTCAGTCACACGTTATCCTGTTTAATTTGCTTCCCCTCACTCCCCTTTTATTTAACAATTCATTGGCTGTGAATTGATGGAAAGCTGGGGGGGGGGGAATTGATGGAAAGCTGATGTTGAAGCATCTACATTTTTGCTAACACAAACAGATTTTTTTCTTACAGTGGTAAAACTAGACTTAATAGGGAGAAGGGCACCAGGGAACTGACTGAAGCTACTTTTGTTAATTCTCTCTCCCACCTCTTTTCCAGAGCGTCCTCCAGGTTATGACAGAGTGAGAAATGCCGAGATTGGCAACAAGGACTTTGAGCTTGATGTATTGGAAGAGGCATATACCACAGAACATTGGCTAGTCCGAATATACAAAGTGAGTAGCTGTGCTGTGTGTGGTCTCTGTCTGCTTCCAGACACTGAGTTTTCTTTCCTGTATTTGAAAGTCATGGGAGAAATGTCGCATGGGCCCCATTTGCTTCTGGAATGGTATGTGTCTTGGCTGTTCAAGGTCCTAAACCCTAGAAAGTAATTAACACTGTCTTGCCACAACATTTAGATCTATCATGAGCCACTACATCACAATACAAGTGAAGTGGAATGGTTGCTCTGCTTTTTACCCAGACTGGATGGTGTTGGGGAACAATTTGAGCACATTAAATTACTAGATTTCTCAGCAGCACTGAATAGCAAAAGCATAAAGAGCCATTTCTTTTTCTATTGAAGATATAAAATCCTTTGTTAATTGCTAGGTTAATTATCAGAGATTTCATTGAAGAGTCCTCTGTTTTTACTGGTTAGAGACCTTTTCCCTAATAAAGTTAAACTGCGAAAAACATTTTTTTTAATATTAATTTTGCCTTAACAGGTAAAGGACTTGGATAATCGTGGATTGTCGAGAACGTAATTTGCCTTCAGATACACCATAATGAGCACTGACCGAGCCATTGCCTGTGAAGCAGTTGGAATTTTTTTATACTGTTTGTCAGTAAGGAATTGGGATTTAATTGCCCAAGAAATCCCGTCCTCATGTAATGAGTCTGTATTAGATGGAATGATTTTTATAAATATGAACTGGCTACCAAATCAGAAACAGTAGCTTTATGATGGGATCATTAAAAGGGGTATGGAAACAGTGTGTATTTGTATTCATTTATCTCTGTCCCCTCACTTGATGGTTTTCGACTGTATTCTACATGATCAGACATAAGTAACTTGGAGAAAGAGGATCTGTCAACGCTTGAATTACTTTTCCTCGTTCCCTCTTGTAAGAGAATGAAGCAGCTGGAATAGGTCTTCCACCTATGTAAATAAGGCTAGCTTCTTAATTTTCACACGCACTTGCCATACAAAAAGCAAGCCTCCCTCCAGCTCTCGCCATTGAAGGAATCCAAGTAATTTATGTGTAAATGAAGTATATTTTCATATGCAGTAGGCATCTTAAAAACTAGGTACTTAACATTTGCATTAACACCAAAGTGAGTCTCCAGACATATCACGTGTATTCTAAATGAACAAGCCTGACTGAGAATTGTCTCCTTGTTCTCATGGCCTTTACTTTAAACGCCTGGATTTTGAGCCAGATTCCCAGTGTTTTAAAGCTTCTCAAGTACAAGTTATGCTTAAGTAACTAGCACTTTGGCAGTCATAATTTACCTTTATTTACTGAGCTCACTGTTCAGTGAGGTTTGCTTTCAACTAAGTATAATAGGATTCTAAATTTGCAATGCTCTTCAGTGAAACTTAGACCTAGGATTTCTGCTAGAGTGGTCTGTCCTATTTTCCAGGGGACAGTCCTCTGTTTGAAGTTCTTTTTGGTCTAAGTCCAGTTTTAAGAGAAACCAGGGCTCTCAAAATTGCCCATTAACTGCTACATCTGGACAGTAGTACACTGGGGACATAGATCACCTAGTCAGTCTTCCCCGTACACTAGAGTGGGAACCTCAGTCCTAGGGGTCCTGGAGAAGGGCAGCAGGTCTGTGGTATAGAATTTGCATGCAGAAGGACCCAGGTTCAAATCCCAGCATCTCCAAAAGTGGTTGGGAAAGACCTCTGCCTAAAACCTGGGAGAGACTTGCAGACAGTACTGAGCTAGATGGGCCAGTTGTCTAATTTGGTATAAGACAGTTTCATTATTGGATTTGGGGGTGGGGCTGAGACTGAATTTTGAAAAATGAAGGTGCTACTAATTTACCCAAAGTTTAGCCAGGCATCTCCCAGAAGATATAAAAAGGGGCAGCACTGTTCACAGAAACCCAAAGAAACAAGCCTTGCAGCACTTTAACGCAGGCATGGGAAACGTGGCTGTGCAGATGTTGGATCTGCCTCCCATCAGCCCCAGCCAGCCCAGCCAATGCCACGGTCAAGGTGCAGGGAGCTGGAGTTCAAGAACACCTAAATGCAAAACTTTAGCAACTAAAGGGCATTCACACTCTTACATTCAACAACTGGACCATTTGCACACATAGTTGAGCTGCACATTTTCAGTCAGCACACAATAGCTGAGCAGTGTAAATTGGCAAGCGTGCACTCTTACAAACACTTGTACACGACACGAGTACAAGCCAACGTGTGAACGCATCTCTAGAATGAACATGTGCATGGGGGAAGGGCAGGATCCTCTTCCGAGCTACTTGCGCTTGTTACAACACAGGGACCAATTGGAATGACGTGGTCCAGCAACCTGTGGGGAAGGGAGGGCTACATAATAGAAATGTTAGTCTGCTTGCCCAGAGCTGGAAAGATGATAAAATACCTGCGAGGGCAGGCTGGCAGATGAAATTATTGGACTATGCGGAGATGGCAAGATTAACCGGGAAAATCAGAAACTGAGGATCAAAACTGCAACAGAGAAGGGCAAATGTAGATAGTATTTAAAATACCACTGCAAACACATGAACTCTTGGGCAGGCTTTAAATAACTTGCAATGATACAGACTTTGGATATACGCAATGAAGGACTGTAAACTAAGGGGTGATATGATAGCCATGTTCAAATATATAAAAGGATGTCAGAGGAGGGAGAAAGTTTGTTTTCTGCTGCTCCAGAGAAGCGGACACGGAGCAATGGATCCAAACTACAAGAAAGAAGATTCCACCTAAACATTCAGAAGAACTTCCTGACAGTAAGAGCTGTTTGACAGTGGAATTTGCTGCCAAGGAGTGTGGTGGAGTCTCCTTCTTTGGAGGTCTTTAAGCAGAGGCTTGACAACCATATGTCAGGAGTGCTCTGATGGAGTTTCCTGCTTGGCAGGGGGTTGGACTCGATGGCCCTTGTGGTCTCTTCCAACTCTGATTCTATGAAACTAGATGGACTTGTAATATGCAGTTGAAAAAGTTGCCTAAAGAACCCACGGAGGGGAGGAGGGAAGTCCAAGGATTCGAAACCACCTTGTGTAAAATTTCAACATTTGCAAGAATATCATTTCTGTGAATGAACATGTAAAATCAAATTTTTAAAAAATATGTTAGTGGAGGCTGGAAGCCCGAGTGTCATCACCCTCTGCCTGACTAGCAGATTCGGAATGGAAAGGGTCTCAGCAACAGTTATTTGAAATCACTTTCTTCTGACCCCAGGGAGGAGAAAACAAGTCTCAAAAAATCTCCCTACAAGCGTGCAGAGGCATTTCCTAGCCAAATACCGCACCGCGTCTACTCGGAAGCAAGAAGCCCCGCGGCGGGATGCAGAGAGGCGCTTCCTACTCCCGCGCCAGCCGGATCGGGACCGACGGCTTAAAGATGCCGCGAGTTCGCATTAGTTAGCAAAGCGGCTGCCTCCTCTGGCCTCGGGACGCCATTATGCTGCCTCACCCGGGCGGCCGGGGCAGGAGGCGGAGCCGGCGCCGGATTCCTCCCCTCGGCCCCTCGCCGCCGCCTCTTCCTCCCGGCTCTCTCCCAGTCTCTGCCCGGCTCTTGCTCTCGAAGCTCTTCGGCGGGAAACGCCGCTTGCTGATCAGCCGGGGAAGCGGCCCTCGCCGCTGGGCGGGTGAGGACAAAACAAATAATGGCCAAAATGTGGAGAGGGAGGTTGGGCTGCTCCCCTTTCCTCTCGCTCTTCTTTCCTCCCCACGGGGGGCGGAGAAGGGTCTCTATTCTTAGGGAGCGGGGCGTGGGAGAGATGCTTTGGCTTGCCAGCCCCCCCCCCTCCCACCGTAGGAGACTTTTCTTCCTGGTTTCCTTCGCGCATCCCGCTTTCCCCTCCCTGGAACGGCATGCATATGTTTTCCCCAATTTGCCCTCCCAAACAACCCTGGGAGGTAGGCTCGCAGTGCCAAAGGAGCGTCGTCATGGCTATTTGTGCTTTTCGTTGTTGTTTTAATAAGTCCATATTTCATATTGAAAATTAATGTTGCATATTAATTTAATAAGTCCATAGTTCAAAACAAAGAGACTTACAACTTCATTTAAAAAAACCAGTTCATTTCATTGGCTGTGCATGCACGTGCCCTTCTGCGTCCTAATGCACGGATGTTTTCAAAAGGGTGGGCGGCAATTCATATATGTTGTATCTTTGCAGGTTTTGGTACCTTTCTGAAAAGTGAGCATGGGGGATATTTGAGGGAGACACGTGTGTGTGTGTGTGTGTGTGTGTGTGTGTGTGTGTGTGCTTGAGAGCAGGAATTGGGGCAGGGTAAGGGATTTTTAGTTTTAAACTCTGATTTATATTCACGATCTGTTTTATGAATGCTGTTCAAATGCTCTAATGGTTTGAAAGTTGGTTTGTGCAATAAATAGCCTGGCAGGTTTGCAAAAGCCCATGGCTGTAGGCAGTAAAGTTATGCCCTGTGCTGGGACCTGCATGCAACAAAAACAGTGCAGTGTGCTCCTGTTCAAGGTGCCATCCAGCTGTGTCCTTCTAGGAAGCTCCATTTAATTCACATTCTGTGGTCAATCCGCACTCCTCATTTTGCTGTTTTTGTGACTTTTTTTGGCTTCTTACAGTCCTCAATTTTTATTTATTTATTTCTGCAAACTTTTCTTTTGGATAAAGATAATTTCTAGGAGAATTGAGTTTGCTAATAGTATAGGATGTGTGGGCTTTGTTATTGTTTTTTTAAATCCTCCCCCCCCCCAACTTCCTGGCACAGCTCCTGTACCTCTTAAGAGTGACTTTGCTGCAGTCAATAGGTGTAGCACTTCATCACTGTTTGCAGAACTGGAGAAAGCCTCACCTGTTGAATTACTTCCTGTCTAGCAGTTATTTAAAGTGTAAATGAGGGATGCAACAATGTGTATTGCAGAGAAGGCAACAAATGTTGAGTCATTCATGGAGCCCCTTTCATTTCTCATTAAACAAACAAAACTTGAAAAACAAGCTGTGTTGCACAAAATTCTGTGTAATTGAAAGCTTGTCCGAATTAAAAAATTAGTGGTTGTAAAAGATTTGAATTTGTTTTGTCCTACTTGCCTTGTTTTGTGGAACCAGGCATTCTCTACAGTGGGTATTTCATTCCACAACATTGACAGGAGCAATTCAACAAGTGAGGTTCTACAGGCCTTCATAAAAAGGTATAGGAGATTAGAAGCCTTATTTGTACAGTACAGTGGTACCTCGGGTTACATACACTTCAGGTTACAGACTCCACTAACCCAGAAATAGTACCTCGGGTTAATAACTTTCCTTCAGGATGAGAACAGAAATCGTGCTCCAGTGGTGCAGCGGCAGCAGGAGGCCCCATTAGCTAAAGTGGTGCATCAGGATAAGAACAGTTTCAGGTTAAGAACGGACCTCCGGAATGAATTAAGTACTTAACCCGAGGTACCACTGTACAGTATTTAAAAAACCAAAATAATCCACATCCATCCCATAGTCTCTCTACTTCCGCCAGCCATGGAATATGTGCAGCTTGCAGATTTAACATATAGACTAAGAGAACAAGAAGAACAAACATTTTGAGAAAACTGGATAATTTTATTGAATATATGGGGGGAATTGTGTACACCTGAAAACGTTGGCAGCATTAAGATTAATTCAACAGTGTAAAAATGTTTTGATGGATGTAATATAGTCGTACCTTGGAAGGCGAACAGAATCTGTTCTGGAAGTCCGTTCGACTTCCAAAACATTCGGAAACCAAAGCGCGGCTTCCAATTGGCTGCAGGAAACTCCTGCAGCCAATCGGAAGCCACAGAAGCCCCGTCAGACGTTCGGGTTCCAAAGAACGTTCGCAAACTGGAACAGTCACTTCCGGGTTTGTGGCGTTCAGGAGCCAAAACATTCGAGAACTAAGGTGTTTGAAAACCACTGTGCACCTGTAATGGAATACTGAATGGTTTCGTTTATGTAAAATATTCAGGTAAATAAGATATGCAAAGAGAAGAAGGGAAAGAGAAGAAGGGAAGTCATGGATATTTTAAGGATGTTTAAATGAGTATTCTAAATTGTAAAACAAAATTTAATAAAAATTTTATATATAGACATAAACTTCAGTGTGCCTACTCTTCCCCTCCCCCCAAATTTTTTTATTGGTTTTCACAATATTATAAGCAAACAAACACATAAGACAAACAAACATAAATCATAGCCTTATTGAAAATTACACTTACTAACTGTGTTAAGTGGCTTCCCCTTGGTTGAATTTCATTGCATTTCCTTTTAACGGTTTCCCAAGTCACAATTCTTATAAAATTTAACTTAAACATTAACATCCTTAAATCTTCACTTTATGAAATTAAACATATTAATTCATCATTTAACATAAATAAAATCCTCAGCCAATTAAGTATCTGCAAGCTGTTTTCATTTAGATTAACTTAACATATTTAACTAATCATTGAATTTAATCCACTGTTCCTGATACTCCCCCTCCTGGTTGCAGACTCTTCCAGTTAGGTCGGCTAGCTCCGAAAAATCCATCATCTCAGTGTGCCTACTCTTGAGTAGGACTAGCACTGCGCACAACCCCTAGCATTCTGAGGTAAGACTCCTATATTATCCCCTTTAGCGTTTTTTTCAGAAATAAGCTGCCCTATACTGATCAATCTGTTAGTCCATCTAGCTCAATGTTATCTACAATGACTGGATGAAGCTCTCCCAAGATTTCAAATAGGGTTCTCTCTTAGCCTTACATGGAGATGCTGGGGATTGAATGTGGGATCTACTTCATGCAAAGCAAATTTTCTGCCACCCCCCCCCCCCTTCTGCCTTGGCAGCCAAATACTTATGACCCTTGACTTCCGATTCCTTATTTCTTTGATCTGCAGAGTGTGTCCTATTTGTCAAGATGGCCGTGCCTTTCGTGGAAGACTGGGACTTAGTGCAGACCCTCGGGGAAGGCGCTTATGGAGAGTGAGTATAGCTTAGGCAATACCATGCAACATATTATAATAAAGGTAAAGGGACCCCTGACGATTAGGTCCAGTCGTGGCCGACTCTGGGGTTGCGGCGCTCATCTCGCTTTATTGGCTGAGGGAGCTGGCATACAGCTTCTGGGTCATGTGGCCAGCATGACTAAGCCGCTTCTGGCAAACCAGAGCAGCGCACGGAAATGCCGTTTACCTTCCCACTGGAGCGGTACCTATTTATCTACTTGCACTGGTGTGCTTTCAAACTGTTAGGTTGGCAGGAGCAGGGACTGAGCAACGGGAGCTCGCCCCGTCGCGGGGATTCGAACTGCCGACCTTCTGATCGGCAAGTCCTAGGCTCTGGTTTAACCCCAAGTGCCACCCACGTCCCTTAACATATTATAATACATGGAGGTAAATGAATGGTTCCCAAAGAAGAGTAAACTGTAAATTGAAATTGCTGCTGTATTCTTGTGTCGAGGGTTGTAAAAAATCACAAGAGCTTTAATTTGGGTTGTTGAATTTGCTCATTTTTTTCCAGGAGGAGGAAATGTGTGCTGTGGCTGGCAAGCAAAGCTGAGACTTAACATGTAATTTTTAGTAATGGTGTTTGGTGAGGAAAGCCTATCTATAAAAACCCTGTTTTCCACTTTCTCTTTATAGAGTTCAGTTGGCTGTGAACAGACGCACGGAAGAAGCAGTGGCGGTGAAGATTGTTGACATGAAATGCGCTATAGAGTGCCCAGATCAGATTAAGAAGGAGATCTGCATTAACAAAATGTTAAATCACGAGAACATTGTCAAGTTTTACGGACATCGGCGAGAAGGCACTATTCAGTATCTGTTCCTAGAGTACTGCAGCGGGGGAGAACTCTTTGACCGAATAGGTACGGGGGGTTTTATGGGATAGGAAGGCAGGCCACAGAATGGTCATTGGGTGAGGATGCTCTCCAAGGGTCAAATGGTTTATTTATTTAAGTCATCTATATACAGTCGTTCCTTGGATCCTGAACACCTTGTGATGTGAATGTTTTGTCTCCTGAACGCCACAAACTTGGAAGTGACTTCCAGTTTGTGAACGTTCTTCAAAACCCGAACGTCCGACAGGGCTTCTGTGGCTTTCGATTGGCTGCAGGAGCTTCCTGCGGCCAATTGGAAGCCACACCTTGGGTTTCCAAATGTTTTGGAAGTCGAACAGACTTCTGGAACAGATTCCCTTCGACTTCCAAGGTACCACTGCAACTTGCATTTCAGGGATATTTAAACACATTCAAAGCAAGCCTCCTCTATGGTAGCCTGCAATCATTTTATGAACTTAAATCCAAACAAAAATGGTGTTTGCTGCTATCAATGCTACTGTGAAACATGGTGTTCAGTTTGTTACCAATAATGCCTTCGGCCATAACTATTTCAGAGCAAACAACTAGAAAGGTTATATTCATTAGAAACACTGCTATCACTGTGTAAATTTCATTAGTATGTTTCTTCATGAAGCTATGGTGCCTTCCTTGCAGAGCCAGATGTAGGAATGCCTGAAGCAGAAGCACAGAAGTTTTTCCACCAGCTTATAGCTGGAGTCGTAAGTTTATTTAAGTTGCTTTTTCAAGCTCTTTTTTGTGTGTGAAAGCAGGTTGAATGAATGCTTTCTATTAATGCCTTGTATCATTTTGAAAGGTCTACCTTCACAGTATAGGAGTAACACATCGGGATATTAAGCCTGAGAATCTGCTGCTAAATGGAATGGGTAAGAGAGAGAGAGACGGCTTCGTTCTTGTTGTTGTTGTTTAGTTGTTTAGTCGTGTCTGACTCTTCATGACCCCATGGACCAGAGCAGGCCAGCCACTCCTGTCTTCCACTGTCTCCTGCAGTTTGGTCAAACTCATGCTGGTAGCTTCGAGAACACTGTCCAACCATCTTGTCCTCTTTCATCCCCTTCTCCCTGCGCCCTCCATCTTTCCCAACATCAGGGTCTTTTCCAGGGAGTCTTTTCTTCTCATGTGGTGGCCAAAATATTGGAGCCTCAGCTTCACAATCTGTCCTTCCAGTGAGCACTCAGGGCTGATTTCCTTTAGAGTGGAGAGGTTTGATCTTCTTGCAGTCCACTCTCAAGAGTCTCCTCCAACACCATAATTCAAAAGCATCAATTCTTCAGTGATCAGCCTTCTTTATGGTCCAGCTCTCACTTCCATACATCACTAATTTCTTTAGTTCAGTATCAATTTCTCACAAGTGAAAAAGCAGCCCGCACTTTGGATGTGAAAGCAACAAGTTCTCTCTGTTGCTAACCCCAAACATCAAGCAATCAGAGGACTTCGGTTTGGTTTTTTTTAGCATTTCACTTGGCTGTCCTTGGCTGGCATACTTGAAAGGACCATTTTTTAAAAGGTTAAATGTTTGTGTCTTTAAATCAATGTTACTTTAGTGCAGGGATCAGCAAACTTTTTCAGCAGGGGGCTGGTCCACTGTCCCTCAGACCCTGTTGCGAGGGCGGACTATAATATGAAGAAAAAAAAATGAACAAATTCCTGTGCCTCACAAATAACTCAGAGATGCATTTTAAATAAAAGGACACATTCTACTCATGTCAAAACACCAGGCAGGCCCCACAAATAACCCAGAGATGCATTTTAAATAAAAGGACACATTCTACTCATGTAAAAACACACTGATTCCCGGGCTGTCTGCAGGCCGGATTAAGAAGGCGATTGGGCCGGATCCAGCTCCCAGGCTTTAGTTTGCCTACCCATGCTTTAGTGTGCCTCAAACAAAGATGATGAATTAGAATGATGTGCAAGATACCTTCTTTATGCTGTTTATCTGAAGAAGTGTGCATGCACACGAAAGCTCATACCAAGAACTAACTTAGTTGGTCTTTAAGGTGCTACAGGAAGGAATTTTTTTTGTTTTGACTATGGCAGACCAACACGGCTACCTATCTGTAACTTCTTTATGCTTGTATTTGTTTAGATAATCTCAAAATCTCTGACTTTGGACTAGCAACTGTGTTTAAGTACAATGGTCGTGAGCGATTGTTGAACAAGATGTGTGGCACGCTCCCGTACATCGCTCCAGAAGTCCTTAAAAGAAAAGAATTCCATGCCGAGCCAGTTGATGTTTGGTCA
Source organism: Podarcis melisellensis (assembly GCF_964234715.1). Lineage (NCBI taxonomy): Eukaryota > Metazoa > Chordata > Lepidosauria > Squamata > Lacertidae > Podarcis > Podarcis melisellensis. Next base: position 13,326,350 of record NC_138532.1, on the reverse strand, counting down.
TGTGGAATCGTACTCACTGCCATGTTGGCAGGAGGTAAGAGCTACCCAAGTTTTAATTTGTTTTATTAACATTAGTTTGTTGATAAACTAATGCTCTACATTTACACAACAGGGATACAGATCAGCAGTGCACCTAGGTGTATTATCTCTTGGGAATTCAGGATATTTATTAAGGTGTGGTTCTTGATCTAGTTCATTACAGTGGTACCTTGGTTCTCAAACTTAATCCGTTCCAGATGGTCATTCCAAAACCAAGGCATGCTTTCCCATAGAAAGTAATGCAAAATGGATTAATCCGTTCCAGACTTTTAAAAACAATGCCTAAAACACCAATTTAACATGAATTTTATTCTCCAACGAGACCATTGATTCATAAAATGAAAGCAAGAAACAATGTACTGCAGTCACACAATCAGTCAATCTGCACTGGGTTCCACACAGTCACAAAAACAAAACAAAAAGAGCCGCAAAAACAAAAATGCAAAATGAATAGTAAAAACAGACACTCAAAACGGAGCGCGTTCGGCTTCCAAAAAGAGTCCGCAAACCGGAACACTTACTTCTGGGTTTGCAGTGTTTGGGTTCCAAGTTGTTTGAGTACCAAGGCATATGAGAACCAAGGTACCACTGTAATCATCTACAGGCCTTCACAAATATACTGGTGGAGAGGGGACATTAAAAAAAAGAGAAAGGCCCATGTACATTTTTCATTCTTGAAAAATTCAAGCAAGAGTAGAACAAACAACACCCATAGCAGTTTTGCAAAAGTTGCTGGCTGATCTTATTAACTTGAAGTACAAACTTAGTGACTGATTCAGTCACATGAGATGAGGCACCCATGGCTTGGAAGGTCGTACGCCACTCTAAAGCTTGAGTCGCAAAGGAAGCCATCAGAGGACAAATACATGTGGTTCTTTTGTCTCTTTAAAAAGGATACCATAGTAGCACATTTATTAGCACACAGTTACACAATTCATATATGGACTGCCGCTAAATCTTCCTTCCAGTGTAGCTAAGAGGAGATTGTTGAAGCTAATTAATTACCCTTTAACCATCACTGTTTGTATGGTTACTCACAAGAATTGCTGAGAACATCTCTTCAACTGTCTACCCCAAGAAAGCTCTCCTCTTAAAAGCAGCTATGTGAACTTTCCCCTCTCCTTCAATACAGCCTTTAAAAAATAATAATATATTTTTAGATCAAATTTAAGCAGATAGAATAAAAGCACAAGCATTTCTACCGATTCAACACCAAAAGTAGCAATAATACACCACAACAAATTTCCAGTGTTTGATGAACCTGCAAGATACTGCATTATATTTTATTTTTTTTAAAAAAACAGGCTTTGGAAGGAAGAGTCATTTAAGTTAAAGCATTCTATACATTCAGCATAGAATGTTCATTTATAAATGTGTTGCCAAAACCAGCATTGAAAATAATAATAATAATAATAATAATAATAATAATAATAATAATAATAATGAATTCTTCACAGTTTTAACAGCATACAACTACTGACTCTCTCAGTGGTAGATAGTTTCATATAGTTTTAAATATTGCAAGCAGCCCTGAGCAATGCTTTTGCACCAGGAGGGTAGGATATAAATGTTGTAATACATATAATAAAATTAATTTTAAAACAAGTGTATCTGCAAGAATTTTTTGAGGGATTTAGCTTACTGCATAAATCTGGAGCATATTGCATAGTAACCATATTTTCTGATAGTGTGACATTTGTAGCTAAGCTGGAAGAGAAAAAAAGAAATTGCCGGGGATTTTCATTGCTCGCATGCTTTACTGGAGACTATTTTTCCAGTCTAAGTAGTTTTTAATTCCTTGTTTTGAATTAGCTGTGTAACTAATGTGGTTACTAGTGACCTTATTATAACCCTTGGGTGTGTCTCTTCCTCCTAAAATGCTAACATCCATTTGGTTGAAACCCAAATACATTCTTAGTTTGTCCCCAGATCACTGACAAGTTTTGTCAAGAAATGTGGCTTTCTTTCTTGCAGAATTGCCATGGGACCAGCCTGTTGACACATGTCAAGAATACTGTGATTGGAAAGAAAAGAAAACATATTTGTCACCATGGAAGAAGATAGACTCGTTGCCACTAGGTACAGACCTTTACTGACTGTTTTTATATTTACTTGGCGGGGCAGTCTTGATAGCTTTGCTAAGAAATGAGCGTGTTATTTTTCTGAGTACAGATCATATCCTCCAAAGAACATCTTTAAAGGCTGGGTGACTGGTTCATGTAAAAATTGTAATGATTTATTTGGAAAGCCACAATGTTTGAGGGCATCTCAATTGAATTGCGAGCCATTGCCACAGAAGGTGGACAATTTCAGGAACTTGTAGGCCATGCATATAAACAAATTCTTTATTTCTTTGCAGCTTTACTCCTCAAACTATTAACTGAGGACCCCGCATCAAGGCTTACTATTGAAGACCTAAAAAAGGACAGGTGGTACACAAAAGCCTTAAAGAAAGGTAATATAAAAAAATATGCATGTGAATTTTGTATGTAGCTGCAGATTTGAAATCTTTTGACATCTGAAAACGGTTCAGTTGACATCTCTCATATATGCTGCTGAAAGGAGCGAGTGATATATTAATATTGATATTTGCAATTTAGGTGGCTCACGCTATTTTAATCTTAGTTGAGGATAGATTTTGCTTGCTTTTTCATCCCCTTTGCGGATCAGTCCCATTTATCAAGGTCTGCTGCTAATAAAGGCTCGTCTTGGGTTAATCCAGGCATAGGCAAACTGGGCCCTCCAGATGTTTTGGGACTACAATTCCCATCATCCCTGACCACTGGTCCTGTTAGCTAGGGATCATGGGAGTTGTAGTCAAAAACATCTGGAGGGCCGAGTTTGCCTATGCCTGAAATCGGTACATTCACTTTTGACTCTAGGATGAAAACCAGTGTAAATCATTCCAATATTATGATTCTGCACACACCCCCCTCCCTTGTGACATGTGGGAGCACCCATCTAAATGAAAAATGTGATGTGGAAAGCCTCCTTAGTCACTTTGAATCAACATTTTAATTAGCTCTAACAATGGGAAGAAGTTGTTGGCCTCAGAATTCTGCAGATCATTTGGCAGTTCTATTGCAATTATTTGATCCCACCATTCATGAAGTTTGAATACAGTGGTACCTTGGTTCTCGAATTTAATCTGTTCAGGGAGTCCATTCGGCTCCCAGAATGGTTCACAAACCAAGGCGTGGCTTCCGATTTGTTCGACAACTAAGCCGTTCGACTACCAAGGTACCACTGTCGGTGGTTGTGAGTTTACATTAGTGTTCACAAATACAAGTGATGTGTGTTTAGCTTCTTTTGGTCTTAGGAAGAATGACAAGCTGGCACACAGCACCTTTGGAAAGGTTGGAGCCATTAAAAAACAACAGCAACAATCCAATCATTTTACTTGGGATTTACAATGTACTTAACAGTGAATGACAAAAATAATTCCCCCCTCCCCTTTGAAAACTGAGTACTAGTTTTTCTTTCTAGGCATCAAGCGGCCTCGAGTCTCATCGGGGGGACTATCCGATTCCCCAGGGTGTTTTTCTAAGCACATCCGATCGGATACGGACTTCTCTCCAGTGAAAAGTGCACGCAGGTGAAAAATATATTCGTTCATTGTGTCCAACACACAGGCAAAAGCATGTGTGTATGTGGTGTCTGGCTAATATTTTTAACTTGATGGGGAACTTTTTATTTTTTACTCTGATGCTCTGCAATGACTTATTCTGTGCTGCCATATCTTAAGACGTGTTCCACAAGTAACAAAACCAGAGGTGATCTATGGCATGTCTTCACTGTGCCACTAGGCTGCAGTAGCCAGTTTAACAGAGCCAGATCTTCTCTTCCTTCTTGCCCCTCCTTCGCTGCATTGTTGCCTGCCCCCTCGATTTGACAGAATAGTAGCAAAACAACTCGTACACAGAGAGCGAGGGCAGCAGCGGAGATGGTTTTGTATCTGAAAGCACTCATTCTATCCTGTTTAAATACCAAAGTTGGGGAATTTTGGGGACTTTAATATGAGGATTAATCTGATGGTTCTAGTGTCTGGGTCTTATTTAAGTGCAGGAGAAAATGGGCGAAGGTGGGGGTATGTTTTAAGTCTTGCAGAGCATAACAAAGTAATATGTTCAAGTTGTGTGGTAAATGCTACTGTTGAGGCTGTGTGTGTTTTATGATTCCAGAAACATGCAATGCAGAAAACAAGTGACTTTTTATATTAAGCAGGAGTGGCGAACTCCCAAGAGACTGTGAACTACTCAGAGTTAAAAACTGGCCGTGATCTACCCCCTTTTAGGGGTTCAGATCAAAGTTGTTGAGCTTTCTTTAAAGCCCCTGACCATTAGGTCCAGTCGTGGCCGACTCTGGGGTTGCGGCGGTCATCTCGCTTTATTGGCTGAGGGAGCCGGCATACAGCTTCCGGGTCATGTGGCCAGCATGACTAAGCTGCTTCTGGTGAACCAGAGCAGCGCACGGAAACACTGTTTACCTTCCCGCTGGAGTGGTACCTATTTATCTAATTGCACTTTACATGCTTTCGAACTGCTAGGTTGGCAGGAGCAGGGACCGAGCAATGGGAGCTCACCCCGTCGTGGGGATTCGAACTGCCGACCTTCTGATCAGCAAGTCCTAGGCTCTGTGGTTTAACCCACAGCGCCACCCGCGCCCCTAAGGAGCTTTCTTTAGGAAGGAGGAAAGACCCGTTTTTGTGGGGAGCAGGGAAAAAATGTTGAGCTTTTTTTTTACGGGATGCCTAAGTTGTTGAGCTTCTTTGCATCAAAACACCACCACCACAAACTGGCTTATAAGTATAAAACCAAATTTACTAGAATAATAGCTAGAATAGAGATAGACCTGTAACCATTCAAGCATACCAAAGAGCTCCAGTGATCTACCGGTAGATCACGATCTACCTGTTGGACGTGCCTGCATTAAGGCAATTCAATCATGATAGAATGATTTAAATAATGACGAAAATTGCCAAGAAAAAGGCCGACTTAATGCCCAGTTCTGAGGGCCAACGCATGTAGCGGTTAACTCCCGGAAATAAAAAAAGTTCTAGACAATGTGTTGTTGCGCCATTTAGGAACGTAACACCACTTTGTTTTCATTGCTGCAGTGAGGAGAAAAAGACCTGCTCCAATTCTCAGCCGGAACCTGGCACTGGACTTTCTTTGTGGGATAGCGGTCCAGCTGGCATCGATAAGCTCGTGCAAGGCATCAGCTTCTCCCAGCCAGCTTGCCCTGAACACATGCTGCTCAACAGCCAGCTGCTTGGCACTCCCAGTTCTTCCCAGGTAACTTGGTCCGGTGGATCGGCTATCGAGCCAATCAGAACTTCCATTGTTTTTGGAACTTGTAGAGGCCCTTATGCTTTCGATATGCATCGTAACAGCAACCTGCCTCCCCAATTTAATGCTTCAGCCCTCGAAAAAATATATACACCCTTGTGCAAATTAATTGAAACAAGCAATGTAGTTTATTGTACAAACTCACATATACATTGACAAAACTCACAGATACCTACATTAGTAATGGATATGACCTCCGCTGTTTTTAAGCAGCATTTGAACACGGTTTGGCATGGAGTAATTTCACTGTTGATTTTCGGATCCCTGTACCACACTTGAATCAGCGCCTGAATGAGCTTCTCCATAGTCTTCCAGTCTACAGCACGGAGACTTTTCCATATACAGTGGTGCCCCGCAAGACGAATGCCTTGCAAGACGGAAAACCTGCTAGACGAAAGGGTTTTCCGTTTTGGAGATGCTTCGCAAAACAAATTTCCTATGGGCTTGCTTCGCAAGACAAAAATGTCTTGCGAGTTCCTGTGGGGTTTTTTCCTTCCCCCCGCCCTTTTCCCAAGCTACTAAGTCGCTTATCAGCTGAGCCGCTGAGCCGCTTAACAGCTGATCCGCTAAGCCGCTTATCAGCTGAGCCGCTAAGCCTGCTAAGCCGCTAATCCGATAATGGGCTTGCTTCGCAAGACAAAAAAACCGCAAGACGAAGAGACTCGCGGAACAGATTCTTTTCGGATTCTTTTCGTCTTGCGAGGCACCACTGTAGCCCACAAATTATCAATGGGATTTACATCTGGGGAATTCCCTGGCCAATCAAGTACCTGTAGTTGCTCTGTCATGAATTTCTTCACCGCTTTCGATGTGTGACAGGGGGATAGGTCCTGCTGCAATATCCCAGTACCGCCAAGATACCTCTTTTCCAGCTCTGGAATAACTCTTTCGTAGAACCTCAATATATTGTGGCGAGAGCATCATTCCATCTGTTGGCTGCAGGCTTCCAACACCATAATGATCACCTGACTTTTCATGTTTGTTTTGAGTACAGGATTACGAGTAAGATAGAAAACATGCTTTGTTTCAATTAATTTGCACAAGGGTGTATATATTTGGTTCATGCACAGGACACCTATATTTTTAAATGATTGCTATGCAATTCTTTAGCACCATAAAACAATGCAAAGCCTTGATGAAAACTTGACATTTATTTTAGCCTTCAGCTGACTTCTGGCGTCTTCCATTCCTTTCTCTCTTAGAATTCGTGGCAGCGCTTAGTGAAGAGAATGACCCGTTTCTTTTTGAAGCTGGATGCTGACCAGTCTTACCACGTATTGAAGGAGGTTTGCGAAAAAATGGGCTACGTTTGGAAGAAGGGCTGCACAAACCAGGTGTGAATTAATTCTGTGTGTCCATCACACACAAGACGGACAGACAGGCATTGTGGTGTAGGCATGATAGATGGCAGCAAGAGAGAGGGTCTTCTCAGTGGGTGCATCAATATTATGGAACACCTGGCCCTGTGAGACATGGGCCATTCCTTCTCTGGTAGTTGTTGTTGCTTGGTACATACATTTTTATTCTGTCAGCTGGCAGGGAAAACCTGCTCTAAAAGTCCTCATTTGTCTGTGATGCTTGATTTTGTTGTATTTTTAATTCTTCTCTTTTGCATTTTTGTTTGTTGCTTTATTTTATTCAGCGTGATTTTCTTATATTTTCACGCTGTGATTTTAAGTTGTAAGCAGCACCGAGTACGGCAGGTAATTTTAAAAAATAAAATTAATTTGCATATACATACTTTTATGCAGTGCTTTTTTCCCTGGGGGGAGGCAGGGGTACATGTACCCCTAAACATATTTTTAGAAAAAAAGCACTGCCTGTATGTATTTGCATACAAAATAAATATATATGATTTGTTTAGCTAGAAGATACACAATGTCCTGGAAGAAATTGTTATTTTTGAATTCAGGGCCTGTTGGACAGATGCATCCTCATTTGGTTGCTAGTGAGAAAAATAGTGTGAAGGCTGCCATAAACTTTAAGAGCCTAAGTTTGCAACTACAGAGATTTTTCACCCTATAGGGTGCACCGGACCATAGGGCGCACTTATTTTTTTTGGGGGGGGGGGGAATAAAGAAAAAAAAATATTTCCCTCCGAGCCCCAAAGAGCAAAGAAGCCATGACAGCGAGCAGGATGGATCCCGCTAGCTGTCCTGGCTTCGTTTTTAGCCTCAGGGCTGGGGGTCCAGGAGCGAAGGCGAGGTTGCGCTCAACCTCGCCATCGCTCCCAGAGCTTGCTTGCGGGGCAGAACCCCAGAACAGGCTATTGCTCACAAGGCTTGTGGACATCCGCGCGAAGCACGGGGCGCACTCCCGCCGGGCTCCCAAGGCTTGCGGATAGCTTCCTGAAGCCTGGAGAGCGAGAGGGGTTGGTGCACACTGACGCCTCTCGCTCTCCAGGCTTCAACGAAAGCCTGCATTCGCCCCATAGGATGCACACACATTTCCCCTTCATTTTTGGAGGGGAAAAAGTGCGTCCTATAAGGTGAAAAATACGGTATTTTTTTATTTGATTTGATTTGTATACCACCTTATATCGGCAAATCTCAGGGCGGTTCATAGCATAAAAAGAGTGAGCATTATTGATTGTAAATATGCTTTGTAAACCTCTTTCCCCTGATAAAATACTCGCTTTCCTTCTAAGGTTACCATATCAACCACAGATAGAAGAAACAACAAACTGATTTTCAAGGCAAACCTCTTGGAAATGGATGACAAAATACTTGTTGACTTCCGCCTGTCTAAGGTATATACAAAGTTAACCAGCGCATTTCATTCTAAGGATAAGAAGGATACTTGTAGTAGATATTAACCTAAGCAGTCAAACTTACTTAAATAGGAATAAAGCTACATTTTTACCTAGCAGCATAGAAAACAAAGATTTGATTTGATCTGGGTTTTTTAATCTCTTGAGAGATTTGCAAATTGTGGGGAGAATGTTTTATGTGCGGGAATAGTACTTGGGCTCCATCCAGTGGTAGCTCCTTAGTACTGCAGAATGTTTTCACACTGCCAGCTGCCAACATGTTCTGATTCAGAATATTATGTTTGCCATTGTAGTCATTTTATTTTCTAATCTGTTTTAGCATACTGGATGGGCTGGGGCTGGCGGTTAGCCTTCTGCTTGGTTCAAGAGTTGCAGAGTGCTTAGTGGAAAACTCAGCTATGTGGATGAAAGCGCTCTATGTGAGGCTACCTTTGAAGGTGACCCGGAAACTACAACTAATCCAAAATGTGGCAGCTAGACAGGAGAATGTTCTTTGGAACTGTAATATCCAACAGGGCTTCTGTTGGCTGCAGGAGCTTCCTGCAGCCAATCGGAAGCTGCGCTTTGGTTTCCAAATGTTTTGGAAGTCGAACGGACTTCTGGAACGGATTCCGTTCAACTTCCGAGGTACGGCTGTACTAATAATGTTGTTTACTTCCCGGGCCCTAAGGAAGTTAGATTAGCTTCAATCAGAGCCAGGGCCTTTTCAACTCTGGCTCCGGCCTGGTGGAACGCTCTGCCTCATGAGACCAGGGCCCTGCAGGATCTGATTTCTTTCCGCAGGGCCTGTAAGACAGAGTTGTTCCGCCTGGCCTTTGGCTTGGAGCCAATTTGATTCCCTCCCTCCCTCTCTTTCTTTTTTTCTTTTCCTTCTCCTCCTGCGATGAGGCTACATTTTAATATTTTAATGTTTCAATATTTTAATTGTTGTATTTTAATCTTGTTTTTAAGTTGTATTCATTCAACTTGTTTTTATTATTGCTTGTTAGCCGCCCTGAGCCCGGCCTTGGCTGGGGAGGGCGGGGTATAAATAAAAATTGTTATTATTATTATTATTATTATTACTTCCCTCTTGTATCATTTCTCTAGCTAATGCATGCCCTTCCAATTACATATACTGACTTGGATTCTTTCCCCACCTCCCTTCCCTATGCAGGGTGACGGCTTGGAGTTCAAGAGGCATTTCCTGAAGATCAAAGGGAAGCTGAGTGATGTCGTCAGCACACAGAAGCTGTGGCTTCCTGTCACATGATGACATGGTGGTTGAGAGCGGTTCTGTTTTGATTCAGCGGCTTCTGCTAAGGGACAGTCATGCCTGCCGCACCCCAAACTCCAGTCTTTCAATGGAAATCTTTTCTTTTGTTTAGGTTTTATGGGGATAGGCGTTCAAGCTATCCACATACGGTAACAGGCGATAACTGTTGCGAAGCTGCACATTTGCAATGGTTGGCTGGGGTATCTCACCCTTGATTGCGATCATGAAAGTCACGAGTGGCTTAGCTTAGTTCACGTTCTTGACTTAGAAGTGTCTTTTTTTTTGTAGGTTGCTCAAGCTCCTCATCCATATACATGTGTTTTCCTTCTTTTTTCCCAAAGTAAAAAAAAAAATCAGACTGAGCTTGAAAGTTGCTCCTTTGTAAAGCATAACATGAGTGTTATCATGCTCCTTCGATGACTTTGGTTTTAAAAAAACATAAGTTTATGTTATATAAACATGATAAGAGTTGTAGGAATGTTAGGTCCAGAATAAGGTCCTTCTCAAATCACTTGACTCAGTTTATGATTATTTGCTCCTAAAGTCAGGACTTCTGAATGAAGCTTTACAGTTGCAGTTCATTGCTTTCGGTTTCTACTGTCACCCTTGAGAAAACATAAAGCCCAGTGGTTGTTTTTAGCATCAGTTCCAATTTTTAAATATTTTTTTCTATTTTTAGGGTATAATTTTCTCCCCTCTAATCCTTAATAGGTCTGATTAGACTGGCTGAGCCTCTAAAGTATAAGTGGGCAAACCAGGGTGGGCAAAGATAATGGGTTTTGTAGTCTAAGAACATCTTGTGGGGCCATAGGTGCCCCATCTTTAGTCTAAATCAGGGTTTCCCAAACTTGGGTCTCCAGCTGTTTTTGGATTACAACTCCCATCATCTCTAGCTAGCAAGGCCAGTGGTCAGGGATGATGGGAACTATAGTGCAAAACAGCTGGAGGCCCAGGTTTGGGAAACACCGGTCTAAATGGAAAGAGATGTAATGGATTAACAGACCCCTCACTCTTTTTATTTCCTTTTGTACTGTTCTGTCTTTCGGGAAGCAAACTTGTTTCTAACTGGTTAAACTTGAATGGACCATGCAAACACACTAGAGTGGAGGTGGCCAGATGCTAGACTGCAGCGGTCATTGTTCCTGACCTTTGACCATGCTGGATCGGGCTGATGGGAGTTGTAGTCCAGCAAAATCTGGAGGGCACCAGGTTGGCTACCCCTGCACTAAGAGAGTAAGGGGATGACACACAAACCTTGTTTCTGACCATACTTCCTGACCCATACTTAAATCTACAAAACTGTGAATTTTTAACATGTCTGTAAAGAAAATAAAACAATTTGCAAAATAAAGAATGATCTCTGATTAAAAGAACGCTGCCAGTGTATAGCATGCGAGTTTTCTTCTTTATTCACCCGAAATGGAAGATCCTGATAATTCCCTCTTGTAGCAAGGTGGTTTGGAATAAACTATATCACAAAGGGATATATGCTTGGGCAACCAAAATGGAGGGAAATATCTCTGGGGAACTTGACTTTTGTGTTAAATTGAGAGAATTCTAGGCGTTTCAGTAACTGAAGATCTTGTAGGAAGATGTGGTGTGGTATACAGTGTGTTTTCATTGATACTTGTACAGTAGAACCTCAGTTTCCAAACAAAGTCCGTTCCAGAAAACTGTCCGAAAAGTTTGAAAACTGAAAACTCAATACAGAAGCCTCAATACAACGTTGTTGTTTAGTTGTTTAGTCGTGTCCGACTCTTCGTGACCCCATGGACCAGAGCACGCCAGGCACTCCTGTCTTCCACTGCCTCCCGCAGTTTGGTCAGACTCATGTTTGTAGCTTTGAGAACACTGTCCAAGCATCTCGTCCTCTGTCATCTTCTCCTTGTGCCCTCCATCTTTCCCAACATCAGGGTCTTTTCCAGTGAGTCTTCTCTTATGTGGTGGCCAAAGTATTGGAGCCTCGGCTTCAGGATTTGTCCTTCCAGTGAGGACTCAGGGCTGATTTCCTTAAGAATGGAGAGGTTGGATCTTTTTGCAGTCCATGGGACTCTCAAGAGTCTCCTCCAGCACCAGAATTCAAAAGCATCAATTCTTCGGTGATCACCCTTCTTTATGGCTCAATACAATAGGGAAACTCAAAATGGAAGTCGCCTTGGAAGTTTGATTTCCGAGGTGCGTTCGAAAATGGAAGCATTTACTGTGGGTTTTTGGTGTTTGGGTTCCGAAATGTTTGTCAATGGAGATGTTCAAAACCTGAGGTTCCACTCTATGTATTTACCAGTATGTAGCTTCTATGTGGCACAGTGAAGTTTTGTGGGTTTTTTCTTTTTTTTTGCTGTGACAAGCACATGTTTTCAGTCCATATTAACAGCACCCCCACACATGTTTACTTGTACTGCACTCAGATGATACGTTTTACTGGTATATTTATTATCTGCGGCCTACATGAAGTGGCTCCCAACATGTTTCTTCATGGCTTGCCCAACAAGGGATTTTTAAAGATTTCCGTGGGAAAAGAAAGGCCGAAACTGGGCCATTTCTTCCCTCTTTACTCTGGATAGGAAGGGTGGTGTTCTTGCCTGTGTTTCTGACATGTGACAGGAAGGCTGCTCTGAATTGGGGAAGCTACGTCATTTTAGCACGTACAGTTCTGGATTTTTAGAAAATAAAGCTGCTAGTTTGTGCCATCCCATCTGACAGATAAGGAACCGTAGGAGACTGTAAAGGGGAAAAGCACCTGTCCTTGGAACATTTTGTGGGCTGTTTGTTGCCCGAAGCACCAAACCAACGAGTTGATGTTTGCAGGTGTGCATGTCTGCATCATTATCATTACTGGCTGTTCTGTCTCCTGTTGACTGATAACCTGACCAAGACTGAGAATATAAATAGGTAATCCGGACTGTTTCAACACCACCACGTAATATGGAGGAGGAGACTTGGAAAACCTCACATGCTGTTTAGACCAGACTTGAGCGGGTTCTTTTTGTCTCTCTGCCCTTTATAGAATGAAAACTAAAGCAAATAAGGTTCTGGTGTTTGGCTTTTCAATGATGCTCACTTTCGCAGCAGGTAAGTCCATACGCTGGGGCGTTGCATATTGGGGCACAGCCAGTTCAGAGGATTTAAATTCAAAGAATCTTCCAAGAATAATTGGGACAATGCTAGATCATCTTGGGGCCAGGAATGCTCTAAATAGAGCTGGAATTAGGAACTGGTGGGATTAAGAGGTTAGTATTGTCGGTGGATGAATGAATGGTTTTATAAGCCAATCAAGTACCAATATATTATATTTTCTATAGGCTCCAAGCAAAACTGGGTTAACCAATCAAAAAGTGACAAATGCTAAAACTGAGTGCTTGCAGCACTTAATGCAATTTGGATGAACTAACGGTGTTTACTGCAGTGGTACCTCAGGTCACAGACTCTGCTAACCCAGAAATAGTACCTCAGGTTAAGAACTTTGCTTCAGGATCAGAACAGAAATCGTGCTCCGGTGGTGCGGCAGCAGCAGGAGGCCCCATTAGCTAAAGTGGTGCTTCAGGTTAAGAACAGTTTCAGGTTAAGAACGGACCTCCGGAATGAATTAATTACTTAACCCAAGGTACCTCTGTATTCCTGGTTTGGGATCCCAACATTAGATGAAAGAGCATTACTCAATCAGACCAAAGGACCCAATAATCGGTTGCCAACTAAATCACTTGTGGGGGACATTTGGCCTTCTGGCCAACTTATCAGCCCCATCAAGCATGGCCAGTGGACGGGAGTTGTACTGCAACATTTTGGGGGCCAAAGGTTCACCACACCTGAGCTGGGGGCTTTCAGGTTGCACAAAAACAAAAACAGCACACGTATTGTTACACTTTTCCTGCTTACCCAAACAGGATGTGCAGGGGTGCAACTCTTACCCAAATTTAATTACTTAGGAAGCACATCCTTGCAGACTTATGAGTGTCTCGTCATATCTTGGGTTTAATTACATATATTCAGGTCCACCCTAATTGGTGGCACAGCTTAAACATTCCTGCCAGACCACCCCACTAAAACTCAGGAAATCTCTTCTGCCCCAAATGTTCTCCCAGGGTTACCCAACCTAAAGCACTCTCTTTTTTCAGGATCACACACACACACAAAATCTCACACAGAAGCACCAAAAACTATCCGTTCACATACTTGCTTGCACCGAAGTCATGTACTATGTGCATAGATACATCCCTACTTTTTCTCTAAGGCTCTCCACGTACAAATGCTCTCCCAGGATTACCCAAATGGAAATGCACTCCCAGGATCTCCGCACCCCAAATCTCACATTTGCAACCTGAATACATGCTCTGAGAATTCTGTGGAAATGAAAATGGCAGCTGCCAGCCTTTTGCTTAGCAGCATTCACAGCCACCCCTGTGAAAATGCCGAGACCAATATACACACACATACACACAGTGTTTTTTCTCTAAAAAAAATGTTTAGGGGTACAGTACTCTCATGAGATGCCAGTGGCGCTGTGGGTTAAACCACAGAGCCTAGGGCTTGCCGATCAGAAGGTTGGCGGTTTGAATCCCTGCGACGGGGTGAGCTCCCGTTGCTCAGTCCCTGCTCCTGCCAACCTAGCAGTTCGAAAGCACGTCAAAGTGCAAGTAGATAAATAGGTACCACTCTGGTGGGAAGGTAAATGGTGTTTCCTTGAGCTGCTCTGGATTGCCAGAAGCGGCTTAGTCATGCTGGCCACATGACCCAGAAGCTATACGCCAGCCCCCTTGGCCAGTAAAGCGAGATGAGCGCCCGCAACCCTAGAGTCATCCATGACTGGACCTAATGGTCAGGGGTCCCTTTACCTTTACTCTCAATTTGACTCAGGAAAAACATCATTTTATAGTTCAAATTGGGGAAAATAAATACAGTAAATGGACAAAAGTACAAAAAAGTGTTTAGGGGTATGCATACCTCTGCATATCCCCCAGAAAAAAGCACTGTGTGTGTGTGATCTCAAGAGGGGCAGGGGAACATTGGTCTCAGAGCAAAGATGGAGTACTGTTTTGAGCAGGGGTAGGCAACCTAAGGCCCGGGGGCCGGATGCGGCCCAAACGCCTTCTCAATCCGGCCCGCAGATGGTCCGGGAATCTGCATGTTTTTACATGAGTAGAATGTGTCCTTTTATTTAAAATGCACCTCTGGGTTATTTGTGGGGCAGAGGAATTCGTTCATATTTTTTTTCCAAAATATAGTCCGGCCACACCCCATGGTCTGAGGGATGGTGGACTGGCCCCCTGCTGAAAAAAGTTGCTGACCCCTGGTTTTGAGTGTCAGAAAAGTACCTAATCCCCACTCACCAATGGAACTTCATGGGTGACCTTGGGTCAGTCACTGTCTCTTAGCCCAAACAACCTCACAGTGTGGTGGTGAGGATAAAATGGGGAGGGGGGAAAGCCATAAATACCACCTTGAGCTCCTTGGATGAAAGGTGGGACGGGGAAACAAAAAGTTGCGTACTGTGGCTAGAATTGCATGAGATTCTTCCAAATCAGCCTCTGGCCCCTCAGACCCCTTGATCTACTTCTCAAGCTAGGCTGGCATTTTGTTTTGTTTAGCCTCATGTCCTTGCTGGTGTCGCTCAGTTGCAGGACTCAGATGCCATTCCTGTCCAAGGGTTAATGGAGCCAACGCTTGTGCTGTTCTGCAGAGACAATGCCAAACAGACGGATTCTGTTACACTCGAAGATTGTTCAGAGGTAATGCCTCTAATCTTACAGAATCATAAAGCTGGAAGGGACCCGAAGGTCATTTAGTCCATTTAGTCTCTGCAATGCAGGAATACATAGCTGCCTCATACGGGGATCAAACTCGCAACCTTGGCATTATCAGCACCACGCTCTAACCAACTGCGCTACTGTCTCTTGTTGGTCTTCCGTAGATGTAACAGGAGGAGAGCCATCTAAAAATTGCATATTTACGTGGCATGGGTAAGGGGAAGGTAGCTATAGCTATATTGGCGGAGATCATGGTCATATCACAATATAATACTTTATAAGCCAGGTAAACTGATAAAACTGCCCTTAATGATAAAAGTGGCAGTGCAGTGCACTGGCAAGAGGCTTCAGGCTTACCTGATGGTATTGCGATCCAGTTTTAAAACGTTGGAGTAAAGTGTCAAACAATGTGAGATGAATAACCCATGCACAATTTCCCAGTGAAACCTCAGCTCCATCTGTTATCTACCCTAGATAAATCCACAAGCAATCTAAATATACTTGGAGTTGAGTGTGAATTTCATGCTCTTTATTCAGCTCATGGTAGCATTGAATGAAACTTCCCCCCAAACATCTGCTATATATACATTACACTGGTCAACAACAAATTTGTTGTCTGTGTTTTTTCAGTTGATTTAGGACGAATCTGATGCGCTGAATCAAAAAATCACATTGGTTTTGCTCAATCAGGTTCAGTTTTTGAGCTATGGCCACATGTCGTTTTTTTATGTTTTTGTTCACATGTACGCTTGTGTGGAGCATTTTAGAAGAAGTTGGTGGGGGTAAAATGCCATGTCGAATAATTGTTTTGATTGGAAATGATTATTTTAATGACAAGAAGTATTCAGGTCCAATAGTTCTGGGTGATTATGTCGAAAAGGGATCAGTTTGAAGTCATAAAACCTTGAAATCTTCCATAAATTGGTGCGGCAAAGCATAAAGTTGGAGGATCAAAACTAAGTTAATGGGGCAGCTGCCCTACGAAGTATCCTGATCTTCATTCAGCACGTCGTCCTGTAGCTTATTGTGATAAAATTCCAATGCCTATCTTCGGAGAACTTCCTGACATTCGTGACGAAGATGCCTCCAGTGTTGAAAGACATGAAGAAGAAGAAGTGGTTCTTGAAGATGATGCTCCACATCCATTTTCCCAAAAGGAGTTGAATGATCTAGTTCGCGACCTCAGCTTGTCAAAGGACTCTGCCGAACTGTTGGCATCCAGATTGAAGGAAAAAACCCTCCTCTCTGACAACGCTCGCATCAGCTTCTTCCGCAACAGGCATCAAGAGTACCTCCATTTTTTCTCGGAAGAGAAGGACTTGGTGTACTGTGCAGATATTGTGCAGCTTCTGCTCAAGCTTGGAGTGCCACAGTACGAACCCAAAGATTGGAGACTGTTCATTGACAGCAGCAAGCAATCGCTGAAATGTGTTCTGCTACACAACATCAACCAGTTTGCCTCTATACCCCTGGCTCACTCGAGTACACTGAAGGAGAACTATGAAGCGGTGAAGTATGTGCTGGAGAAAATTGGTTATGATCGCATTAAGTGGTTTATGAGCTGAAGATGGTGAACTTTTTGTTGGGACAACAGTCTGGCTTCACCAAGTACCCATGTTTTCTGTGCATGTGGGATAGTAGGGACCGTGCTCAGCATTACACGAGGAAGGACTGGCCTGTGCGGGAGGAATTGGTGCCTTGCAAAGAAAGGAACGTAATCAACGACCCTCTGGTGGACAGAGACAGAATACTCTTCCCACCGCTGCACATCAAGCTCGGTTTAATCAAGCAGTTCACCAAGGCTCTGGACAACCATGGTGACTGCTTCACTTACTTGTGCCAGGCTTTTCCAGGATTGACCATGGAGAAGTTGAAAGCTGGCATCTCTGATGGTCCTCAGATCCGTCAGCTCATCAGAGATCCAGAGTTCGGAAAGTCAATGAACAAAGTGGAACTGGAAGCGTGGAAGGCATTTGTTCTGGTAGTGAAGAACTTTCTTGGCAACAATAAGGCCAGAAACTATGCAGAACTTGTCAACAACATGCTGACTGCTTTCAGAAACCTGGGCTGCAACATGAGTGTCAAGATGCACTACCTATTTTCACATATGGACTGGTTTCCTGAGAACCTGGGTTCAATGAGTGACAAGCAGGGGGAGAGATTCCATCAGGACATGAAAGCGATGGAGACCAGGTATCAGGGTCGCTGGGATGCAGTCATGATGGCTGACTACTGTTGGACTCTGAAGAGAGACCTCCCTGCCGCTGAGCATTCCAGGAGTTCCAAGAAACGGATGTTCAAGCCCTGAAGTTTGAAAAATGGTGAAGCAACATGCAATTTATGTGTACTTACCTTTATCAATGCCCACCATTCAGTTTGCAGTAAATCTGACCTGATGGAGAGAAACGGATGCCATTTCCTGAATCAGGAGTGCAAAAATACCCCAAATCAGTTGTAGAAATCTAGACAACATTCAAAAAGTAAAAAATTGTTGCCCAGTGTTATTTACACAATGATCCCTGCATGATTGGCTAATTCCGGGCTGCTCCTGTAGGCCAATCAGGTTGCGGATTCACTTCCTCCAGAAGTCTGATTGGCTGCTCCTGCAGGCCAATCAGGTCGCTGATTCACTTCCACCTGGAGCTGGATTGGGTGGCTCCTGCGGACCAATCAGACTGCTGCATTCTGGATCCTATTGTTCTAGGATTCAGCTCAGTACATAACAAATCTTTAGCTGGATCCTCAATGCTGCTAACAAAATTCTGGAAAATGATAAATTTAATTTGAGGTGAATTAGGGTTGCCTGATACCCACAAAGTTGTTGAGGCCTCCACTGCTTTTTCCATTGCATTGCCATACACCTGGATTTTCCCAGACGTTTTGCAGATTCGGCAAAATTCACCCCAAAGCCATTTTTACACCTGAAAATCAGGACATGTCAGGCATTTTCCTGACGTATGGCAGGCCTAGGTGAATAGTGCCGGAAATCTTGATATGTGGTGTTAGTATCCAGCTATTTAGCTTAGTTAAATGCTTGCAAGCAGACAGTGGCGCTTTGATCTTTCACTAAAAAAATTGGGGGAGGAAATGGTGGTTTTGTTGTTGGAATACTAAACATTCTCTGGAAGGTTCACGCAATGAACAGTTATTGGTGGTTGTTCTTTTTGCTTAGATTTTTATTTTGTATTTATGGCATTTATGTGCTGTTTGATCATTCACATTTCTGAACAGTGTATATAAAGACAGTCCACAGAAAATGGGGGCAACAAAATAATTTATCACAATTTATCATTTATCCTGCCCTTCCTCACAAAGCACCCACAGGTGGCGAGCAATAAAACAATACAAACAAAAACAAAAACAAATTGACAACAACCAAATGTTTCCACAACTAATAGTTTCAAGGTTGCCAGAAATAAGTACCTAACTCTTTCAGCTGGCAACAGGAACAGCAATGCTTTAAAACTCCCCCTAAACATTTGCAATAAGTTGGGCAGATATACATCACCATGAATATAAGATTTTTCCTTCTTTTTTTACATGATGGCTTACCAGAACATTTTTGGTGGGGGGGAGGGTATGTTATCCTGTTAATGTGTGTATTTTCCCACAATATTTTCTAATGTGTTTTTGTGAAGTTTGGCAATTGTATTATCTCGTTTTTTAAAAGTTGAAAGAGCAGGAGGGAATGTTAGTAGCTGGATCTTACACATGTGTGGATCAGACAGTGTTTGAGAACAGAGTAGTTTAACAATCAATCCTTCTTCCCAGGGAACTCTGGGAATTGTAGTTCTGTGTGTGGAATAAAGTCTAGTTGCACCCTTAACAACCAACCATTCCCAGAATTCTTTGAGGTGAGCCATGATTATGTAAATGGCATCATAGTGCTTTAAGTGTACGACGGGAACGTAGCAAACACTGAGCTAAATGCCTGATTCCATACAAGGCAGCTTTCTATAATAATAATAATAATAATTTATTATTTATACCCCGCCCATCTGGCTGGGTTTCCCCAGCCACTCTGGGCAGCTTCCAACAAAACACTAAAATACAATCACCTATTAAACATTAAAAGCTCCCCTAAACAGGGCTGCCTTCAGATGTCTTCTGAAAGTTTGGTAGTTATTTTTCTCTTTGACATCTGGTGGGAGGGCGTTCCACAGGGCAGGTGCCACTACCGAGAAGGCCCTCTGCCTGATTCCCTGTAACTTGGCTTCTCGCAGCGAGGGAACTGCCAGAAGGCCCTCGGTGCTGGACCTCTGTGTTGGACTTCAGTTCTGGAGAGACATAGCTCCTTCCACCCCATTCCAGTCAGTGCGAAATCATTTAAAATATCAACTTGCCCTTAACTTCCTTTTCCCAACTCTGTCTTTGAATGTGAAGGCCAGACAAATTGGTTTGTTGGGACTCATCAGTTTTGCCTTCAGGTGCTGCAGTACAGAAATAAACAAAGATGGGTGAACTCCACCTGTCATCATTTGTTATGGGCAGAGGTCTGGGAAATGGAACAACCCAGAACAGAAGGAACTTCCTTCACACCGGTCCTCTATAATGATCAATCTCTCTTATTTTATTTGCAGGAGGAGCCATTAGGAGAGTTTACCGAGGTTGCAGCAAAATCTGCAGACAGCTCGTAAATATCAAAAAGAGCATGAGAGTCAGTAACTTTTGCTGTGAAGAGGATTTCTGTAATATTCATAATGTTTGGGTTTAAAAATGGCTAAGGACATCCTGAGTTGGGGTGGAGCTGCTCCTACCAGCTTTCAACAGCAAAAGACCCATCCATATACTGGAGCACATTTCCAAGGCATTGCTGTGCTGATTTTTCGTTTTAAGAAATGAGAATATTGCCTGCTCTGTGTCCACACAACAATGAATATTGTGCAACATCCCCTGTATTGGTTACATTATTCCTTGCAATATATCCCCAAGGATGTGTAGAGTGGGAGGTGCATAAAAGGTGGGGCGTGGTTTTCTTTTAGCTCAGCTGTGCTGTTCCAGGGGACAGCTTTTTCTTGGGTACATGCAGGCACACCTATGCAGGATGCTTAGCCAAGAAAGAATAGGTGACTATCTGTAATGATCTCAGACAGGCAAGCATGCCTTGATAAGAATTAACGACTCTCCGGCAGTTTTATGGTACGTTTATTTTTAAATTACATCCCGAGCGCGGATCCCAGACTGCTGCTCTTTGAAACGAGTTGGTCACTCTGAGTCTCTGCCCCGTCACAGCAGGAAGGACTCAAAAGTCCAGCCCTTCCTCTTTTGCACTTCTGTTGCACTTTAACACTTTTAGCCCTCCGGATTCGGGGAGAAGAAGGGTGTAATTCCCAATTCTCAAAAGAAAAACTCTCTGCTTGCTGTTTCTCTGCTGGTTGCATAGCAACCCTCTCACTGCCACCTATCTCTCCCCTCCCCCCTCTTGTGAGCTGTCTGTGTCTGCTGCTCTAGCTGATTCAGAGAGCTCTTGGGGAAGGGGGGCCGAGTCCACCCTCTACTTCTCTGTCTGCAATCTTTCATCTCCAGAGTCGGACTCTGTCTCTCTTAGTACTGGCAATCTTTCACCTCCTGAGTCTGACTTCCCAGGCGTTCGATTCAGCCATGTCCCTGACACTGTTTCACTATCTAATTGTCAGATTGAGACTTTGCATTCATATATGTAAATTTGACTAAAAATCTGTGTCTACATGCATGCACAGACACATACATACATATAATAAAAGTTATGTCATAGTGGAAAATACTGAAATATAGAGGGCCTAAGGTCTTCCCTTTTAACTGATTCATAATATTGAATAATACTATGCATAATCTCACCGGCATTTGTGAGTGTGACAATTACTTATTTTTTATTATTATGTCACTTTTAAAATATAAGAGGCGACAAGTGTGTACCTTGTTACTAAATGATATGAACCGTTCATACAAGATAAAGTGTGGTGTTGCATGGCTTGCATCACTGAAATAGGGAAAGAAGGCAATATCTTCACCTGTAGCCCCTATCACCCCCCCCCCCAAATCTGCTCCAGAGGGTTGAGGAATCCTTTGGGCAGTGCCGGATCTACAAATTTTGCCACAGAAGGCAAAAACCTGCACTGCAGTGCTCCTCTCCTGCGCTGTGAACACCAAGCGGCTAGATTCTATTATTGATTGATTTGAATATTTATAACTCCTGCTTTCATAAAACACATCAAGGCGGTTTGCAAAACAGCAGGCTCTTTGTCCTCCTCTCCTCTCCGACCTCCCTCCCACATCCAAGCCATTGCTGTCAACTTTCAGATTTGAAAATAAGGGATCTGCAGCCTCACCTGTCCCGGGGACTGTCTACGGGATATCTAACAATCCGGGATAGCAGCGGGAAGCAGCGGGAAGCGGCGCTGGAATAAGGGGATTTCCCGCAAAAAATGGGAAGGTTGACAGCCATGATCCAAGCAGCAGCAAGAAGCTGGGCCATCACCATCTTGCTGCCATGCCCCCAACTCAGCGGTGTGGGCTCACTGGGGGTGGCGCATGCCACCAGGAGGCACACTCACCCACTGGAGCCCGCCGCTCCCACCCCTTGGTCAGGCAGGACCAGGAGGGGGCATGGAGCTGCAAGGCCTAGAATCAGAGGTGGACAACACCACCTTTCTGACACTTGCGTCTCTGGGTCAGGTTTGGCCCGGAAGTGGAACTAATGCGGCAGGGCATGAGGAAGCTGCCTCGGAGAGCCAGTGTGGTGTAGTGGTTAAGAGCGGTAGACTCGTAATCTGGTGAACCGGGTTCGCTTCCCCACTCCTCCACATGCAGCTGCTGGGTGACCTTGGGCTAGTCACACTTCTCTGAAGTCTCTCAGCCCCACTCACCTCACAGAGTGTTTGTTGTGGGGGAGGAAGGGAAAGGAGAATGTTAGCCGCTTTGAGACTCCTGAAGGGGAGTGATAAAGCGGGATATCAAATCCAAACTCTTCTCATGTGCCAGAGCCAGGCTCCAATGAGGGGCCTGTCATGGTCGTGCTGCCTCCCAAAAATGCGCCCTGGGGCCATGGCCCCCTCAGATTCCCCATGCTGCCCCACTGCCCCTCCTCTCCTCATGCTTGGCTAGTCATGCCTAGCCTGATTGTGCCATGGATAAAGGAAAGGGACTTCAGGGATCTGGGCTGCTTCCCAGAGAGCAGCAAGAACAGGGTGCCACTGGAGGATGACTGGGTGCTGAATCCTGTCTTTGGAATAGTGGGAGAGGTGATGAGGGAGGATGTTGGAGGGGGGGGGCAAATTGCAAGAAAATGGTCTCCCTTGAGTTAGCAGAGGGGCTAACCCAGGATACAGCATAGGAAGCTGCCTCTTAGTAAGTCAGCCCATTGTTCCATCTAGCGCTTTACTGCATACACTGACTGGCGGCAGCATGCCAAAGTTTCCGACGGGGGGGAAATTCCCAGCTCAACCTGGAGATGCTGGTTTTGAACCTGGGACCGTCTGCATGCAAAGCGAATGCTCTGCCATCAAGGAAGGACCTTACCTCAAAGAACGGTCCCTAACTCCAGAGGGTGAATTGTGGCCCACAGTGCAAGGCATGGTGTGGGTTATTAGACAAATTAGATCAAGGCTAATTTCCCCAGTTTGGGGGGAGGACCAGGCAACTGGTTGGAGAAGGCTATAACGCAGGTGTAGGGAATGTTTTCTAGCCTGAGGACTATATCCCTTCTGGGCAATCTTTCTTTTTATATATATATATATGCTTTTTATTGGTTTTTCCTTTAATACAAACGAAAAAAATACAGTGAAATTTAATAGTCATTCACCCACATTCTTTTCCCACACTCTGCCAAGCACTGATTTCTTTCCCTCCCTTCAACAGGCTTTCTTACTTCAGCTGCTTTCCCACAGTTTCTTACTGTAGCCAATCCTATCTACGTCGTAAGATTTACAGTGGTACCTTGGGTTAAGAACTTAATTAGTTCTGGAGGTCTGTTCTTAACCTGAAACTGTTCTTATCCTGATGCACCACTTTAGCTAATGGGGCCTCCTGCTGCCGCCGCTGCACGATTTCTCTTCTCATCCTAAAGCAAAGTTCTTAACCCGAGGTAATATTTCTGGGTTAGCGGAGTCTGTAACCTGAAGCGTATGTAACCTGAGGTACAACTGTATTTCATTCCTGCCAGAGTCTTCAAATTTCTGCAGTTATTACTTATATAATCTATCATTTACTCCAATCTCTTTGGAATTTTGTTTCCTCCTGATTTCGGATCCTACAGGTCAGTTTTGCTAGTTCCGCATAATCAACCATCTTCGTTCACCACTCCTCTATTGTTGGTAAATCTGGTACTTTCCATTTTTGGGCTAACAAAGTTCTAGCAGCAGTTGTAGCATACATAAATAACCTTTGGTCTGCTTTTTCTATTTCCTCTCCTATCAAGCCTAGCCAAAAAGCCTCCAGCTTTTTCGGGAAAGTTTATTTAAATATCTTTTTCAATTCGTTATAAATCAGTTCCCTTCTGGGCAATCTTTCAAGGCCCGCATGCCCCTTTCAAGCCCCTGTGGGGGCAGGCAGGGCCAGAGTCAAATGAGAAGAGAGCAACTCTTCTGAGCAGTAGACTAGTTTCTGTGCAAATTCACAGCCCCTCCCCCCCCAGTTCTCCATTCAGACAAGAAAGAGGCATAAAGATAAAAGTAACAATTTCTATTTTATATCAAGGTGCTGAACAGGACTATGACAATGGAAACACAAAATTGGTGGCTGTTTCTTAAAGATCCACAATCGTTTATTAATCGAGGAATATGTACCTGCAACATCTGCTGGTCAAATCCAGCTTCTATGTCCAATGCTGCATTGCTTGTTGCTTGTATAGCTGCTCAGGATCGTTACCACTTTGCCACTTGGTGCACTTCTTCAGGGATCATAGAATCTTAGAGTTAGAAGGAACCCTAAGGAGCATCTAGTCCAATCCCGTGCAATGCAGGAATATGCAGCTGTCTCATACGGGGTTCAGACCTGTAGCTTGGCGTCATCCTCACCATGCTCTTAACCAAACGAGCTACCCAGGCTTCCCTGGTGAGTGTCCGACAGTAGCCAGCCAACATGAAAGTGGGCCACTTTCCCTGGCATGGTTTCTCCGTTGCTGAAATTTCCTGACCTGATGAAAAGGTTCAACGTACTCATACCTCAGTTGTCAGAGAAAGAGCTAAAACAGACCAAGACCTTCCTGAATCCCCTTGACATACGCATAGTCTAGGGCTGCATACCTTTAAAGTGCCCCCCTCCAAGAAGCCTGCGAACTGTAGTTTACCCCTCTCAAAGTCACGATTTTCAGCACCATTAACAAAGAACAGTTTCCAGGACTCTTCGGGAGGGGCAGATTGTGCCTTTGTTCTGCTTTAAATGGATAGTGCATGGGTAGGCAAACTAAGGCCCGGGGGCCAGATCCGGCCCAATCACCTTCTAAATCTGGCCGGCGAATGGTCTGGGAATCAGCGTGTTTTTACATGAGTAGAATGTGTCCTTTTATTTAGAATGCATCTCTGGGTTATTTGTGGGCATAGGAATTTGTTCATATTTTTTTTCAAAATATAGTCCGGCCCACCACAAAGTCTGAGGGACAGTGGACTGGCCCCTGCTGGAAAAGTTTGCTGACACCTGGATAGTGCCTACACAGCCTGGAATGCTGGGTTTTAAAAATAGCCTTTTGTTGTAAATATTAGCCAATGTACTAATGGCCCAACCAGCCCACGGCATCATCATTTGATCCTTACTAGAAGTCCTCCACCCGACAGGGTCATGGTGCACTTTGTGGCCTCATGAAAATGCCACCAGCTTGGGCTGCCCATGCACTGACCTTTTCCCAGTGAACAACTCAATTTCATCAAAGACCAAATGCCCATTGTCTGTTGAACGTTTCAATGCACTTCCCAGCAGAAGCATCTAAGACCCCTGTCTGGATTTTGGTGAAACTTCAAAGAGAACATTGCCTACTATTTTCCAGCAAGGACTGGGAGGTGCTTAGCAAGTGGCTTTTACTGCCACCAGGTGAGATACGATTGCATCCTTATCCATTCTGCTCTTTGAGTTCTGGCTCCAAGTTTTAACAGAAGTGATGTTGCCTGATGTCTGATTACTTTGGATCTAAAGGTAAAGGGACCCCTGACCATTAGGTCGGGCCGTGACTGACTCTGGGGTTGCAGCGCTCATCTCGCTTTATTGGCCGAGGGAGCCGACGTACAGCTTCCGGGTCATGTGGCCAGCATGACTAAGCCACTTCTGGGGAACCAGAGCAGCGCATGGAAACGCCGTTTACCTTCCCGCCAGAGTGGTACCTATTTATCTACTTGCACTTTGTCGTGCTTTTGAACTGCTAGGTTGGCAGGAGCTGGGACTGAGCAACGGGAGCTCACCCCATCGCAGGGATTCAAACCCCCAACCCTCTGATCAGCAAGTCCTAGGCTCTGTATTTTAACCTACAGCGCCACCTACGTCCCAGTACTTTGGATATAAGCAGGGGTTAATGAGCAAGCAGGGTATGCAAGAGATCCTCTGTGATAGGATGAGCCTTGCTATCACAACCTGCCATGGAGTTCTGCTCTGGATCAGTATTGACTAGAATTCCATGGAATTCCAAAAGAGCAGATGATATCTCTGTGGTCACTTTGGGGCCCCAGCACTAGCCACATATGCAGATGGAAAATCCAGAGCTGTTATTTACTAGAGATGGGGGAGAAATTTCCATTTAAAGGCAAGCTCACCAAATCTGTCCCTTCTAAAGCTATGTGCAAACCAAAGAATGCAATCCTTCAAAATTTGCACAAGTTTCCGAATTTTGCAATGCCAAGTAATGTGTACAAAAATCAGAAACTGGGGTCAGTTGTGCATATAAATGCATATATTAGTGAAAATAACATGCTAAATGTATTTGTGAGGGGAAATCACTTTGCCAAAAAATGGGGGAAATTGCATTAAATGTGCATAATAGGAGAAATTTGCACTAAAATGTTGGTTCTTTTTCATTACCCCCCCACCCAAAAAAAATCCACAAACTGAAGAGGAAAAGTGTTATTAAATAGTATGTTCTCATTTAATTTTTTTTAAAGATTTCTAAACAATTGAAAGGGTAGAAAATAACTTTTCTATTAGCCTGTACAAGTCGTATCTAAGATACTGAATACCTTGCATGCTTTCTGGATCGGATTCATGGGTTTATTTTTCTATCTGATCCTTTTAGAATGAAAGCTGCGATGAATAAGATTGTGGCTCTTGGCTTCTTGATAATACTCTCTTTAGCAGCAGGTAAGTCCTAAAGGCAGGGATATCTCTTCTCCCCCAGTACAGCCCCTTGAGAGGATTTCAATGTCTCTTTCTATAAGCTGATACATGGCACCCAACTAGGTCATAGGGTGGACACATTGAAAGCAACAGAGAAGTTAGTCATGATGCCTAACTTCAGTGTATTATTTTCACTGGGCCTGCTCCAGGGGCAATTTGGTTGGACACTATCCACTATGTCTTCCAGGTCCCTTTCCAACTTTTGGTGGTAATGGCCTCTCTTTAAAGCACCCTCCTCGAATGTTTCATATAGTTTCATATGACTTATGCTGGCTTTTCATACTGGTTTAAGGCATGGAAATGTAAAATGTTCAAAAGAGTTTTAATGTTGTTGTTTTTTAGTATTATATCTGTGCAGGGGCATAGCAAGAGGGGTGGGTGCGGTCCGCCCTGGGTGTCCCCACTGAGGGCAGTGACAAAATGGTGGGCGGCACTCACCGTAGGGCCTGCAGCCTGCCTGAGCCACACGTTTTTCCTGGGAGTGACGTGGTGACTGACCTCCCGCAGGCTCCGCGCTACCCCAAACAGTCCACCCGTTGCCTCTCCCTCAGCTGTAGGGTGGCTGAGTGGGAGGAGGCAAGCAGACTCCTCCATAGCTGTCAAGTGTCCCTTATTTGGCGGGACAGTCCCTTTTCTAGCGCCATGTCCCGCGGCTGTCCCTTATTGATGAGGCTTCGTTTGGCTGCTGGCTGGGCTTTCTGCCTTTGGCTCGGAAGAGCACAGAAGTTGAACATACTTGAGCCCGGAAAATCCCTTATTTTGGCTGCTGATCCGTTATTTTCGAGGCTGCTGGTCCCTTATTTTCAAATCTGTAAGTTGACAGCTATGGACTCCTCAGAGGTGAACGGTCCTGCATGCGTGCCGCCCCAGGCGCCCAATCAGCTTGCTCCGCTGCTGTATATGTGTTGACATAGTTTGTAAGGTGCTCTGGGAAACATTTTTGGAGGGATCTATACCTGTGTGTGTGAAAGAGAATGTATTTGTGTATCTGCACATAAACCCACATGTGAACACATACATATACAACCCCTTAAATCAGCCTTTCTCAACCTGTGGGCCCCCAGATGTTGTTGAACTACAACTCCCATCACCCCTAGCTAGCAAGGCCAGAGCTCAGGGATCATGGGAGTTGTAGTCCAACAACATCTGGGGACCCACAGGTTGAGAACCGCTGCCTTAAATCATTGCTGCCTACTGTGATTAAGAATTCCTTGAGATACTTCCGAGCTAAACTTTAGCCTCTGTAACTTCCTGTGACCTTTACTTCAGCTAGGATCTGTTGTGGTGATATTATTCTCTTTTATTTGGCTTGAGCTGAAAAACAGCAAACACCGTCACTGATCTAACACTGTAACTACTGCACCACACTGCCTCTCTGCAAAACAAGGAGTTTTTGACAAGTGTCCCAGTGTTTTTCTATAGGGCAGAACCATTCCCTTAACTCACAGGTGTGCAATCCATGCCTTGCAGGTCACATGTGGCACTCAGCCTTTCTCAGTATTGGTATCAAACTTTATTTGGGTCACAGACCAGCATAAGATAAAACATACGGATAAGCTGAACACATAAGATTTAAAACACGTAAGGGATAAAAACACACACATCCTAGTAATTAAAAGGTGATTATATCATACATACTTAAAAAGATAGAAAGGACAAACTGTTAAAAGCAACTATTACGGAGGGAGCGTGAAGGAGCAAAGGTCTTGCATTTTGAGCCTAGTTTGTGGAACAAACCATCCTTCGACAAATATCCATCATGGCAGCGCAGAATCTAGCAACTGAATATGTAACATCTGGGTTTTCATCTTCAAGCAGCAGAGAGGTATAACGTTGCTCTGTGTGACCTGGGAATTTATGTAGTGTAGGTAAGATGAACCTAGCTTGTATATCTGTATAGTATTGGCAGTGAAAAAAGGCATGCTTCGTTGTTTCCAGTTGCCCAGAGTCACATGTGAGCCAGTGTGGTGTAGTGGTTAAGAGCGGTGGACTCGTAATCTGGTGAACCGGGTTCGCGTCTCTGCTCCTCCAAATGCAGCTGCTGGGTGACCTTGGGCCAGTCACACTTCTTTGAAGTCTCTCAGCCCCACTCACCTCACAGAGTGTTTGTTGTGGGAGAGGAAGGGAAAGGAGATTGTTAGCCGCTTTGAGACTCCTTAGGGTAGTGATAAAGCAGGATATCAAATCCAAACTCCTCTTCTTCTACTCTTCTACATGGGCATTTCCTTTCCTCGTATGGTGTCTTCTGAAAATGCCAGCCTTTCTCTGTGTGGCCCTCTAGTACATCTGGACAGGCTGGCTTGAGGCAAGCTAGTAAGGAAGAGGGGCGGGAGGTGGGAGGTGGGAGGAAGGCAGGGTGCAAGTGGAAGCTGATACCCACACAGGGGTGCAGACATTTTGGGGAGTGTGTGTGTGTGTGTGAGAGAGAGAGAGAGAGAGAGAGAGGGTGTCACATACCCTCCAACATTCCTCTGCTGAAAATAGGGACGTGCTATTCCATAATAATATTTTTCCTATTTATACCCCACTCATCTGACTGACTTCCAACATATTTAAGGACATAATAAAACATTAAACATTAAAAACTATACAGGGCTGTCTTCAGATGGCTCGGGGGTTTGGATAAATCCATACCCTCCAACATTTCACTGATGAAAATAGGGATGTTGTAAGGAAAAGCAGGACATTCCGGGATCAAATCAGAAACCAGGATGGCTTCTGTAAATCTGTGACTGTCCCTGGAAAATAGAGACACTTGGGGGGGTCTGGTGTTACCACCTCCTTGGGGTTTTGACCCATCTGCATATTCCCCTGAGGGAAAAGTTGCCTGCCCCCCAGCCTTAACTCACCACTGCTTGCTGTGGCAAGAGTTCTATGAGATCCTTCTGAACTCATCCGTAGCCATTGGCCTGTCTGACCATTTTCTCAAGATGGATTGTATTTGGTATGTTTATATTTTTGACCTCCCATTCTCCCCCTTTCTGTTTGCTCATGCAGTTGGAGGACTTAAATGCCATAAATGTACCAGAGTTAGAAAAGATAACACATGCTCAAAACAGAAAGTCTGTGATGTCTCTCCCAGTAGATTCTGCTTCATTCAAAGAATTTCCAAAGGTGATTCTGTGGGAAATAATTATTTGGGCAATTTACTCTTAGAGTTGTGTGAAGTACTAAAAGAAGCAGGCTTGCGAGAACTAGTAGTTTGAAATGTATCCATTCCAAAATTCAATTTAATGTGAATTAATTTACTGCAAGCACACTATACTAATTCTGGGCACTGTAGTCACCCCGAGAGAGTTACAACTCCTGCAAACCCTTAACAAACTACATTGTCCAGCATAGGAGCCTACTCCTATGGGCTGAGGTCCCCTTAGTCCCCCCCATAAAATATTTGAGGGAGTTGCCCCCCCAAGTTGATGGGCATTGCAAAGCAAATGGTGTGAGTGTGACACTTCTTGTGATCAATTATGTGGGACAGAGCTTACTTGCCCCCCATATGTTATTCAAGTTGGTACCCCTGTTGCCCAGAATTATTTATTTATTTATTTATTTTGCATAAACCCCTGGCCTAGCATTGGAAGACAGGACTAATAGAATTTTTAAATTATTTTTAATATTCCCCATCTGCTTCATGAACATGCATGCACAAGCAAAATCAAGCACAGACAAACCCCACCTGTCCTCATATTTCAACACAGTATGGAGGAAGCTTATAAAACACGAGTCATGCATAGAAATGATGAGCATGTACTGACACTTAGGGATTCTCTATGCAGATCCTCTGTAATCTCCTCTTTCCCACTTTTCATTTGCAGGGGGAAATATCAGGCGAGTGCACCGCGGTTGCACTTCAGTTTGTGTAACAGTCACCAACTTGAGCATCGACTACATAAAGTATACTTATTGCTGCCAAACAGATTACTGTAATAAAAATAATATCTGGCAGCTTTACTAAGCTTAGCCTGATGTTCTGGAGCTTCTCTGTTCCTCCATTTTCTGGCAACTTAATGTCTGCATCCTTCAGTCCTTTGTTGTTGTTTTTTAAATATTCAAACGGTAACTTTTATTAAAAACAATGTGGAAACAATTTTATGGAATTTGATAAAAAGGTTATTCCTGCTGTTTCGTTCCCTGATCAAACCTTTTAATAATGTTTTACAAGAGCTAATTATGCAATTATTATTTGCAGGTTTTGGTGTTAACTCCATAGTGCTTCCCTCCCCTCTAGTTCTCTAAGATTGCGTCCAAACCCTACCTTTCGGTTCACTTTGATTGACAGTGGATGACATGGCATGACTAGGAGCTGAAGTCCTTTGTTGAACAGACAGCAATAATATCTCTGACTGTGCTTTCGTCTGACCATACTTAAATGTTTGTATACAGAGAGAACACTTGCAAAATAAAGTATATGTTGTCCAAGAGGGGAAGAAAGCAAATGAGTGTGTTGAGTGGATTCTCATTTATTTCATAGAATTGTAGATTTGGAAGGGACCCTGAGGATCATCTAGTAGTCCAACCCCTTGCTATGCAGGAATATGCAGCCATCCCAAACAGGCATTGAACCTGCAACCTTGGTGTTATCAGCACCACACTCTAACCAGCTGAGCTATCCATTTTATTTTATGTGCTTGCTTACAGCATTTTTACCCTACCATTTAGGAAAAAGGCTCTCAGAAGGGATTACAAAAATAAACTCTAAAATAATCTGTGTTACAGGCTCCTTGGGCCCTTTCCCATCAAATCATACCCAAAGTGGATTATAGTGTTTTTAAAGTATACACAGCATTGAGTGTAAAGGCAAAATTGTGCTAAGTCAGAACAACCCCCGGATCCTCTCCTGCTGTCCAAGATCTCATGAGAGCCTCCAGAGTTCTTGTGGTAGCCTCCAGAGCCCAGGAAGAGAACAGGCCTTCTCTGCAGTGGCTCCCATCTGTGGAATGCTCTCCCCAGGGAACTTCTCTTGGCGCCTTCATTATACACCTTTAGGCACCAGGCAAAAACGTTCCTTTATAACCAGGCCTTTTGTTGATTTGATTGACATCCAACACCCTTTTAGAATGAGGTTCTTTCAGAGCGGGAGTGTTATTGGATTGTTGTTTCTATTTTGATTATGTATATTGTGGTTTTATAATTTGATTTTGTTCTGTGAACCGCCCTGAGATCTCTGGGTATGGGATACTGCCGGGGAGACGGGGGCTTCAGGAAGGCCCCCAGCTGGCTCCAGCCACCGGCCGGCAGCTGGGCGATCACCTTGGAACGGCATCCTTTGGAACAGCGATCCCTTGGAACAGCATCAATCAGCGGCATGAGCCTCAGAGACGTTTAGAAGCTGTGCATGCTCTATCAGCAGAGTGAAGAAATCTTATCACAACGGAAGTGGCAGACAGAGTCATGTGTAAGCATTTATTCAGCATAGTTCAGGAACAAAGGAAAAAACATGTCTGCTTCCCTTCGTGTCCAGCTAAACAGCAAAGCAAAAGCAATATACAAAACGGAAGTTCCCAGCAGACTGTGCTGGAAATGTAAACAGGCATGTGACACACAATAGTCATGCCTGTACCCCTTTAAGTTGGAATGGAACTATATCCTAACATATAAATCCAATAAAAATAAATAAATAAGCAAGCGTCTCCCACTTCTTCTCTATTTATTTATTTATTGGCAATCCATGTAAAGCTGTGATTGCATGAGTCAAACCAGTGTAAGTTGCGATCCCACTGCAGTAATGCAATTCAATTAAACATATCAGAAAAGAAAAAAAACCAAATGATATAGTGGGGCCTTCAAAAGAGACAACAACAAGAAGTAGCCCATCAGCTGCAACAATGGTAAAACCCCTTTCCCTTGAAACAATATGGGAGAGGGTTGCATCATTGCCCTTAAAAAAGAAGAAGAGAAGAGTTTGGATTTGATATCCCACTTTATCACTACCCAAAGGAGTCTCAAAGCGGCTAACATTCTCCTTTCCCTTCCTCCCCCACAACAAACACTTAAAAAAGGCACTGACATGACCATATCTCATTCTCCACCCAGCGCGGCATTGCTCTTTCAGTTTGCACTTAGAAGAAGAAGGAAGAAGAGTTTGGATTTGCTATCCTGCTTTATCACTACCCTAGGGAGTCTCAAAGCAGCTAACATTCTCCTTTCCCTTCCTCCCCTACAACAAAGACTCTTTGAGGGGAGTGGGGCTGAGAGACTTCGAAGAAGTGTGACTAGTCCAAGGTCACCCAGCAACTGCATGTGGAGGAACAGGGAAGCGAACCCGGTTCACCAGATTACAAGTCCACTGCTTTGAACCACTACACCACACCTAGGCCCTGCAATGAGACACACCACTACAGCTTTATGCGGGATTGTTGACCCAGTAAAGGGCTACCTTTGTACTAATTGCCCCACCAATAGTGCAACCCAGCAGAGAAGATGCCATTATTTAGTCAGCATTTCCAAATGTGTATATTAATTAATCAAATTTCTATACTGCCCTTTGTCTGAGGATCCCAAGGCACTTTACAATATAAAAACACAGATTTTAATGGCTTCGGTGGGCGAACTGAACCTGCAAGCCATGGTGTTCAGCTGCCTATGAACATTGATATTATCAATGCCTACCTGCCTATGTAGGCTCAGCATGATCTAAGGGGGAACATCAACTGCTGTGCTCCCATCGCTGTGTGCTGGGAGTGGGAGAAGAAGCTAGAGAACCTGTAGCCTGTGGGCACAGCTTATTCCGATCCTATTTTAAATCAGTTTGTGATGGGACATTGCTGTGCTCTTTCTTGGTTTGCAGCTTCAGAGCTCTCCTGGAAATCCCATTAAGAGAGCTGCTGAAAGGAAGGTAGGTAGGGAGGGAGGCAAAATCCTGAGTGTATCAAGCACACACTTTGAAGAGCACTGTGCTATCCCTTGCATGTTCCAGCTCCAAGATCATCCCCAGGCTAGTTAAGGATTGACCGTCCCAGGAGGTAATTAGTCAGCTGGATTTGCTAAACGTGACCCACAATCCTGTGTTTATTTTGTTTTACTCTCTGTCTTATTTT
This sequence comes from Podarcis melisellensis, assembly GCF_964234715.1. Classification (NCBI taxonomy): domain Eukaryota; kingdom Metazoa; phylum Chordata; class Lepidosauria; order Squamata; family Lacertidae; genus Podarcis; species Podarcis melisellensis. The sequence continues at coordinate 13,292,865 of NC_138532.1, read as the reverse complement.
TCAATTGATGGAGATCATCATCTGGAGGGAGGGAGATTCAGGGCAGCCAGGTGGAAGCACTTATTCACAGGGTGTGTTTTTGCTTCTACGTGAAGCAGTGATAACCTCCATCTAGGCTAGTGGGCAAGGCTTTAAATGGATGCTAGTTGTGATGGCTATAAGATGCAGGCAGCATGTTCTTGAGGGCAATCACCTCTTGCTTGTGGGCTTCCTGGAGGCATCATTCTGGCCACTGTGCGAAGCAGGAGCCCGGACTAGACAGACCTTCGATATGATCCAACAAAGGCTTTCCTTCTGTTCTCATAATCCAACTAGGAAGACCTTACTCATCATTTAAAACAACGGCAAGCAATGTCAGCAACCCAACAGGTGAAGATGAACAAGTTTCTGGTTGGGGAGCTATGGCTGTTTCTCAGCTTTTCCACTGGTAAGTTGAAAACTGGAAAGTGTTTCTGGTCTTGGAGCAAGATCATAACATCTTGTAAATCCCGTGTTAGGCTTAACTAAAATTTTGTGTTTTCCGCTTCTGCTATATAAGCGTAAGATTGACTTTTCTTTTTTTAATAGGTGCTCTTTGCTCCCTGCCCGCCACTGACAACATTCACATGCATTCCACCAATGACATGCATATGTAATGGGATGGAAGAATCTGTCAGTTACAGGAACCATCCACACTCAAGCAGTACCATCCCACTTTAAATAGCCATGGCTTCCCCCCAAAGAATCTTGGGAACTGTCGTGTCTGAGAGTTGTTAGGAGGCTCAAATTCTTCTCAGAGCTACACTTCCCAGACAATCCCAATTGGAGTCTGTTGGGTTGGGAAGCACTGTACATTCTTTGAAGGGCCTTGGCATTCTTCCCCATTACCTATCTCAGGTTTGAACTTGGGTCTCATACTTCACTCTACCAAATGGCGCTTAAAAATAATAATCTCCCTGTTACAAACAGATTTCAAGAACAAAAAGTGTACGATAAGCCCTCTGTGTTGATTTCTTGTCCCTCCATTTTTCCCTTCTCTCTCCTATTTCTGTTCCTCTCACTCTTTTGCCTGAAGGAGTGTCTCCACCCCCATTGTTCAGCCCGGACACTGAGGTCCAGCTCCGAGGGCCTTCTGGCAGTTCCCTCACTGTGAGAAGCAAAGTTACAGAGGACTAGGCAGAGGGCCTTCTCAGTAGTGGCCCCCACCCTGTGGAACGCCCTCCCACCAGATGTCAAGGAAATAAACAACTACCTGACTTTTAGAAGACATCTGAAGACAATCCAGTTTAGGGAAGCTTTTAATATTCATGGATTATTGTATTTTAATATTTTGCTGGAAGCCGCCCAGAGTGGCTGGGGAAACCCAGCCAGATGGGTGGGGTATAAATAAACAGCAACAACAACAATTACTATTTGCAGCAAATGCCATGTGGTGCTACTCTTGTGACAAGCCGATCCCAACGCTGCCTTGTCCCGAGGGAGAAGAAATGTGCTGGGCTGGACAGGGAGCAGCGTGCTTCACAAGCAACGTTTACATTGGTAAGACTGCAAGGAAAAGCACGGCTGGGTTGACTTAGCAGGGAAAGGGGACAATGTTCAGCCTGAGGGATCCAGCCGCTAGTAGGGCCAGAGGCAAAAGTGGGCAGAACAACAAATGTGATTCATACATTTTGTGCCACACAAAAGCTGAAGGCATCTACATGCATCTCTGTCGGGGCAAAGAAGAAGCACTGTGACAAACAAAGGACATATTCTGGCCAGCCAAAAGTACTTATGGGGTGGTGGTGGAGCAGGACCGGCAAGGGGTGTTGTCTAGGGAGAGGGTGTGTGGCTTAGGGGAGCCCCTAGGTCTGAGGTTCCCCACCCCTGCCTTCCCATGAGGGTGCTTCCAAATGGGTCTCAGTGAAAATACCTTTGCTCTCAGCAAGCCTCCTTTGTGGTTCTGAAGGATTCACAAAAGCTGGTTATGTCCCAGAAGTTATCTCCACCTCTAGAGAAGTCGGAGCAAAACCAACATTTGACTGATTTGAATACCAAGGAGGGGGATTCCAGTCTGTAGCACCTTTCCGTGCAATCCTATACATGCATGAACAGAAGTAATTCTCACTGAGTTCAATAGGACCTACTCCCACGTAAGTGGGTGTAGGATTGCAGCCTTTGCCTCCTCTTTTGGCTGTATTGACATTATGAAACCTAAGTGGTTTAACAATCAATTTCCTCCCTCAAGAGTAGAGTTACATTTTTCTCCCCAGCATCAAAGCTCAAGTACACCCTATAACCACATTAATTTACTGGGTTGGTTTTTTTAAAAAAAGGCCTCGCAAAAGTTTGTTGCATTTCAATATGCCAGCAATTACTCCTAAAACAATGCATTTTTTGCACATTGCTGTCAACAATATATGCCTGTTTCAGACATGCTTCTTTGCAAGATAAACCTTTTTGTACATGTTCCCCACACCACCCCTGAGAATTGCAACACAACATTCAGAAAAGTGCAAATTTTGAAGGATAGCTAGGTTTCAGGTCACATATTGTTTCAGGAAGTGGAAACTGATACGATTTTCTCACCATCCCTACCCAAGGTACACTGAAAATTGGAGCTAGCAGATTTCTCTCTTCCTCATGATTCTTCTTGGATAAGGGCCAACCCTACCATTAGGCAGAGTGAAGTGCTCCCCTCAGGCCATAGATGCTAGAAAGCAAAGTAATAACCTTACACTCCCAGATGATGTTGGACTACAATGCCCATCATCCCTGACCACTGGTCTTGCTAGCTAGGAATGATGGGAGTTGTAGTCCAACAACATCTGGGGTCCCATGGTTGGGAAAGGCTCCTCTTCACAGATTGTCAGTGGCCACACAGTAGGTCTAATGGGAGCCTCAAATGTTTATGCACTGAGCTCTTCTATTCAAGAGGGAACCTCTTCAGAATAGGTCCCCTTTCAGATCCATGCTGAACTGTGGCCACCAGAGAGACCTGATGGACAGTCAGGTCAGAACAGAGAAGGCATGCTTAGAAAGTATCATATTGCTCTCCCCCCCCATGCACTTTAATTGAACCTATCTGTGTTGTGTGTGGGCATCTTCTGAACAGGGATTTGGTCACTCAGAAGTGTAACTGGATGCTCAGAGAGAGAGGATGGAAGTTTGGGAATCCTCTAAACTGAGAATCATTACATCTAAGTATGTTGTGTCCCTTCCCCTTCATTCTGTAAACTGATATATAGACCACAAAGGCTCTTGGGAAAGATATAGCCCAACTTTCTTGAAAACTCTGACTTCTCAGATATTTTCCCTCTTCCATTTTTGTTCAAATTCCTGCTCAATTTTAATCATCTGCGAGCTTGTGTCAGTGAAAATTCCAGCACAGAACTAGAGCTCATTCTGTTGAGATACCTGCTATGAGCATATGTGTAAAATACAAAGTTCTGCTAAATGAGATCTCAGGCTGTAAAGAAAGATCAGCCGCTAATAAAGAATGCCCCTTATATCACACAAGGTCCCTTATGTTCTCTCTCTTTTGGTTTCCAGGAAACAGCATGGTCATTTCTGACGTTGGTTGCGTCCAGAATTGTCAAAATTCCAAATCAGAGGATCTTTTCATGTGGAATGAGTTCATTTGCTGTCACAGCGAATATTGCAATAAATAGGCTAGCGTAGCTTAGAGCAGCCACAACCTCAGTGTCAAGACATCAGAAGCAACGTGCTCTTGTCACTCAGGTTTTCCCCTTCTCCCAACTTGTTGCTCTTCTGAGAAACTGGGGGACAGATTTCAGCATGGGTCTCTTCTTTCCCAATCTGCAGCTGCCACCAGCAGACATAATGCTAATTTCTTCCCTTCTCGCATGTGCTGTGCTAACAGAACCAGAGAGGTATTTGGAGTCAGGTGAAAGTCTATGAAGGAAGCTTTCCAGTTTTCCTCCCAACGATACTTTATCTGGATAATCTCCCCATATGGTTCCTTCTGTGTGTGAGCAAGAGTGGTTGGCTTGTTTAGAAATCAATTGCTCTTCCTTTATTTTGACTCCTTGCTCCCCACCATATCCCAGGAAGAGTGCTTCCAAGACAGATAACTACCGGTAGCTGCTACTATAAAACTGCCCTGTCCTTCTGGCCCCATCAACCTTTCAACTTATTCTAGGATGCTGAGATCAGACTTCATGGTCCAGCTCTTGAGATGGTTCCAGTGGCTATACAGTACAGTCGTACCTCAGAAGAAGAAGAAGAGTTTGGATTTGATATCCTACTTTATCACTACCCGAAGGAGTCTCAAAATGGCTAACATTCTCCTTTCCCTTCCCCTCGCCCTCACAACAAACACTCTGTGAGGTGAGTGGGGCTGAGAGACTTCAGAGAAGTGTGACTAGCCCAAGGTCACCCAGCAGCTGCATGTGGAGGAGCGGAGACGTGAACCTGGTTCACCAGATTACAAGTCTACCGCTCTTACCACCACACCACACTGGCTCTCAAGTCGAAGGGAATCCATTCTGGAAGTCCGTTCGACTTCCAAAATGTTCGGAAACCAAGGTGCAGATTCCAATTGGCTTCAGGAAGCTCCTGCAACCAATTGGAAGCCATGGAAGCCCTCTCAGACGTTTAGGTTCCAAAGAATGGAAGCCATGGAAGCCCTCTCAGACGTTTAGGTTCCAAAGAATGTTTGCAAACCAGAACACTCACTTCCTGGTTTGCGGCATTCGGGAGCCAAAACGTTAGACTCACAAGGCATTTGACTCGCAAGGCAGGAATGTATGTTGTTATCCCTATGTAGAAAAGTACTTGGGTGGGAGGGAGTTCAGCAGAAATGACAACTTGCAGGAAGGGTTTTGCCCTCCTGGATCCTCCTTGAATTGCATTTATTTGACTGAATTAATAGCTCCAAAGGCTGTTCTGTATTAAAGCACAGGAAACACGGAGCAGAAAGATACAACTTCATTTGAAACTTCTGTAACTTGCTTCTGTCTCTGGCAAGAAATGGCTTTGATTAAAACCAACCAAACTTCATCTGAAGCACCAAAAGTGTGCTGTGTGTGTTCTTTCATTAACTAACAAATACAGGAAACTAATATAGCAAACCTGAGCATACAATGTCATTTCATGCAATCCCATTGTCCAAGTGGCGAGAGACTCCAAGCATGCCAGCCCTTACCCAGTGTTTGGTTTCTTTGGAATGAAGGTCAATGTAGTCTGTGGTATCTTTAGGATATATGATTTTATATACACATAGATACAACCTGAGTAGAGGATGAAGGGACTCCCAGCCTCAACATCACAACAGATCTGGCTTCCCCATTAGGTTTCCATGGAAGCCCCAAGTCCAGCCCAGAGCAAGATACATCCCTGTGCCCAGCTTCCAGCATCTCAAAGCACAACTCTCACATAGCCCTTGTTGGCCTATTGTTCTCCATCCTAGGATGACATGGCGTCCAGCCAGGTGTGGCAGGAAAAGGCCCACCCATTTGTCTCTATGGCAACAGAGCTCACTCTTTTAAGATGCAAATGGTGGGCATTTAACTCGCCCACACTTCTACTTGTCCTGCTACTTTCTTCTGGGAAAGCCCACTGTTTGCTGCTGAATGTGAAAGGAATGTAAACCAGGGTGTGTGTTTTTCCCTGATTCTGTGATCAACAGTTGATTTTCTTAGGGAAAGTGATGAGACAAATAGAAAAGATGCTCAGTCCTGTGCCTAGAAAGTGTTGGATGAACCTCTCGTACCAGTGTTTTCTAGGAATGGGACAAACAGAATTGTTGGTGTCTAAGGTAGAGGTTTTCAATCTTTTTGAGTCCATGGCTCCCTTCCTCCTGCGGCTCCCCTGTGGGGCTCAGGAGCCCAGTTATGTCACCCCTTGTCTGCAGAGCTGGCAGCCCCTCACCCCTTTCTGGACACCCTCCCTTGTGGAGTGTTCCCTCAGGCTCCTCTCCTCTCCCCTCTCCTTGGGAGTCCTCTGGGCAGCTGCTTCCACCTCCTGTGGTCTCTTAGCTGCCACCCCCCTGCCCCAAAGAGAGATGCCTCCTTACAGTGCCCAACAGGGGCCCGGGAAGAGGATGCCCCCAGCCTTAGTGGCCCAATGGAGACTGGGCCAAGGTGAATGTGAAGCCAGCACCTTACTCACCTTGGGAGGCAGCAGTGGGCACTGCTGGGCCTGCTTGATGGAAAGGCTTCCCTTTGGTGCCAGGCACTCAGCTCCCAGGTAGGCATCGCACACAGCAAGCCCAAGAAACACAAGCATGGCGTCTGCCTGCCTGCCTGGTCTCCCACTTGTCTAGACATTCCCAACAGCAAGGGGTGGTAGACTGACTGGCTGGGCTCCCTCACCCACTTGCTTGCTTACCACGAGGGTACCTCAGGTCCTGGCAACAAGCACCCCCTGGCTAGCCCCAGAAGAACCATTCACCTGGGGAGCTTGTAGCTAGGGCTGCTGCAAGAAACAACCATGAAAGGCTTTGGGAGGCAGACATGAGAGAGCATCAGAGGAGGAAGGGAAGGAATGAGGGACTGAGGCCAGTGTTGCCCGCGGCATCCCTGACCATCATTCAAGGCACCCCAGGGTGCCACGGCACACTGGTTCAAAACCACTGGTCTAGGGTCATTCTCTTCCTTATAATTTTTTATTGGTTTTCCATTAATTATACATATATACAGTCTAGATTACATAAGTTTCATATAACATATCTGTTACAAGAATCATATATATAATAAACAGTTATTTTGGGCTCCGCTGAGCCTTGGACTTCCCTTCACTTCGTTGGTAAGTATCAGATAATTTCTAAAGTTACGTGTTTTATCTCCTTTACATATTTGCCAAACACTGTTAGAGTTGTTCTAACCCTGCCAGAGTCATCGAAGTTCTATACTTATCTCTTATATACGTCAGATATTTGTTCCAATTTTCATGAAACCTCTGGTCATCCTGGTCTCTTAGTCTTCCTGTTATTCTAGCTAGTTCAGCATAATTTATCATCTTGGTCTGCCAGTCATTTATAGTAGGTATTAATTCCATTTTCCAACTTTGGGCTAACATAGTTCTAGCGGCCGTTGTGGCATATAGAAACAAATTTTTATCCTCTTTTTTGATTTCCTTGCCAACTATTCCTAGCAGGAAAGCTTTAGGCTTTTTGGGGAAAGTATACTTATTTTTTTTTTAAGTTCCTTGTAAATCAGTTCCCAAAAGCCTTTTACTTTACTGCATGTCCACCACATATGATAGAACTCACCATCCCCCTCTCCACATTTCCAGCATTTCTTAATCTTCAGTTTATAAATCTTAGCCAATTTCACTGGTGTGAGATACCACCTATAAATCATCTTCCAGAGGTTCTCCCTTAGTGCCGTACATGCCGTGAATGTCATATTTACATTCGGTCTAGGGTCATTCTCTTGAGAAGGGAACTTGCCTGACTGGTTCAGCCATCTTATTCCTATAGCATTTAGCTTCCCACACACAGGCTCACAGGTCTTGAAGGGACCCAGGGCAACATCTGGATTGCTCCCCACAAACTCATAACAATATATGATTCCAACCTCCCCGCAAGGGCTTCAGGGCAGTTTTAATGGTCTCTTCATCTTCACAACAAGCCCAGCAAAACTGAATGCAATGGTGAGGGAGGAACAGTGACTAATTCTAGACTTTAGCTTCACTATGGAGGCTCACTCCAGATGTCACCAGGGAGATTCCTCATGGACCTGTGATAAGGAAAACAGGAAGATGCCTTATCCCAAGTCAGAACACTGATCCATATAGCTCCTTCTGCACTGAATGTTGGTGGCTCTTCAAAGTTTCAGATGGGGGACATTCCCAGTTCTACATGGAGGTGCTGGGAATTCTGCCTGGGATGTTCTACATGCAAAACAGATGCTCTATCACGAATATACAGTTCACTGAACTGCAGAAATTTTCACCCCTCTGCTCCTAAAACTATTTGGGGGGTTGGGAATACCATTTTGGAAGTAATGGTGCACAAGTTGCCTCCCTCTTGCTGGAGTTGGGTTCTTGTGCTCACAAGAGACACCATTCAACCACCTGCGTGGCCTTGGTGGGCGAACTCCAGACCACAATGTTCTTCTGCTCCTGGGCATTGATGTTATCATTTTCTGCATTCTTGTGTACTAGGCCTGAGCCATGATCTGTGGGGTGACATTATGCTAGGTGCCCATCACAGTGTGCTTGGAGTGGGAGGAGGAAGTTGAGAATAGCTAATTCTTATTCTAGCATATTTCAAATCAGTGGTACATTTCTATATCTCGGTTTGCTGCTTTAGAGCTTTTCCAGAGATTCAGTAAGAGGGTGCTGAAAAAGAAGGCATCGTGGACAGAGGAGAAATCTGCAGTTCATCAGCCTCACAGCTTGGAGGATGCATACTGCACTGCCAGCCTGAATAGCATCCTCAGCCCAGTTGAGGATTGATTGCCCCACTGGCTTTTTAAAGGAGGAGGTGTTTGCTAAGCTTCTTCCCTTATCACATTTCTGCTTGTTCCCCAGTTCACAGAGGCCACCATCTGAACCAACTGGTAGGATTTCCTCAACAACGAAGATGAAAAAGCTTCTGGCGTTTGGGATATGGATGTTTCTTTGCTTTTGTACTGGTAAGTCTCTAAAGGACAACCGGAAGAGCAAAAGTATTTTCAAATCTCAAGCTACGCTCTCGACATTTTGTAAACCAGCAATGACATTTTTCACATGCAAAAGCTGAGAAGGGTTTTGCATACCCCAGATTGCTGATACAAATGGTAAGCAGAGATTTGTTTGTTTTTCAACATGGTATTTGACTTCTGACCTCCATTGCGCGGACAGGCGGAGTCCCCAGATCCCGCGTGGTCCCCCTGTCATGTGGAATAACGACTCAAGACAATGTGCTATGGGATTAAATTGGCCACAACTTTATTAAATTTCAAATGTGGGTAGACCTTGGCTGAGGCATTGGGCGTTCTCCCTCCCCAGTCCCCAGCCGGGGACCTAGGGAGCATCAGGGTTATCCAGTGTGGGGGGGGGGATGTGCCGGCTCTGGAGAACATATGTTCAAGCAGAGATAGCCGCCCCCGTAACGCCGCCGCAGGGGAGAGCAATGACGACATTTCAGCGTACGGTCAAAGCCTCCCTTCAGAAAACCCCTTTAACGGGGAACCCTGGTATCGCCGCCGCAAAGAGGAAGATGGACAAAAGGATTCCGCCCAAGGCCTGATACCGCCAAAGTTGTGACGTTTTGCTACGGGAAAGGCGAAACCTGCCAATGCAGGGAAATTCCTTTCTGGCCCTTTAACAGCGACCTTAACGTAGCAGCGCCCGCATACCTGTGAAGAAAAGTTAACCTGCAAAACCTGTGAGGAAAAATTAACCTGCAGAATAAGACATTGACTGAGGGTGGGTAGGGTGGGAGAAGCTCTGGAGCCAAGTGAGAATTCCCAGGTAAGATCCTCCCTCCTTTGTGTGGGCAGGTAATCCCTCCCCTACCTGGCCTGGTCTCCTTGGCAACCCTTCCCCCAGGTGGGATTGGCCAACTGACTGAGGTAGGCGGAGACCTCCAGGTATCCCACCTGAGGGAAGGCAAAGCCAAGCCTATGCTGTTGGAGCCGCTCCAGATCTAGGGCCTGAACGCGTCCACGCAAAGGGCGCCCCCCGTTTTAAGCGGGGAGCGGTCATTAATGAGATACACAAAGATTCAAACACACTTCTGGTTTATGTCTGTGGACCAGTTTGTATGATCAGAAGGATCGTGTGCTTCCCTGTTCTCTGCTTAGTTGTTGAAATTGGGGCTGTAGGTATATGGTGGTGGTGGTGGGGAGGGTTTACGGCTGGGGGCTCACCGAGATTGACTTTGTTCTTCCTGCTTCCTTCCCTCTTATTCTCACCTTCTGGGTTAAATAACTCCTAACTTTCATTCCCTTCCTGCATCTTATTCAGTTGCCAGCTAATTGTTCCTCCTCTTTACTTTAAGGAAGTTGGGGGCAGTGGGAGGGGCACTGCACATAATGTTGGGGCCCTGGAATTTTTCATCTTCATCCATCACAGTTTTGAACCCAGCTCCCCTACTTCACTCTACCCAATAGCACTTGCTGGTATGGTGCTATGTGTGTTTTGCTTTCCTGTTACAAACAGATTTGAATGAAACCCTCCTGAATGATAAGCCCTCCACATTGATTCTTGTCTCTCCCTCCTTCCATCCTTCCCCAATTTCTGTTCCACTCACTCTTCTGCAGCAAATGCCTTTTGGTGTTACTATTGCGAAATAAAGCTTCCAGCGACTGCTTGTCCTCCAGAAGCAGAATTTTGTTGGGCCGGGATGGGAGCATCATGTTCCACACTGAACACTTATGTCAGTAAGTATGCAAGTGAGTTGGACTAACCCAGCAGGCTGAGGGATCCATTCCCTCAGGAGTAATGCTTGGGAGTGGAGCTGTGTGCCTGCTGTAAGACCAGAGGCAATAAGTAGGTAGGACATCAAATGAGAATCTGATCACTTAGCCACACAAAAGCCAAAGGTTTCTACACCTCCACAGCTCTCTCTGTCTGCACAAACAGGAAACATTCTCACATTCCAAGGACACATTCTGGCCATCTGGGAGAACTTGAGAAGGCTGTGGAGCAGTGGGGCGTGTGGTCTGAGGAGCAGGGATGCAGCCTGGGGCCCGAGAGAGGTCACTCCCCACCAATGCACTATAGCAGAGATGATTCCAGGTTGGCCTTGGTGAAAATGCCCTTACTCTGAGCAGCTCCGCCGATTCTGAAGGATGTATAGTAGCAGGTCATGCCTCAGACGTTATCTCCACCTTCAGAGGGTTTGTTTTCACTGGCTGTACAATGTTCTCCCTGATGAAATGCAAGGGCATCTACCCGTATTGGCATTCTGCTGGCTCTTGAAGATGCCGAGCTGTGTCTCTTCCCCAGGAGACTGTGCCAGTACTGATGGCCTTCAAGCAGCTTTCCCTTTCAATGTAACACTGCCCTAAAATGATTGTTTTTCATGTATGGATGAATGGTGCCTCTTCACTTATAGAGGAGGAAGGAAAGCTCATTTGAATTGGGCCCTACATCTGCTCCTTGCTCATGATGAAGCCACCCAACCTGTTTCTACCTGCTTGACCTCACACTAGGTACTATACCTGCTCAGAAGATCCAACTCACATGGTCAATGAATGCATGTGGAGGCAATGGGAATGTACCCTTTAGCCATGGCCCCCTAGTGGCCATGCAGTAGGTTCTTCTGTGCAAGGGGGAACCCTTTCAGAGTAGGTCCTCCTTCAGATTAATGCTGGATTGTGGCCACCAGGGAGGCATGGCCAGGAGTCAAAACAGAGAAGGCATACTTTGCAAGTGTTACCTTTCTCCCCTATCTTCATGCACATTAATTCAACTTGTTTGTGTGTGCTGGCATCTACTGAATGGCGATTTGGTCACCCAAAAGTGTGACCTGATGCTCAGAGTGGATGGAATTTTGGGAACCCCCCAAATTGGGATTATATTCATCTATCTATTTTGTGTCCTCTCCCCATTCTTCATTCTGTAAGACTCATGGGGTGGGGACACATCTACTGTACTTCCTTGATAATGGGGACTTCTCAGAAATTTCTCCTTTCCCATTTTTGTAAGAAAATTTCATTATTTGTGAGCTTGTTTCAGTGAGCAAAGAAACAGTATTCATTTTGTTGAGGAAGCCTATAAGGCCCCTGTGACTGAGCATAGATACAAAATATAGTTTGCTCATTGACATTTGAGATCTCAGGGAATCAATAATAATAATAATAATAATAATAATAATAATAATAATAATAATAATAATAATAATTTATTATTTATACCCCACCCATCCGGCTGGGTTTCCCCAGCCACTCTGGGCGGCTTCCAACTGAATATTAAAAACAATACAGCATTAGACATTAAAAACTTCCCTAAAGAGGGCTGCCTTCAGTGGTCTTTTAAAAGTAAAATAGTTATTTATTGCCTTGACATCTGCTGGGAGGGCGTTCCACAGGGCGGGTGCCACTACAGAGAAGGCCCAGTAACCTTACTTCTCGCAATGAGGGAACCACCAGAAGGCCCTCGGCGCTGGATCTCAGTGTCCGGGCTGAACGATGGGGGTGGAGACGCTCCTTCAGGTATACAGGACCGAGACCGTTTAAGCCTCAAGAGAGATCAGTGATAACAGAGCAGAGGGTACCGAGTGTTTCATGCATTGTACAAGGTCTCTTACATTCTCTCTCTTTTGGCTTCTAGGGAATACAAAGATTGGTTCTGTGGTGGGTTGTACCCAGGACTGTAGGAATTCACATTCAGTGACACGTGGTTCAATACTTGAGGAGGTCATATGCTGCCCCACTGAGTACTGCAATTCCTAAGCTTGCATAGGCAGTGGAGCCTAGGACAGAAAAAGCCTCAACATCAAGATGCTTGACACTCTTTTGATAAATTGGAGGACACATTTCAGCACAGCGATGTTCTTTCCCATCCTCTCTTGTCTCTCTGCAAGCGCAGTCTGCAGCTGCCATCATCAGCCATGATGCATGTCTCCTTCCATATGCTTTGCTGTCAGGAACCAAACAGATATTGGGGGTCAAGTCACACACACACACACACACACACACACACACACACACACACCTTATTGGTCTTGGATTCTGTTCTAGGAACTAGTTTTTAAGGTCCAGTTCTTGAGATGCCTTCAGGGCCAACATCTTACCTTCCATTTGTGGCCAAGGCCTTGAGGACTGGAAGCTGAGAAGAAAGGACAGCTTTGTGTGGTGGGGAGGGATTGTGCTACCCCTCTACTGCCCCTCTTTGAAATTGAATTCATTTGACTGAATTAATTGCTTCAGAGGGGACTTTGTACATACTTTAAAATAAATAAATACAGAAAACATTGTGGGGAAAGATACACCTGACTGCGTGTCATGCAAAGTTTCCATTAACTTGCTTACTTCTCTGGAAATAAATTGCTTTGATTAAAACCAATCAAACTTTTCTGAAGCACCAAAACCTTGTACGGGTATTTTTCTGTGTGAATAATTTCATAAAGTTCCTATCAGTTTATCCTCACAACAATTTAAAGGACTACCTAGACGGCTTGAGCAGGAAGTAATGGTGCACAAGTTGCCTGCCTTTTGCTGGAGTTGGGTTCTTGTGCTCACAAGAGACACCATTCAACCACCTGCGTGGCCTTGGTGGGCGAACTCCAGACCACAATGTTCTTCTGCTCCTGGGCATTGATGTTATCATTTTCTGCATTCTTGTGTACTAGGCCTGAGCCATGATCTGTGGGGTGACATTATGCTAGGTGCCCATCACAGTGTGCTTGGAGTGGGAGGAGGAAGTTGAGAACAGCTAATTCTTATTCTAGCATATTTCAAATCAGTGGTACATTTCCACACTCGGTTTGCTGCTTTAGAGCTTTTCCAGAGATTCAGTAAGAGGGTGCTGAAAAAGAAGGCATCGTGGACACAGGAGAAATCTGCAGTTCATCAGCCTCACAGCTTGGAGGATGCATACTGCACTGCCAGCCTGAATATCATCCTCAGCCCAGTTGAGGATTGATTGCCCCACAGACTTTTTAAAGGAGGAGGTGTTTGCTAAGCTTCTTCCCTTATCCCAGTTCTGCTTGTTCCCCAGTTCACAGAGGCCACCATCTGAACCAACTGGTAGGATTTCCTCAACAACGAAGATGAAAAAGCTTCTGGCGTTTGGGATATGGATGCTTCTTTGCCTTTGTACTGGTAAGTCTCTAAAGGACAACCGGAAGAGCAAAAGTATTTTCAAATCTCAAGCTACGGTCTCGACATTTTGTAAACCAGCAATGACATTTTTCACATGCAAAAGCTGAGATGGATTTTGCATACGCCAGATTGCTGATACAAATGGTAAGCAGAGATTTGTTTGTTTGTTTCTTTTTCAACATGGTATTTGACTTCTGACCTCCATTCATGAGATACACAAAGATTCAAACGCACTTCTGGTTTATGTCTGTGGACCAGTTTGTATGATCAGCAGGATCGCGTGCTTCCCTGTTCTCTGCTTAGTTCTTGAAATTGGGGCTGTAGGTATATGGTGGTGGTGGTGGGGAGGGTTTATGGCTGGGGGCTCACCGAGATTGACTTTGTTCCTCTTGCTTCCTTCCCTCTTATTCTCACCTTCTGGGTTAAATAACTCCTAGCTTTCATTCCCTCCCTGCATCTTATTCAGTTGCCAGCTTATTGTTCCTCCTCTTTACTTTAAGGAAGTTGGGGGCAGTGGGAGGGGCACTGCACATGGTGTTGGGGTCCTGGAATTTTTCATCTTCATCCATCACAGTTTTGAACCCAGCTCCCCTACTTCACTCTACCCAATAGCACTTGCTGGTATGGTGCCATGTGTGTTTTGCTTTCCTGTTACAAACAGATTTGAACAAAACACCACGAAACCCTCCTGAATGATAAGCCCTCCACATTGATTCTTGTCTCTCCCTCCTTCCATCCTTCCCCAATTTCTGTTCCACTCACTCTTCTGCAGCAAATGCCTTTTGGTGTTACTATTGCGAAATAAAGCTTCCAGCGACTGCTTGTCCTCCAGAAGCAGAATTTTGTTGGGCCGGGATGGGAGCATCATGTTCCACACTGAACACTTATGTCAGTAAGTATGCAAGTGAGTTGGACTAACCCAGCAGGCTGAGGGATCCATTCCCTCAGGAGTAATGCTTGGGAGTGGAGCTGTGTGCCTGCTGTAAGACCAGAGGCAATAAGTAGGTAGGACATCAAATGAGAATCTGATCACTTAGCCACACAAAAGCCAAAGGTTTCTACACCTCCACAGCTCTCTCTGTCTGCACAAACAGGAAACATTCTCACATTCCAAGGACACATTCTGGCCATCCGGGAGAACTTGAGAAGGCTGTGGAGCAGTGGAGCGTGTGGTCTGAGGAGCAGGGATGCAGCCTGGGGCCAGAGAGAGGTCATTCCCCACCAATGCACTACAGCAGAGATGATTCCAGGTTGGCCTTGGTGAAAATGCCCTTACTCTGAGCAGCTCCGCCGATTCTGAAGGATGTATAGTAGCAGGTCATGCCTCAGACGTTATCTCCACCTTCAGAGGGTTTGTTTTCACTGGCTGTACAATGTTCTCCCTGATGAAATGCAAGGGCATCTACCCGTATTGGCATTCTGCTGGCTCTTGAAGATGCCGAGCTGTGTCTCTTCCCCAGGAGACTGTGCCAGTACTGATGGCCTTCAAGCAGCTTTCCCTTTCAATGTAACATTGCCCTAAAATGATTGTTTTTCACGTATGGATGAATGGTGCCTCTTCACTTATAGAGGAGGAAGGAAAGCTCATTTGAATTGGGCCCTACATCTGCTCCTTGCTCTTGGCGAAGCCACCCAACCTGTTTCTACCTGCTTGACCTCACCCTAGGTACTAAAGCTGCTCAGAAGATCCAACTCACATGGTCAATGAATGCATGTGGAGGCAATGGGAATGTACCCTTTAGCCATGGCGCATCAGCATCAGTGCACCCACAGGCCATGACCCCCTAGTGGCCATGCAGTAGGTTCTTCTATGCAAGGGGGAACCCTTTCAGAGTAGGTCCTCCTTCAGATTAATGCTGGATTGTGGCCACCAGGGAGTCATGGCCAGGAGTCAAAACAGAGAAGGCATACTTTGCAAGTGCTACCTTTCTCCCCTATCTTCATGCACATTAATTCAACTTGTTTGTGTGTTCTGGCATCTACTGAATGGCGATTTGGTCACCCAAAAGTGTGACCTGATGCTCAGAGTGGATGGAATTTTGGGAACCCCCCAAATTGGGACTATATTCATCTATCTATTTTGTGTCCTCTCCCCGTTCTTCATTCTGTAAGACTCATGGGGTGGGGACACATCTACTGTACTTCCTTGATAATGGGGACTACTCAGAAATTTCCCCTTTCCCATTTTTGTAAGAAAATTTCATTATTTGTGAGCTTGTTTCATTGAGCAAAGAAACAGTATTCATTTTGCTGAGGAAGCCTATAAGGCCCCTGTGACTGAGCATAGATACAAAATATAGTTTGCTCATTGACATTTGAGATCTCAGGGAATCAATAATAATAATAATAATAATAATAATAATAATAATAATAATAATAATTAATTTATTATTTATACCCTGCCCATCTGGCTGGGTTTCCCCAGCCACTCTGGGCGGCTTCCAACTGAATATTAAAAACAATACAGCATTAGACATTAAAAACTTCCCTAAAGAGGCCTGCCTTCAGTTGACTTTTAAAAGTAAAATAGTTATTTATTGCCTTGACATCTGCTGGGAGGGTGTTCCACAGGGCGGGTGCCACTACCGAGAAGGCCCTCTGCCTGGTTCCCTGTAACCTTACTTCTCGCAATGAGGGAACCACCAGAAGGCCCTTGGCGCTGGATCTCAGTGTCTGGGCTGAACGATGGGGGTGGAGACACTCCTTCTGGTATACAGGACTGAGGCCGTTTAAGCCTCAAGAGAGATCAGTGATAACAGAGCAGAGGGTACCGAGTGTTTCATGCATTGTACAAGGTCTCTTACATTCTCTCTTTTTTGGCTTCTAGGGAATACAAAGATTGGTTCTGTGGTGGGTTGTACCCAGGACTGTAGGAATTCACATTCAGTGACACTTGGTTTAATGCTGGAGGAGGTCATATGCTGCCCCACTGAGTACTGCAATTCCTAAGCTTGCATAGGCAGTGGAGCGGAGCCTAGGACAGAAAAAGCCTCAACATCAAGATGCTTGTCACTCTTTTGATAAATTGGAGGACACATTTCAGCACAGCGATGCTCTTTCCCGTCCTCTCTTGTCTCTCTGCAAACGCAGTCTGCAGCTGCCATCATCAGCCATGATGCATGTCTCCTTCCATTTGCTTTGCTGTCAAGAACCAAACAGATATTGGGGGTCAAGTCACACACACACACACACACACACACACACACCTTATTGGTTTTGGATCCTGTTCTAGGGACTAGTTTTTAAGGTCCAGTTCTTGAGATGCCTTCAGGGCCAACATCTTACTCTCCATTTGTGGCCAAGGCCTTGAGGACTGGAAGCTGAGAAGAAAGGACAGCTTTGTGTGGTGGGGAGGGATTGTGCTACCCCTTTACTGCCCCTCTTTGAAATTGAATTCATTTGACTGAATTAATTGCTTCAGAGGGGACTTTGTACATACTTTAAAATAAATAAATACAGAAAACATTGTGGGGAAAGATACACCTGACTGCGTGTCATGCAAAGTTTCCATTAACTTGCTTACTTCTCTGGAAATAACTTGCTTTGATTAAAACCAATCAAACTTTTCTGAAGCACCAAAACTTTGTACGGGTATTTTTCTGTGTGAATAATTTCATAAAGTTCCTATCAGTTTATCCTCACAACAATTTAAAGGACTACCTAGACGGCTTGAGCAGGAAGTAATGGTGCACAAGTTGCCTGCCTTTTGCTGGAGTTGGGTTCTTGTACTCACAAGAGACACCATTCAACCACCTGCGTGGCCTTGGTGGGCGAACTCCAGACCACGATGTTCTTCTGCTCCTGGGCATTGATGTTATCATTTTCTGCATTCTTGTGTACTAGGCCTGAGCCATGATGTGTGGGGTGACATTATGCCAGGTGCCCATCACAGTGTGCTTGGAGTGGGAGGAGGAAGTTGAGAACAGCTAATTCTTATTCTAGCATATTTCAAATCAGTGGTACATTTCCACACTCGGTTTGCTGCTTTAGAGCATTTCCAGAGATTCAGTAAGAGGGTGCTGAAAAAGAAGGCATCGTGGACACAGGAGAAATCTGCAGTTCATCAGCCTCACAGCTTGGAGGATGCATACTGCACTGCCAGCCTGAATATCATCCTCAGCCCAGTTGAGGATTGATTGCCCCACAGACTTTTTAAAGGAGGAGGTGTTTGCTAAGCTTCTTCCCTTATCACATTTCTGCTTGTTCCCCAGTTCACAGAGGCCACCATCTGAACCAACTGGTAGGATTTCCTCAACAACGAAGATGAAAAAGCTTCTGGCGTTTGGGATATGGATGCTTCTTTGCCTTTGTACTGGTAAGTCTCTAAAGGACAACCGGAAGAGCAAAAGTATTTTCAAATCTCAAGCTACGGTCTCGACATTTTGTAAACCAGCAATGACATTTTTCACATGCAAAAGCTGAGATGGATTTTGCATACGCCAGATTGCTGATACAAATGGTAAGCAGAGATTTGTTTGTTTTTCAACATGGTATTTGACTTCTGACCTCCATTGCGCGGACAGGCGGAGCCCCCAGATCCTGCGCGGTCCCCCCGTCATGTGGAATAACGACTCAAGACAATGTGCTATGGGATTAAATTGGCCACAACTTTATTAAATTTCAAATGTGGGTAGACCTTGGCTCAGGCATTGGGCGTTCTGCCTCCCCAGTCCCCAGCCGGGGCCCTAGGGAGCATCAGGGTTATCCAGTGTGTGGGGGGGGGGATGGGCCGGCTCTGGAAAACATATGTTCAAGCAGAGATAGCCGCCCCCGTAACGCCGCCGCAGGGGAGAGCAATGACGACATTTCAGCGTACGGTCAAAGCCTCCCTTCAGAAAACCCCTTTAACGGGGAACCCTGGTATCGCCGCCGCAAAGAGGAAGATGGACAAAAGGATTCCGCCCAAGGCCTGATACCGCCAAAGTTGTGACGTTTTGCTACGGGAAAGGCGAAACCTGCCAATGCAGGGAAATTCCTTTCTGGCCCTTTAACAGCGACCTTAACGTAGCAGCGCCCGCATACCTGTGAAGAAAAGTTAACCTGCAAAACCTGTGAGGAAAAATTAACCTGCAAAATAAGACATTGACTGAGGGTGGGTAGGGTGGGAGAAGCTCTGGAGCCAAGTGAGAATTCCCAGGTAAGATCCTCCCTCCTTTGTGTGGGCAGGTAATCCCTCCCCTACCTGGCCTGGTCTCCTTGGCAACCCTTCCCCCAGGTGGGATTGGCCAACTGACTGAGGTAGGTGGAGACCTCCAGGTATCCCACCTGAGGGAAGGCAAAGCCAAGCCTATGCTGTTGGAGCCGCTCCAGATCTAGGGCCTGAACGCGTCCACGCAAAGGGCGCCCCCCGTTTTAAGCGGGGAGCGGTCATTAATGAGATACACAAAGATTCAAACACACTTCTGGTTTATGTCTGTGGACCAGTTTGTATGATCAGCAGGATCGTGTGCTTCCCTGTTCTCTGCTTAGTTGTTGAAATTGGGGCTGTAGGTATATGGTGGTGGTGGTGGGGAGGGTTTACGGCTAAGGGCTCACCGAGATTGACTTTGTTCCTCTTGCTTCCTTCCCTCTTATTATCACCTTCTGGGTTAAATAACTCCTAGCTTTCATTCCCTCCCTGCATCTTATTCAGTTGCCAGCTAATTGTTCCTCCTCTTTACTTTAAGGAAGTTGGGGGCAGTGGGAGGGGCACTGCACATGATGTTGGGGCCCTGGAATTTTTCATCTTCATCCATCACAGTTTTGAACCCAGCTCCCCTACTTCACTCTACCCAATAGCACTTGCTGGTATGGTGCTATGTGTGTTTTGCTTTCCTGTTACAAACAGATTTGAATGAAACCCTCCTGAATGATAAGCCCTCCACATTGATTCTTGTCTCTCCCTCCTTCCATCCTTCCCCAATTTCTGTTCCACTCACTCTTCTGCAGCAAATGCCTTTTGGTGTTACTATTGCGAAATAAAGCTTCCAGCGACTGCTTGTCCTCCAGAAGCAGAATTTTGTTGGGCCGGGATGGGAGCATCATGTTCCACACTGAACACTTATGTCAGTAAGTATGCAAGTGAGTTGGACTAACCCAGCAGGCTGAGGGATCCATTCCCTCAGGAGTAATGCTTGGGAGTGGAGCTGTGTGCCTGCTGTAAGACCAGAGGCAATAAGTAGGTAGGACATCAAATGAGAATCTGATCACTTAGCCACACAAAAGCCAAAGGTTTCTACACCTCCACAGCTCTCTCTGTCTGCACAAACAGGAAACATTCTCACATTCCAAGGACACATTCTGGCCATCTGGGAGAACTTGAGAAGGCTGTGGAGCAGTGGGGCGTGTGGTCTGAGGAGCAGGGATGCAGCCTGGGGCCCGAGAGAGGTCACTCCCCACCAATGCACTATAGCAGAGATGATTCCAGGTTGGCCTTGGTGAAAATGCCCTTACTCTGAGCAGCTCCGCCGATTCTGAAGGATGTATAGTAGCAGGTCATGCCTCAGACGTTATCTCCACCTTCAGAGGGTTTGTTTTCACTGGCTGTACAATGTTCTCCCTGATGAAATGCAAGGGCATCTACCCGTATTGGCATTCTGCTGGCTCTTGAAGATGCCGAGCTGTGTCTCTTCCCCAGGAGACTGTGCCAGTACTGATGGCCTTCAAGCAGCTTTCCCTTTCAATGTAACACTGCCCTAAAATGATTGTTTTTCATGTATGGATGAATGGTGCCTCTTCACTTATAGAGGAGGAAGGAAAGCTCATTTGAATTGGGCCCTACATCTGCTCCTTGCTCATGATGAAGCCACCCAACCTGTTTCTACCTGCTTGACCTCACACTAGGTACTATACCTGCTCAGAAGATCCAACTCACATGGTCAATGAATGCATGTGGAGGCAATGGGAATGTACCCTTTAGCCATGGCCCCCTAGTGGCCATGCAGTAGGTTCTTCTGTGCAAGGGGGAACCCTTTCAGAGTAGGTCCTCCTTCAGATTAATGCTGGATTGTGGCCACCAGGGAGGCATGGCCAGGAGTCAAAACAGAGAAGGCATACTTTGCAAGTGTTACCTTTCTCCCCTATCTTCATGCACATTAATTCAACTTGTTTGTGTGTGCTGGCATCTACTGAATGGCGATTTGGTCACCCAAAAGTGTGACCTGATGCTCAGAGTGGATGGAATTTTGGGAACCCCCCAAATTGGGATTATATTCATCTATCTATTTTGTGTCCTCTCCCCATTCTTCATTCTGTAAGACTCATGGGGTGGGGACACATCTACTGTACTTCCTTGATAATGGGGACTTCTCAGAAATTTCTCCTTTCCCATTTTTGTAAGAAAATTTCATTATTTGTGAGCTTGTTTCAGTGAGCAAAGAAACAGTATTCATTTTGTTGAGGAAGCCTATAAGGCCCCTGTGACTGAGCATAGATACAAAATATAGTTTGCTCATTGACATTTGAGATCTCAGGGAATCAATAATAATAATAATAATAATAATAATAATAATAATAATAATAATAATAATAATAATTTATTATTTATACCCCACCCATCCGGCTGGGTTTCCCCAGCCACTCTGGGCGGCTTCCAACTGAATATTAAAAACAATACAGCATTAGACATTAAAAACTTCCCTAAAGAGGGCTGCCTTCAGTGGTCTTTTAAAAGTAAAATAGTTATTTATTGCCTTGACATCTGCTGGGAGGGCGTTCCACAGGGCGGGTGCCACTACAGAGAAGGCCCAGTAACCTTACTTCTCGCAATGAGGGAACCACCAGAAGGCCCTCGGCGCTGGATCTCAGTGTCCGGGCTGAACGATGGGGGTGGAGACGCTCCTTCAGGTATACAGGACCGAGACCGTTTAAGCCTCAAGAGAGATCAGTGATAACAGAGCAGAGGGTACCGAGTGTTTCATGCATTGTACAAGGTCTCTTACATTCTCTCTCTTTTGGCTTCTAGGGAATACAAAGATTGGTTCTGTGGTGGGTTGTACCCAGGACTGTAGGAATTCACATTCAGTGACACGTGGTTCAATACTTGAGGAGGTCATATGCTGCCCCACTGAGTACTGCAATTCCTAAGCTTGCATAGGCAGTGGAGCCTAGGACAGAAAAAGCCTCAACATCAAGATGCTTGACACTCTTTTGATAAATTGGAGGACACATTTCAGCACAGCGATGTTCTTTCCCATCCTCTCTTGTCTCTCTGCAAGCGCAGTCTGCAGCTGCCATCATCAGCCATGATGCATGTCTCCTTCCATATGCTTTGCTGTCAGGAACCAAACAGATATTGGGGGTCAAGTCACACACACACACACACACACACACACACACACACACACCTTATTGGTCTTGGATTCTGTTCTAGGAACTAGTTTTTAAGGTCCAGTTCTTGAGATGCCTTCAGGGCCAACATCTTACCTTCCATTTGTGGCCAAGGCCTTGAGGACTGGAAGCTGAGAAGAAAGGACAGCTTTGTGTGGTGGGGAGGGATTGTGCTACCCCTCTACTGCCCCTCTTTGAAATTGAATTCATTTGACTGAATTAATTGCTTCAGAGGGGACTTTGTACATACTTTAAAATAAATAAATACAGAAAACATTGTGGGGAAAGATACACCTGACTGCGTGTCATGCAAAGTTTCCATTAACTTGCTTACTTCTCTGGAAATAAATTGCTTTGATTAAAACCAATCAAACTTTTCTGAAGCACCAAAACCTTGTACGGGTATTTTTCTGTGTGAATAATTTCATAAAGTTCCTATCAGTTTATCCTCACAACAATTTAAAGGACTACCTAGACGGCTTGAGCAGGAAGTAATGGTGCACAAGTTGCCTGCCTTTTGCTGGAGTTGGGTTCTTGTGCTCACAAGAGACACCATTCAACCACCTGCGTGGCCTTGGTGGGCGAACTCCAGACCACAATGTTCTTCTGCTCCTGGGCATTGATGTTATCATTTTCTGCATTCTTGTGTACTAGGCCTGAGCCATGATCTGTGGGGTGACATTATGCTAGGTGCCCATCACAGTGTGCTTGGAGTGGGAGGAGGAAGTTGAGAACAGCTAATTCTTATTCTAGCATATTTCAAATCAGTGGTACATTTCCACACTCGGTTTGCTGCTTTAGAGCTTTTCCAGAGATTCAGTAAGAGGGTGCTGAAAAAGAAGGCATCGTGGACACAGGAGAAATCTGCAGTTCATCAGCCTCACAGCTTGGAGGATGCATACTTGTCACGGCCACCCAGGATGGGTCCCAGCTCACAAGAGACCTCACTCCGTTGCAGTTTATTTACAGGAAAAGTTTATTGAAGATTTCTGCTTCTCATACAGTTCAGCATTGTGGCCGTACGTCTGTCACGTTAGACCGCTGAAGTCCCCTCTGACTCCTCCCCTCTTCCACACCAACTTAATAGCCTGGCTCTAGACCACCTCTTCCTCTCCTTTCTTTTCCGCAGGGTCTTCCTGCCCCCCTGGGTTCCCTCTCTCCGTGACTCGCCTGAGGCTGAATCCTCTGCCGCCTCTTCCCCCCTCCTTCTGGCTTTGGGGCCGGGCTCCTCCCCTGAGCTCTCTCCACTTCCGCGCGCCTCTACGTTTGAACTTGGCGCGCGTACGTTGCTCCTGACCTTTCTTTCGACCGCTACACCACCCTTTGTTCTGCTCTCCACCCTTTCCGGCTGAACACCTTGCTCCAACCCCCTTTCTCTGTTCTCTCCTAATCCTGCTCCCTCCGAGAGGCTGACGACTCCACCCCCTTTACTCCGTTCCAGCTGAGACGCCTCTTGCTGCGTCTGTCTTCCACTGGGCTCCTCTCCGCTTCTCCCTTCTCCTCCCTTTTGCTTGATTAAGGTAACCCCCTTTTGAGAATCCTCTGACTCGCTGCTCAGACTCGTGGATTCCCTTAGAATTCCGTCATCTTCTTCCTCATCCTTCTGCCCCTCCTCCCACTCGCTCTCCGTCTCCTCTGTCATCTCCTCCTCTCTCCCAGAAACCCTGACATCCATCCCCCCCTCGAAGCCCCCCCTTCCCCCCTCCCGCTCGCCGGGTGCAGGTTGAGGAAAACGTGGTTCTTCCGGGGTCGGTTCAGGATACAGGTTGTCCACTTCAACGTTCTCCTCTGGCAGCTCCGTATATGTGTGTTCGAACTCGGGTTCCCCACCCAAAGACATCACAGTCTCTTCCTCCATCACTGTTTCTCCTGGCGCTGCCTGCCAAGGACCTACCATCCATCTCTGACTCCATGCCTCCCTTGGCTGATCCACCCACCAACAAGGGCCTGTCTCCTCCCCCCCCAGTCTCGGATCCCTGGTCGGGCTTGTTTCGGGCGTATGGCCCTCGGGCGAGGAGAAACCCTCGAACGTGCTGTCCGACAAAGTGGGCGTGAAAAGCCAATCATCAAAATACTCCTCGGGCATGGGCTTGTGCGGAAAAAGTGCATGGAACTCCTCCTTCAACAGGGGTTCGTCCAACGCGTAACCCGGCACCCAGCTATTGGCAGAGGCCGGAGTGCCTTCCCTGGCGAGAAAATATTCAACTCCCTCCTCCCCCCATCTCGAGTCCAGTATCTCTGTGACCTCGTTAAGAGGTTCTGGTCTTGGCGATTCCCCCCTCTCAGGCGCCCTCCTACGTGGCTCTGGGGGTGCTCCTGACTCTTGAAACCTGTGTGGGGTTTTGTAGGGAGTGAGCACCGACCTATGAAAGACCGGGTGCACCCTGGAACCCTCCGGAAGGGCTAGACGAAAAGCCACCGGATTGATCTTAGCCTCAACTTGATATGGCCCTAGCTGCCTGTGTCCTAACTTCTTCTTGGCCAATGACCTGGCCGGCATCGCGTGGGCTGCTAACCACACCCAGTCCCCAACCTGGATGTCCTCTCCCGCCCTCCTGTGCTTATCGGCCTGCACCTTATACGCCTGTTTTGCCAGCTCCAAATGTCTCCGCAGCTCCTCGTGCACCTCTTGCAACTCCGCTGCAAACTGGTCGGCATCTTGAGGCCCCCCCCCTCCTGGTGCCGCAAATCTCGGGAAGGTCCTGGGATGACGGCCATTGTTCGCGAAGAAAGGCGTCACCCCGGTGGATGCGTGTTTCGTGTTGTTGTAGGCGAATTCAGCCATCGGCAGATAGTCCACCCACGCCGCAGGTCGCTGGTTGGCGTAGCACCGCAGGTACTGCTGCATGATCGCGTTGACCCTCTCCGCTTGACCGTTGGTTTGTGGATGCCTCGCCGATGTCAGGTTGATTTTGACGTGCAAGATGCCCAGAAGCTTTCGCCAGAAAGTGGAAACAAACTGGCGCCCCCTGTCGGACAAGACGGACTGCGGAAGTCCATGCACTCTGAAGACGTGATCGATGAAGAGCTTTGCGGTCTGTTCTGCCGTCGCCACCTTGGCACAAGGGATGAAGTGCGCCATCTTGGTGAACAAGTCCACCACCACTAACACCGCCGTCTTACCTCTGGAGCTGGGCAGGTCTGTAACAAAGTCCAACGCTACCCTCTCCCACGGTTGCTGCGGTGTCTCCAGCGGTTCTAGCAATCCCGCCTGCTTCTGGTGCACTGGTTTGGACCTCTGGCAGATATCACACCTGGCGACGTAGTCCGCCACCTCTCCTCTCATCTGGGGCCACCAAAAGTCTCTAGCCACCAACTCCATCGTCTTCTCTTTGCCGAAATGGCCTGCACTAGGGGCGTCATGCAATTGTTGCAGAACCTTGGCTCGAAGCTCGTCGGTGGGCACGTAAAGGGCACCCTTACGAGTCAAAAGTCCATCTTGCAAGTGAAACTCATCGTTGTCTCGCGACCCTCCGCGTAGCTCCTCCATCTTAGACTGTGCAAACTGATCCCTTTGCAACGCGCGTCGCACCGCGTCCAGGTCGACTGCGATGGTAGCGCACGTCCACGCCTGCGGTGCGAAAATGTGCTTTGCTGCGATTGGAGCTGCTTCCTCCAAGTATTGCGGCTTTCGGGATAGCGCGTCTGCAATAACATTGGAGTCTCCTGGGATGTATTCTATTTTGAAGTCGAAGTCCGCGAAGAACTCCGCCCAGCGCATGTGTCGCTGGGTCTGCAACTTAGCCGTCCGCCAATACTCTAAGTTCTTGTGATCCGTGCGGACCTGCACCGTGTGCTTGGCTCCTATCAAGAAGTGTCGCCACGCTTTGAAAGCTGCATGAATGGCCAACAACTCCCTGTCCCATATGGTATAATTGCGCTCCGTCTTGCTGAGCTTCCGGGAGTAGAACGCACCCGGTCTCCAGTTGCCTTGTGAATCCTCTTGCAAAAGAACGGCCCCAACCGCTCTGTCTGACGCATCGGTCTCTACCCGCATGGGTCTGCCGGGATTCACGTGGAGCAGCTGCTCTTCGGAGGCGAAAAGACCCTTAAGCGTCCGGAAGGACCGCTCCGCTTGTTCGGTCCAGACGAACTTCTTCTTCTTGGAACTGAGGGTGTCAGTGATAGCCGCCGTCGCGTTCGCAAAGCCTTTAATAAACTTGCGGTAAAAATTGGCAAAGCCGATGAACCTCTGGACCTCTTTCCGATTTCGAGGGCTTTTCCAGTCCAACAGCGCTTGAACCTTAGCCCTGTCCATGGCCAGTCCCTCGTCGGACAACTTGTAGCCAAGGAAATCAACCTCTCTGACATCAAACTGGCATTTTTCCAACTTGGCGTACAGCCTGTGTTCCTTCAGCCTCTGCAGGACCTCCCTCACGTCCTTATCGTGATCCTCCGGCGATTCCGAGAAAATCAGGATATCGTCGAGAAAGCAGACACACTTTTTGTAGAGGAGACCTGCTAGCACGTGGTGCATAAATGCTTGAAAAACGTGGCTGCCATTTTGGAGGCCGAAAGGCATGACTCTGTATTCGTATGTGCCCAGAGGGGTGAACATGGCGGTCTTCCACTCATCTCCTTTCCGGATGCGGATGAGATTGTAAGCTCCACGTAGGTCCAGCTTGGTGAAAATCTTGCCCCTCCTGACGGTCGCTAAAAGGTCGTCAATCTTGGGCATGGGGAAAGCTTTGGGCTTAGTCAAGCTGTTTATGAACCTGTAATCCACTATAAGCCTTTTTTGGGGCGTGTCTTTCTTCTTCACAAAGAAAACAGGGCTGCCTCCCGCTGCTTTAGATTCCTGGATGAAACCGCGCTTGAGGTTATGGTCTATGAACTCCCGAAGCTCTTGCATTTCGTCCTCCGACATGGAGTACAGCTTGGCAGCAGGCAGTTGCGCCCCTGGCACTAAATCAATCGCGCAGTCGTAAGGTCTGTGAGGCGGCAACTTGTCAGCTTCCTTCTCACAGAAAACCTCCAAGAAGTCCTGGTACTTGTGAGGCACTGTTTGCACCATACCCAGATGCAACTGCTGCTCGGCTTCTCCTCCCTGATCGGTCTGAAAGCAATGCTGAGCACAATACGATGAACAAAAGGTGATCTGCCGCTGATACCACGCAACCGCGGGACTGTGCCTCTCCAGCCAACTCATGCCTAACACGATGGGCGTGTCCGATAAGTGGGTGACATTGAAACTAATAAGTTCTCGATGGTTGCCAATCTGCATCAGCATGGGAGGGGTTTGCTGCACCACTTGCCCCCCCAGCAACTTCCTGCCGTCTACCGTGACCACGTTCAGAGGCGTCGTTGCAGGCAGGAGCGCCATGTTGTGCTGCTTAACGAACTGCAGTCCCACGAAGTCGGCGTTGCTTCCCGAATCGATCGTTATTGGAACCTCGAGGAGTCTCCCATCAGGCAGCTGGAGTGTTGCTGTGAGCAGAACTGCCGGTTTGGGAGGCAAAGGGTCCACGCTCTGCGGCGATGCTGGGGGCTTGTCTACAGATCCGCCTGGCTGAGCCCCAGGAGCTCTGCTTCCAGCCAGGCACTGTCGTTTCCCTGAAGTCGCTCCCCTGGTTGCACCTCTGCTGTCACAGTTGCCAGTGCCGCAGTGTGCTTCTGGAGCCTCTGGGGGCACTCTTTCGCCATATGGTGCGCACTGTCACAGATGTAACACTTCCTGGTTCCTCTAGGAGGCTTCGCTTTGGCTGCACCAGGGACAGGGCTCTGGGATGGCTTCTGAGCCCTAGCACCACCAATCTCCATTGGCTCCTCGCTGTCCTTCCCCATTGGCGAGGGGTGCGCACGGCTGAAATCCCTGTGCACAAAAGGGAGAGTCCTCGCTTGCGCACGCGCTTGGGGCCCGTCCTCCCCGTGCCACGGACGTCCCTCATGTCGAAGTCCAATAGCTAAAGCCCGTTGCACCACGTCTTCTAGGGTCTGGGGTCTGTCCCCCCTAGCGATCTCATCCTTGATGGGGGGGCTCAATCCCTCCCAAAAAAGATCTCTGACCGGTTTACTGTCCTTTGGCCAATCTAAGGCGGTGAGCAATGCAAAAAATTTAGAGTGGTATTGGCGCACAGTCGCTTTCCCCTGCCTCAGCCCGTGCATTTGACGGCGCGCAATGTCCACATCCACAGAGGATTGAAAACAAGAATCCATCGCTTTGA
This sequence comes from Podarcis melisellensis, assembly GCF_964234715.1. Classification (NCBI taxonomy): domain Eukaryota; kingdom Metazoa; phylum Chordata; class Lepidosauria; order Squamata; family Lacertidae; genus Podarcis; species Podarcis melisellensis. The sequence continues at coordinate 13,264,715 of NC_138532.1, read as the reverse complement.
TGAACGCAGTTGAATTGCGACGGGCCGGTCCATCTTCGCGCCACAGATTGCGTAGCCAAGCCCTGGCCTCCCCATGCAGGTGCGAAACAATGAACCCCACTTTCTCCTCCTCATCTTTAAAATCGTGACGGAGTAAATGCAGTGCATACACGACGTCCGCTCTGAAATTGGGATAGTCTTGCAAGTTGCCATTAAAATGCGGAACCAGGGCACCCCCCCGCCGTCCAAGCGCAATGCCCTCCGCTCTGGATCCTGGGGCCCCCGCCCTGTCCGCGTGTTCCCACCTTGCCTGCAAATCCTGGCACGTCTTCTCCAAGTCGTCATTCTTCTTCTGCGAAGCAATGACTGCCGATGTGAGAGCGGTAACCTGATCCCGCAGTGCAACCAGCTGCTCCTCAGCGCTCATGGCTGCTCCCGTTCGTGAGCTTCGCAAAAAAAAATTTTTTGCTTTCAGAGAGGGGACTTACTGTCACGGCCACCCAGGATGGGTCCCAGCTCACAAGAGACCTCACTCCGTTGCAGTTTATTTACAGGAAAAGTTTATTGAAGATTTCTGCTTCTCATACAGTTCAGCATTGTGGCCGTACGTCTGTCACGTTAGACCGCTGAAGTCCCCTCTGACTCCTCCCCTCTTCCACACCAACTTAATAGCCTGGCTCTAGACCACCTCTTCCTCTCCTTTCTTTTCCGCAGGGTCTTCCTGCCCCCCTGGGTTCCCTCTCTCCGTGACTCGCCTGAGGCTGAATCCTCTGCCGCCTCTTCCCCCCTCCTTCTGGCTTTGGGGCCGGGCTCCTCCCCTGAGCTCTCTCCACTTCCGCGCGCCTCTACGTTTGAACTTGGCGCGCGTACGTTGCTCCTGACCTTTCTTTCGACCGCTACACCACCCTTTGTTCTGCTCTCCACCCTTTCCGGCTGAACACCTTGCTCCAACCCCCTTTCTCTGTTCTCTCCTAATCCTGCTCCCTCCGAGAGGCTGACGACTCCACCCCCTTTACTCCGTTCCAGCTGAGACGCCTCTTGCTGCGTCTGTCTTCCACTGGGCTCCTCTCCGCTTCTCCCTTCTCCTCCCTTTTGCTTGATTAAGGTAACCCCCTTTTGAGAATCCTCTGACTCGCTGCTCAGACTCGTGGATTCCCTTAGAATTCCGTCATCTTCTTCCTCATCCTTCTGCCCCTCCTCCCACTCGCTCTCCGTCTCCTCTGTCATCTCCTCCTCTCTCCCAGAAACCCTGACAATACTGCACTGCCAGCCTGAATATCATCCTCAGCCCAGTTGAGGATTGATTGCCCCACAGACTTGTTAAAGGAGGAGGTGTTTGCTAAGCTTCTTCCCTTATCCCAGTTCTGCTTGTTCCCCAGTTCACAGAGGCCACCATCTGAACCAACTGGTAGGATTTCCTCAACAACGAAGATGAAAAAGCTTCTGGCGTTTGGGATATGGATGCTTCTTTGCCTTTGTACTGGTAAGTCTCTAAAGGACAACCGGAAGAGCAAAAGTATTTTCAAATCTCAAGCTACGGTCTCGACATTTTGTAAACCAGCAATGACATTTTTCACATGCAAAAGCTGAGATGGATTTTGCATACGCCAGATTGCTGATACAAATGGTAAGCAGAGATTTGTTTGTTTGTTTCTTTTTCAACATGGTATTTGACTTCTGACCTCCATTCATGAGATACACAAAGATTCAAACGCACTTCTGGTTTATGTCTGTGGACCAGTTTGTATGATCAGCAGGATCGCGTGCTTCCCTGTTCTCTGCTTAGTTCTTGAAATTGGGGCTGTAGGTATATGGTGGTGGTGGTGGGGAGGGTTTATGGCTGGGGGCTCACCGAGATTGACTTTGTTCCTCTTGCTTCCTTCCCTCTTATTCTCACCTTCTGGGTTAAATAACTCCTAGCTTTCATTCCCTCCCTGCATCTTATTCAGTTGCCAGCTTATTGTTCCTCCTCTTTACTTTAAGGAAGTTGGGGGCAGTGGGAGGGGCACTGCACATGGTGTTGGGGTCCTGGAATTTTTCATCTTCATCCATCACAGTTTTGAACCCAGCTCCCCTACTTCACTCTACCCAATAGCACTTGCTGGTATGGTGCCATGTGTGTTTTGCTTTCCTGTTACAAACAGATTTGAACAAAACACCACGAAACCCTCCTGAATGATAAGCCCTCCACATTGATTCTTGTCTCTCCCTCCTTCCATCCTTCCCCAATTTCTGTTCCACTCACTCTTCTGCAGCAAATGCCTTTTGGTGTTACTATTGCGAAATAAAGCTTCCAGCGACTGCTTGTCCTCCAGAAGCAGAATTTTGTTGGGCCGGGATGGGAGCATCATGTTCCACACTGAACACTTATGTCAGTAAGTATGCAAGTGAGTTGGACTAACCCAGCAGGCTGAGGGATCCATTCCCTCAGGAGTAATGCTTGGGAGTGGAGCTGTGTGCCTGCTGTAAGACCAGAGGCAATAAGTAGGTAGGACATCAAATGAGAATCTGATCACTTAGCCACACAAAAGCCAAAGGTTTCTACACCTCCACAGCTCTCTCTGTCTGCACAAACAGGAAACATTCTCACATTCCAAGGACACATTCTGGCCATCCGGGAGAACTTGAGAAGGCTGTGGAGCAGTGGAGCGTGTGGTCTGAGGAGCAGGGATGCAGCCTGGGGCCAGAGAGAGGTCATTCCCCACCAATGCACTACAGCAGAGATGATTCCAGGTTGGCCTTGGTGAAAATGCCCTTACTCTGAGCAGCTCCGCCGATTCTGAAGGATGTATAGTAGCAGGTCATGCCTCAGACGTTATCTCCACCTTCAGAGGGTTTGTTTTCACTGGCTGTACAATGTTCTCCCTGATGAAATGCAAGGGCATCTACCCGTATTGGCATTCTGCTGGCTCTTGAAGATGCCGAGCTGTGTCTCTTCCCCAGGAGACTGTGCCAGTACTGATGGCCTTCAAGCAGCTTTCCCTTTCAATGTAACATTGCCCTAAAATGATTGTTTTTCACGTATGGATGAATGGTGCCTCTTCACTTATAGAGGAGGAAGGAAAGCTCATTTGAATTGGGCCCTACATCTGCTCCTTGCTCTTGGCGAAGCCACCCAACCTGTTTCTACCTGCTTGACCTCACCCTAGGTACTAAAGCTGCTCAGAAGATCCAACTCACATGGTCAATGAATGCATGTGGAGGCAATGGGAATGTACCCTTTAGCCATGGCGCATCAGCATCAGTGCACCCACAGGCCATGACCACCTAGTGGCCATGCAGTAGGTTCTTCTATGCAAGGGGGAACCCTTTCAGAGTAGGTCCTCCTTCAGATTAATGCTGGATTGTGGCCACCAGGGAGTCATGGCCAGGAGTCAAAACAGAGAAGGCATACTTTGCAAGTGCTACCTTTCTCCCCTATCTTCATGCACATTAATTCAACTTGTTTGTGTGTTCTGGCATCTACTGAATGGCGATTTGGTCACCCAAAAGTGTGACCTGATGCTCAGAGTGGATGGAATTTTGGGAACCCCCCAAATTGGGACTATATTCATCTATCTATTTTGTGTCCTCTCCCCGTTCTTCATTCTGTAAGACTCATGGGGTGGGGACACATCTACTGTACTTCCTTGATAATGGGGACTACTCAGAAATTTCCCCTTTCCCATTTTTGTAAGAAAATTTCATTATTTGTGAGCTTGTTTCATTGAGCAAAGAAACAGTATTCATTTTGCTGAGGAAGCCTATAAGGCCCCTGTGACTGAGCATAGATACAAAATATAGTTTGCTCATTGACATTTGAGATCTCAGGGAATCAATAATAATAATAATAATAATAATAATAATAATAATAATAATAATAATAATAATAATAAATTTATTATTTATACCCTGCCCATCTGGCTGGGTTTCCCCAGCCACTCTGGGCGGCTTCCAACTGAATATTAAAAACAATACAGCATTAGACATTAAAAACTTCCCTAAAGAGGCCTGCCTTCAGTTGACTTTTAAAAGTAAAATAGTTATTTATTGCCTTGACATCTGCTGGGAGGGTGTTCCACAGGGCGGGTGCCACTACCGAGAAGGCCCTCTGCCTGGTTCCCTGTAACCTTACTTCTCGCAATGAGGGAACCACCAGAAGGCCCTTGGCGCTGGATCTCAGTGTCTGGGCTGAACGATGGGGGTGGAGACACTCCTTCTGGTATACAGGACTGAGGCCGTTTAAGCCTCAAGAGAGATCAGTGATAACAGAGCAGAGGGTACCGAGTGTTTCATGCATTGTACAAGGTCTCTTACATTCTCTCTTTTTTGGCTTCTAGGGAATACAAAGATTGGTTCTGTGGTGGGTTGTACCCAGGACTGTAGGAATTCACATTCAGTGACACTTGGTTTAATGCTGGAGGAGGTCATATGCTGCCCCACTGAGTACTGCAATTCCTAAGCTTGCATAGGCAGTGGAGCGGAGCCTAGGACAGAAAAAGCCTCAACATCAAGATGCTTGTCACTCTTTTGATAAATTGGAGGACACATTTCAGCACAGCGATGCTCTTTCCCGTCCTCTCTTGTCTCTCTGCAAGCGCAGTCTGCAGCTGCCATCATCAGCCATGATGCATGTCTCCTTCCATTTGCTTTGCTGTCAAGAACCAAACAGATATTGGGGGTCAAGTCACACACACACACACACACACACACACACACACACACACACCTTATTGGTTTTGGATCCTGTTCTAGGGACTAGTTTTTAAGGTCCAGTTCTTGAGATGCCTTCAGGGCCAACATCTTACTCTCCATTTGTGGCCAAGGCCTTGAGGACTGGAAGCTGAGAAGAAAGGACAGCTTTGTGTGGTGGGGAGGGATTGTGCTACCCCTTTACTGCCCCTCTTTGAAATTGAATTCATTTGACTGAATTAATTGCTTCAGAGGGGACTTTGTACATACTTTAAAATAAATAAATACAGAAAACATTGTGGGGAAAGATACACCTGACTGCGTGTCATGCAAAGTTTCCATTAACTTGCTTACTTCTCTGGAAATAACTTGCTTTGATTAAAACCAATCAAACTTTTCTGAAGCACCAAAACTTTGTACGGGTATTTTTCTGTGTGAATAATTTCATAAAGTTCCTATCAGTTTATCCTCACAACAATTTAAAGGACTACCTAGACGGCTTGAGCAGGAAGTAATGGTGCACAAGTTGCCTGCCTTTTGCTGGAGTTGGGTTCTTGTACTCACAAGAGACACCATTCAACCACCTGCGTGGCCTTGGTGGGCGAACTCCAGACCACGATGTTCTTCTGCTCCTGGGCATTGATGTTATCATTTTCTGCATTCTTGTGTACTAGGCCTGAGCCATGATGTGTGGGGTGACATTATGCCAGGTGCCCATCACAGTGTGCTTGGAGTGGGAGGAGGAAGTTGAGAACAGCTAATTCTTATTCTAGCATATTTCAAATCAGTGGTACATTTCCACACTCGGTTTGCTGCTTTAGAGCATTTCCAGAGATTCAGTAAGAGGGTGCTGAAAAAGAAGGCATCGTGGACACAGGAGAAATCTGCAGTTCATCAGCCTCACAGCTTGGAGGATGCATACTGCACTGCCAGCCTGAATATCATCCTCAGCCCAGTTGAGGATTGATTGCCCCACAGACTTTTTAAAGGAGGAGGTGTTTGCTAAGCTTCTTCCCTTATCACATTTCTGCTTGTTCCCCAGTTCACAGAGGCCACCATCTGAACCAACTGGTAGGATTTCCTCAACAACGAAGATGAAAAAGCTTCTGGCGTTTGGGATATGGATGCTTCTTTGCCTTTGTACTGGTAAGTCTCTAAAGGACAACCGGAAGAGCAAAAGTATTTTCAAATCTCAAGCTACGGTCTCGACATTTTGTAAACCAGCAATGACATTTTTCACATGCAAAAGCTGAGATGGATTTTGCATACGCCAGATTGCTGATACAAATGGTAAGCAGAGATTTGTTTGTTTTTCAACATGGTATTTGACTTCTGACCTCCATTGCGCGGACAGGCGGAGCCCCCAGATCCTGCGCGGTCCCCCCGTCATGTGGAATAACGACTCAAGACAATGTGCTATGGGATTAAATTGGCCACAACTTTATTAAATTTCAAATGTGGGTAGACCTTGGCTCAGGCATTGGGCGTTCTGCCTCCCCAGTCCCCAGCCGGGGCCCTAGGGAGCATCAGGGTTATCCAGTGTGGGGGGGGGATGGGCCGGCTCTGGAAAACATATGTTCAAGCAGAGATAGCCGCCCCCGTAACGCCGCCGCAGGGGAGAGCAATGACGACATTTCAGCGTACGGTCAAAGCCTCCCTTCAGAAAACCCCTTTAACGGGGAACCCTGGTATCGCCGCCGCAAAGAGGAAGATGGACAAAAGGATTCCGCCCAAGGCCTGATACCGCCAAAGTTGTGACGTTTTGCTACGGGAAAGGCGAAACCTGCCAATGCAGGGAAATTCCTTTCTGGCCCTTTAACAGCGACCTTAACGTAGCAGCGCCCGCATACCTGTGAAGAAAAGTTAACCTGCAAAACCTGTGAGGAAAAATTAACCTGCAAAATAAGACATTGACTGAGGGTGGGTAGGGTGGGAGAAGCTCTGGAGCCAAGTGAGAATTCCCAGGTAAGATCCTCCCTCCTTTGTGTGGGCAGGTAATCCCTCCCCTACCTGGCCTGGTCTCCTTGGCAACCCTTCCCCCAGGTGGGATTGGCCAACTGACTGAGGTAGGTGGAGACCTCCAGGTATCCCACCTGAGGGAAGGCAAAGCCAAGCCTATGCTGTTGGAGCCGCTCCAGATCTAGGGCCTGAACGCGTCCACGCAAAGGGCGCCCCCCGTTTTAAGCGGGGAGCGGTCATTAATGAGATACACAAAGATTCAAACACACTTCTGGTTTATGTCTGTGGACCAGTTTGTATGATCAGAAGGATCGTGTGCTTCCCTGTTCTCTGCTTAGTTGTTGAAATTGGGGCTGTAGGTATATGGTGGTGGTGGTGGGGAGGGTTTACGGCTAAGGGCTCACCGAGATTGACTTTGTTCCTCTTGCTTCCTTCCCTCTTATTATCACCTTCTGGGTTAAATAACTCCTAGCTTTCATTCCCTCCCTGCATCTTATTCAGTTGCCAGCTTATTGTTCCTCCTCTTTACTTTAAGGAAGTTGGGGGCAGTGGGAGGGGCACTGCACATGATGTTGGGGCCCTGGAATTTTTCATCTTCATCCATCACAGTTTTGAACCCAGCTCCCCTACTTCACTCTACCCAATAGCACTTGCTGGTATGGTGCTATGTGTGTTTTGCTTTCCTGTTACAAACAGATTTGAACAAAACACCACGAAACCCTCCTGAATGATAAGCCCTCGACAGTGATTCTTGTCTCTCCCTCCTTCCATCCTTCCCCATTTCTGTTCCATTCTTCTGCAGCAAATGCCTTTTGGTGTTACTATTGCGAAATAAAGCTTCCAGCGACTGCTTGTCCTCCAGAAGCAGGAGGACACAACAATTTCAAGGACTAGCTAGACAGCTTGAGCAGGGGGAGAAATCCGGGGCGGCGGGGGGTGGGGGGAGAGACATGCAACTCAATTCTGTTAGAAAATACAATAATTACAAAGCTCATCTACAATATTATTCCCCCAGTAAGGTTTGGACCACAAAAGGGGATAACTTCCCAGTTCTCTGCAGCCTATATTATAGGGCTGGATCAACTATTTCAGCCTGGAGTTTGTTTGTTTTGTCAACCGTGGATGAGTGTTGGTGCTCCATACAGTTAGTGGGGAGATGAAAGTTCGAGCAAGGTGAACATCTCTGGGATTTTGGAAGGTACTTACTTTATATCCCTGACCAATCACTGAGGTCTTTGTGAGAGGCTCTCCTAGTGGTTCCCCCATGACTTGGATGCACAGCTTGCATCCACCAGGAGTCTTCCTTCACTGGAAGTTTTTAAGCAGAGGTCAGTTAGTCATCTATCATGGATACTTGAGTTGAGATTCCTGCACTGCTGCGGGTTGGACTAGATGACCCTTGTGGTCCCTTCCAACTCTACAATTCTAGGGTTCTGTGTGTTCAGAACTGTGGAACTCCCTTGTGGCTGAGATCAGACAGACTCTCTCCATGCTGAACTTCAGGCGCTTGATGAAGACCTTTCTATTTTGGCGGTCATTTTAAGTCAGTTGTACTATGCCTATTTATTGACTTTCTGTTTTTACCTGGGGTTTTGGTTTGCTTTCAACACCGCATTATCTTAACTGATGGATCATTGCATCAAATGTTGTGTAAACCTTTCTGCAACCACCTTTGATGAAAAGCCCCATTTGCTCAGCAGATACCTATCTACCTCTTGGAGAGGCGGCTTAGCTTGTTTTAAAATTTAGAGAATAAAGGAAAGGGGAGAGAGCCACATTTGCCATCTCATAAAACTGAATGCACCCCCACCTGATTTTCTCCTGCTTCATGGAAACCACCAGTCATGAAAGGAGAGGGAGGAACACTGAATGGCTCTCCATTTACCCTAATATGCAATTATGTATTGGTGTAAGTTTGGGGGAGTTTAGTCTAACTGTCCTTTCTTTTTTTTAAAAAAAAAAAAAATTATTAAAATTTCAAAGGTTATACAAAAAAATAATAAAAACAAAACACAAACACAAAAAAATCACAAATATAGAAAAATACAAAACTAAAAACAATTTAAAAACAAGTAAAATTTCATTCCCTTATTTTCTTATAACTTACTTCCCAGACCTCCTCATACCTCCCCTTTTTGTATTCCAGTTCTAATTATTAATTCAGCAAATCCTCACCCTTAGTTTTCATTTAATTTTCAACCTTTCTTTTCTTTTTACTTAATCATTACAGCTGAAAACCACTTAATTTCTAAACCAACATCATTCTAACATTCATTAATTTTGCAGTATTTCCCAAGATAGTCCTTAAATTTCTTCCAATCTTCTTCCGCCGTCTCTCTTCCCTGGTCTCGGATTCTGCCAGTCATTTCTGCCAGTCTCATATAGTCTATCACCTTCATCTGCCATTCTAGTCTAACTGTCCTTTCAAGGATCCCTCATTGGGAACACAGGAATCAGCTTTCTACTGAGTCAGAACATTGGTCCACCTAGCTCAGAACTGTTTGCCCTGATTGACAGTGGCTCTCCAGAGTGTCAGATGGCATGCACTCCCAGTCCCACCTGGACATGTTAAAGACTGAAGGTAGGACTTTCTGAATGCAAAGCATGTGCTCTACTACTGACATACAGTTCACTGAACTACAGCAACGTCAAGCATTTATTTCACCTGCCCCAGAACCAGGGGCAACCCCCAAACCAGCTAGGGAGACAGCTTGCTGCAATTTTTAGCATCTCTCGGGGAGGTGAACATGGCTGTTGTCAAACCAGCATCTGTTCAGGGCTGCGCCAAGTCATCCGGCGACTTACTGTAACAACTTCACGGTGAATTGCTCTTGACAAAAAAAAAATGCCCTATGGAATGGCAATACCTAGCTAATGGCAATAAATAAGTTGGCAGCAAGGGGCTTGAACTGTCCAAAGGCATTGCAGTCACATTGCAAATGCGCTGTATACACTCACATTGCAAATGCACATGAGCTTATGGTTCCAGCAAAGGGATCTATTTTGGGGGTTGAGTAAAGGTGCACAAGTTGCCTCTCTCCTGCTGAAGTTGGGTTCTTGTGCTCACAAGAGACATCATTCGACTACCTGTGTTTTCAGAAAAGTGGCCTTGGTGGGCGAACTCCGGTCCATGATGTTCTTCTGCTCCTGCGCATTGATGTTATCGTTTTCTACATTCTTCTGTACTAGGCTCAGTGTGATCTTTGGGGCGACATTATGCTGTGTGCCCATTACACTGTGCTTGGTGGGGGAGGAGGAGATTGAGAACAGGGAGTCTGTTAGCACACCTAATTCTTATTCCAGCTTATTTCAAATCAGTGGTACATTTCCGCACTCTCAGTTTAGAGCTTTTCCAGAGATTCAGTAAGAGGCAGTGGCGTAGCGTGGGGGGTGCAGGGGGGGGCGGCCGCACCGGGTGCAACATCTGGGGGGCGCTCTCGCACTAGCAGCTCTCTGCCCCTACTAAAATCCACAGGTTAGGGGGCGCAAATTATTTGCCTTGCCCCGGGTGCTGACAACCCACGCTACACCACTGGTAAGAGGGTGCTGAAAAAGAAGGCATAGTGGACACAGGACAACTCTGCAGTTCATCAGCCTCACAGCTTGGAGGATGCACACTGCACTGCCTGAATATCATCCTCAGCCCAGTTGAGGACTGATTGCCCCACAAACTGCTTAGTGGAGGGTTTGTTTGTTTGCTTGTTTGTTTCACTAAGCTTCCTCTGCTATCCTATTTGTGTGTCCCCACCCTGTCCCGCGTTAACAGGGGCCATTCACATGACCCAGCTAGTAGGACTTCCTCAACACTGAAAACAGCTGAAGATGAAATGGCTTCCAGCTTGTGGGATATGGATTCTTCTCAGCTTTTGCACTGGTAAGTCCCTAAAGGAAAACTGAGCTGAAATAGCTTCAAATCTCAAGTCAATCTTTTCACATTTTGTCAATCAGTAATTGCTACTGCATTTTTCACATGCAAGAGTTTTTGCAGATTGCTAATAAAACACTTTAAAATATTTTTTTAAAATTAAAAATATTTCTTTAAATTAAAGAATGTTTTTGATTTCTGACTTCTGTTAATGCACATGCATGCACAAATAGCATGCAGCAATCCTAAAGCCTGTTTAGTGTCAAGTGTGAAGATAGACAAAAAAAAAAAAATCTACCCTTCAAAATTGGTACTTCTCTGTGGACTGGTTTTTTGTTTTTTGTTTTACAATCAGCCATCTTCAAATATCTTAGTCCATGTCACATGCTTGTTTTCTCTTGCTCTCGAGGGTAGGACTTGAAGCAATAGCTTCAAGTTACAAGAGATTCCAACTAAACATTCAGAAAAACTTTCTGACAGTAAGAGCTGTTCGGCAGTGGAAGGGACTCCCTTGGGATGTTGTGGTCTCTTCTTCCTTGGAGGTTTTTAAGCAGAGGTTGGAGTGCCATTTATCATGGATGTTTTAGCTGAGATTCCTGCATTGCAGGGGGTTGGACTAGATGACCCTTGGGACCCTTCCAGCTCTAAGATTCTAGGATTTTATGGGCTTATTTATTCTGCTGCTCTCAGAGGTATCTGTTTGGGAAAGATATGGCTAGCTGATGTAAAAACTGGGACCTGCCAGACGATTTTTTTTCATATAATTCTTTCTGAGCATGATGGAATGTCTGTTTCTCTTAGTGGGACTTGCTCTACTGTAATCAAAGAATGAAGTAGCAAGCAGTTTCACACACAGACCACACCAGCCTGGGGATGGCTGTTATGGAAATTTAAAAAGGAAATTGGGAAAATATTACCAGCAGAGGTAGCAGTGTAGCCCTCAAACCAAGTCATGCTCACTTTTATTTTTTAAATTTATATTTCTGCATGCACTTTTAAGGATTTCATCTTTAAAACCCAAACAGAAACTGGGACAGGATAGACTTAATCCTTTCTCCAGGCAGAACTGGGGTGGACTGGACAGGACAGGTCCACAGAGACCTAGTTTTGACTCTTGGTGAATTTTCAAAAATATACAATAATCGCATGATACACGCTTGGCGGGTGTGTGTGTGTGTGTCATTCCACAATCTGGGAATTGTATTATGGGGAGATTTTGGCCAACTAAACTTCCCTTCCTCATGGACAACAGACTTGCTGAAAACCCCCCACATACCTCACATATTGAATTAACATTTCTTGCTCCCCAGGAGTATTTGCATTAAAAGTAAAATATAATTTGATCCTGAATGAGTCTGCCAGTTTAAAATATTCTCCTACATGAGACCTAAATTGCTCCCATGTATCTAATTTTTAAAATCATATATATATATATATATATATATATATATATATATATATATCACAGAACTAGAAGCATTTGTAAAGCAAATTTGCATTTAGGCCAATGTAAGTTCCTATTACAAACTCTACCCCCTTCTTTCTTCTCCTCTTCTACAGCAAATGCCACCTGGTGTTTCCAGTGTAGAAAGCCACGAAAAACTGGGATTTGTCCAGCAAAAAAGGAATTGTGCTGGGCTGGTGGTGAAGCAGCTTGCTATACATTAAACCTATATATTTGTAAGTGGACGAAGAATAATATATTTGGGTTCAATGCAGTGGAGGGTCTTCCAGATTGACCTCACAGTTCTAAAAACACTGTGGTTGCTTCCAGGCTGCAATTATTTTGCAGGTCAGATGCAATTGCCTACCAGTGAATTCAGGTAACACAGTGAAAGTGGATTTGATACTCTTGTGTAGAGATGGGGAATGTTTTTCAACTGGAAGGCCACGGTCCCATCTGGGCCACACCCAGTGGCAAAAGTAGGCAGAGCAACAAATGCAAATTTGACCTTAGTCCAGTAGACATCCCTCTCTAGGCTCCATCTAGATAAGCAACAAACATTCTCAGAGTTCAAGGATATATTCCAGCCAGAAAAAAATCCCTCAAAGAAGGTTCAAAGCAGGGGTGGTGAGGCAATGTGGCTCAGAAAGGTTTGTGCCCTGGGGAAAAGGCCAGAGATTCCCCGTTGCTGGTCTTGTGCAATAAACTTACTTCCAAAAAATAATAATGAAAGAGATTTTCCTTTGCAGCAAGGAAAGTAGCAAGAAAATGCACTGGAAGGTGTGGGAGAACAACTGCTTGATGTCAAATAACTTCCCCACAAACTAATCAGAATGACAACTACTGTTATCTATGCTCTGGTAACCTCAAGGTTAGATTACTGCAATGCATTAGACGTAGGGCTGCCTTTGAAGACAGTTCCGAAACTTCAGCGAGTGCAGAATTCAGATGGTTTGAGCATATTACACTGATCCTGGTCTAACTGCACTAGCTACGGATTAAGTTTCCGGGCCCAATTCAAAGTGCTGGTTTTGACCTATAAAGCCTTAAACAGCTCAGGACTGCAATACCTCAAGGACTGCCTCTTTCCATATGAACCTATCCAGACCCTGAGGTCATCTTCTAAGGCCCTCCTTCGTATGCCGCCTCCTCGAGAGGTCCGGAGGGTGGCAACATGAGAACAGGCCTTCTCTGCAGTGGCTCCCCATCTGTGGAATGCTCTCCCCAGGGAGGTTCGCCTGGCGCCTTCATTATACACCTTTAGGTGCCAGGCAAAAACATTCCATTTTATCCAGGTCTTTGGTTGACCTGATCAACATCCCATACCTTTTTAAGATGTGGCTCTTTTTTTTTGGGGGGGGGGTATTATTGGGATATTGCTTTTAGTTTTAATTTATATACTGTGATCTTTTTATGTGAACCACCCTGAGACCTCCAGGTATAGGGCAGTATATAAATTCTAATTTGAATAGTAATAAATAATAATAATACTCAATAAGCAGCCCCACCCCCCTGCAAACTTGGTGCAAATCAATAAGGATGAATCCTCATTAAGCAGACTGTCTTAAACAACCCCACCATTCTGTCCTCTCCTGCATCTGTAAGGCCCCATAGCAGGTTTACTGGGTAGAGGCAGCAGCAACCCTATAAGTACTAAGCTGCTCAAAGGGAAAGTCTGGCGGCTGCCATTTTCATTTTCCATAAAATGCCTAGCATGGCTACATTGGGAGATTGTGGGAAGTTTCAATAGCACCATGCCACTAGAAAAACAGTTCAAGAAGTAGAGTGGGCCTTTATTAATCACTGGTGGCTCTTGATATCAGCTGCTAAGGAGCATAGAGATGAGAGAGGCCAGCAAATTTACTGTCACATCGCTTCCTATCAGATCTACTGACCTTCAAGCATGTGAGTCTTGGCAGAATTGGGAAGAGGAAGAGAGCTGTTAGGGCTGAAGGGAACTATAGTTCACCAACATCTGGAGGCCCAAAGGTTCCCCATACCTGATTTAAATCATTGAGAGAGAGACAGGATTCAAGAGTGAAAGGCACATTCCTTTTCAGTGAGACCTCATATTATTCAGAAAGATCAGAGGGAAATGACTGTTTTGCAACTCTCTTTCCAGCCAATGCAATGATCAGTTTCTTTTTCCCTTTTCAGCAAAAACCTTGATCGCTACCGTGGTTGGTTGCCTCCAGCAATGTGAAGGTTACAGATTATATGGTCCCTACACATGGCACGAAATCTTTTGCTGTTCCACAGATTATTGCAACATGTAGTTTTGGATGGGGAGTGGAGGTGATCTTAGGAGAACAAAAGCCTTCAGCACCAAGAGGTCAGGAGCAGCATGCTCTTGCTCATGATGTGCCAATAAATGTCTCCTGCATTCTCCACCACCACTTCATCAGTTAACAAGAAAAGAAAACACCTTGAAAATGAGCAAGGAGAGAGAAAATATCCTGGTAATAGTCCCATGAGTGGGGTGCAGGGTTTTTATTAATCTAGGCATACTCATCAGTTACGGAACATTTACAGTTATGCAGACAGCAGAGCAGCCACATATAAATGCTCAGTTTGAAGAGATTCTTTTGGAGATCTTTTTGTTTTTATGACCCCTGACAATTTAGTATCATCAGCAAACTTGGCCACATCACTGCTCGCTCTTAACTCTAGTTCGTTTATGAGCAAGTTAAAGAGCACAGGACCCAATACTGATTCTTGTGGGGCTTCACTTTATACATGTCTTCATTCTGAGAACTGTCCATTTATTCCTACTCATTGCTTCCTACAACTTAATGAATTTGGGATCCACAAAATGGAAGCCTTTATTGAGGGATCCACTGAGTATTAGGCTTGGGCATGGTGTGCACTGGCCTTGGCTGGATTGCCAAATTAACAGCACTTGCTTTAGATTTGAGGTGGCCAAGGGGTGTTTTGTGGGTGTCCTTTCCTTCATTGTGCAAATCATCTCACTTGTGGCCTGCACTCACAGCTTTCTTGGGTTGCCATGCTTCAGTCAAAGCCCTGGGAAAGACACCACAAGATTCCTCCTTCCAGGAATCACAGGCAGCCAGGGAGTCTGCAGAGAGATGTATACTGTGAAGAAGAAACATGAACCACACCTTGGCTATCGCAAACAAAAACTTGCTTTCACCAAAATTCTAAAGAAATTCTGAAGTGCAGCAAAAATGAAGGCAAAAAAATGGAGCCTTCCCACCCCACTCCTTGGAGGTCAAGAGAACCTTTTTGAGAAATTGGAATAAAGATTCTGGCACAGCACCATTCTTTTCCTGCTTATTTTGTCACCCTACATGCCCAATCTGCAGCTGCCATCATCTATCACAATGCATGCCTTTCTCCCTTCTCCTGCGTTCTTTGCTATGAGAAGCAGCAGGATACTAGACACCACGTGTGTTTGTGAGAGACAGTGGCATAGTGTGGGTTGTCAGCACCCGGGGCAAGGCAAGTAATTTGTGCCCCCTAACCCGTGGATTTGCGCCCCCTAACCCTAACCCCCAGATGTTGCGCCTGGTGCGGCCGGCCCCCCTGCACCCCCCACGCTACGCCACTGGTGAGAGATGATGAAGAAGATGTATCGTGATTTCTGCTCTTATTGATCCAGAGCAGACTCAGACATATACTTAGCGGAGTAAAAATGTAAACACGTTGCAGGATTCCCCCCAAACAGACCAGAGGCAATTAGCTTCATCCAGCAGAGCTTTTCACTACCGAAGGCAAATGTGCTTAATGGTCACAAATCCACACATCTTCAGGATTGGCACAGTCCATAAGAAATCCAGTTGCAGCAGACTTAACTTAAACGTACTATAAGACTAAAATCTTAACACTTAAACGTACTACGTACAGAACACCACAGCAGAAGGAAAAAGAGACAGAAAGTGAAACCCAGGCTCCTTCTGGCCTATAATTATAGTTAGCATGACCTTGAGTGAAAGAGATAACAGAATCAGGTTTTAAACCAGCTGTACTCAGCTTCTCTGAAGGAATAGTCAAAACATCAGGAACCTTCTGCTTGTTTTCAAGCAGAATAGAAGCTTGCTTGTTAACTAGAAACTACCAGCTTGTATCACACAGAGAAGCTTTCAGAACCCTCTTGAGTCTATTAGAATAGAAAATATCTCTGTACAGCAGATCAATACCTTCTGCACCAAAAAATGCAAACTGACAACGTGTCCAAACAGATACATATCCCATTGGCACCCCATCGTGAATAATTTCCCACTGTAGTTCCTTTTATCAATAAACTTTCAGAAATCTGCCTGGAGGCCTTTCATAAGGTGCTAAACACACACTTAACTGAGACTAAGACTGCAATCCTGAGCACATATATTTTCCCACCATGGAACCGAAGAGAGTTTACATGGTGCCTGCCCTGTTACTTTATCCTTATAACAAACCAGTGAATAAGACTAGGTGGAGAGATAGGCATGTGTTGACTCCTTTCTCTTCAAACATAAGTAAAGTGCTGCTGGATCAGGCCACAAGGCTCATATAGTTCAGAGTTCTGCTCTTACAATGGTCAGCCAGATTCTTATGGGAAGTCCACAAGCAAGGGGCGGCTGCCAAACGAAACACAGGAGAGGGTTCCTGCACCTTTAAGAGAAAATTTCAGCAGGTTTAGCTTGCATGACATGCTACACCTGCTGAAATCCCATTTTCTGCACAACAATTAAAGGTGCAGGAACCTGATCCCTTTCTTATACAGCATCTTGCTATCCTAGTTGTAGGGTGGCTGCCTTTTATTTCTTTCCTTTGTAGGGCTCTTTAACAGCTGCCGGATGAGCAGGCATTCAGTGGGAAAACCAAATAGCTCTAGAGGTGGAGATGGAGATGTGAAATGACAACAGGGATGAGAGATTTGAAGCTGGGGGAGAGGGATTGTACCACTTCTTATTGGGAAAGTACCCACCCCATCCGAACATTTTACAGCTGTTTTGTAGAATCTAGCATCTGCAGACATGGGTGCATTATACCTCAGTGACTTGCAGGCTGTTTGTTGATGATGGTGATGATGATGATTATTATTAAAGGTAAAGGACTCCTGACAGTTAAATCCAGTCACGAATGACTCTGGGGTAGCGGTGCTCATCTTGCTTTATTGGCTGAGGGAGCCAACATTTGTCCGCAGAAAGTTTTTCTGGGTCATGTGGCCAGCATGACTAAGCCGCTTCTGGCGAAACCAGAACAGCACATGGAAATGCTATTTACCTTCCCGCCGGAGTGGTACCTATTTATCTACTTGCACTTTGACGTGCTTTCAAACTGCTAGGTTGGCAAGAGCAGCGACTCAGCAACGGGAGCTCACCCCGTCATGGGGATTTGAACTGCCGACCTTCCAATCGGCAAGCCCAAGGCTCAGTGGTTTAGACCACAGCACCACCATACCAGCAAATTCAGATTACATAAGAGAAGTGAATTTGGTCCTGTTGGGTGACTAGCCTGCTTCCCCCTAAAAATGAAACCTTTGTAGTAAGGACAATGGGTGGAAATTGCAGTGGAAAGTGTGCAATAATGCCACATCCTATTTCATTTGTTCACAGAATGAATGCTTGATAAACAGTCCCATTGTATAAAACTCTCTGCAAACTTGGGTGTGAATGAAGCAGGAGGAATGCACACCAAACAGATCATCTGGAAGTGACCCTCACTTCCCTTAAGTTCACCAAATTCACAACATGAGTTTGTTTCTCCAGTATTTTAAGAACTACACAAAAGAGAGAATCCTGTCAAGTTCGGTTCCTCTCACCTTCAGAGCAGCGATCGCTTGGAAAAGGAAGGAAATGCTTGTACCCTCAAAAAGGATTGGATGAGGGAGAGCAATGTTTCCTCCTCTTGGTAAGAATATTTGAAGCAAGAAGGCCTTTACAAGGGATGTTTGTTTATTCCTTATCCAGTTCCTTGGAAAATCTGGACCTACTGTAGTGATGGGGAACCTGTAGCCCTCCAGATGTTTCTGGACTCCAGCTCCACCAGCCTCAGCCACATGACTAATGTCCAACAACATCTGGAGGGCTAGAGATTCAGTCCACATCATATGGAAATGTAGTGATGGACACCAACTTGGATGGCTTTAAAAGAAGATGAGGCAATTTCGTGGAGAATAAGATGATCCATGGTCACAAGTCATGTTGGCTATTTTCTTTCGTGTGTGTGTGTGTGTGTGTGAACCATGGAAAGAGAATATATATATATTCATTGTGTTTTACAATTTTAAATACTCATTTTATACCCTTAAGATATCAATGACTTCCCTTCTTCTCTTTCCATGGTTCATTTTACATATCATAAATCCCTGCATATTTTACAAAAACTGTATCAATCAGTATTCCATTACTGCATCCATCAAAACTTATTTACACTGTTGAATGTATCTTAATGCTGCCAGTGTTTTCAGCTGTACACAATTATTTCCCATATATTCAATAAACATTTTCCAGTCTTCTTTAAAAGTTGTTTCTTCTTCTTATGTTAAGTCTGCAAGTTGTGCATATTCTGTCAACTTAAGTTGCCAATCTTCTTTGGTTGGGACCTCGCTCGCTTTCCATTTTTGGGCTAACAAAACACGGGCCGCAGCAGTAGCATACATAAATAACCTTGGCTATTTTCTGTCTCTTATTTTTGGATCGAGTATGCCTCTGACTGTGAGTCGCTGAGAATCAGAGGTAGGGAGAGTGCTGTTGTGCTTGGGTCCTTCTGTGAAAATAGGATATTGGACTAGATGGGCCATTGGGTTGATCCAGCAGGGCTCTCTTTAGGACCTCTCCTATATAATTATTTAAAAAATCAGAAGCCCTTTGCATCTCTTCCTCTACAGCCTTTGGATAGGACAAGCTATTCCTTGCTGAAATCCCCTCTTAAAGGCACACAAATTGTCACAATTTTGGGGTGGGATTCAATCACATACTGGTGAATTCACATTGCACAGCAAACCCATCACCCCTTCAAAAGAAGAAGAAGAGAGAAACCAATAAGAAAAGTTATTGGAAAATGCACTCAAAAGTGCAGGATAAAAAGTGCTTGCTACGACTGCATAAAAACTCATGGTAAACAAATCAGAAACAGCTGACTTCAACAGAGTGATGTTCTCTAACCTCCCAAGATCTTTATGCAAATGAATAAGGATGAGTGCTCAATAAACAGGCTCCCTGGAAACAACATTACATTTTAACGTACAGCCATAGGCTTAAATGATAGGGCAGTTACGGTGATCTAATGCAAGAGTGAATGCGAAAAAAGCAGTAGCCTTCAATCGCGTGTAGGGTAGTCAGATGCAAGTTACACCATCACGACTATTACAGGGGCAGAAACCCTGCCTTCAGTTTCACTAAGACCATGCTAGTAATGTACTTACTAACCAGATGGTTGCATTACATGGATTCTATAAGGCTTGCTCCTTAATTAAAGAACTGGAAGTGATCATGCCTGTTTCATCCTTTTGTGCACTGCTCAGTTTTGGAGATAGATAGTCTCGCACACTGGGGCACCCAAGAGTTGGGTCTCTTTAAGATAAAACATTTGCATCTTGTTTCAGGGCTAAGTTCATTGGCCCAAGCTGAAGCTAAGCACCTTATCTCTCTATATAAACGGTCTCTGGTTGGATAGGATTTTTACTCTTGTTTGGGAGGCTGCTGGGTTACAGTTTTTGTAAGCAACACTGACTCCTTCAGGGACCTAAAAGTGGTAGGAAAAAGCTGTAACTTGAATGGTTATTTTATATGTTGGGCTAGTATGCTTATTCTGTGGTAACTTAGAGGACATTTCAGCTATATTATTATTTGCTTTGGAAACTTCATTTTTGTAGTATTTCTTATTAAAGGCTTAGGGGCGTTGCATGTGCCTTGGAAAGGTGCTCTTTAATCCTTATTTCACAGGGCTGTAAGAAGGATAAAAAAAACCCTGTTGCTTCATCTGAATAGTAGTAGTGAAGATGAAAGAGGCTTGTTTCAAAGTCTTCTGATGCGCTTAATATTTTTTAAACAGGGCACTCTTGCAATTATGATGTTGTAGTAAACAGGAGTGAGTTGCAGGATTGTACCCAACCACAGCTTGCCAAGAAAAAGTACAGTAAGTGAGGAGCTGGGCCTGTAATTGGGGAATGTGGAGAATTGGAGTTCTGTTTAACATTTCTCCAATTAAGATTTCAAACAAGTATGGTAAAGTGATTTGAAAGCTGTGACCTTTCTGAAACCTTTGGAAACAAGTATGGTAAAGTGATTTGAAAGCTGTGACCTTTCTGAAACAGATAGGAAGAACAGCTTAGAATCAGTTTTTAAGAATTAACTTGGAAGGCTGGAGATAGCTAGAATTAGCTGACTTGGAGCAGAGGGTAATAGATTTGTTGTCTGTGCTCTGAGAGCCATTTTGCTGTTACATAGGCTTGTTTCTGGTAGGTGACTTCTAAACCAATATTGGCACCACTAATCGCCGGTGCATGTAGACACAAACAAAGCTAAACTCTTTAGCCTTCTCATTGTAATACAGCAGGTTGTATGTCCCAACTCCACCATGGAAGGGAAATAACAATTTGCAATTCTCTATCTATGAATGCAAAACTTGATATTACTTGATTGCAATGAGTTCCTGTTCCCCTTATTTCCTCGCTATTGGCAAAATTTAAGAAATGCTGTTCATACTGCTGCCAACAAAAGCTTAAAGCAAGGAAGAAATCCCAGTAAAAATACTTCTGCCTACTTAATCTCCCCCTCTTGTGTAAGATTCCCTAGCTAGTCTCCTTCTCAAAGAGCTGCTCTTGTGTTTTACCTTGGCTTGACTTTTTTTATATGTTTGTTAGTTTTCTTACTTAACAAAAACATACAAAAAAATTAACAAAAATGATAAAATAACACCCCCCCCAAAAAAATCAATAAATCCATATGTTCTTACAAAAGAACTTATGCCACCATGTTCGTAATTCCCAGTTCCTTATCTTCCCCAATAGACTTCCGTCTTTCTCAAAGCGGGTCTGTCTTACCTGTTGAATTAACTGCTTCCTTAACCATTTTGCCATTTCTTCTGTTATCTGAATACTAATAATCCATATTGTAGTTTGTGAAGAAAGCATGCCCAGGTTTTAACTTTATAAATTTCCCACTCCTTTTTGAACTTTTGGTTTGGCTGTCTCCTAATTGTCTGTCATTTTTGCCAGTTTGAGATATTCAAATAATTCCTCTTTTGTTGGTACTAATTCTCCTTTCTAATTTCTGGCAATTAATATTCTTGCTGCCGTTGTAGTATATAAAAATATTCTCTTTTTTTCATTTGGCATATTTGAATCTAAAATGCCTAAGAGGAAGGCTTCTGGTTTCTTTATGAAAGTTTTCTTAAACATTTTTTTTCCCAATTCTTCAAATCCCAATTATTATTTTTTTTGCAACCCCACCACACCTCCAGCATGTATTAGATCTTGTTTTATAAATTTTGGATAGTTTGCTGGGAGTTATATACCACCTGTAAAACATCTTCAAAAGATTTTCTTTTAGTGTATAACAGGCCATAAATTTCTATTCTTTATTCCATAATCTTTCCCATGCCAGTAGTTGGATATTTTTACCAAAATCTTTCTCCCACTTAATTATTACTTCTTTCATCTCTTTAGCTTTCACCTCCCATTCTAGAAGAAGCCTATACATTCTCGGTATTCTTTTTAAAAAATAAAAATAAAAATTGGTAGTATTATTTGACTCTATCTGTTTTCCACCAGGAGCCTTTAGCAAATAACTCCCTCCTCACAGATTCTAGTTTAGAGCATACCATCAGTAACATGTCTCTAAATCAGTGTGTCTGCTGTCTTTCTGAAGTATGTGCTTACACATACATACACCTGTGAATAACAAAGGCCAAAATATTTATCCATGAAGAACCTTTCTATCTTGGCTCTAGACTGGAATGTCAGCCTAATTCTAAACTTGGGGATTAATCTTGTGTGTGAAACTGTTAGCTAATATATGCATTTTTGTGCACGTTGCTTGGCTGGAGAACTTCATTGCAAAATTCAGAGACATGCAAGTTTCAAAGGCTGTGTTGACTCTCATACTGTACTGCGCATGGGGAACGTAAATCAGATTTGCCTTTAAATGTGAATTAAATCAAATTTCCACCCCCTCCCTACCTGTGAGGTGCAGAAACTGTAAACCACACTCAGTGCTTGGGAAGGTGGGGAGTGCATATTCAGCTATTAAATGTAGCTCTTCCTCACTGGTATATAAACAGCCATTGGCTGGCAATATAGCTTTCAGAAGCTAGATTTTCCTCCATTCCTGTGGTTCAGAGGAAACTCCCCTACCATACCTGCTGCAGTGCTCTTAATAGTCACTTGCAGCTGATGCAATTTCCTTTTTCGAAAATGATGATAAAAGTATTTGTTTTGTAACCTTTCCTCCAATTTACCTCTCAAAGCAAAAGAGCATTTGCAGAGCTGAAATGAAGCACGCTGCCGTTTCTATATGTTCCAGGTTCTCTCCTTGTTAGAAAAGTACAGGTTTTACCACATTCCTTTTTTCCCCCTCAGACTTATCCCTCTGCAAATAATGGTACTGGAAGACAGCACGGCCACCACTCAAAGCTCTAGGTCAGAGCAGCCTACTTGTGTCATTTGGGGTAAGAAGTTTTGCTTCTCCGTGCGCACTAAGAAGCCTTTGCTCAGTGGCTGGTGAGGGCTTTCTGACATCTCCTTTATTTTTCACAGGATGTCGTCTAGATGGTAAGAACCCGAGCTACACATTTGATATTCCAGAAGAGGAGGCATATGAGCAGCAGCTGTCCCTGAGGACAGTAAGTAACTTGCTAGCCTTGTCGGTGAAGGATATTTAACAGTTGGCTGGCCATGGTATGTAGCATTTGGTTCACATCTGGTGTGTGAGAAGGTTTGACTTTGGGTGTATATAGAGCAGGTAAGCGGGTGGCACTGTGGGTTAAACCACAGAGCCTAGGACTTGCCGATCAGAAGATTGGCAGTTCGAATCCCTGCAATGGGGTGAGCTCCTGTTGCTCAGTCCCTGCTCCTGCCAACCTAGCAGTTTGAAAGCATGAAGTGCAAGTAGATAAATAGGTACCGCTCTAGCGAGAAGGTAAACGCCGTTTCTGTCCGCTGCTCTGGTTTGCCAGCAGTGGCTTAGTCATGCTGGCCACATGACCCGGAAGCTGTACGCCGGCTCCCTCAGCCAATAAAGCGAGATGAGCGGCACAACCCCAGAGTCGGTCACGACTGGACCTACCAGTAATAGTCAGAGGTCCCTTTACCTTTAGAGCAGGTAAGGGGGGAGCCTCTTCAGCCTGAAGGTCACATCCCTTTGTGCGCAGCCTTTCATGGGTCACAGGCTAGAGGCAAACGTGGGTGGAGCTATGGACCCGACTCTTCCATTTGTTCAACACGCTACATTTCAGAAAAGTCAGAGGTTTCTACCCACACACCTGTCTTCATCTAGGCAAGCAAGAGGCATTGCGTTCCCCCTACTCTTCGGTCCTCCCCAATATCAAGAATAAGAGACAGGACAACCAATATTTGGGTGAAATCAGGCCACAGCTTCAATGACAACGGATGTAAGAGGTTTGGCATAAGCATTAGGTGGATCCCCATGCCTTCTGGCCCACCAGAAATGAGGGAGTCCCTGACTTACATCAAGGGGTAACTCCCCCACTGGATTATACCTGGGGAGTGCTGTGGCCCCTCGCCCCCACCTGGGTATCCAGACAGAAGCATCTCCCCTGGATCCTTTTAATGGAGTGCTACATTCCAGAAAAGTCAGAGGTGTCTACCCACACCCATGTCTCCATCTAAGCAAGCAAGAAGCATTATCATTGTTCAAGGATACATTCTGCATGAGGAAGGCACAGAGCAGGGCCAGTAAATGTGTGGCCTGCAGAGAGCCTTGAGGGCCAAAGACACCTTTGGCCCCTGAGGTTGCCTGTTCTTGGTACAGAGTACCAATTTGGTTTCCTCCAGGAGTTATTGGACCACAACCCCTATCATCCCTGACCACTTATGGCTCATAACTAGAGAAACGCAGGTTCCTCACCCATGACCAAGCCAATAGACCCTGGTCCCTCCACCCAGTTTATTCAGCAAAGTACAGTTTCTGCAGCCAAGTCCAACCAAAATGAACTGTAATGTTACATGACCTCTGTCCACATGTGCCTCATATCTCGTGTGCCAGGGCATGGTTGGGTTCAGTGTCTGGAGGGCCACAGGTTCCCTATATTTGGCCTAGGCCTTGAAGTGGTGGGGAACTTCACATTGCAGTGGGAAAGAGATCATCCAGTTCAGTATCTCACTTTGCTTGTTTCTTATTTGCAGTCCATTTGATGGCAAGAATCTGATTGCAGTCTACATTATAGCTAAAATAAAAACACTGTACTTGGGGTTGGCTCATGGGGGAACTATCATGGTGTTATGCCAAAGATACAAGACTACTTTCAGAAATAGCGGTCTTACGACAATTTCTTTGAGGTCTTGATGGCTTTGATTTCTGCCAAAAGGTCTGCCTAGGGGAAAATGCAAGGGATGAACTCAATATGGTGGAGATCTTGCCCCCCAAAGATATCAAGCCATCTACTGCAGTGCATATAGCAACCTTGAAACTTTCTGTGCTTCCAATGGTGAGTACTTCCTTTGCCATTTATTTATGCATTTTTTTTAGAAGTGTTGATTACCTCTGCCAAAATAATTTCCAGACAGCTCAAATGTATTGCCTGAACCTCCCAAAGATCTGACTGGGGAGGCCATCAACTAGAGGAGGACTGATCTAGCATAGATCACAATAGGTTTTTTGTTGCCAATCTATCAAAATGGAATAGCTGATGATGTCAATGTTATGATATGTGTAGTGGTGAGTGTCTCAAAATATGAACTTGTGTACCCTCCAGGTTTCCTTAATGGGACTTGACCTGGCTCTTCCTGTCACATTCAGGCTAAAATCAGGCTCTGGGCCAGTCTACCTTGCCGGACAATATTTATCAGGTAACGTCTACTGGGGCGGGAAATCCTTCTTAGCTCAAGGACTGAATTCCTTTCCAGGGCCCCCATGTCAAGGGTGGGTGAGGCCAGAGAGAAAAGTAAATGTGACTCATGGGCTGGAGTTTGGTAAATGTATCGCAGGGGAGTGCAGAAATACGTAGTCTGGTAAGAGAGCTGGTTGAAAGAATAAATAAACTTAAGTTTATTAGTCATGGCACAGAAAGCCATTCTGAGTATAGGTTTTTACCCATGGCCAAGATAGAGCCAAAAACTAATATTAGCCTGTGCTAACTCATACTGACTAAATGGGAGAAGAATCCAGAAGGGAATAAAGCCAGAAAGGAAGGAACGAGTATTTACTAAGAGAGAAGAAATTGGTGAGGAGGAAGAACAGGTTGGCCCTCTGTCTGTCCCTCCCGACTGGTTCAGATAACTCATTGCAAGCATTGTTGCTTTATTCCCAACCTCTTGTCATAGAGACTGCATTCCAGCTATGCAAAAAATTAGAGGTTTCTACTCATGCATACACACCCTTCTTGTTTTATCTAGGCAAGCAAGAGGCATTATCTTGCTTCAGGGATGCAATTCCAGCCAGGCACCCTTTAGACCCCCTCCTGTGGTCTAAAGCATGTGATTGTGAAGGGAAGATGCAAAGTTGATTTTGAGATGCACCAAGTACGCTGTCTGACAAAGGCTCTCCTGAAATCTATTTTTCATGTAACTTGGGGTGGATACATGCCTTGATAGTTGCTTATCCTGTATCCTGTTTCCCCATAGGCATCTGAATTTGAGTTTATGTATGTCATCCATGAGCCCAGGTGGGCTAAATCCTGTTGACAGGCTAGTGTTTCTCCCCTTGCAATCACACACCCCCCCGTACATCTTTATTGCTGCCTCATTCATGCATGCATGTGTTTGGGCATATCAAAATACTGCTATTGCTTAAGTGCTGCCTGAAACCTGGTGCTTTCGAAAAAGCTGCTGCTTGCATTACCAGAATAATCATCACGAGTAACCCTTTCTCCCATATAATCCTGGGGATCATAGCTTCAGGGTATCAAGTGCTCCATTTGCGCCAGTCATCGTCCAGGATTTCCTGTGGCCATCATTTTAGATAAGGAAAACAGACATAAATTACATCTACAAAATTTAACGTGGCATCTAGTTTTGCCCAGCCACTCTGGTTGGCTTCCAACAAAATATTAAAATACAATAGTCTGCTAAACATTAAAATCTTCCCTAAACAGGGCTGCCTTCAGATGTCTTCTAAAAGTCTGTAGTTGTTTTTCTCTTTGACATCTGGTGGGAGGGCGTTCCACAGGGTGGGTGCCACTACCAAGAAGGCCCTCTGCCTGGTTCCCTGTAACTTGGCTTCTCGCAGCGAGGTAACTGCCAGAAGGCCCTCGGTGCTAGACCTCGGTGTCTGGGTGGATAGATGGGGGTGGAGACACTCCTTCGGGTATACTGGACCGAGGCCATTTAGGGCTTTAATGGTCAGCACCAATACTTTGACTTGTGCTTGGAAACATACTGGGAGTCAGCAGGAAACATGGCTGTTTACCTGTGGCTTGATTAATCATGGTAACCTTTCATACACCACCTCCTACATGATCGTGAGCCAGCTCTCCTCTTGCAGTTGGTCCCCCTTTGGACGAGGATGAAGATCAGGAAGAGTCCTCTAATGAAGAAGAGGAGATGGAGGCTTCTTCCAAGGAAAACCTGTCAACGAAGACAGATGAGATGGAGGCTTCTCCTGTAAAACTTGTCAAAGCCCAATCTAGCAAGCAGGCAAGCACATCCAAGGAAGAGGCACCACAACCTGTTCAGGAGGACTCTCTGGTAAGCCTACACTCATGTATTTAGAGAATCTTCACCTGCTGTTATTTTCCGTACGCTCTGGCTTTCGTCATGGTGTTCCATTGTGCCAGAAGCAAGTTAGTCATGGTGGCCACATGACCTGGAAAGCTGTCTATGCACAAACACTAGACTTATCCACCCTGGGGTCCTTTATCTTTCCCCTTTTTACCTATCCATGTAAATAATTTGTTTACCCCTGTAAGCAGTGTACAAGAAAATTAAAGGAAAAAATCCGTTAAATCAAACTTCAGTTAAAATGTCTGCTGGAATTTGTTTTTAAAATTCCTTCAGTGGGCACTGGAAAAATAAAACATGACTGGTATAGAGAAGATATTTCCCCACTTAGGTTTAGAGATCTCCCCCTTCCTAAAAATTGGTCATAGAAAGCTAGCCTCTATGACTATACTGAAGTATTTTAGAATTTATTTTTTCATACAGAGTAATGATGCTGCCTTGTTGCATTTCAGACTTGCAACACCCTTGGTCTAAACCAGGCTAGATGATCAGGTTAGATGAACAGAAAACCTATACAGTGGTACCTCGGGTTAAGAACTTAATTAGTTCCAGAAGTCCGTTCTTAACCTGAAACTGTTCTTAACCTGAAGACCACTTTAGCTAATGGGGCCTCTTGCTGCCACTGCGCTGCAGGAGTACGATTTCTGTTCTCACTCTGAAGCAAAGTTCTTAAACCAAGGTACTATTTCTGGGTTAGCAGAGTCTGTAACCTGAAGCGTATGTAACATGAAACATTTGTAACCCGAGATACCACTGTAAAATGTTTTGGGTGGGTTTGGCAGTGGCTAGAGCAGATCCAAGACCGTTGCCCCAAAGGTACTTCAGGATACAAAAGCATGACTCTAAGACTTCCTTCAGTGTTCGAAGTGACCCTCTCGCTTTATTGGTGCTCCTAAAAATATTGCCCTCCTTCTTTGCATCTTGATCTTCATGAAAGTACCGTTTAAACTTTCTTCTACAGGGAAGAAGAGGAAGCAGAGGAGGGAAGGCTGCAAACAAGGGACAACTGCGATTATAAGTTCTGATTGAAGGTAAGGTAGAAATGACATAAGAACATATACCGAGGTCAGAGCATTGGGCTATCTAGCCTAGCACTGACTGGCAGGAACTCTCCATGGTGCTGAACAGGAATCTTTCTTAGCCCGACCTGGAAATACTGGAGATGGAAGTTGGGACCTTATGCATGGTTCAGCAAAAGCTCCACCAATGAGCTACAGCCCTCCCTCAATGTTGTTGACCTTCTTGATGATGGTTGAGAGAAGAAATAAATTCATTATGTAATGCCCAAACCCAGGGCTTCCTTTCCTACACAAGACAAACTAGAATGTGGCTTCAGGACGTCCCTAAGGTGGATAGCAAAATTTGTTAATACACAAGTGTCCCATTTCTCCTGGCCTTGTGGAAATATGTTCCTGCCCCTATCTGGTCTTCGATGGCTGTATACATAAGAAAATCTTTTTGGATCAGGCCAGTTGCCCATCTAGTCCAGCAACCTGATCTAGAGTCCAGCAACCATTTGTGACCAACCTGCAAGCAGGACCTAAATAGAAGAGCACTCTCTCACCTTGTGGATTTCCAGCAATTGGTTTTCTGGAGCATTACTGATTCTAGGCATGGAGCAGAACCATAATGGAGGGCAGAGCTATCAATCGCTACTTGCCATGATAGCTGTGCTCTGTCCCTATGGTTGGGGGCAGAAAGGCACCTGGTGTTGGCCACTGTGAGAACTAGATTCTGTTTTTTTAATATAATGAATATTTATTAGCATTTTCTATAATAAAAACAAAAGTAAACAAAAAATAACAAACATACAAAAGTACAAAACTTAAAAACAATTAAAAACACATAAAATTTCAATTGCTTATTTTATTTTAACTTATTTCTCAGACCTCCT
This sequence comes from Podarcis melisellensis, assembly GCF_964234715.1. Taxonomy (NCBI): domain Eukaryota; kingdom Metazoa; phylum Chordata; class Lepidosauria; order Squamata; family Lacertidae; genus Podarcis; species Podarcis melisellensis. The sequence continues at coordinate 13,236,061 of NC_138532.1, read as the reverse complement.
CGCACCTTCCCTTCTTGTATTCCAATTCAAATTATTAGTTCAGCAAATCCTTATTACTTATTTCTCAACTTTAACTTAATAATTTATTTTAACATATTATTATTTTGCTATTTCTCTTTCATCCATTTCCTCAATTTATTTTTACTAACCTTATTTTCATTTAATTTAGTTCCTTTTAAAAAACCAATTTTGCCTTATCCAAACTTAGACATCAATACTTATGCATCAATACTCATTCTTAAAACATTTTTCCTAAAGTCAACCAAAATTCCCTTCCACGAATTCCCCAATTTTCATACAAATAACAAAACAAAATAAAAACAGAACAAATTATAATTATATACCCTTTGGATTCCCAAACTCCACCCCCCCCTTTCCCGGTTTCAGTCCCAAACAAATGTCCATCAATCTTAATCTACTATCAGCCTGGAGATCTCACATCCGAGGCTCTTAATTCTCTCTCAATTCCTCTCTGCCGGTTTTTTTGATAGTCCTTAATATTGAACACCAAATCTCGGAGAAGCTTGTGAGAACTAGATTCTGAATTAGATGAGCCATTACAGTGGTGCCTCGCAAGACGAAATTAATCCGTTCCGCGAGTCTCTTCGTCTTGCGGCTTTTTCGTCTTGCGAAGCACGGCTATTAGCAGCTTAGCAGCTATTAACGGCTTAGCAGCTTTAAGAAAAAGGAAACAAACTCGCAAGAACTCGCAAGACATTTCGTCTTGCGAAGCAAGCCCACAGGGAAATTCGTCTTACGGAACGACTCAAAAAACGGAAAACTCTTTCGTCTTGCGCGTTTTTCGTCTTGCGAGGCATTCGTCTTGCGAGGTACCACTGTAGTCTGGCTCATCAGGCTGTTCTTAGGTTCAGCTATAGGACTCCAGATTCTTTTTGCTCTGTGGCACGTGAGTGAAACCAAAAGAGTTTCAAGGAATGGTTATTGTTATTGTTTAATTATTAAATGTCTATACTGCTCTTCATCCAAGGATTGTAGAGTGGTTTGCAATATGAAAACGTAAAAATGCGTAACACAGTAACAACAACAACAACAATAATAATACCACCATAGTTTGCTGAATTGACCAAAGGCTCAGAAGAAGAAAAATGGTGGGACTTTTTTGGTATCTTCTCAGGCAATTGATTGATTGATTGATCTTTATTACGGCCATTGGCCCGTCACACCACCATAATGTACTTGAACCTCCAATTTTAAAACCGCCAAAACTTACAAAAAAACAGACAAGAACCAAAGCAAAACAAAGACAAAAGACCAACATCATACATTACAACAAATTTGTAGCATAAACATCGCCCTCTGCTCATAAATTAATAGAAGACATCAATGGTGATATCACCTAATTACATCCTAAACATAGATCATGGTTTAAAGGGATTATCCGAGCCACACAGGAGTCCGTTTCTCTTCTTTAGGGATAGGACGCTGACCAAGAATCTGGCAACCATGAGTGATCTTAGGGGGTCATCATCATTTAATAGATATCTCAGTTTGGCTTCAGTCGTATCATCGGCAATTCCCTTAAGATATTGAGCAAGAAACTTGCTCCTGGCCGATAAGTGAAAAGCACAATCAAGAATTATGTGATGCAACGATTCCGGTGCCCCACAATTACAATCACATAAGAGCGATATCTGTCCATTGGAGAATCTATTTCTCAGCACGTTCGATGGGAAGGTGTTGAATCTTGCCTTTACAAAGGCATATCTATGAGCTGAGGAAGTTAAAGAATTCAAATAGTTTGGGAGCCTTAAGAGGGGTAATAAACCAAGATTTAGAGGTGAGCAGGTACCATTGCCCAAGATCATTTTCTGCTGCAAGTCCATCTCCTCTAGCTTACAGGTTACTGTTCTTTTAGCTGGAACTATGTCCTGCTCTAGTAATTTGGATGGGGAGATTCCCATTGCCGTTATTTTCAGCTGTAAATTTTTTACCCATGGGCTCTGGAAATCATCTCTCCACATACATTGTATCAAGTACAAGTTTGGGAGATTGTGCCATAGAGATAACCAGTGACAAAGTATGTGCTTCCACAGAGCATTTTCCAGGGATACAATATTAAGTTCCATGCGTAATGCTGTATTACTTACACAGTTGGGCAGTTTCAATATCCCTCTTAAAAACTGATTTTGAATGACGTCCAGGTGAGATAGGTTGGCAAAAGTCCCCCAAATTGAGATGGCGTAAGCAATTGTCGGGATCACCTTGGCCTTGAAGACTTTCAACGCCGATGGGATATGAAGGGCCCCATCGGTGAAGAAGAATCGCAAGATCGCCAAGGAGATAGATTTGGCTCTATTTGTAACATAGGCTACATGGGCCTTCCATCTAAGGTTATGTTGTAACCAGACTCCCAAATATTGGAATCTATAGACTTGTTCGATGATTCTCCCATCAATTCTCCAATTATGGAGTTTCCGGCTCTTTGAGAAAATCAGGATCTTAGATTTTCCATAATTAATTGTAAGGGAATTTGCGTGACAGTATGATCCAAAATTTTTTAGGGCCCTCCTGAGACCTACTCTAGAAAAAGAAAGAATGACTGCGTCATCCGCATATAGTAACAAGGGGCAGCGATAAAGTGCTAGGCGGGGTGCATGAATCCTTTCTTGGGCCTCTATCAGGGGAGTCCTCATGTCACTTATGAACAAATTGAACAGGAGTGGAGCCAATATACAACCCTGTCGAACACCTCTGTTAATGGGAATTGAATTCGTGAGATCACCCTCCGGGGTGAATCTCACTCTGGCCGCTGAGTTCTCATGGAGTTTGATTATTATCTTCTCAGGCAATTATGCAGCGGTTACAATCAATCAATCAATGAATCTGAATTCTGGTCAAAGATCAGACAGCAGCAGCAGTCACAAATATTGGCACTTTTCCCTTGAAGGAGGAGCTGATTCTGGGAGACCCTCTGGTGTTTGGAACCTTGACGGATGCTTTAGGGACTCCCTCCCAGGCACAAGGACCAGTGTTTAGCCCAATGTAGATCACAAGGTTCTGTAGAGTATCCTCTATCCATAAATACATGTGACCATGTTCTGGAAATTCCTAACACTTCCTTTTTCCTTTTTCCAGGAACCGAAAGAAGAGTTGGGTCTATTTAGCGCAGCTCAGAAGAAATAAAATGTGCATAATGTATTATTCCTGAGTCTGAATCCATCCTTTTTTCTCAATCTGACTGGAATTTAGGCAAGACTGACCCTCAACAATAGCAATTCCTGTGGCAACTGAAAAGAACAGGTCCTACTAGGATGCTGGCTTTTAGCAAGGATTATTTATTTTTTTCCTAACAGTGGTTGAAGTTTGGAAAAGGAGGACTGATGCTTCAGCCCCCTTTTAAGTAACAGAACAGCCAAAACATGAATAAGCTTTGTGACTTGCCTTTTTAGAGAAACATGGAAACACTTTAAGGAATACCAGGGGTGGCCTGTGACGTTTTGCTGCCTGAGGCAAAATGCCCCACAGCTGCAATGTGGGGGAGCATGGGGATGTACAAGGGCTTCTGCTTCAGGAATAAGCCCTTGCAGAGCCCCGCCAGCAGAGTGGGGGGCTGGGAGACTTGAGACTCTGCAGGTTTTGCACTGGAGCTCTTGCTGTGAATAATGAGGAAGAGGCAGGATGTGATCTGAGTTCACCAACTGGTTTCAGAATGGGAGTACAACAATAAAACAAGTGGATAGACTAAAAACCATAAATACATTTTTTAAATAATAATTTTATTTATACCCCATCCACCTGGCTGGGTTTCTCCAGCCATTCTGAGCAGCTTCCAATGTAAAAAAGTCAAACATTAAAAACTTCCTGCTAGAGGGCTGCCTTCAGATGTCTTCTAAAAGTTATATAGTTGTTTATCTCATTGACATCTGATGGGAGGACGTTCCACAGGGCAGGCGCCACTGCCCAGAAGATCCTGTAGTTTCCTGTAACTTCACTTCTTGCAGTGAGGGAACTGCCAGAAGGCCCTTGGAGCTGGACCTCAGTGTCGGGGCTGAACGATGGGGGTGGAGATGCTCCTTCAGGTATAATGGGCCGTTTAGGTATAAAGGCCGTTTAGGGCTTTAAAGGTCAGCATCAACATTTTGAATTGTGCTTTGGAACTTACTGGGAGCCAGTGTAGATTTATTTAGCACCGGTGTTATATGAACCCGGCTGCCACTCCCAGTCACCAGACCTCCTTAAAATGCATGAAATTAGGTAAAGATAAAGGGACCCATGACCATTAATAATAATAATAATAATAATAATAATAATAATAATAATAATTTTTATTTATATCCCGCCCTCCCCAGCCGAAGCCGGGCTCAGGGCGGCTAACAACACCAAAATAGTGCAACATTATAAAAACATTATAAAAATTAATTAAAATCAAGATTGATGGCAACCATAAAGTTTTGTAAAGGTTGCCAAGGAGGGAGTCAGGCTGCGCCCTAACCAAAGGCCTGGCGGAACAGCTCTGTCTTGCAGGCCCTACGGAAAGATGTCAAGTCCTGCAGGGCCTTGACATTAGGTCCAGTCGTGGCCAACTCTGGGGTTGCAGCGCTCATCTTGCTTTATTGGCCGAGGGAGCCGCTTCTGGTGAACCAGAGCAGTGCATGGAAACACCGTTTACCTTCCCACTGGAGTGGTACCTATTTATCTACTTGCACTTTGACATGCTTTAGAACTGCTAGGTTGGCAGGAGCTGGGACCCAGCAACGGGAGCTCACCCCGTCATGGGGATTCGAACCGCTGACCAGCAAGTTTCTGATCAGCAAGTCCTAGGCTCTGTGGTTTAACCCACAGTGCCACCCGCATCCCAAAACGCATGAAATTGGCTGATGATAAAAACAGGTTCAAACTGTGTGGCTTTCTCCAGTTTTCACCCTCTCTTGCCAAGGTCTGAGCCAAGAGGTGCATCTTCACAAACAGATGAAAAGTGCCATGTTGGGGGTAGATGCACCTCTGAAGAGAAGTTATTCTAGAGATGAGAAACTGTGGCAAAGGCCTTACATGGGGAGCCCCACTCCCCGATCCCTACCTATTGATGGAACCACAGGTTGGGGGACTCTATGGCAGATCTTCACACATGAGCAAGGTGATATGGGAGGAAATATTTTAACTATTGTGCTGGAATTGGCCTTCTCACTGCTTGAAAAACAAAACACCACTCCCACATTTTGACACCGCTGTCATTTTCAGGCATGACCTTCTGACAGGCATACTTTTTTTGTTTTTTGTTGAGAGCCTGGCTATTGAAGACAGCACACCCTGTTACAGCTTTATCTCCCAATAGTGGTTATGTTAAATATAAAAAGTCTGTCAGAAAAATAGCAAAGCACCCTAAAAATCAACTACGGCAGAACCCAAAAACATTTGTCCTTATAGGTAGAAAAGTGGATTTAAAATAATTTCTTGTGGAACCTATTTTCTCAAATGATTGCTTTCCTGGCAACTTATAATCTAAACCAGGTAAGGTGAACCTTTGGCCCTCCAGATGCTCCTGGACTAAAATTCTCATCAACCCCAGCAAGCATGGCCAGTGGGCAGGGATGATGGGAGTTGTGATCTAGCAACCTTTGAAGGACAAAATGTTCCCCACAACTGACTAAATTTTTTTGTAAAGTGGGTGGAAATTGTCAGCTTTAAAAACAAAAATGTACTGTGGTTTGGAATTGTTATGGCTTAGCATTTTTCATACCAGAAGTGGAAAACAAGCAGGGTGGATATCTTTGACGTTAGCTGTTTATTTGATGCACTGACAAACTTAAATTTTATATTCTCCATAAACTGCTTATAGGCTTTCTTTACAGTTGAGCAGTGAACAAATTCTGCTCAATAAATCAAATGATTGTGTAGGTCAAAGTTTCTGGTAACAAGGCAGCTGAAGGCGGAGGCCAAATCTTGATTGTCCTTTGGAAAATAGGGTTCAGGGGGAGTGTTAAATCCCTTTGCCGTTCCTTACAACAGACCTGAATCTCCATCTCCTCTTCTTCCCTAGCTACTATTTGCCAACATTTTTAAAAAATGAGAGACCTTATCAGGGATCATGGCCTCTAGTTTGGTCTTGTGATTGGGAGGTGTTCAAGGAAAAGAGGCCTGTAGAAGCTTCCAACCCTCGAAACTTCATTCAGAAAGCAGATGCTTTGGTGCTACTCAACACCACTTAGAGATTGCAGAAACTTCTATTAGAGCAGCATTTGAAAGTTTGGGTGATGGTATTCTCTGCTGGCTTTTCTTGAACATTAACACAGTGGGTGCTGCAGCCCTTCTTGGAAAAGAGAAGAGTATTTCCTGTAGAAGAAGATTGATTAGTGGGACCACGACAACTATGGATAATAGTAAACCAAGCTAGTGCCTCTCTCATTTTTGTACCATTGTTTCAGGCTTGGAGAGTTGGTAAGGTTGCCACTTTTATCAGCCTGTGCTCCTGAACAATAAGCATTAGCAGATGACCATTCTCATCTTCATGTGCAAGAAAGAGTGGGTAATTAACCAACGTGAATAGAGGAGGCTGCTATTTTTACTTCTGAGCAGACAGCAGCCCTGATTAGGAGAGAGGACATCCTGTCTTCAGAGGACTGCACCACATCACCACTTAATCCCTGTGTTTAAGTTACAGTTTACAGGTAGCATGCATCAAGCATGTCCAGTAACTTCTTGGACTGAGAAGCCCAGTCCATTACGTCCTTGACTGCAACTGCCCCATGATTGCAAGAGCGCACAGCAAATGCCCCAAAGCACACTTTCTCCACAAATTGTACACAAGGGAACCACTGTGACATGTCTGATCATTCATTCAAAATGACTGTATTGACCTGGGGAAAGGCTGCAGTTCAGTGGTAGAGCAGCCGTGTTGCATGCATAAATCTCATGTTCAATTCCTGGCATCTCTCAGTAGGATGGAATGAGATTTTTAGCTGAAAGGTTGGAAAGCTACTGCCAGTCAGTGCAGGTAGTAGTAGTAGTAGTAGTAATAATAATAATAATAATAATTTTATTTATATCCCACCCTCCCCAGCCGAAGCTGGGCTCAGAGTGGCTAACAACAGTAAAAATAACACAATCAATTAATTGAAATACATTCTAAAATCAATTCAGAGTCAAATTAATGGCAACCATTGGCCTAGAGTTCTTGGAGGATTACGGATCAGACTGTGCCTTGGCCAAAGGCCTGGTGGAACAGCTCTGTCTTGAAGGCCCTGCAGAAAGATGTCAAGTCCCGCAGGGCCCTAGTCTCTTGTGACAGAGTGTTCCACCAGATCAGGGCTACGGCCGAAAAAGCCCTGGTTCTGGTTGAGGCCAGCCTAACCTCCCTGTGGCCCAGGATCTCCAAGATGTTTTTATTTGAAGACCATAAGGTCTACCAGGAGATTGAGCCAGCTGGACCAATAGTATGATTCAGTGTAAAGCAGTTTCCAATTTGGTAACTATTCAAAGATCTAAATGGCTGCTCCAGAGGGTAGGATCCAAACCAAATGGATTCAAATGTCAAGAAAGAAGGTTCTGACTTAACAATAGGAAGAACTTTCTGATGCTAAGAACTGTCTGACAGTGGAATGAACTCCCTTGGATGGTGGTGGACCCTCAATCACTGGAGGTTTTTAAACTGACGTTGGGGTGGCCATCTGTCTGGGATTCTTTAGCTGCGTTGCCTGCATTGCAAGGGTTGGGCTAGATGACTTTTAGGGTCCCACCTCTACAATGCGATGAGTCTATCATTCTGTGGTCCTGTCATTACATACCAAAGTAGACGGTCTGTTTGTAGCAAGACTTCCCCACGTGCAATCTGCAAGGACGTTTCCGCTCAAGGCAGATACCTTTCGGATGCTGAAAATGACAGTGAGCACATCTGATGCTGACAACTAGAGAAAAGCAAAGGTACCAAGATCAACAGGTGAAAGGTGCAAAAATCACCCAGCCTGTTAACAATCCATCAGAGCCAATTCACTCCTTGCTTTTCAAAATGTTTGCTTGCAATGTCAGCCCATTCTTGGTAAGCCACAAAGAAAGAAAGACGGCAGAGTTAATGAGCAAACCTCCAACTCCCTAACCTCCAAACGCATATCAAAGTGCCTTGGGGAGAGAACGGGCAGAGGAGCACAGAATCTCTGTCCAGGATCCTTTCTCTGCAGCTGTGTCTTCCACCTCCTCCTGCTCTAAATGGGGGGAATTGACTACACTCCTTATAGACACAGGGTGCAGGAGAGGGGAAACTTCCTGTCTTGATCCCAAACCTGCAGGGCCCTTTGATAATTTTCTCTAGATCGTAGAAGCCTAAAAGTTGGTCCAGAGTGGGTAGCTGTTTAAGCAGCTTACTTCATAATTTCATTCTCTTCTACAGGACAGCTGTACATTTAGCAGGTGAACACACAACAGCCTTGCTGGTTAAAATGAGACTATATACCTACCTACCTACCTACCTAACCAGTAATCTATATTGATCTTTGCACACACACTCAGATTCAATTGGCCCTAGACTTTGGGGAATGTATGTACATTAGCGACAATATCATGCAAAAGTTTGTATGCGTACATTGAGATACATGCAGGCTAACATTCTGTAAACTTTCACAATGGCTTTTTGACAACAGCAGCAACCATCACAGACTGATGCAGAAATATAGAGAACTGAATTTAAGACTAGAAAAAAATCAGAAACTTACCCACCAGAGACTTACCTATCTCAACAGACAGCAGCAGCCAGAACCCGAGATACAGAAGGCTATTCATGTTCTGTTTTCTACCTTCGTCAACACTATGTGCAAGGAGGGCGCAGCTGGAATCTGAATTTATCTCCACCTCTGACGATCAGATGTGAGGTGAGCCTGTGATTCGTTTCTGGAGGACACACCTTTTAGTTTTGCTTGAATGAAAAACCCCCGACGCATCCTTGTGATCAGAACGTTTTATCCTTTTGAGTCATTAGGTGCATGCATGAAGGGGGAAGAGGTCTGCCCAGTCCCAGCCTCTGCATATTCGACTGCCTGCCTGTACAGAGATTATGTGGCACCTACAAGTGGTATTACACGTGATCTTAGCTAAAACACCGACAAGAGTGTCGGTTCCCTAGAAGTCTTTGTATGATGTATGAGTCATGCTGCCCATGCAATTTATACTGAGCACAGACCATCAGATGGGCAGGTGAGCAACAGGAGAAGGGACATGGATTGTGATTTTCATTCTATCCTATCTAGGCTTAGGCGAGGATTTTGGAGCAAACCTTTCTTGTCCATATCCTGGATTTAAAAAAAATGTTTCATCAATTCATTGCTCCCCCCCATTTTTTTTACTGCTTCCATCCACCACCCAGATTTCGATTCTGCAGAGAACTCAGGTGTATGTTGTGATATCACAATGCTGAATGTTTATGAATCCATTTGGATGTGTTTTTTATTGTGCTTTAATGATGGTATCAGGTTAGTTATACATCTCACTTTCAATACTCTTTGTGGCTATAGTTTTGGGGTGGCCCCACTGTTTCATTTCCAATCAGTTCCTATCTTATAAGCTCGTGCTGAAATTCCATAACTTTTTATACCACAAAAGTTCTGGTTTATTTCCCCCCCCCCCCACAGAACCACACACTTTTATTGTACTATAACCCCACTGAGCAGCAGTAATGTGGCAAGATCAGGGAAGCATCACAGGACAAAGCAGAATAAATCTACTACTGTTGTACTATTATTGTGTCAATAACAGGTTGCAGAATACATCCTCAATAAAACACCTGTCTGGAGGGGCCCCATGTCTGTCTGGAAAAACTGGACCTGTAGAAACTCCCAACTTAATGAACATTAAATATCCTAACACCTTATTTTTTTATTGCATTTGATGGCCACCAGGACCACAAATGTTTCAGTCCTTCTCTCATTTGTTGGTTGCCCCTGGAAACCCTCAAGGACAAATATTTGGATGCTACTACAGTGCAAAGCAACTGAAATCATAACCCATTATAGCTGATAACTCGCCGGTTTACATGGCTTTGACTGGAGACTAGACAAATTCATGGTGCTTAGATCTATCATTTGCTATTAATGGTTTGTTGTTGTTGTTTAGTTGTTTAGCATGTCCAACTTTTTGTGACCCCATGGACCAGAGCATGCCAGGCACTCCTGTCTTCCACTGCCTCCTGCAGTTTGGTCAGACTCATGTTTGTAGCTTCGAGAACACTGTCCAACCATCTTGTCCTCTGTCGTCCCCTTCTCCTTGTGCCCTCAATCTTTCCCAACATCAGGGTCTTTTCCAGGGAGTCTTCTCTTCTCATGAGGTGGCCAAAGTATTGGAGCCTCAGCTTCAGGATGTGTCCTTCCAGTGAGCACTCAGGGCTGATTTCCTTAAGAATGGATAGGTTTGATCTTCTTGCAGTCCATGGGACTCTCAAGGGTCTCCTCCAGCACCATTAATTAATGGTTTAGGGATTATCAATGGCTTTTAATCTATTCACACTGAAATGGATCAGGTTCTGGAGCTCCTCTTAAAAGGCAATCCATATCTATTGCAAGTCCCTTGGTTTATTAACAAACTTGGACACAGTAGGCGGATTGAGGTGGATTTGTTCCAAGCACTGATGTTCTTATTTGATGTACCATCTGTTGGTACAGCTGGAAACTCAGAATGGTTTTTTTTCACCCTGAGATGATCTAACAGGTATCCCTACATTCCTTTCTGCTGCAGTATGAAGATGTGCTTGTTTGCTGGGTGGGGGAATCAATGGGGGAAATGCGTTGCAGTGCCTACCCAATGCTCATGCATAAGTATCAAACCACCTTAGCTGTAGGCATTCATTAAAATGTCAGATTGACATCTCTCAGGGTTGAATGACTCAGTACCTCATTAACGTAGATGGCTTTATATAGCTTCAAAGGGGGATCAGAGAAATTTATGGAGGAGTGGCCTATCCATGGTTGTCAGTCGTGGCAGCTAAAGAAGACCTCCAGGTTCAGAGACAGTATGGAGCCCAGAGATGACCCAAGACATTTTGCTACCTGAGGAAAAGAACAAGGTGATACCCCATTCTAGGGATGGGGAACCCTTGTCAACCCAGAGGCCACATTCCCTTCTTCCAAACACTGAAAATTCACCAGCATTTTAGTTTGGATTTATTCTGCCCCCTCAGTATCTGCCAGCTAAGGCAGCCTCCTCAGAGTGCCCAACAGTAGGGTCAGCCTTGATGGTGACCATAGAAAGTTATTGCCAGTTGATGTATGCAATACAAAGCTAGATGCAGGGATGAGTAATCAGACTGTTTCTGGTCCATGCTACTTATAAATCATTTCAGCACCATTTCCACATTAATCTGCAATTGAAATAAACTGACGAAAATTTGCTTTGGAAGCTAGACATAGGAGAGAAATTAAAGGACCACCCAGACCCCACAATCATCATCTGAGGCCCTTTCTCATGTGCCTCCTCCATGAGAGGTCCAGAGGGTAGCAACATGAGAGAAGGCCTTTTACGCAGCTGCTCCCTGTTTGTGGCCATCTAAGTAGGTGACCATTTTTGCATTATGTGAGAGAGACTTTCATACATTGTGTGAAGAAGGACCTTTTCCCTGCCCCAAATCTTCCAAAATTCAGCATCATTGGATTGCCCCGGTTTTAGAATTATGAGATAGGGAAAAATTGTTTCCCCAGCATCATGTAATTTAAATATTTCCTTAAAGTGGGTGGAAATAGGCACTTTTGATAGCCTGAGCATTTATTTTTAAAACATGAACTGTGGTTGGAAATAGTTACAATTTTGTATTTTTGGATACTGAGGGCATGAAAAAAACCCAAACATTTGATCTCATCTAGCCTGGCCTTAAGAGGAAGAGGTATCTGTAGAAAGGAGACCTGCAGTAGCTTCCAGCCCTTGAAATTTCACCCGGAAAGCAGAATCTATGATGCTCTCCACTGACACTGAAACACCACTACCGTGCCTTAGTGGTTACAGAAATTTCGATCAGAGCAGCAAGTATAGACTTCACTCACTGTCTTAGGCTTCTTTGGTGTCAATACATTTATGCAAGCTGAAGAACAGCCCTTGATGGTATGAAGAGGAGTCCGTCCTGTAAAGGAAGAAATATAAGGGTGTATCCAGGTACTGGCAAACCCCTTCCTTCTGATCAAATGCTTTGATGTCAATCACACATCTACAAGTGAATTCTTCTAGATAACATAGGATTATACCATAGATATTGCCATCATTGTACCATTGTTTCAGAGGCAAAAACCTGGTAGTAGGGTTGCCAACGTTGAGTATCCTCTGCTTCTCTGCCTTTAAGAATCTCATGGTCTGCAGGCATTCAGTTGATCATATATCTATTTTTATTTAATTTTATATATCACCTTGAGATATGTGTGGAAAGTGATTGGTTAATTAATTAACCAATCATCATTCTCATATCTGCGCAGTGAAACATTTCGTCTATAAATTTCTGCAGAGCAGAGTGCTGCTAAGACAACATGAGCAGATAAGACTCGTTTTTTTAATGAGTGGTTGGCAACCCTGATTGGTAGGATTGGCCTACTGTTATCAGGAACTGCATCACAGCAGCCCACCTTGTTACCACTCTTCTTTGCCCTATAAACTCCCCACCCTCTAGTCACTTGTCTTGGAAAACATGGACAACAGGTTGCATTTAATGAGAGAGTGAACAAGAACAGTGTACACTGTGAAGTTGATCATTTTCACCACTCCCTAAGGTCCCACTCCTTTACTTATTGCTCCACTCAGCAGTCTAGGCGCCACCCCCAGGTGCTTGGCTCTGCATGGATTCTTGAATATGGATTTCTATTGAGAATCTCCGCTCTGAGTCTCCCTCATTCCCTCAACATGCCCCAGAACAGAGCCAGAAACTCTGCTAGCCTGAGAGCTTGAGTTAATTCTATTAGAAGTCATGGAAGAGAACCAAAGATAAAAATGAAAAACAATCACCCCCCCAACCCAACACACATTTCTTCTCACCTGACTTAAGAAATAGTGGTAGCTCCACCATGACTCTCCACCTCCCTCCCACACCCTGTAGGGTTGCTTTGTAGAATGTACTGGATTACTCAATAGTACTCCATAAAATCCATTTCCACCTACCTGTGTCCAAAAGTGATAATTCTGGGAGCTTTGTCTATTAATTGCTGTAGAAGTTGGCTGTGGTTGCCTTGTGATGATGTGGAGAAAACCCATTTATATGCTCCGAGAAAGGCTTCTTTCTTGGTTATTTATTTACAATAGGATTGGGTATGCCACCAATTAACACAATAGTGCGTGGTGGCATACATGCAATAAAATAAAACATCATAAAAAACATAGAAAATTATTGTTAAAAAGATGGGTTGGGGGGGAAAGTTAAACAGTTGCATTGGCCTGTCTGTATAAAAAGGTCTTCAAGAGACACTGGAAAATCAAGAGCGAGGGCACCTGCCACATCTGTGTTAGAAGAGCATGGGACCAGTGACACTAAAAGCCTGGCTTCTAGTGGAGGCCAGCTGGGCCTCTGTAACATGGGGACAACTTGCAGTGCTCCTTCCGATGATCTGAGTAATCAAGCTGCAAGGGCTTACGTGGTCCTGGGATATATTACAGGATCTGAGTCGTGAGTAACCATTATCACTTACCAAAATAAACCATCTGCTTGTAGCATGACTCCCCTGAGTGCAGTCTGCACGGACGTCTCCATTTCTCGCACCCTTTACCTGGGAGCTGATATGCACACTGGGAGCACTTGATGCCAGCACCTAGGGGAAGAGGAACCAGGAAGTGAACTATGAACTTTGAAAGAGAATCGGCTGCTAAACTGATCTGATCCCAGAGGACAAGAGGGCACTGTTCCTTTTCTACCAGCTTGCCTGTGGTGGGTGTTACTCTGTTACATGTGGGTTGTAAAACAGGCGTAACATACAAAAAGAACCCGCTTGAAGGGATGGGGTAGAGATGCAGTTCAGTTTGCATTTAAAGGCCCAAAAATGGCAGTGGTGTGTGGCAGGCAGCATGAGCAGGGGTTGGGGGGAGGTCTAGGGGGAAGGGATGCAGTTTGGCCAAGACGTAAGGGGAATTTGGCAAGGATCATGGGAAGGGTGGGGGGTTGGTGAGTGGTGAGGTTGCAGAAGTGGGAGTGGGAAGAGGGGTGGCCAAGCCAAGAGGTTGGGTGTGGTGCAAAGGGCAGGGGGTTGATAAGGGGGTAGGGCAGAGTGTGGAGTTGAGGAGGGTCGGTGAATGAATCAAAGAAGGTGCAGAGCCCCTAACATACCTGAAATTTCACTTTTCATTGGTGAAAATCCAGTCCGCACCTCTCCCTATTCACTTCCAAATTTGCATCCAATAAAATCAACTCGTTTTGCCTCTATTTTTGCCTCCATGAAAAGGTCGAATTAAATAATTAAAATTAAATAATTGACTGTACCAGGCCTTGGAACCAGAAAGAAACCCCACTCTCACTTGATTATACATCCACAAGAGAAGCTTCACAGTTGTGGCATGGAAATTTAATACACATTAGTCATCTTTAATGCTATAACCATTTGAAGGTAATTCAGCAATAACACAGAACTATGTAGAGCTCTGTTAGCAACAAAATGATTACATGAGCAGAAGATGATCCATTTTCTTGATATGCCATTTTGAACATCCTCCCTCAGCTGCAACTGGTGCAAAGCTTATTCGAGCTCCTGTAACAACATTGGAATCAGGTATACGCTGATGGAGAAATGCAGAGAACTGAATTTAATACTGGGGTGGGTGGTGAAGAAATGGAGAGAAACCAAAATTGACATGTTGGCCCATCACAGACTTACCCAACTCAATGGATAGCAACACCCAGAACATGATATTCAGAAGCCTATTCATGCTGCCCCTTCTGCCTTCACGTCAGCACTGCGTGTGAGGAGAGTACAACTTGAATTTATCTCCACCTCTGAGGATCAGGTGTGAGGTGAGCCTGTGATTGGTCCACAGAGGACATACCTTTTAGTTTTGCTTGGATGAAAAGCTACGAGCATATCATTGGGATCAGCTAATGCAGAACATCTAATCCCTTTGAGTCATTTGGCGCATGCATGAAGGGGGAAGGAATTGAGGTTGCTCCTGTTCTGCCCAGTCCCAGCCTCTGCACATTCAACTGATTGTCTGTACAGAGATTGTGTGCCGCCTCCAAGTGGTATTGCACGTGATCTTAGACAAAACACCACAGAATTCTTTGTATGTTGTACGAGTCTTGTTGCCCATGCAATTTCTACTGTGCACAGAACACTTAGATATATTTGTTGGATATTCTTTCTGTGTGAGAGAGAATCGTTTGTCCCAGAAACAGAGAAGAACAGAAAAGAAGTTTCAAGAGGCAGCAGATGGCTGAGATTGTTTTGTCTATGCAAGGACATTTTCTGTGGGAACTGTTCTTTGGACATGTGAAGTGTGACAGGAAGTAATGATAACAATGGTTCCGTGTAACTTGTTGTGAGTCTCTTGCTTGCAACATGTGGTGAGTAAAGCAGAGAGAGAGAGAGTCTTGGACTTTTGTTGGACTCTAAGCAAGCCTTGACCATGGCAGTGGTGAATGTCTGTATATAGTTGCTACCAATATGCTTTTATACCTGTCAAGTAGCCTCTACACTTGACTGAATCTTTATGGTGCCCATGAGTGTTTATTGTCTACTGTGTGTACCTTCAACCCTGAAGACACTTCCAAGCAAGGAGCTGTGTTGAGATGTAACTCCGCTGAGTATAGATACTGCCGCACATGGGCAGCGAAAGTGATGCTGGACCCAATCCTTCTAAATCATCCATCAGAGGTTGATGGATTGATCCAACAATACTGGCATTATTTCCTTTTCCTTTTCCCAAATATTTTTTATTAGTTTTCAATTACAATAATCCCGTAAAAACCTCATTATAACAATGCCGAATTATAATACCATTAATAATGCCAATCATTCAAAAGCCAAATTATACAATTTAGGTGGCCCCTCCGTGTGCTAGAATGAATGGTTTGATATTTACTTTGTTTCTGCATTCTTATAAATTTCCATTTCATTTCAGTCAGAATAACAAGCCCTTATATCCAACTGCAATTTTAACGACTTCCATTCATGTTAACACATTAAATTATTTATTGTCCTACAGGTGAAGCATTCAAACTCTCTTTGTTCTTGTGTGTGGCAATTATTCTGTCCATGAGGTTTCTTCCTGTCCTGTTGCTGTTCTCCATAATAGTCATTATTTTCAGCTCTCCTATCCCACTTTCTCCTTCCCCCTTGATGATCAGGTCAGGTGAACACACACACACACACACACACACACACACACACACAGTTATGCCTCTCCCTGCCACTTTCTTTTTCTCGTGCACACAGACAGTATGCACACTCTTCCATCTTTTCTTCTCTTTCATGTGCAAGCATTGATATTATATGGAGTGAATTCTGCTTGCCCCTTGTTTGGGCAGCATTGCAACCTCCTCCATCACAATCTCCTCCACTACACCTCAACAATCAGGACAGCCAAGTAAACACACAGACCAAAAATACATACGGTACTTCTCTCTCTCTCTCTCTCTCTCTCTCTCTCTCTCTCTCTCTCTCTCTCTCTCTCTCTCACACACACACACACACACACACACACACACACACACCCTCCATTTCTCTCTCTTGCACACATTCAAGCGACACCATACTGTCCTTCCAGTTCAACATTTTTGACGTCCTCCTTTTCCTTATCCTCCTTTTGTTTTGGTCAAGATAAAAGTTAGCCTGCAAAACATAAAGCTGTGGGCTCTCGCCTGGTGTGTAGGTAAACAGAGTGTTTTGGTCTTAGATGGGACTCTGATCAGAATCAATAAGCCACTGTCTGTGTATGTGTGTTCTTGAACACAAGCTCAGATCCTCCCATGCCTGTCCTTTTGGTGACTCCCACAGAACAAAAGCAATGAAGATTATACAAAAACTCACACTCTTTCAACCTCATCCTCGGTGGTGACCATGGATGAAACACACATCCCCTTACTATTTATGTATATGACAACAGCAGCTAGGATATCATATGCACAGAAATGGAAAGAAGAGAAGGTTCCAATGAAGGAGGAGTGGCTTCTGAAAGCAATGGACTATGCAGAAATGGCATAGATGGAGAGATGTGCTGAACTGAACATTAGTGGGAAATTTTGGAACAAGAGGGTGACAAATTGAAATTGCAGAGCTTTGAGAAACTAAAAGACAAAGTGCGAGATTGGCTTCATTATTATCAAATAATGGAGGCTTACAATTCGGACAAGAAAATTGGCTTCCAGGTGGAAAAATCAAAATTGGAAACAGAACTGTTAGATCCCAAAACTAAGATTTTATCAAGAATGTATAACTTGCTGTTGAAATGGAACACTCAGGATGAAACGGTGAAATCTGCTATGATTAAATGGGCACAAGATGTTGGACACAACATTATGTTGGCTGACTGGGAACAGTTATGGACCACAGGTATGAAATTTATGCCATGTAATGCCTTAAGAGAGAATATTATGAAAATGACACCAGTCAAGCTTGCAAAAATATATCATTTGCCTGATAATAAATGTTGGAAATGTAAAGAGATTGATGGTACATTCTTTCACCTTTGGTGGACGTGCCCAAGGATTAAGGCTTTCTGGGAGATGATCTATAATGAAATGAAGAAGGTATTTAAAAAAACCTTTTTGAAGAAACTAGAGGCCTTTCTCCTGGGCATGGTCGGCCAATTGGTGTGAAAGAAGGACAGAACTTTCTTTATGTACGCTACAGCAGCAGCAAGAATACTCACCGCAAAGTATTGGAAGACACAAGATTTACCCACCAAGGAAGAATGGCAGATGAAGGTGATGGATTACATGGAATTGGCGGAAATGACTGGCAGAATCCGAGACCAGGGAGAAGAATCGGTAGAAGAAGATTGGAAGAAGTTTAAAGACTATCTACAGAAACATTGCAAAATTAAGGAATGTTAGAAGGATGCTGGAATGAAGTTATGTGTTTTTAGCAGTAATGTTATAAAGGAGTATGTAAAAATGGGCTGTCAACAGGTGAGAATGTAAAATCATAACATATTAAGATAAATGATTAAGATAAAAACAAAGATGGAAAGGATTTGCTGAATTAACTAATTGAACTAGAATACAAAAAAGGAAGGTGTAAGGAGGTCAAGGAAATAAGTAAATGAAAGATAAGCTATGGAAAAATTGATTTATTTTTAACTTTTTATTTTCCTGTTTTTTTAATTTTTTGTTTTATTATTTATGTTTGTAATTTTTTGAAATGTTAATAAATATTATTATTTAAAAAATGAACTGAACATTAGGAGGGAAAATGAGAAACTAAAATTAACAGATCCATGAAAAGCAGAGCACTGCCTCTACCAAGCACAATTTATTGCCAGCTAGTTCCAAAACACTGGCACAAACCATTCCTTTCATTCTACATCCTGAATATAGTTGTCGCTTCAGCTCCTTTCCACAATGATGATTTGTTTTAGAAAGAGAAAATGCCTCTGTGTGAAACCACATCACACAACAACTGCACAAAGGCGTGAGAAAGTTTCCAAGGGCCCATGGGTGTGTGTGTATGTGTAATGTCCAATGCACCTCAGTGTTTCAAACAATGTTCTTCAAGGAAATCAGAATTCTATATATTGTATACAACTCACTTCTACTCAGAGTAGACCCATTGAAATGAACAGACCTAAGTTTGTCATGTTTCTTACTTCCAGTGACTCTGAGTAGGACTAGCATTGGACACATCCCGTAATATTTTAATAATGTTAAAAACAAAGTCAATGGCTGGGAAATTTATGGAAGCTCGTCTCCATCATGGTGGTTCTGGAAAGAGAGAGGCATGATAGGCAAGGAATGTCTGCACACCAGACATTCTCTAATTAGGATGTTTCAACCTTGGTACCCGAAGTGATGCCCTCCAGATGTTGCTGGAGTTCAGTCCCCATCAGCTCCAGTCAGTATAGTCAATAGTTGGGGATGATGAGAGCTTGACCATTTGAAGGGCATTGTGGTGGCTACTGTTTTTAGCTGCTAGTTTCGAAAGCTAGTGATGGGTGGCCTGTCCCTTGGGTGCCAAGTTGTAAGTAAGCCCATAAAAGTTACTAGCCTGAATCAATCAACCACTAGGCTTCTGGGGTCTAGAGGGGTGAAGAGTTGTGTCCCTCCTGGAGCAGCCCACTCATTCACTTGCCTGGAACCCCATGCACTCCCCTAAAAGCCAACCCTTCACACCTACATCTACTTAAATGCACCAAACCCAGCTCATTACACTGTGCTGTTAACTGCACAGTTGCAGGGGTCAGTTGAAAAGTTGGCAGCCCTTCCCAAAAACAAGAGCCATTTGTTTCAGAGACTAACCATTCCTGTTGCCCCTCCTTTGATCTTTAGAAAGGGATTGTTGTACCTGTGTTAATGTTTAATGGATCTTTGTACACTGCTCCAGGTCAGCCCTTCATAAGCATCCTGGCTAAATATCCGGAACAAACCTGGTGCGAGAGTTGCAATCCACAGCATGAACAAGCTTTTGTCACTCGGATTATGGATCCTGCTTGCCTTTTCAACGGGTAGGTTTCTAAACAGGCACCACCAGCAACTTCCGAGTCCTTAGCTGACCATATTCTTTATGCTTGTACTTGTCTGGAAGGTATGATTCCTGTTTTTAACTGATGGGGTTGTTTTGGTTTGAGCCGCTCAACATACAACTTGCTGGAGATTGGAAAGCAGAGGTGAGTAGTTCTAATATATGCAAGGAACTGAGCTCATCTTGCACCCACAAGCCAGCTTTAGTTTTTGCTGATCACCCCATGGAAAGGAACTGTCTACTTTGCAAAAGCACACCAAGAGAATAGCAGTTTCCAGAGGGCGTGCTATGTTAGCCTGCTGCAACAAAAACAGGCTTGTGGCACCTTAATGACATATTGACTTATTTTGGCATCAGGTTCTGCAGAACTGTGTCCACTCAATCGGATGGATGGAAAATTATTAGCTGCATGGGAGGAAAAGAATGTTAGCAATAAGGTCAGAGGGAAATTTTTTAAAGTGCTGGTCAGTATAATTGTATTAAAGTCTCAGTTTAATCAAAGGTGGGTTGCAGGAGCACTTCCACCATAAAATATATATGGGATAGAATATTGGTCCCCAAATGCATTTTTGCGTTCAAGGTTGGTCCTGGGAGGTGCTATTTTTCTAGAAAAAGAGGTGCTGGAGCTCACCATTAACTTCTCCCTTGTTTTCTGAGAAGTGCTGGAGCTGAGCTCTGACTGGAAAAATAATAATCTTGTCCCGGGCACGAAAAGGTCAAAAACTGCTTAGAAAGGTGATACTTTGCTCGGACAGCCAATGGACCTATTTCCTATAAGGCAGCTTACTGGACTCCTATCAAACAAAATGAGGAATTGTTGGGCTTTGCTGGATTATGAGATCCCAGAGTTGGGCAACTAGATATTGTTGGACTCCCATCAGCCTCAGCCAGCAGGGCCAGTGATCATGCATGATGGGAGTTTGAGATCAGCAGCATCTTAAGGGCTGCAGTGTCTCAATTTCTGGGGTAAAAATCTTCTGTTGGACAAGGCACTGATCCTAACTTTCTTTTATACCAAAGACTAAAATCAAAGTGTCTGGGACAGTAGACCTGCTTCAGGAGAGTTAACTGTCAAAGCTGCCCCTCAGGCCGCAAAACCTTTGGCCCACTGGCCCACCAAGTATTCCAGTTTGTCATGCGAGACCATTTTTGTGAAAAACACACCCATCTGTCTGTCAGGTGGTGTCAATCCATTGGGCGAGGGTTGATGGGGATAGTCAATTCTTGCAGAAAACAGGACTGAAAGTAGGAGATTTAGGTGTAGTAAGTTCCACGGTGCCACTGCTGTCTAACTTTGAGGTGGTCCATCCACTGCACTCTCTGTCCACTCACCTGTAAATCTCCAGGTGTCATGATGACCTCAGATAATTCAACATGGGTGATCCCACCCACCTGTAAAAGTTGGCCCATGGAGGTGGTGTTGGAGATAAAGAACTGACCCACCGAGCCAAAAAGCCTCCCTTTGCTTTAAGAGCTGCAGGCAATGAAGAAATCAGAAACTGTTCAAAGCATGTCTGCACATTTTCAAATGATGCCCACACACCATGACCGCTGTTGATTAAAGTTTCATTTGCCAACTGATGGGCCGTCAGGCAAACTTATGCCATGCTGTTTCCCAACTCTGTATTTATCTACCCTCCTCTCCAGTCAACAGCCTCAAATGCTACACCTGTTTGTTTGAACTTAAGAATGGCACCTGTCCTGCACCAAAGCCCCCCTGCATAGCGCAATCTAGGGAGTCCTGCTTCCGGCAGGCGCTCTTTACAGGTAAGGTGTGTGATTTTTAGTCCTAATGGGGCTTGCTTTGGGACTCTGTGTATCTATTTATTTCTACTGTCCAGAAAGGAATTCTTAAAAGGATAGTGAATAAATGTGCCCCTTGGCATTCACACCCTCAATACCAAGGATGGGGAATCTGTTGTCCTCCAGACATTGTTGGACTCCAACTCCCATCACCCCCAGCCAGCATGGCCAGTGCTCAGGTATGATGGGACATGTAGTCCAGAAGCATCTGGGCAGCCACAGGTTCCCATTCCTGCTGCAGAGACTGGTGGGCTAGCATTTTTTAGTCATGCCCACAACAACAGGTCTTCTTCTTTCAACATCCACTGCTGCCCACGGCTGCCATGAGAATGTAAGAAGATCCTGCTGGATCAGGCCAGTAGCTCATCTCACTCAGCATGCTGGCCAACCAGATGCCTGTAGGAAACCCACAAGTAGGACCTCAGCAGAAGAGCACTCTGCCCTCCATGGTTCCCAAGAATCGACATTCAGAAGCATGGTTGTCTCCAACCTTGGCAAAGCCATCACGGATAGTAGCCACCGATAGCCTTCCCTTCCATGAATTTGTCCAGTTCTCTGTTAAAGCCATCCAAGTCGGTGACCATCACTGCCTCCTGTGGGACATTGTTCCACAGTTCACCTATGCACTGTGTTGAGAAGTGCATTCTTTTATGTATGCTGTATCTTCCAGCTTCATTAGATGTCCATGAATTCTAATGTAATGAGAGAGGGAGACGAGAGGCTGCCATGGTGAGTCAGGTGGGATGGTAGGTGAGGCCTGGGCCTGGGCAAGGGCACAAAGCTCTTTGAGGCGGACTGACCAATGGAGGGATGGAGGCCGGTGGGTGGGCAGGTGAGCGAGTAAGCGCCAATCTGGCACCTGGAGGCCCCCGTCAGCCAGGCAGCCAAGCCATTTGCATGGACAGGCAGAGTCCCCCAAACCCAGGGCAGCCCCCATATGGAATAATGACTCAAGACAATGTGCTATGCGATTAAAATTGGCCACAACTTTATTATGTTTCAGATGTGGGTAGACCTTGGCTCAGGCATTGGGCGTTTATTCCTCCCAGTTCCTCGCTGGGGATCTGGGGAACATTAAGGTTGGCCCTTGTGGTCTCTTCCAACTCTATGATTCTATGATTCTATGAAGGTTATCCAGTGTGTGTGGAGAGGGGATGGGCTGACTCTGGAGAACATATGTTCAAGCAGAGAGAGCCCGCCCCCATCACAGGGGAGATCAATGACAACCTCTAGGTGTATGGCCAAAGCCTTCCCTCAAACAACCCCTTTAACAGGGAACCCTGGTATCGCTGCCACAAAGAGAAGGGAGGCGTGTGGGTCACCGCTACACACCCACTCCCATTTAGGGAGGATAGACTAAAGGATTGCACCCAAGGCCTGATACTGCCAAAGTTGTGACGTTTTGCTAGGGGAAAGGCAAACCTGCCAATGCAGGAGAATTCCTTTCCGGCCCATCACCAGCAACCTTGATGTAGCAGCCCCCGCATACCTGTAGATAATACGTTAACTAAGGGTGGGTAGGGTGGGAGAAGCTCTGGAGCCAACTGACGATTCTCAGGTAAGATCCTCCTCCTATTGTGTGGGCAGGTGGTCCCTCCTCCCTACCTGGCCTGATCACCTTGGCAACGCCTCCCCAGGTGGGATTGGGCAACTGGCTGAGGTAGGCAGAGACCTCCAGGTATCCCACCTGGGGAAGGCGAAGCCAAGCCTGTGCTAATGATGCTGCATAGGGTCCAGGCAGCTGTGCGCAACCACGCAAAGGGCACCCCCCATTTAATATGGGGAGCGGTCATCACTTGCATGTCCGTCTAGGCAGTGCTGTGCTCCTGTGGGTGCACATGCAGCCATCCCACCTCTCACAGCCCGCTTTGCTCTCTGAGCCTGGAGAGCCAAAGGGAAAGAAATTGACCCGCCCAGGTTCAGGGGCAGTCCACCTCTGATTTTTGAGGGTGCTGAATTTTGTCATTTACCTTAGGTGGCAAAACGTATTAGTCTGGTCCTGTCCCAGATGTTCAGTTGGACATATAAGCAGGCAACTAATAGGAACTAGATAGGAAGTCTGCCTTCTTACTGATTTTTCTCTTCCTTTCCAGAATCTGTTCTCCTTTACACTACAGCAGGCTGTGCCTATGACTGCAGGGATGTAAATGGAGGAAGGCACATTCATCACGTCAACAAATGCTGCACTACAGAAATGTGCAACTCTCCCTAGGCTTGGGATGTGTATGAATGGGCTCCATGCATCTTCTGCCTGATTTGAAACAAAAGATTCTTTATTGATTTCATGCTATTGCCATCTGTTTTTCCTGGAAACCTCTCTAATTTGAAATACCTTGGGGGGAAAATCAACATTTAATTACCAGAAGTGAAGAAATTTTTGCTGTAAAATTTAAACGAACTAGGGCAGTGATGGTGGAAATTCCTGGACAAAATTCTCTCCATTCAAAGCCAATAGCAACATTTTCATTTAGGGTTGAAAAACATTGGAGTTTAACTGATGGATCTATTGAAACCTTACTCAATTGTCTGAAAAAGAATACCTGAATAATTTGGAATTCTTTTCTTTGTAAAAAAGTTAATTAGTTTTAATGGATTGTATTCAATTATTAAGGAACAGAATTTGTGCTCTGTCAATGGAGCTTTGCTTCCCACATTACAACCCCAAAACATTATATATAAAAAAACACTTTTATTAAACCAAACAAAATGTTACAAAATAGTGTGCAAGTTGTGAATTTGCCCAAACTCCCCACCAGGTTAGAAAGTAAAAATGCAAGAGTGGGGGCTGAGGGGGAATTGGAGGCTAGGATTATTCAAGCCACCTTTGTCTGCTTCTGCTAAAAGTCTTAGAATGGAGTGTGGGGTCAGGCAACAATGTAGACAGAACAACCCTAGATGGACCAATGGTCTGACTCTGTATGAGGCAGCTTCCTCTCACAGTGGCTTTAATGAGATGAATCGTGGTATTTATAAATGGCTGCATATTTCGCATAGACAGAGCCAGTCCTTTAATTTGGTCCTTTGCATCGACCACTAATAAATTGTTCAGTCACAACAATGGGTGTCTGACTGAGTCCTTCAATGGGTTTTAAGGTTTTCATGCAGGCTGGTTATGTAGTTCAATGGAAAAGTGGAAGGCTTCAAAAACAAACAGACAAATAAATATCAAATCAGCAGCTAGTGTGAAATTAGAAGTGTGTATCTTCTTCAGTTGGTAGAGCATGATACTCTTAATCTCACAGTCAAGGGTTCGAGTCCTGCGTTGGGCAAAAAGATTCCTGCATTGCAGGGGGTTAGACCAGATGACTTTCACAGTGACTTCCAACTCTATGATTCTGTGATTCTTTTATTACTTCTTTTTTTTAGGTAGGCTGCACAGCCAGCCCAAGAAATCTTGATGTCTGGTGCAAAGTACAAGGTGGTGCTATTTGTTTGTGCATTTAGAATCATAGAGTTGGGAGGGACCGCAAGGATCATCTAGCCAAACACCTTGTGTTGCAGGAATCTTTCTGTCCAAAGTGGGGCATTTGTATCCCACCTTGCCCCCCAAGGAGCTCAATGTAATGTATACCATTCTTCCCCTCCTCAATTATTCCCCACAACACTGTGAGGTTTGTTAGATGGAGAGGTAGTGACTGGTCCAAGGTGATCTAGGGAGCTTCATGGTCAAGTGAGGATTTGAAGCTTGGTCTCCAAAGTTCTAGCTCAACGTTCTAACCGCTACACTGCACTGGCTCTCATTCCATGTAAAATGTTTGAACCGTCTGAAATTTGCATCAGCTCCAAGGATGTATTCCAGAACTTTCAGTGTGCACAGTTAAATTGGAGTCAAAGGCTCTGTCTCCCTAGTGCAACAAGGCTTTTTTAAAAAAATAAAAAACCCAGAATTTCTGCAGTTGTGAAAGTGACAGGGAAGCACATTGAAAAATCTGGGATGAATGAATAGTTAGGGAAGACATTTCAACACCACACAAGCAAATCTGGAAGAAGACAGGGTGAATTAACAGAGATAATTCTCCAAACACTTGATGATAACACCAGAGGGAGAGCATCCCGTTTTGCCATTTGAGACAAAACAAAGTGCTGCCGAGGTTTGCAAATCAGTCCATGAGGGTAAAAAGGTTGGCGCCCTCTGATGTAGTGTAACCCAGCAGTTTCTTGTTCTAACCTAATTGCGGACTGTAGCCCATGAAAGCTTATGCCATATGTTGAATTAGAAGACACACATATCCCGATTCTGTAACAGCTGTTCTTTCAGGAAAGCTACTACAGGGCTGTGAAATATGTCAGGATTCATGCTCTTAAAATGGGAGATACTGCCTGCAAATTTCATCCACTTCTGGCCAAAAAAAAAGTCAGAAGCTGTTCATTTTGTGTGTGTGTGTGTGTGTGAGAGAGAGAGAGAGAGAGAGAGAGAAAGAGAGAGAGAGAGAGAGAGAGAGAGAGAGAGAGAGAGAGAGAGAGAGAGAGAGAGACATTTTAGGGTATATGCCTGTAATTCAACAGGATTTATTCTCTCTGGAGGGGTTACTATGTCTTCAAATTGCACCCACTTCTGTATAGCCATTTTGAAATGTCCTAATAGTGAATCGGGATGGGGAAAGAAGCAGATTAGGCTCCATGAGTCATATTGGGTAGTCTCTGAATGGTCTGTGAGAAAAATTGGTCTGTTACTGAAGTCACATCATTTGGTCTGAATCAAACCCAGTGGTCTGTGTTGCCTGCCACCCTCCCTTTTGCAAATATGAGCAGCAGTTTATGTGAGAAGCACACAGCCCTGCAGTGTAGATGGTAGTTTATCATACCTGCAAGTCAAGTTTATGTTTACCCCTTGTGCTGGTCCTGCCTAGATGGCTCATAACACAAACTGGGAAGAACCTGAAGTTAATTTGGACATCCATTGTGTCTGGTTCCTGCCTGGCCATTTACACAGCACACAGATTTATTTCTTGGGATAATTATGGTCTTCAGCTCTAATTCCAGCTCTAAAAACAGACTATGCAAGAAGCTTAAGACCACAAGGGTGTGCATATGTCAGGGCTGGGTAACCTTCCAAAGACTGCATGTTAGTGGTGGGCAAGGCCAGAGACAAAAGTTGATGAAGCAACAAATGTCAATGTTACTTTTGCATGGTAGGTAAGTTTCTGCAAACAATCACACACCCTTCACTTTCCTCATCCAGGACACGCAAGAGGCATTATCAGAGTTGAAGGACATATTCCACCCATGTGGAATGGAGCTCTACTGTCATGGAGCTCTACTCAAATTGATCCAGAGAAGTACTCCAATGTTGCAAGATTCCCAAAAAATAGACAGGAACTGAAGGCAAAGAGGGAGGCTCTTTCCAAGATGGCGACGGAGAAAGCAGCCTAGTCAGTGTCCTCTGCTTTTAGTTAAGTTTTTAAGTAGTTTTTAGTAGCTTTTAAGTAGTTTTTAGCCACTTCTTGGTTTTAAACCCTCAGTTTTAACGTCTTACCGGTTGTTTTATCACCTCCTCGCTTCTCTTTGCCTTTAGTCTATTGTTTTATTGTTTTAGTTTATTGTTTTATTGTTTTTTCGGCGTTTCCGTGTGCGGCTCTGGCTCGCCAGAGCAGCGATGTCACGCTGGCCACGTGACCCGGAAGTGTCTCCGGACAGCGCTGGCCCCTGGCCTCTTAAGTGAGATGGGCGCACAACCCCAGAGTCTGTCAAGACTGGCCCGTACGGGCAGGGGTACCTTTACCTTTACCTTTATTGTTTTTTATTGTTTTAGTTTATTGAAGGCAAAGGAGCATAATGGTCACAAATCCAATACATTCAGGATTGGCACTGTCCATAAAAAATCCAGTTGCTGCAGACTTAAATTTACAATAACTTGTAAGAAGACTAAAACTTAACACTAAGCATACTATATAGAGAGCATCACACCAGAAGGAAAGAGAGATTGAAAGAGAGTGAAACCCAGGCTCCTCCTGGCCTTACTATTATAGTCAGCGTGACCTTGACAGAAAGAGATAACTGAACCAATTTAAGCCAGCTGTACTCAGCTGCTCTGAAGGAATAACCCAAACATCATGAACCTTCTGCTAGAAGCTTCTAGAACCCTCTTGAATTAATTAGAATAGGAAAGATCTCTACACATCACATCAATAATATCTGCACCAAGAAATGCAAACTGACAAAAACACCTGGGTCCAGGGAGGAGGGTTGAGTGGGTGTGTAGCCCTGGGAGGGGCCTCTCCAGGCCTGAGGTTCCCCACCTCTGATATAAGCACTGAAGGTACTCTCACACTGAATTCATTATCTTCACATCTTGACCCATCACCTGCCTGGGTCATTTGGGAATCAATCCATGCCTCCCACTGGCTACCCTGAGACCACAGCTTCTCCTATATTTAGACTAATTGATGGAAATGGCACTTAATGGTCCAGTATTTGGCAACAGAGCACTCAAATGGGCAAAGGACATCCAGTTCCTAGGCTGTACTTTGCTGCTAAGACTGTAATCAACCACCGTAGCAGGTGGGAGATGTAACACGAAGTCCCTCCAGAAGCAGCCTATAGTGTCCATGAGAGTTTAAATCCATTATCCGGAGTCACGTTTTGTTGTTCCTTCACCATCTCCACCAAGGAGACCTTGTTGTTCTGGGTTGTCAAAAATGGCAAGAAAGCCCAAGCTGATTAACTTGGTTGTGCTTCTCGGCATTTTAGCTCTGCTCTTTTGTGAGTAAAACAGATGGGGTGTTGTCAGTCTCGGGTGTGGAGATAATTCCATTGCTTCATGTTACACCATTAGCAACCATTAAGTCTCTTCCATTCTATCTTGGTATGAATTTTGGGCATTTCCCATACATATGTGCTTTATGTCCTGTAAGTGCTTGTTGTTGTTATTAGCAAAGCGGGACCATAAATGTTAACATTTTTTGAAATGGCATGAGCCTCTGTAAACAAGGCTTCAAGTGATTTTAAAGAAGTTATTGATAAGGGGTCTTTGGGACAACCTTTAGCATACACTACTGGGACACCTTTAACAAGATGAAAGGTTACATCAGCCCTATCCTATGAAAACAGGATGCTGGACTAGATAGGCCTACAGAGCTCTTCCTATGTTCTTATGTCATGTTCTCTGCATAATTCTTGTTCAAAATGAATTCTTGTTTATTTTCCATATACATTTTCTTAAGCTATTCCTGTGATTGCACATTGTAGATCAGTAATGATGACCAACAGCTGCAACAACAAAATGGCCTCGTATATACTAGCAGTAAATGCTTACTGGACCTCAGATCATTCTGTAACTTTATCTTGTATTAGTTTTGATGCACGTGAAGCTATTTAGAATTAGGGTGGGTTGTGATGCAACTTCATGCTAAATTACTTTCCCCTTTCAAGCAGCTGAAGCTATCAAATGCAAGGTGTGCAAATTCCAATATCCTGGTTTTATCTGTTTCAAAGGAAGTGATGTATGTTCAGCCTTAAGTTGCAAAACAACCTATATCAAAGAAGGTATGTTTGCCTTGAAATTAACTCTTATGTGTTAATTTAAGTGGGATGGAGTGGCCATACTAGTGGGTCATTGAGCCTGTTGCTTACTGGAAAGGAGAGGGGTGAGGAGGTGGTTGTGCTGCAAAAGCACTGGGAGAGCCATTCCAGAGCTCCTGGTGGTGCATTTGCACCAAGCCAATCTCCTTGCCTCCTTGCCCTTCTCCCTTCTGGTAAACAACAATGATCCAACTGCTGGGAAGCAAATGTAGCAGTTACCTCAAGCTACTTATGTACATGTCTCATCTCACCGGCTTATTTTCTGTCTTTTAGTGCTATGTGCTAGACTAGGGCTTATCTGGGGACGCGGGTGGCACTGTGGTCTAAACCACTGAGCTTTGGGATTGCTGATCAAAAGGTTGGTGGTTCAAATCCCCGCCACGGGGTGAGCTCCCATTGCTCAGTCCCTGCTCCTGCCAACCTAGCAGTTCGAAAGCATGCCAAAAAGTGCAAGTAGATGAATAGGTACCACTCTGGCGGGAAGGTAAATGGCGTTTCCGTGCACTGCTCTGGTGTCGGTGTTTTGTTGTGCCAGAAGTGGCTCAGTCATGCTGGCCACATGACCCGGAAAAACTGCGGAGCGGACAAACACTGGCTCCCTCTGCCTGTAAAGCGAGATGAGCAACCCCAGAGTTGTTTGCGACTGGCCTTAACTGTCAGGGGACCCTTTACCTTTAGGGCTCATCCAGAATTCTTTGGTGGTGCATTTCTAGGCAGAAGTTCAAGCTTTAAAGCTCCGCATCTGAGTAGGTTTTTTGTTTTGGTCCTGGTGCTTTCCCCAGGAAAACCCATGTTTTACCACTGAATCAGAGCAAACAGTGATCAGGTTTTCCATGGATAGCTTCATTAATGAACTCCCAAATCTGGAATCCCCTTAGAACTGGTGCCAAAGTTTTGCAATTGTTTTGCAGTGAAGGCCCCACGTTTGCAGTACCCCACAAATAGAGTAATTGATACATCAAAACGGGGCTCATAATTAATGCCCCAAACCCAAAGTTGTCCGATTCACTCCAAACAGATGCCAAACACTGGCAAAAAGTTTTGCAGCATTGGTCAGTGAAAACCCTATGTTTTGCAGCACCCCAAAAATGGAGCAGTAGACATTCAAACCCAGGGGTCACGGGGTCACCAAAATCCCAACATTGTCCAATTCACTTCAAACCGGTGCCAAACTTTGTCAAAAAGTTTTGCAGTGTTTCGCAGTGAAAACCCTGCATTTTGCAGCGCCGCACAAAAACCAAGGGAGGGAGCAGGGCAGGAGCCCCTGCCATGATGCTGATGCCCCTGTTGTCACCGACCTCTCCCCTTCCCTGGCTTGGAAGGAGCGGGGCATGGTAAGGGGGATGGGGTGAATCTGGAGCCCAATGTTTTGTTCAAGTTGGTACTACAGTCATACCTCATGTTACGTCCGCTTCATGTTACGTTCTTTCAGGTTACGTCCCACGGCGACCCAGAAGTACTGGAAAGGGTTACTTCTGGGTTTCGCTGCTTGCGCATGCACAGAAGCGCAAAATGACGTCACGTGCATACGCAGAAGCGGCAAATCGCAACTCGCACATGCGCAGAGGCGCTGCTGCAGGTTGTGGGTTGCGCTCTTTTCATGTTGCTAACGGGCCTCCAGAACGGATCTCATTCGCAACTAGAGGTACCACTGTACTAGCTAGAAGGAAATTGGATTCCCTCTGCATGTTTGTGGGGGGTAGCGGGGCAGCTGCCATGACTTCTCTTTGAATGTGGTTTCACCAGTTATGCATTTGTTTTTATTCCTTTGCAGTTGAACGGATGCTTTACGTGGAAAAAGGATGCACCGCTATACCACCTGACAGGTGTCATTATACCACCGGAAATCTTACCCACAGCCTCATGACAGTCTGCTGTAAAGGAAAAGATTATTGCAATGCCTGAGCATTTCCTAGAGGAGCATGACCCTCTAGGCTGGGCTTCTTTATGGCAGCCATACTTCCGAGACCATTTCAGCTGTGCTTTAAAAGGCTTTGCCATGCAACATTGTCTTCCGAAATCTCACCCTTTTCCTGAAAGAGGGATAACGTGGTTTGTCACCCAAGGATCCTTCTCCCTAGCACTTCTTTTCCTGTTCCTTTTCCTTCCTTTTTGGAGGGGGTGAGGTGTCAGTATTCAGATCTTGATAAAAGTGCTCAGAGTGCCAGCACAAAAGGGCTACCATGGCAGGGGGCAAAAAAACAGGTCACGGTATTCCATATAATTGAGTACTATCACGCCAAAACAGAACAAAATCCTGCCTCTTCCAATTTCCCAGAGAGCCACGTTTTAGACATTTTCAAAAAAGAAAAAAAAAGAAAAGAAAAAAAGATTGCCCAGGCTTTTAACTGATTTTATATTTACTGCTTTTTTAATTTTTACTGTTGCTACAACAACTGTTTTTGTTTTCCATGCTTTTGATCTGTTTTATATTTGTTTTATGGTTCTCTTTCTTGAAAATCTCTATTTTCAAAATCTAGATTAATAAAATTACGTGTTTTTTGTTTTTTAAATGAATCAAAACACATGATGGTTCAACTGCTGGCCATGGGCAGATTACCACTTTACCATTGTGATAAACCACAAAGACAAAATAAAATAAATAAAATAAAATAAAATCTTTGTGCTCAGTTTTGCTAATCTAGAGCTAGACTTTTTTAGATTATAGTTCCCTTGGAACTTAAGAACTTGGGCTGGAGCTTGATTTTCCTTCCTTCCTTTGTGTACTATGCCTTTTTAGAGACTCAGTGAAAACACATAGACATGACTGAGCTTCAGTGGAAGAATGGGGAACACCACCAAAAACCAGGATTCTGAGGGAATTTACAAGGTGACCATCAGTTCATGTCAATTGGCATGCAAGAATGGAAAGAACTGTACAAAATGAGAAGTTCCTTGTTCATACTGAAGAGTTTGCAAAGAGTTTGTGTGCTTATCTGGACTTCTTACGTGGTTTATCAAGTGGATCATGGAATCAATGCTCTTGGCATTGCTTTAATATAAATATACCCCTCAAAGACTCTGGTACCAACTCTTATCTTAAACATGACGTGGAAGTTACAAGTAAATATCCTGGCCTCCTAATGCTTAATGTAAAAATCAGCACACTAATCTTGTGCTACCAGCAAACTGCAATTAACATTCTTGTAAGGAGGAAGAAGACTCAGCACAGATAATGAAAGGTACTTTCAATAGTAAATTCATGATTCAGGGAATATCCAGATAATTACTTAGTCATTTCCACCTAGGGTCACGTCCCTTCAACTTCAGGTTGTTTGCTCTCTTGGGAAGCCCTCTTCCCTCTCCATAGGGAATATTTGGCCCTCAATTGTACTTCAACTCCAGTCTTTCAGTGAATTTGTAGCTCACAGCTGTCTCTCCTTAATGATCTCTATGATCATCTCTAGGCCTTTCTGCACACAGACCACAGGAACCTGTGAGAGTTCTGCTGTCTGGATGGTATAAGATAAAAAGCAAATAGCTTAACTCTTTCAGATGCACAGAGCTCTGATCCTTGACTCTGTGTTCTGGTAGGATTCCTTCCTCTTCCTCTTCCTCTTCCTCTTTCCTTTCCTTTCCAACTGTGAGTTTGCAGCAGGAGTGCTGGCTTGGCCCCACGACTGTGGGTGCCCGGAGCTGTGGGTGCCACACAGCATACGTGGCCCTGGCACCAAAATTTTGGGTTGCCTGGCCCCTTCATGGGGAATTTTGTGGGTGCTCAGGACCCCAGGAGCCAGCACCTAGGGTCTGTGAAACATTGCTTTCACTCACTTTTCTGACTTGGACTTGTTAGGGATCATCTCCTTTTTAGATCTAAGGTATATATATACAATATGTTTTGCTGCCTGTGTATCTGTAACTTGTCTGTCTGAAACCATACCCATATATGCCATCTCTCCTTCATTTCAAGGAATAAACCAATCTTTCAATACTCCTCTGGTGGGTGCAACTTATGGGCAATAAGCGAGAAAGTAAACACATATTCCTAATGGGTGCATGTACTGTCTCCAATAAAAGATTCCAATCCTTTTTGAGTTGCTTCATTGAATATCTATCAGTGCTTGAGATGCATGTGAGTTGAGTCACACACCTCATGGGACGTGGGTGGAACTGTGGTCTGAACCACTGAGCCTCTTGGGCTTGCCGATTGCAAGGTTGGCTGTTTGAATTCCAGCAATGGGGTGATCTCCCTTTGCCCTGTCTCAACTCCTGCCAACCTAGCAGTTAGAAAGCACATCAAAGTGCAAGTAGATAAATAGGTACCACTGCAGTAGGAAGGCAAACGGTGTTTCCATGCATTCTGATTTCCGTCACTGTGTCCTGTTGTGCCAGAAGCAGTTCAGTCATGCTGGCCACATAACCCAGAAAGCTGTCTGTGGACAAATGCCAGCTCCCTCGGCCTGAAAGTGAGATAAGTGCCGCAACCCCATAGTCGCCTTAAACTGGACTTAACCATTCATTTTTAGCAAGTTGTGTTCTATGTTTAGTTACATTCTGCTGAGCCCAGAGCTTTGCCAGGGTTAAGAAGAAGTTACACTGTCGGGGGGGGGGGGGATTGCTCAGTAAGTCTGTATCAGCAAAAACTATGCCGGAGGTCTAACTATATTTATAATGCTTTCAATTGGAAATGCTGGCAGAAAGAATTTTTTTAGAATTAGGCACATATCTGCATGGGGGGGTTGTTGGGATAAAAGCTGAGAGTTTTGGGGCAAAATAATATTGGAGTGTGGTGGAACACTTTGCTCTTCTATTGACAAAAGATTTCCGTTGGCATTACTACCCAGTTTTGATTGAAAGAATGAGACAATGCCATTTCAAGAAATGCTATTTTTTATTTTATTGCTACAAGACAGGTGATTGCAAACCACTGGGAAATGAAAATGGAGATTCAGTTCAGGAACAGAGTCATTACATGATTTGGCAAAACATTTTGACAGAGAAGCTGACTAAATAAGTGTGCACTTCAGGGGTGATAGATAAGGATGGCCTTGCAGCTCAGGGGCATACATTAAAGCCCATGGGTTGTATCAAATGCTAGTCGTACTCAAAGTAGACCAGTGAAAATTAATGAGTTCGAGTAACTTGGTTTCATTAATTTCAATTGGTATACTCTGATTAGAACTTACTAGCAGAAAAACGCTTCCAGCAAAGATTAAAAATACATCAAAATGTCACACATTAAAAACTTTCCTGAACATCAATGCCATTACTTTCCTATTCACATGCCAAGGTTATTCTCCACCTATATTTCTATAGCGAAAATAAAGCGGTGTTGTTCTCTTTAAAACATAAGAAGGATTTGATGCACTAGCATTAGACTTTCATTAGTATTAAGCAATACTGGAGAAATTGGAGAGTTTTTGTGACTGCCAGAATTTGTTAGATGCCATGCACCTGGAAGTGAATCTGTAATTCTTTTTGGTAACTAACGGTATTTGTTGCCTGGCATGCAGTACATTTTGGTATCTGATGGCATTAACACTTGGCCAAATTGATAGCTGATCCAGGATCTACTTGTCTTGAGCAGATGCTAGATGCTTGGGATGACAGCAGAACGAGGCCATAAATCTTTGAATATAGCAGAGAAGAAAGATCCAATGGTTTTGCAGATATGTTACTTTGGTGCATTGCAGAGGTCATGGGAATTACAACATGTTGCCGTTTTTTTACCATCTGCGCTCAATTCCACAACGTCACATGGAGTATGGTTTGTAGAGCACAGTTGCTCATAAAATGGTGTCTCCCCCTCTGTGGAAAAGGAGGAAAGGGAACTCATTTAGTATATCCACAGCACTCCTTATTACCTGCCCTGAGCAGAGATCATTAAACTGATAATGCTTTGGACCCCTGATATGTTTTACATATAGAGATGCAAAAATAGATGTAGAGAAGCAATAGCCCTGCTCAGAGCTTCAAAGAGCATGTAAGGATGTGTCAGACGTGTGAGAAGCAGACCTCTCAGCATGGGAATGTCAGAGGTCATGTGGGCAGGGCCATGAAAATTGGGGCTGGGGCTGCAGTATGTACCTTCAAACCCCCTATTATACTCTCACGTGGTCTTCTAACACCTAAACAGCAATACTGGGACCTGCAAAAACATACTAGAGTGTAAAGAGCTCGTGATACATTTCAAGCAGTATGATACTTTAAGAGTCATGGTTTCTCACAAACTGTAGTTTGTAAAAGGTGCTGAGTATTGTTAGGGTAAAGGTAAAGGGACCCCCGACAATTAAGTCCAGTCATGAATGACTCTGGGGATGTGGCGCTCATCTTGCTTTAAAGGCCAAGGGAGCTGGCGTTTGTCCACTTCCGCATACAGTTTTTTTGGGTCATGTGGTCAGAATGACTAAGTCGCTTCTGGCGAAACCAGAGCAGTGCACGGAAACACCATTTACCTTCCTGCCGGAGCAGTACCTATTTATCTATTTGCACTGTGTGCTTTCAAACTGCTAGGTTGGCAGGAGCTGGGACCGAACAACCGGAGCTTACCCTGTCGCAAGGATTTGAACCGCCAACCTTTCGATTGGCAAGCCCAAGTGGTACAGTGGTTTAACCCACAGCGCCACCCGTGTCCCTGCTGAGTATTGTTAGGAGACCACTATTCCACTCATGGAGCTACAATTCCCAAAATTGCCTAGGGAAAGGGATTGATTCTGGATATTGTAGCTCTCTCTGTGCCTTGAAGCTGTTGATAGTCTTCTCCTCTGTGAATTTGTTTAATCTGGTTTTTTTAAGCCACCCAAATTGGTGGCCATCACTACATCTACATCTACATCTTCTGGGAGGTGTGTGTCAGGAAGAACAAGAGGTCCACGGTGCCTGGGTGATAGGCATCACCTTATAATAAACATGAAGTGTGACTATACCAGTAGAAGAGGTGGAGGCATTCATTCAGTCATGGCAAATAAAAAGCAGCTGTTATTACATGATGCCAGACTATTTGTAATATAGTGTGAATATCCAGGAGCTAGACAATAAGGACCAGAGACACTATATAGAATTAATGCAAGCTCAATTGCAAATGGAGCCAAACATACCTTCAACATAGATCAGCACGCAGTATTGTTTTTTCCGAGCTGTACAAATCGATTCTCCAGTGACACAGCCAGCAGTGGGATCATATTTTTTGCATTCATGGCAAGTGAGAGCATCAACTGTTGAAAAGAAGAACTGCTTTATAAAACAAATTAACAAATAAAAGCATTGATTCTTACCTTTTCCAAACTCTATGTGGCTTGCGTAAAGCACAGTTGTGGATGTCAAACAATTCTTAAAGTCATTGAAGGGTAGCATCTCATCTACATCCTGTATTTCTTCCCATGTTCCTTAAAAATGCACATTTTTAGCTTGAATTAGCAGGAGTAGCAGATTTGCTGCAGCTGCACAGTGCCAAGCTATATTTTTTGCTACTCACCCAGAGCACAGCAGAGGAGGATGGAGAGGCCAAGAAACAGAATCTTATGCATAGTTTCTTTTCTTCTGGTGAGTGACAATTAGAAAGAGGATCAAGGTCTTGTCAGCGGAACTCAATCCACAGGAGGGAACAGCTGGATTCTGTGTTGCAATTATTATACAGTTGCACTATCAGCCAATCAGAGATGGATTTCACCACCCTGTAATTTGGTGGATTACATATGCTGGAGACCATATGCTAAATCCAACTGTATCAGCAATTGACAGCCAAGGAGCAGGTTGTGCTATGCTCATTTGGAGGCTTCAGCTGAATACTTGATGGTCAGATTAATGGACCTTCACATGGATGGCCCCATGAAAACACAGAGATTAGATTGAACCAATGGGGAAGAATGGGGAAATACACCCAAAGTCAGGGGACATACAAGACGACATGCAAGAATGAAGATAACTAGGCAAAATGAGAAGTTCCTTATTTGTGTTGGAGTGTGTGCAATAGTGTGTGCTCATCTGGACTTCTTACATGGTTTAACCCTAACCCAACACAATCAAAGTAAGTAATATTGACTCAAAACATGTGTTGGGTCATCTCAGACACTGGACCTCCCCCCGACCCAAATCAGACACAGGTTTCATTTCTTCATAAAGAATGCATGCAGAGGTGGGTGACCAAGATGACAAAGATGACAAAGGGTCTGGAAACCAAACCTTATTAGGAACAGTTGTGGGTGTTGGGTGTTGGGTATATTTAGCCTGGAGAATAGAAGACTGTGAGGTGATTGTGTTGGGAAATCTGCCATACAAGAAACCATGCATGGAAAATGTGAAAGCTGTGATACCATAAAGCACATTTGAAATGGATTGTTTGTTTCTTACCTTGATGATATTTTGAGATAAGTAGCTCAATGATCCTCCTTGCCTGAACAAATCCATTTGAAACGGATTGTTTGTTTCTTACCTTGATGATATTTTGAGATAAGTAGCTCAATGATCCTCCTTGCCTGAACAATGATCCTCCTTACACTGATCAAACCTGATCAGTGAGCTTTGAAATTGTCAGCTCCATTTACTTCTTATTTCTTTGATTTCAGAGAGCTTCCATTTCAGATCTTCACAGGATAATAGAAATGGTCAAAACCCATCACTTCAGCAAAGAACAACAGACATTCTAGAATTCCAAGGACAGACTGAACTTCATGGATATGAATATAGTTAAATGATGGCATAGGTAAATCCCGTATCTGATATAGCCTATTTTTTAGAAAACACTACAACTCTCATCATAACCTATTTCATATCATGAGCTACCTGGGGACACACACAAAAATAATTAAGAACATATGCATGCACCAAGTGGTCTCTTGGGAGGGGGCAAGATTGAAATGCATACCCCTCAGAATCCCAGATTTTGGTGTCTTTAACCATTTCCCCACCTTGGCTCAATCTGCTCCTAGATAGCCACTTTCTGATAAGGTTTTATTTAACTTTAAGGGCACCTATGGGCTAAAGTTTCATTATCTGTGCTGAGTTTGTTCCTCCTTACAAGAATGATAATTGCATTTTGCTGGTAGCACAAGATTAGTGTGCTGATCTTTACAGTAAGCATTAGGAACCCAGGATATTTGGTTGTAACTTCCACGTCATGTTTAAGATAAGAGTTGGTACCAGAGTCAAGGATAGTTCTTTGAGTATTATAAGTAATATAATACTTATATTAAAACAATGCCAAGTGCACTGATGTAATGATTCACTTGATAAACCATGTAAGAAGTCCAGATGAGCACACACTATTGCACACACTCCAACACAAATAAGTAACTTCTCATTTTGCATAGTTATCTTCATTCTTGCATGTCGTCTTGTATGTCCCCTGACTTTGGGTGTATTTCCCCATTCTTCCACCTTGGTTCAATCTAATCTCTGTGTTTTCATGGGGCCATCCATGTGAAGGTCCATTAATCTGACCATCAAGCATTCAGCTGAAGCCTCCAAATGAGCATAGCACAACCTGCTCCTTGGCTGTCAATTGCTGATACAGTTGGATTTAGCATATGGTCTCCAGCATATGTAATCCACCAAATTACAGGGTGGTGAAATCCATCTCTGATTGGCTGATAGTGCAACTGTATAATAATTGCAACACAGAATCCAGCTGTTCTCTCCTGTGGATTGAGTTCCGCTGACAAGACCTTGATCCTCTTTCTAATTGTCACTCACCAGGAGAAAAGAAACTATGCATAAGATTCTGTTTCTTGGCCTCTCCATCCTCCTCTGCTGTGCTCTAGGTGAGTAGCAAAAAATATAGCTTGGCACTGTGCAGCTGCAGCAAATCTGCTACTCCTGCTAATTCAAGCTAAAAATGTGCATTTTTAAGGAACATGGGAAGAAATACAGGATGTAGATGAGATGCTACCCTTCAATGACTTTAAGAATTGTTTGACATCCACAACTGTGCTTTACGCAAGCCACATAGAGTTTGGAAAAGGTAAGAATCAATGCTTTTATTTGTTAATTTGTTTTATAAAGCAGTTCTTCTTTTCAACAGTTGATGCTCTCACTTGCCATGAATGCAAAAAATATGATCCCACTGCTGGCTGTGTCACTGGAGAATCGATTTGTACAGCTCGGAAAAAACAATACTGCGTGCTGATCTATGTTGAAGGTATGTTTGGCTCCATTTGCAATTGAGCTTGCATTAATTCTATATAGTGTCTCTGGTCCTTATTGTCTAGCTCCTGGATATTCACACTATATTACAAATAGTCTGGCATCATGTAATAACAGCTGCTTTTTATTTGCCATGACTGAATGAATGCCTCCACCTCTTCTACTGGTATAGTCACACTTCATGTTTATTATAAGGTGATGCCTATCACCCAGGCACCGTGGACCTCTTGTTCTTCCTGACACACACCTCCCAGAAGATGTAGATGTAGATGTAGTGATGGCCACCAATTTGGGTGGCTTAAAAAAACCAGATTAAACAAATTCACAGAGGAGAAGACTATCAACAGCTTCAAGGCACAGAGAGAGCTACAATATCCAGAATCAATCCCTTTCCCTAGGCAATTTTGGGAATTGTAGCTCCATGAGTGGAATAGTGGTCTCCTAACAATACTCAGCAGGGACACGGGTGGCGCTGTGGGTTAAACCACTGTACCACTTGGGCTTGCCAATCGAAAGGTTGGCGGTTCAAATCCTTGCGACAGGGTAAGCTCCGGTTGTTCGGTCCCAGCTCCTGCCAACCTAGCAGTTTGAAAGCACACAGTGCAAATAGATAAATAGGTACTGCTCCGGCAGGAAGGTAAATGGTGTTTCCGTGCACTGCTCTGGTTTCGCCAGAAGCGACTTAGTCATTCTGACCACATGACCCAAAAAAACTGTATGCGGAAGTGGACAAACGCCAGCTCCCTCGGCCTTTAAAGCAAGATGAGCGCCACAACCCCAGAGTCATTCATGACTGGACTTAATTGTCGGGGGTCCCTTTACCTTTACCCTAACAATACTCAGCACCTTTTACAAACTACAGTTTGTGAGAAACCATGACTCTTAAAGTATCATACTGCTTGAAATGTATCACGAGCTCTTTACACTCTAGTATGTTTTTGCAGGTCCCAGTATTGCTGTTTAGGTGTTAGAAGACCACGTGAGAGTATAATAGGGGGTTTGAAGGTACATACTGCAGCCCCAGCCCCAATTTTCATGGCCCTGCCCACATGACCTCTGACATTCCCATGCTGAGAGGTCTGCTTCTCACACGTCTGACACATCCTTACATGCTCTTTGAAGCTCTGAGCAGGGCTATTGCTTCTCTACATCTATTTTTGCATCTCTATATGGAAAACATATCAGGGGTCCAAAGCATTATCAGTTTAATGATCTCTGCTCAGGGCAGGTAATAAGGAGGTGCTGTGGATATACTAAATGAGTTCCCTTTCCTCCTTTTCCACAGAGGGGGAGACACCATTTTATGAGCAACTGTGCTCTACAAACCATACTCCATGTGACGTTGTGGAATTGAGTGCAGATGGTAAAAAAACGGCAACATGTTGTAATTCCCATGACCTCTGCAATGCACCAAAGTAACATATCTGCAAAACCATTGGATCTTTCTTCTCTGCTATATTCAAAGATTTATGGCCTCGTTCTGCTGTCATCCCAAGCATCTAGCATCTGCTCAAGACAAGTAGATCCTGGATCAGCTATCAATTTGGCCAAGTGTTAATGCCATCAGATACCAAAATGTACTGCATGCCAGGCAACAAATACCGTCAGTTACCAAAAAGAATTACAGATTCACTTCCAGGTGCATGTCATCTAACAAATTCTGGCAGTCACAAAAACTCTCCAATTTCTCCAGTATTGCTTAATACTAATGAAAGTCTAATGCTAGTGCATCAAATCCTTCTTATGTTTTAAAGAGAATAACACCGCTTTATTTTCGCTATAGAAATATAGGTGGAGAATAACCTTGGCATGTGAATAGGAAAGCAATGGCATTGATGTTCAGGAAAGTTTTTAATGTGTGACATTTTGATGTATTTTTAATCTTTGCTGGAAGCGTTGTCTGCTAGTAAGTTCTAATCAGAGTATACCCATTGAAATTAATGAACCCAAGTTACTCGAACTCATTAATTTTCACTGGTCTACTTTGAGTACGACTAGCATTTGATACAACCCATGGGCTTTAATGTATGCCCCTGAGCTGCAAGGCCATCCTTATCTATCATCCCTGAAGTGCACACTTATTTAGTCAGCTTCTCTGTCAACATGTTTTGCCAAATCATGTAATGACTCTGTTCCTGTACTGAATCTCCATTTTCATTTCCCAGTGGTTTGCAATCACCTGTCTTGTAGCAATAAAATAAAAAATAGCATTTCTTGAAATGGCATTGTCTCATTCTTTCAATCAAAACTGGGTAGTAATGCCAACGGAAATCTTTTGTCAATAGAAGAGCAAACTGTTCCACCACACTCCAATATTATTTTGCCCCCAAACTCTCAGCTTTTATCCCAACAACCCACCCCCCATGCAGATATGTGCCGAATTCTAAAAAAATTCTTTCTGCCAGCATTTCCAATTGAAAGCATTATAAATATAGTTAGACCTCCGGCATAGTTTTTGCTGATACAGACTTACTGAGCAATCCCCCCCCCCCGAAGAAAGACAGTGTAACTTCTTCTGAGTTAACCCTGGCAAAGCTCTGGGCTCAGCAGAATGTAAGTAAACATAGAACACAACTTGCTAAAAATGAATGGTTAAGTCCAGTTTAAGGCGACTATGGGGTTGCGGCACTTATCTCACTTTCAGGCCGAGGGAGCTGGCATTTGTCCACAGACAGCTTTCCGGGTTATGTGGCCAGCATGACTGAACTGCTTCTGCCACAACAGGACACAGTGACGGAAACCAGAATGCATGGAAACACCGTTTGCCTTCCTACTGCAGTGGTACCTATTTATCTACTTGCACTTTGATGTGCTTTCTAACTGCTAGGTTGGCAGGAGTTGAGACAGGGCAAAGGGAGATCACCCCATTGCTGGAATTCAAACTGCCAACCTTCCAATCGGCAAGCCCAAGAGGCTCAGTGGTTCAGACCACAGTTACACCCACGTCCCATGAAGTGTGTGACTCAACTCACATGCATCTCAAGCACTGATAGATATTCAATGCAGCAAGTCAAAAAGGATTGGAATCTTTTATTGGAGACAGTACATGCACCCATTAGGAATATGTGTTTACTTTCTCGCTTATTGCCCATAAGTTGCACCCACCAGAGGAGTATTGAAAGATTGGTTTATTCCTTGAAATGAAGGAGAGATGGCATATATGGGTATGGTTTCAGACAGACAAGTTACAGATACACAGGCAGCAAAACATATTGTATATATACACCTTAGATCTAAAAAGGAGATGATCCCTAACAAGTCCAAGTCAGAAAAGTGAGTGAAAGCAATGTTTTACAGACCCTAGGTGCTGGCTACCTGGGGTCCTGGGGTCCTGAGCACCCACAAAATTCCCCATGAAGGGGCCAGGGAACCCAAAATTTTGGTGCCAGGGCCACGTATGCTGTGTGGCACCCACAGCTCCGGGCACGCACAGTCGTGGGGTCAAGCCGGCACTCCAGCTGCAAACTCACAGTTGGAAAGGAAAGGAAAGAGGAAGAGGAAGAGGAAGAGGAAGAGGAAGAGGAAGGAATCCTTCCAGAACACAGAGTCAAGGATCAGAGCTCTGTGCATCTGAAAGAGTTAAGCTATTTGCTTTTTATCTTATACCATCCAGGCAGCAGAACTCTCACAGGTTCCTGTGGTCTGTGTGCAGAAAGGCATAGAGATGATTATAGAGATCATTAAGGAGAGACTCATTCCAGCTGTGAGCTACAAAATCATTGAAAGACTGGGGTTGAAGTACAATTGAGGGCCAAATATTCTCTATGGGGAGGGAAGAGGTCTTCCCAAGAGAGCAAACAACGTGAAGTTGAAGGGACGTGACCCTAGGTGGAAATGACTAAGTAATTATCTGGATATTCCCTGAAACATGAATTTACTATTGAAAGTACCTTTCATTATCTGTGCTGAGTCTTGTTCCTCCTTACAAGAATGATAATTGCAGTTTGCTGGTAGCACAAGATTAGTGTGCTGATTTTTACGTTAAGTATTAGGAAGGCAGGATATTTACTTGTAACTTCCACGTCATGTTTAAGATAAGAGTTGGTACCAGAGTCTTTGAGGGGTATATTTATATTAAAGTAATGCCAAGAGCAGGGGACGCAGGTGGCGCTGTGGGTTAAAGCCTCAGTGCCTAGGACTTGCCGATCGAAAGGTCGGCGGTTCGAATCCCTGCGGCGGGGTGCGCTCCCGCTGCTCGGTCCCAGCGCCTGCCAACCTAGCAGTTCGAAAGCACCTCTGGGTGCAAGTAGATAAATAGGGACCGCTTACCAGCGGGAAGGTAAACGGCGTTTCCGTGTGCGGCTCTGGCTCGCCAGAGCAGCGATGTCACGCTGGCCACGTGACCCGGAAGTGTCTCCGGACAGCGCTGGCCCCTGGCCTCTTAAGTGAGATGGGCGCACAAACCCAGAGTCTGTCAAGACTGGCCCGTACGGGCAGGGGTACCTTTACCTTTACCTTTAATGCCAAGAGCATTGATGGCATGATCCACTTGATAAACCACGTAAGAAGTCCAGATAAGCACACAAACTCTTTGCAAACTCTTCAGTATGAACAAGGAACTTCTCATTTTGGTGGTGTTCCCCATTCTTCCACTGAAGCTCAGTCATGTCTGTGTGTTTTCACTGAGTCAGTCATGTGAAGGTCTATTAATCTGACCATCAAGCATTCATCTGAAGCCTCCAAATGGCCACAGCACAACCTGCTCCTTGGTTGTTAATTCCTGATACAATCGGATTTAGCATATGGACTTCAGCAATCTAGATCTCCAAGAAGATCTACCAACTTACATGGTGGTGAAAGCCATCTCTGATTGGCTGAACTCGCAACTGTATAATAATTGCAGCATAGAGTCCAGCTGTCACTCCTGCGCTCTCCTGTGGATTGAGTTCTGCTGACAAGACCTTGATGCTCTATTGAATTGTCACTCACCAGGAGAAAAGAAACTATGCATAAGATTCTGTTTCTTGGCCTCTCCATCCTCCTCTGCTGTGCTCTGGGTGAGTAGCAAATAATATAGCCTAGCACTGTGCAGCTGCAGCAAATCTGTCATTCTTGCCAATTTAAGCTATCTCCTCTTTTCACTAACCAGCAGAGGCATACAATGATGGGAAACCAGGTAAACAATGTGCTACGAGTCACTGCGAAAATCACACCCTTTCTCACTTTCTAGTAAGAATGCCTTCCTGCCAGCCTCTCCTTCTCTCCCATCCCACCCCTCAACTATCAGACCTTTTCACAGCTCCAGATCAGTCCAGCTGGGCTGACTTGACTCAGGGTTACCCATCACTGTCTCAAGCCAATCTGGCTGAAGTCCAGATCAGTCCAGATCATGCCCCTGCTTTATCTATGCCAGGGGTTGGCAAGGTTTACCTTGACTGGGCTGGTTCACTCCAGCGGAGATCCCTCCTTGGGCCGGATTGCGTGAATGCCCGCGATTTCCGGCGTCTGCGCAGACATGATTTCCTGTGCCTGCCTCTGTGCAGACGTGATTTCCAGCATCTGCGCATGCACAGACAGAATTTCCGGCACCGCAGAAGCAAGTCCCCACACCGCTCTGTGCCAGCTTAGTGCAGAGTACGGGGACTTGCCGAGTGGGGGGCAGCTCTTGGGTGGGTTAAATGACCCCCGTGGGCAGCTTGTGGCCTATGGGCCTTAGGTTGCCAATCTATGCTATTAACAGGTTTGCATCCTGTCCCGAAACAGAGGTGTCCATGGAGAATAGAGATGCATATTTACACAATGAAAGCCAATATGGTTTCAAGGGCTATTCCGAGGATCAAAATGTGTATTTTGAGGAACCGTGAATACTACCTTGGGAGACATGTTTGTTGCCTCCATTC
The DNA here is from genome assembly GCF_964234715.1 of Podarcis melisellensis. Classification (NCBI taxonomy): domain Eukaryota; kingdom Metazoa; phylum Chordata; class Lepidosauria; order Squamata; family Lacertidae; genus Podarcis; species Podarcis melisellensis. The sequence goes on along the minus strand of NC_138532.1, from coordinate 13,191,249 downwards.
AATAACTTTCAAACTTGCATGACATCAACCATTGTTTCAATGTGCTTCATGCAAGTCACACAGAGTTTGTGAAAGGCAAGAATCAATGCTTTCATTTATTTATTAATTTTTAAAAGAGGTTTGACTCCTCTTTCCAACAGTTCCAACAGTTGATGCTCTCAACTGCTATGTCTGCGAAAAATACGAATTGGTTGGTGGATGTGTCGAGAAAAACATCACTTGTGAAACTTTCCCGGGAGAAAAGTGCCTGCTGATCTACAGCGACAGTATGTTTGATTCCATATGAAAAAATGCTTAAGTTAATGTTATATAGCATGCCTGTTCTTTATCTTCTAGCTCCTGGATCTTCACACCACATTACTACCTGTAATATTCTGGAATATTATAATACTTGGGGCTCATTCAGACTTCCTTTTGTGCCATGTTTGTAGACACAAATCTAGAATGGTTTGAAGCTTCCATGCTTTGAAGCATCATGTCTGAGCCCCCCCCCCAGTATTTTCCCTCTGAAAACCTGTGATTTACTGCTGAATCAGAGACAAACGGCAATCCTTGGAAAACCTGAATTGCCATTTGTTCCAATTCAACATTACAGATCAGATTTTTGAGGTGAAGGCTCCGGACATGGTGCTTGGAAGCATGGACTGGTGCCTAGAAAGGGCGTGGCAAAAGCTAAGTGTGGATGAGCCCCCAGAAAGCCACCGTTTCATAAGCAGTCCTTATAGCCAGGAAACGAGTGGAATTGCATCTCTGTGTGGGGAATAGGGGTCTCCTAACAACTCTCAGCACTCTGAACAAACTACAGTTCCCAGGATTCTTTGGGGGAAGCTAAACTGCTAAACTGGTATCATACTGCTTGAAAAATATAATGCACACAAGAATAATGAAACCCATCTCATATCAGAAATGGATATATATATATACATATAGTGATACCTTGGGTTAAGTACTTAATTCATTCCAGAGGTCCGTTCTTAACCTGAAACTGTTCTTAACCTGAAGCACCACTTTAGCTAATGGGGCCTCCTGCTGCTGCCGCGCCGCTGGAACACAATTTCTGTTCTCATCCTGAAGCAAATTTCTTAACCCGAGGTACTTTTTCTGGGGTAGCGGAGTATGTAACCTGAAGCGTATGTAACCTGAAGCATATGTTGTTGGAGATAAGCAGTGTCCAGTGCACAGCGGAATGATGAAAAGTATGAGCCAACATGCTCTATACTACTTTATTTACAGTTCAAAGCTGGTAAGTTACAGAAAAACATTTTCCCTCTGCCGGAGCAGAGAAAGCGTCATCTCTCCTCAAAAGCACGGAGAGAATCACAAACTGAAACTGCAAAGAACAGTGAAAAACAGGAAACCAGTGTACGTCACATCCAGTCTCCCGTTCCCGTGAGAAACCCAACAGTACATCCTGTGGAATGTAAACATTGTCTTGTGACAAGCACTTCGCTGCACAGAGAAGAAAGCAGAAACCAACATCCTCCCCCTTTCTGTGAACATCTCTGGGCAGCGTGTTCGTACAATATCAGTACAAACCCAACTTCTGCACATAGGTACAGTTTTGATCCCTTGATACAATCTTGGACAATACATCAGCAGGAATTTCATTACCTGGCATATAGGACACCGTTACGAGTCCCTTCTGAATACGTTCCCTAGCATGTTGCACCTTCAATTGCAAGTGCTTCGTGCTTTGCTTACAACCTTCAGAATTCAGCAAAGCCAAACATGCTTTGTTGTCCTGGTAAACCTGGATTGGACATTTGACAGGAATTTTCATGTCTTTGCACAATTGTAACAACCATTCACAATCTTTAAGTGAATAAGACAGTGCATTCAGTTCAGCTTCACAAGTACTTAAGCTAACTGTTGTTTGCTTCTTGCATGACCAATCAAATAGACCCTGATTGTACTTATAGCAAACTCCAGACGTACTTTTCCTGTCTGTAGTGTCACTTCCAAAACTTGCATCTGCAAATATCTCAAGACCACCAGACTTCTGATTGTTAAATCTCAGTCTGTAATGCATAGTGCCTTTCAAATACCGCGCTATGCGTTTCAGAGCTTTCCAATCCTTAACACTAGGATTGTTGACTTGTCTGCTTAGCAAATTACAGCTTACAGCAATGTCTGGTCTTGAACATCTGGCAATGAAGTTTAGCTTGCCTAGCACACTTCTGTACAGTGTGGTGTCAGAAAATGCTTCTTCAGTGTCATCTACCTGATAACCTGTTGTCATCGGTGTGTCCACAGGGTTAGCATCCATCAGGTTTAGTTTGCTCAACACATCAGCAATTTTCCGTGACTGGTGTACTAGAATGTTACCATCTTGATCTCTCTCTATTTCCAGAGATAGGTAGTTGTTTACCTCACCAAGATCTTTCATGTCAAAGTGCTCTTTCAGTTGAGCTAGGGCGTTATTGTACATTGTGACATCTTTCCAAAAGAATAAAAGATCATCAACATAAAACAAACAATACAGTTTCTTTTGCCCCTCCTCTTTGACAAATACACATGGATCAGATTTCCCTTGCTTAAAACCTAGAGAAAACAATACTTCAGTGAGTTTTGTGTGCCAACACCGTGCACTTTGTTTGAGACCATAAAGGGATTTTTTCAGAGCACAAACAAATCCCTGTTTTACCTGTACGCCATCAGGTGGAAGCATATAAAGTGATTCACCTAGAGATCCGTACAGAAATGCTGTATTCACATCATGGTGACTAATGTGTAGATTTTCCTCTGCAGCTAGCTTGAGCATAAGCCTAATGCTCTCATACCTCACTGTAGGTGAGTAGGTCTCATGATAGTCTTCACCTGGTACCTGTGCAAAACCTCTGGCTACCAATCTGGCTTTGTGTCTGACTATCTTGCCATTTTGATCAGTCTTCGCTTTGAAGACCCATTTGCTTCCAAGCAATTTCATTCCTGGAACTACTGGAACTAGGTCCCATGTTTTGTTCCTTTCCAAGGAATCAAGCTCAGCCTTCATGGCATTTAACCATGGCTCAGCTTCCTTTGAATCCAAATCCTGGATTTCTTGGAAACTTGAAGGTTCAAAAACCTTCTTGGAGCTTTTAACAGCTGTCACTGCTATCTTAGCAAACTCATCAGCAAATCTCTTTGGAGGTCTACCTTTTGTGGCTCTCTGTGACCTGCGAATTAGCCTTAAGTCTTCAACACTCTCCTCTTCCTTCTTAGGAGAAAAACGACCTATTGTGAACAATGGTTCCTCCAATTCTTGATCAGAGCTTTCAGAGGGTCGCATAGAGGCTTTCGCACTCTTGAAATCCTCTGAATCACCCGATTCAGTTTCAGACTCAGAATCAGAACCTTCATCAGTGGGTGTGGGTTGTTGCGGTTGCTTTTGACTATCCTCAGTCTCATCACTGTCATCAGGATAACATTGGAAAATTCCCACATTCTCCCCCCACTTGGCATTGTACTCAACACTTCTTGTGAGCTTAATTTCCTTAGAGTCAGTCATCATTATTCTGTAAGACCCTTTCTGATAACCTAGAAAGATACCATGCAATCCACGCTTGTCTAACTTGGAGTTTTGTGGTGAGTGAACCCACATGTCAGAACCAAAAATTTTCATGTGTTTGATGTATGGCTTCTTGCCAAACATCTTCTCATAGGGGGTACAACCAATCGCTGAAGATAACCTGCGATTATAACTGTAAGTGAAACATGAGAGAGCTTCGGCCCAATAACTCTCTGGAAGATTTGCATCATGCAGCAAGGTTTTTAATCCTTGAAGCAATGTCTGATTTGCTCGTTCCGCAAGTCCATTCTGCCATGGCGAGCGAGGACTAGACAAATCGTGTTGAATTCCTTTCTCAGCCAGAAAAGCTTCAAACTGCTGAGAAGTGAATTCTCCCCCCCGGTCAGTGAAAAGAATTTTTATCTTCTTACCATGCACATTTCCCAACCAAGCACAGAATTCCTTGAACCTAGGAAAAGCCTCTGATTTCTGCTTGAGATTGTACACAAAAATATACCTGGAAAATGCATCAAGGAGAACCATGAAGTACCTATTCCCACCCAAAGAGGGCGCTAGTGGTCCAACCAAATCAGCATGAATAATTTGGTATGGTTCTGTAGCTTGCCTACTAGACACCTTACCTTTTGCAGCCATTTTCACCTTGTTTGCTGCGCATGCCTTGCACTTCATGTGGTACCTGCAGGGTTTAATAGTCATACCTTCAACCAAGGCAGGCATTTTAGATACTGCCTCAAAATGCAAATGACCAAATTTTCGATGAAAATCGTGAATACATTCTGCATGCAAACTTTTGTTAGAACCTGCAATGCAACAAGTGTCATCCTGCACAACATCATCATAATACAAAAGAAACAAACGACCAACAAATTCAGCATACAATTGATAATCATTTTTCTTGGTGATGATGCATCTATTGTTTTTAAAGGAAACGTCAATTTTCTTCTCAATCAGCTGTCCAACGCCGAGCAGATTATGTTTCGCATCCGGCACATAAAGAACATCCTGTATCGATAAGTCCAAACTGTGAAGAACAACAGTTCCGTAGCCTTTACTGGGGATAGTGTGGTCATCCGCCTGGTGAATCGCACCTTCCTGCGGTGTAAAAGACACGAACAGTCGCTTATCGTTGCACATGTGATGCGTTGCAGCCGAATCAACAACGAAGAAAGATCTAGACGTCTTCTGGACCTCTGCAACCTCTGCAACCTTTGGAGCGTAGCGTGAGACCATTGCCTTGTGCTGCGTTGTCCTGGACACCGGACCTTTGCCTTTGCTCTGGCCTTTTCCACGCGATGAGCTTTCGCTGCGCTGCTCTGTCTTGGCCCTGGGATATATGCATTCCCTCTTCATATGGCCTAGACGTCCACACGAGTAGCATTTCACTGCCTTCAAAGCTTTGGCGCCATCTGGTGGTTCCACTGCACTATGGGATGACGTCTGTGAAGCCTCCCCATTTCCCATGCAGCTATCACCCCGCCGATCTGCTTCATTCTGAATCATGGCAGTATCACAGGCTACTGTGAGTTGAGCATTTGGCTGATCAGTGGTATCAAGTTCCCCACTTGCTTCATCCAGCCTTCTGCAGCTAGCCATCACTGCTGCTTTAAATCAAGCTGCTTTATACATGCTGCTTCTGTGTACAGCTGCTTCAATCCAAAAGCAATTTCAAAACAGCCTCTGCATGTGAGCCTGTGCCGCTCTTCTGTTTATTTGCTTTGTTTATCTGCAGCTGCTTCAAACTGCATTCCAAAAGCAAGTTCAAAAGCGAAAGTCCCCAAGTGCTTTCTCTACTGCCCTTAAATCTTGCTGCGTCACATCTGCAGCTGCTTTGAAACAACAGCATTTGTAAAAGTTACTTTCACTTTCCCAGCCATCCAAGCCACTACGCTTGTGCCGTGGAAAACGGCTTTAAAAGTTCAAAGTCCAGCCTGAAAGCCATTAATTAGAAGCTGGCAGGCTGCCCGGAGCAGTAGCACATACCTTCATCAATCATTTTGACGCGCAGAGCAGATACCTTGCGATCCGTGCCTCTGCCGCTGTTCCGATCCTCTGCCGGCACTTTGTTTCTTGCTCCTTTGTTCCTTTGCCAGGAGCCCGACTTCTGGAGTGCATCCTCAAAACACTGCGTTTTCTGGGCCCATAACCAAATGTTGGAGATAAGCAGTGTCCAGTGCACAGCGGAATGATGAAAAGTATGAGCCAACATGCTCTATACTACTTTATTTACAGTTCAAAGCTGGTAAGTTACAGAAAAACATTTTCCCTCTGCCGGAGCAGAGAAAGCGTCATCTCTCCTCAAAAGCACGGAGAGAATCACAAACTGAAACTGCAAAGAACAGTGAAAAACAGGAAACCAGTGTACGTCACATCCAGTCTCCCGTTCCCGTGAGAAACCCAACAGTACATCCTGTGGAATGTAAACATTGTCTTGTGACAAGCACTTCGCTGCACAGAGAAGAAAGCAGAAACCAACATATGTAACCCGAGGTACCACTGTATATATAAACAAACAATGTGGGAGAACTTTCCAAACAGAAATCAAATGGAGTATTCTGGAGTGGGGCATGACTGACTTGTTGGAATCTTGAACAAGAGCTCTTCAGACTATAGTATGTTTCTGCAAGCCCCATTAGGCCCATTCCAGTGTGAGAAGCAAGGGTGGCCCAGCCTGTTTCACCTCATCAGGTAAAGTTGGAAGGTGCCCCCTGCAGCTGATCATGCTGCTATGTCTTCTGGGTTATGGGTGAGTAGCCCATAAGACCTTGCCAGAACCTGGAAGCCACAACTGCTTCTGCTTGCTTCTCTGATGGTGGTGGTGGGCAGGTGGGCAGGGCGTTCTTTACCATGGGAGAAGTGAGGAGAAGCAGCAGCAGCGGCAATATCTTGTGAGAACCTGCACAGTGACAGGTGCAGGCGAGGAGCCAACGGGGTGCCACCTCCTGGGATTCCACAATCCGAAGTGGCGGCTTCAGTCAACTTTCTGGGCAGGCTGGCCCTGGTTAGAGGAAGACATGAAGGTACATTCCGCAGCCCCGTCCCCAGTTTCAGTGGCCCTGCCCACTTCATCTCTGACATCCCCATGCTGAGTGGTCTGCTCCCCACATACTCGGGGAGAGAACCACTGGTTCTTTGACAACCTAAACAGGGCTACTGCCATTCTACATTAAATCTAGCATCTCAATGTAAAACATGTCAGAGGTCCAAAGCGTGGTCCATTTAATGATCTATGCTCAGGGCAGATCATAGGAAGAGCTGTGAATATACTAAATGAGTTCCCTTTTCTCCTTTTCCATAGAGAGTAAGAAACCGTATTTTAGGCAACAGTGCTCCTCGAAGAGATTTCCATGTGACCATGTGGACGTGAGCACAGATCGTACAAAAACATCAACATGCTGTGATTCCCATGACTTCTGCAATGCACCATAGTAATAAGTCTGTGAAACCATTGGGTCTTTTTCCTCTACCATATTCCAAGACTCTTTGTCTCTTTCCTTTCTCCTCCCAAGTATCCACACTCCCTGCTTCAGAGAAATTGGTCCTGGGTCAGCTATTAATTTAGCCTAGTGTTAACAGCAGCATCCCCCAAATTGCATTGCATGGCTGGCAGGACTTTTTTGCAGCTGAAACACTGGCACCACTGCCATTATAAGAGAACAAGGGAGGAATTCCCTTGAGTTGAGTTCTGGCACCTCCTTTCCTAGAAAAATACAGCACTGATGGCAGCTAGCAAATACTATCAGCTGCTGAAAAGAATTACAGATGCATGTCAGATCAGGATTGCCATACAGCTCCCAAAAAAAGGTCAACAATTAATTTTGGGGTTTTCCTTAAAAAAGCTCAGCAACTTTCAGGGTGTCCTGGCTTTTACTTTTTGAAATATGGCAACCCTATATTCTGACATTCAAACTAGCACTCTGTTTTCTCCAGTAGTCCTAAATACCACTGAAATTAATGAACCCAAGTTACTCGAACTCATTAATTTTCACTGGTCTACTTTGAGTACGACTAGCATTTGATACAACCCATGGGCTTTAATGTATGCCCCTGAGCTGCAAGGCCATCCTTATCTATCATCCCTGAAGTGCACACTTATTTAGTCAGCTTCTCTGTCAAAATGTTTTGCCAAATCATGTAACGACACTGTTGCTGTACTGAATCTCCATTTTCATTTCCCAGTGGTTTGCAATCATCTGTCTTGTAGCAATAAAATAAAAAAATAGCATTTCTTGAAATGGCATTGTCTCATTCTTTCAATCAAAACTGGGTAGTAATGCCAACGAAAATCTTTTGTCAATAGAAGAGCAAACTGTTCCGCCACACTCCAATATTATGTTGCCCCAAAACTATCAGCATTTTTTCCAACAACCCCCCCCCCATGCAGATATGTGCCTAATTCTTTAAAAAAATCTTTCCTCCAGCATTTCCAATTAAATGCATCATAAATATAGTTAGACTCCCAGGACAGTTTTTGCTGATACAGACTTACTGAGCAATCCACCCCCCACCCCACCCCCAAAGAAAGACAGTGTAACTTCTTCTGAGTTAACCCTGGCAAAGTTCTGGGCTCAGCAGAATGTAACTAAACATAGAACACAACTTGCTAAAAATGAATGGTTAAGTCCAGTTAAAGGCGACTATGGGGTTGCGGCGCACATCTCACTTTCAGGCTGAGGGAGCTGGCATTTGTCCACAGACAGCTTTCCAGGTCATGTGGCCAGCATGACTAAATTGCTTCTGCCGCAACGGAACACCGTGACAGAAACCAGAATGCATGGAAACACCATTTACCTTCCCGCTGCAGTGGTACCTGTTTATCTACTTGCACTTTGATGTGCTTTCGAACTGCTAGGTTGCCAGGAGCCGGGAAAGGGCAAAGGGAGCTCATCCCATTGTGGGGATTCAAACAGCCAACCTTCTGATCGGAAAGCCCAAGAGGCCCAGTGGTTCAGACCACAGTGACACCCACGTCCTATGAGGTGTGTGACTCAACTCACATGCATCTCAAGCACTGATAGATATTCAATGCAGCAACTCAAAAAGGATTGGAATCTTTTATTGGATACAGTACATGCACCCATTAGGAATATGTGTTTACTTTCTCGCTTATTCTCCATATGTTGCACCCACCAGAGGAGTATTGAAAGATTGGTTTATTCCTTGAAATGAAGGAATGAAGGAGAGATGGCAGATATGGGTATGGTTTCAGACAGACAAGTTACAGATACACAGGCAGCAAAACACATTGTATATATACACCTTAGATCTAAAAAGGAGATGATCCCTAACAAGTCCAAGTCAGAAAAGTGAGTGAAAGCAATGTTTCACAGACCCTAGGTGCTGGCTCCTGGGGTCCTGAGCACCCACAAAATTCCCCATGAAGTGGCCAGGCAACCCAAAATTCTGGTGCCAGGGCCATGTATGCTGTGTGGCACCCACAGCTCCGGGCACCCACAGTCGTGGGGCCAAGCCGGCACTCCTGCTACAAACTCACAGTTGGAAAGGAAAGAGGAAGAGGAAGAGGAAGAGGAAGAGGAAGAGGAAGAGGAAGAGGAAGAGGAAGAGGAAGGAATCCTTCCAGAACACAGAGTCAAGGATCAGAGCTCTGTGCATCTGAAAGAGTTAAGTTATTTGATTTTTATCTTATACCATCCAGACAGCAGAACTCTCACAGGTTCCTGTGGTCTGTGTGCAGAAAGGCATAGAGATGATTATAGAGATCATTAAGGAGAGACAGCTGTGAGCTACAAAATCATTGAAACACTGGGGTTGAAGTACAATTGAGGACCAAATATTCCCTATGGAGAGGGAAGAGGGCTTCCCAAGAGAGCAAACAACGTGAAGTTATAGAGACATGACCCTAGCTGGAAATGACTAAGTAAGTATCTGGATATTCCCTGAATCATGAATTTACTATTGAAAGTACCTTTCATTATCTGTGCTGAGTCTTGTTCCTCCTTACAAGAATGATAATTGCAGTTTGCTGGTAGCACAAGATTAGTGTGCTGATTTTTACATTAAGTATTAGGAAGGCAGGATATTTACTTGTAACTTCCACGTCATGTTTAAGATAAGAGTTGGTACCAGAGTCTTTGAGGGGTATAATTATATTAAAGCAATGCCAAGAGCATTGATGCCATGATCCACTTGATAAACCATGTAAGAAGTCCAGATAAGCACACAAACTCTTTGCAAACTCTTCAGTATGAACAAGGAACTTCTCATTTTGTATAGTTCTTTCCATTCTTGCATGCCAATTGACATGAACTGATGGTCACCTTGTAAATTCCCTCAGAATCCTGGTTTTTGGTGGCGTTCCCCATTCTTCCACTGAAGCTCAGTCATGTCTATGTGTTTTCACTGAGTCAGTCATGTGAAGGTCCATTAATCTGACCATCAAGCATTCATCTGAAGCCTCCAAATGGCCACAGCACAACCTGCTCCTTGGTTGTTAATTCCTGATACAATCGGATTTAGCATATGGACTTCAGCAATCTAGATCTCCAACAAGATCTACCAACTTACATGGTGGTGAAATCCATCTCTGGTTGGCTGAACTTGCAACTGTATAATAATTGCAGCATTGAGTCCAGCTGTCACTCCTGCGCTCTCCTGTGGATTGAGTTCTGCTGACAAGACCTTGAGCCTCTATTGAATTGTCACTCACCAGGAGAAAAGAAACTATGCATAAGATTCTGTTTCTTGGCCTCTCCATCCTCCTCTGCTATGCTCTGGGTGAGTAGCAAAAAATATAGCCTGGCACTGTGCAGCTGCAGCAAATCTGTCATTCTTGCCAATTTAAGCTATCTCCTCTTTTCACTAACCAGCAGAGGCATACAATGATGGGAAACCAGGTAAACAATGTGCTACGAGTCACTGCGAAAATCACACCCTTTCTCACTTTCTAGTAAGAATGCCTTCCTGCCAGCCTCTCCTTCTCTCCCATCCCACCCCTCAACTATCAGACCTTTTCACAGCTCCAGATCAGTCCAGCTGGGCTGACTTGACTCAGGGTTACCCATCACTGTCTCAAGCCAATCTGGCTGAAGTCCAGATCAGTCCAGATCATGCCCCTGCTTTATCTATGCCAGGGGTTGGCAAGGTTTACCTTGCCTGGGCTGGTTCACTCCAGCAGAGATCCCTCCTTGGGCCGGATTGCGTGCATGCCCGCGATTTCCGGCGTCTGCGCAGTCATGATTTCCAGCATCTGCGCATGCGCAGACAGGATTTCTGGCACCACAGAAGCAAGTCCCCACACCGCTCTGTGCCAGCTTAGTGCGGAGTATGGGGACTTGCCGAGTGGGGGGCAGCTCGTGGGCCGCTTAAATGAGCCCCGTGGGCAGTTGTGGCCTATGGGCCTTAGGTTGCCAATCTATGCTATTAACAGGTTTGCATCGTATATCAAAAATGTACAAAACTGTTAAACAGAGGTGTCCATGGACAATAGAGATGCATATTTACACAATGAAAGCCAATGTGGTTTCAAGGGCTATTCCAAGGATAAAAATGTGTATTTTGGGGAACCGTGAATACTACCTTGGGAGACATGTTTGTTGCCTCCATTCAATAACTTTCAAACTTGCTCGACATCAACTATTGTTTCAATGTGCTTCATGCAAGTCACACAGAGTTTGTGAAAGGCAAGAATCAATGCTTTCATTTATTTATTAATTTTTAAAAGAGGTTTGACTCCTCTTTCCAACAGTTGATTCTCTCACCTGCCATGTCTGCAAAAAATACGAAATGGTTCGTGGATGTGTCGAGAAAACCTCCACTTGCGAACCTTCCCCGGGAGAAAAGTGCCTGCTGATCTACATCGAAAGTATGTTTGATTCCATATGAAATCATGCTTAAGTTAATGTTATATAGCATGCCTGTTCTTTATCTTCTAGCTCCTGGATCTTCACACCACATTACTACCTGTAATATTCTGGAATATTATAATACTCGGGGCTCCTTCAGACTTCCTTTTGTGCCATGGTTCTAGACACAAATCTAGAATGGTTTGAAGCTTCCATGCTTTGAAGCATCATGTCTGAGCCCCCCCTCCAGTGTTTTCCCTCTGAAAACCTGTGATTTACTGCTGAATCAGAAACAAACGGCAATCCTTGGAAAACCTGAATTGCCATTTGTTCCAATTCAACATTACAGATCAGATTTTTGAGGTGAAAGCTCCGGACATGGTGCTTGGAAGCATGGACTGGTGCCTAGAAAGGGTGTGGCAAAAGCTAAGTGTGGATGAGCCCCCAGAAAGCCACCTTTTCATAAGCAGTCCTTATAGCCAGGAAACGAATGGAATTGCATCTCTGTGTGGGGAATAAGGGTCTCCTAACAACTCTCAGCACTCTGAACAAACTACAGTTCACAGGATTCAATGGGAGAAGCCATGACTGTTAAACTGGTATCATACTGCTTGAAAAATATAATGCACACAAGAAAAATGAAGCTCATCTCATATCAGAAATGGATATATCCTGTGTATATATATATACATATAGTGATACCTTGGGTTAAGTACTTAATTCATTCCAGAGGTCTGTTCTTAACCTGAAACTGTTCTTAACCTGAAGCACCACTTTAGCTAATGGGGCCTCCTGCTGCTGCCGCACCGCAGGAACACAATTTCTGTTCTCATCCTGAAGCAAAGTTCTTAACCCGAGGTACTATTTCTGGGTTAGCGGAGTCTGTAACCTGAAGCGTATGTAACCTGTAGCATATGTAACCCAAGGTACCACTGTATATATAAACACACAATGTGGGAGAACTTTCCAAACAGAAATCAAATGGAGTATTCTGGAGTGGGTCATGACTAACTAGTTGGAATCTTGAACAAGAGCTCTTCAGACTATAGTATGTTTTTGCAAGTCCCATTAGGCCCATTCCAGTGTGAGAAGCAAGGGTGGCCCAGCCTGTTTCACCTCATCAGGTAGAATTGAAAGCTGCCCCCTGCAGCTGATCATGCTGCTATGTCTTCTGGGTTATGGGTGAGTCGCCCATAAGACCTTGCCAGAACCTGGAAGCCACAACTGCTTCTCCTTGCTTCTCTGATGGTGGTGGTGGGCAGGTGGGCAGGGCGTTCTTTACCATGGGAGAAGTGAGGAGAAGCAGCAGTGAAGGATGCCACCTTTTGGGATTCCACAATCCGAGGTGGCAGCTTCAGTCAACTTTCTGGGCAGGCTGGCCCTGGTTAGAGGAAGACATGAAGGTACATTCCGCAGCCCCGTCCCCAGTTTCAGTGGCCCTGCCCACTTCATCTCTGACATCCCCATGTGAGTGGTCTGCTCCCCACATACTCGGGGAGAGACCCACATGCTCTTTGACAACCTAAACAGGGCTACTGCCTCTCTACATTAAATCTAGCATCTCAATTTAAAGCATGTCAGAGGTCCAAGCGTGGTCCATTTAATGATCTATGCTCAGGGCGGATGATAGGAAGAGCAGTGAATATACTAAATGAGTTCCCTTTTCTCCTTTTCCATAGACGGCAAGATACCATATTATAGGCAACAGTGCTCCGTGAAGAAATCACCATGTGACATTGTGGACGTGAGCACAAATCGTAAAAAAACATCAACATGCTGTGATTCCCATGACTTCTGCAATGCACCATAGTAATATGTCTGTGAAACCATTGGGTCTTTTTCCTCTACCATATTCCAAGACTCTTTGTCTCTTTCCTCTCTCCTCCCAGGTATCCACACCCCCTGCTTCAGATATATTGGTCCTGGGTCAGCTATTAATTTAGCCTAGTGTTAACAGCAGCAGACCCCAAATTGCATTGCATGGCTGGCAGGACGTTTTTGCAGCTGAAACACTGGCACCATTACCATTATAAGAGAACAAGGGAGGAATTCAAGTTGAGTTCTGGCATCTCCTTTCCTAGAAAAAAACAGCACTGATGGCAGGTAGCAAATACTATCAGCTGCTGAAAAGAATTACAGGTGCATGTCAGATCAGGATTGCCATATACCTCCCAAAAAAGCTCAACAATTAATTTTGGGGTTTTCCTTAAAAAAGCTCAACAACTTTCAGGGTGTCCTGGCTTTTACTTTTTGAAATATGGCAACCCGATATTCTGACATTCAAGCTAGCACTCTGTTTTCTCCAGTAGTCCTAAATACCACTGAAAGTTTAATGCCGTTGCATTAAATTACTTTTACAATTTAAAAATAATTTTCATGAGCTGCAAGGCCATCCTCATCTATCATCCCTGAAGTGCACACTTATTTAGTCAGCTTCTCTGTCAAAATGTTTTGCCAAATCATGTAATGACACTGTTCCTGTACTGAATCCCCATTTTCATTTCCCAATGGTTTGCAATCATCTGTCTTGTAGCAATAAAATAAAAAAATAGCATTTCTTGAAATGGCATTGTCTCATTCTTTCAATCAAAACTGGGTAGTAATGCCAACGAAAATCTTTTGTCAATAGAAGAGCAAACTGTTCCGCCACACTCCAATATTATTTGGCCCCAAAACTCTCAGCATTTTTTTCCAACAACCCCCCCCCCCATGCAGATATGTGCCTAATTCTTTAAAAAAATCTTTCCTCCAGCATTTCCAATTAAATGCATCATAAATATAGTTAGACTTCCGGCATAGTTTTTGCTGATACAGACTTACTGGGCAATCCACCCCCCACCCCACCCCCAAAGAAAGACAGTGTAACTTCTTCTGAGTTAACCCTGGCAAAGTTCTGGGCTCAGCAGAATGTAACTAAACATAGAACACAACTTGCTAAAAATGAATGGTTAAGTCCAGTTAAAGGCGACTATGGGGTTGTGGCGCACATCTCACTTTCAGGCTGAGGGAGCTGGCATTTGTCCACAGACAGCTTTCCGGGTCATGTGGCCAGCATGACTAAATTGCTTCTGCCGCAACGGAACACCGTGACAGAAACCAGAATGCATGGAAACACCATTTACCTTCCCGCTGCAGTGGTACCTGTTTATCTACTTGCACTTTGATGTGCTTTCGAACTGCTAGGTTGCCAGGAGCCGGGAAAGGGCAAAGGGAGCTCATCCCATTGTGGGGATTCAAACAGCCAACCTTCTGATCGGAAAGCCCAAGAGGCCCAGTGGTTCAGACCACAGTGACACCCACGTCCTATGAGGTGTGTGACTCAACTCACATGCATCTCAAGCACTGATAGATATTCAATGCAGCAACTCAAAAAGGATTGGAATCTTTTATCGGATACAGTACATGCACCCATTAGGAATATGTGTTTACTTTCTCGCTTATTCCCCATAAGTTGACCCACCAGAGGAGTATTGAAAGATTGGCTTATTCCTTGAAATGAAGGAATGAAGGAGAGATGGCAGATATGGGTATGGTTTCAGACAGACAAGTTACAGATACACAGGCAGCAAAACACATTGTACATATACACCTTAGATCTAAAAAGGAGATGATCCCTAACAAGTCCAAGTCAGAAAAGTGAGTGAAAGCAATGTTTCACAGACCCTAGGTGCTGGCTCCTGGGGTCCTGAGCACCCACAAAATTCCCCATGAAGTGGCCAGGCAACCCAAAATTCTGGTGCCAGGGCCATGTATGCTGTGTGGCACCCACAGCTCCGGGCACCCACAGTCGTGGGGCCAAGCCGGCACTCCTGCTACAAACTCACAGTTGGAAAGGAAAGAGGAAGAGGAAGAGGAAGAGGAAGAGGAAGAGGAAGAGGAAGAGGACGAGGAAGAGGAAGAGGAAGAGGAAGAGGAAGAGGAAGAGGAAGGAATCCTTCCAGAACACAGAGTCAAGGATCAGAGCTCTGTGCATCTGAAAGAGTTAAGCTATTTGATTTTTATCTTATACCATCCAGATAGCAGAACTCTCACAGGTTCCTGTGGTCTGTGTGCAGAAAGGCATAGAGATGATTATAGAGATCATTAAGGAGAGACTCATTCCAGCTGTGAGCTACAAAATCATTGAAAGACTGGGGTTGAAGTACAATTGAGGACCAAATATTCCCTATGGAGAGGGAAGAGGGCTTCCCAAGAGAGCAAACAACGTGAAGTTATAGAGACATGACCCTAGCTGGAAATGACTAAGTAAGTATCTGGATATTCCCTGAATCATGAATTTACTATTGAAAGTACCTTTCATTATCTGTGCTGAGTCTTGTTCCTCCTTACAAGAATGATAATTGCAGTTCGCTGGTAGCACAATATTAGTGTGCTGATTTTTACATTAAGTATTAGGAAGGCAGGATATTTACTTGTAACTTCCACGTCATCCTTAAGATAAGAGTTGGTACCAGAGTCTTTGAGGGTATATTTATATTAAAGTAATGCCAAGAGCATTGATGCCATGATCCACTTGATAAACCACGTAAGAAGTCCAGATAAGCACACAAACTCTTTGCAAACTCTTCAGTATGAACAAGGAACTTCTCGTTTTGTATAGTTCTTTCCATTCTTGCATGCCAATTGACATGAACTGATGGTCACCTTGTAAATTCCCTCAGAATCCTGGTTTTTGGTGGCGTTCCCCATTCTTCCACTGAAGCTCAGTCATGTCTATGTGTTTTCACTGAGTCAGTCATGTGAAGGTCCATTAATCTGACCATCAAGCATTCATCTGAAGCCTCCAAATGGGCAGAGCACAACCTGCTCCTTGGTTGTTAATTCCTGATACAATCGGATTTAGCATATGGACTTCAGCAATATAGATCTCCAACAAGATCTACCAACTTACATGGTGGTGAAATCCATCTCTGGTTGGCTGAACTCGCAACTGTATAATAATTGCAGCACAGAGTCCAGCTGTCACTCCTGTGCTTTCCTGTGGATTGAGTTCTGCTGACAAGACCTTGAGCCTCTATTGAATTGTCACTCACCAGGAGAAAAGAAACTATGCATAAGATTCTGTTTCTTGGCCTCTCCATCCTCCTCTGCTGTGCTCTGGGTGAGTAGCAAAAAATATAGCCTGGCACTGTGCAGCTGCAGCAAATCTGTCATTCTTGCCAATTTAAGCTATCTCCTCTTTTCACTAACCAGCAGAGGCATACAATGATGGGAAACCAGGTAAACAATGTGCTACGAGTCACTGCGAAAATCACACCCTTTCTCACTTTCTAGTAAGAATGCCTTCCTGCCAGCCTCTCCTTCTCTCCCATCCCACCCCTCAACTATCAGACCTTTTCACAGCTCCAGATCAGTCCAGCTGGGATGACTTGACTCAGGGTTACCCATCACTGTCTCAAGCCAATCTGGCTGAAGTCCAGATCAGTCCAGATCATGCCCCTGCTTTATCTATGCCAGGGGTTGGCAAGGTTTACCTTGCCTGGGCTGGTTCACTCCAGCAGAGATCCCTCCTTGGGCCGGATTGCGTGCATGCCCGCGATTTCCGGCGTCTGCGCAGTCATGATTTCCAGCATCTGCGCATGCGCAGACAGGATTTCTGGCACCACAGAAGCAAGTCCCCACACCGCTCTGTGCCAGCTTAGTGCGGAGTATGGGGACTTGCCGAGTGGGGGGCAGCTCGTGGGCCGCTTAAATGAGCCCCGTGGGCAGTTGTGGCCTATGGGCCTTAGGTTGCCAATCTATGCTATTAACAGGTTTGCATCGTATACCAAAAATGTACAAAACTGTTAAACAGAGGTGTCCATGGACAACAGAGATGCATATTTACACAATGAAAGCCAATGTGGTTTCAAGGGCTATTCCAAGGATAAAAATGTGTATTTTGGGGAACCGTGAATACTACCTTGGGAGACATGTTTGTTGCCTCCATTCAATAACTTTCAAACTTGCTCGACATCAACTATTGTTTCAATGTGCGTCATGCAAGTCACACAGAGTTTGTGAAAGGCAAGAATCAATGCTTTCATTTATTTATTAATTTTTAAAAGAGGTTTGACTCCTCTTTCCAACAGTTGATTCTCTCACCTGCCATGTCTGCAAAAAATACGAAATGGTTCGTGGATGTGTCGAGAAAACCTCCACTTGCGAACCTTCCCCGGGAGAAAAGTGCCTGCTGATCTACATCGAAAGTATGTTTGATTCCATATGAAATCATGCTTAAGTTAATGTTATATAGCATGCCTGTTCTTTATCTTCTAGCTCCTGGATCTTCACACCACATTACTACCTGTAATATTCTGGAATATTATAATACTCGGGGCTCCTTCAGACTTCCTTTTGTGCCATGGTTCTAGACACAAATCTAGAATGGTTTGAAGCTTCCATGCTTTGAAGCATCATGCCTGAGCCCCCCCTCCAGTGTTTTCCCTCTGAAAACCTGTGATTTACTGCTGAATCAGAAACAAACGGCAATCCTTGGAAAACCTGAATTGCCATTTGTTCCAATTCAACATTACAGATCAGATTTTTGAGGTGAAAGCTCCGGACATGGTGCTTGGAAGCATGGACTGGTGCCTAGAAAGGGTGTGGCAAAAGCTAAGTGTGGATGAGCCCCCAGAAAGCCACCGTTTCATAAGCAGTCCTTATAGCCAGGAAACGAATGGAATTGCATCTCTGTGTGGGGAATAAGGGTCTCCTAACAACTCTCAGCACTCTGAACAAACTACAGTTCACAGGATTCAATGGGAGAAGCCATGACTGTTAAACTGGTATCATACTGCTTGAAAAATATAATGCACACAAGAAAAATGAAGCTCATCTCATATCAGAAATGGATATATCCTGTGTATATATATATACATATAGTGATACCTTGGGTTAAGTACTTAATTCATTCCAGAGGTCTGTTCTTAACCTGAAACTGTTCTTAACCTGAAGCACCACTTTAGCTAATGGGGCCTCCTGCTGCTGCCGCACCGCTGGAACACAATTTCTGTTCTCATCCTGAAGCAAAGTTCTTAACCCGAGGTACTATTTCTGGGTTAGCGGAGTCTGTAACCTGAAGCGTATGTAACCTGTAGCATATGTAACCCAAGGTACCACTGTATATATAAACACACAATGTGGGAGAACTTTCCAAACAGAAATCAAATGGAGTATTCTGGAGTGGGTCATGACTAACTAGTTGGAATCTTGAACAAGAGCTCTTCAGACTATAGTATGTTTTTGCAAGTCCCATTAGGCCCATTCCAGTGTGAGAAGCAAGGGTGGCCCAGCCTGTTTCACCTCATCAGGTAGAATTGAAAGCTGCCCCCTGCAGCTGATCATGCTGCTATGTCTTCTGGGTTATGGGTGAGTCGCCCATAAGACCTTGCCAGAACCTGGAAGCCACAACTGCTTCTCCTTGCTTCTCTGATGGTGGTGGTGGGCAGGTGGGCAGGGCGTTCTTTACCATGGGAGAAGTGAGGAGAAGCAGCAGTGAAGGATGCCACCTTTTGGGATTCCACAATCCGAGGTGGCAGCTTCAGTCAACTTTCTGGGCAGGCTGGCCCTGGTTAGAGGAAGACATGAAGGTACATTCCGCAGCCCCGTCCCCAGTTTCAGTGGCCCTGCCCACTTCATCTCTGACATCCCCATGTGAGTGGTCTGCTCCCCACATACTCGGGGAGAGACCCACATGCTCTTTGACAACCTAAACAGGGCTACTGCCTCTCTACATTAAATCTAGCATCTCAATTTAAAGCATGTCAGAGGTCCAAGCGTGGTCCATTTAATGATCTATGCTCAGGGCGGATGATAGGAAGAGCAGTGAATATACTAAATGAGTTCCCTTTTCTCCTTTTCCATAGACGGCAAGATACCATATTATAGGCAACAGTGCTCCGTGAAGAAATCACCATGTGACATTGTGGACGTGAGCACAAATCGTAAAAAAACATCAACATGCTGTGATTCCCATGACTTCTGCAATGCACCATAGTAATATGTCTGTGAAACCATTGGGTCTTTTTCCTCTACCATATTCCAAGACTCTTTGTCTCTTTCCTTTCTCCTCCCAAGTATCCACACTCCCTGCTTCAGAGAAATTGGTCCTGGGTCAGCTATTAATTTAGCCTAGTGTTAACAGCAGCATCCCCCAAATTGCATTGCATGGCTGGCAGGACTTTTTTGCAGCTGAAACACTGGCACCACTGCCATTATAAGAGAACAAGGGAGGAATTCCCTTGAGTTGAGTTCTGGCACCTCCTTTCCTAGAAAAATACAGCACTGATGGCAGCTAGCAAATACTATCAGCTGCTGAAAAGAATTACAGATGCATGTCAGATCAGGATTGCCATACAGCTCCCAAAAAAAGGTCAACAATTAATTTTGGGGTTTTCCTTAAAAAAGCTCAGCAACTTTCAGGGTGTCCTGGCTTTTACTTTTTGAAATATGGCAACCCTATATTCTGACATTCAAACTAGCACTCTGTTTTCTCCAGTAGTCCTAAATACCACTGAAATTAATGAACCCAAGTTACTCGAACTCATTAATTTTCACTGGTCTACTTTGAGTACGACTAGCATTTGATACAACCCATGGGCTTTAATGTATGCCCCTGAGCTGCAAGGCCATCCTTATCTATCATCCCTGAAGTGCACACTTATTTAGTCAGCTTCTCTGTCAAAATGTTTTGCCAAATCATGTAACGACACTGTTGCTGTACTGAATCTCCATTTTCATTTCCCAGTGGTTTGCAATCATCTGTCTTGTAGCAATAAAATAAAAAAATAGCATTTCTTGAAATGGCATTGTCTCATTCTTTCAATCAAAACTGGGTAGTAATGCCAACGAAAATCTTTTGTCAATAGAAGAGCAAACTGTTCCGCCACACTCCAATATTATGTTGCCCCAAAACTATCAGCATTTTTTCCAACAACCCCCCCCCCATGCAGATATGTGCCTAATTCTTTAAAAAAATCTTTCCTCCAGCATTTCCAATTAAATGCATCATAAATATAGTTAGACTCCCAGGACAGTTTTTGCTGATACAGACTTACTGAGCAATCCACCCCCCACCCCACCCCCAAAGAAAGACAGTGTAACTTCTTCTGAGTTAACCCTGGCAAAGTTCTGGGCTCAGCAGAATGTAACTAAACATAGAACACAACTTGCTAAAAATGAATGGTTAAGTCCAGTTAAAGGCGACTATGGGGTTGCGGCGCACATCTCACTTTCAGACTGAGGGAGCTGGCATTTGTCCACAGACAGCTTTCCGGGTCATGTGGCCAGCATGACTAAATTGCTTCTGCCGCAACGGAACACCGTGACAGAAACCAGAATGCATGGAAACACCATTTACCTTCCCGCTGCAGTGGTACCTGTTTATCTACTTGCACTTTGATGTGCTTTCGAACTGCTAGGTTGCCAGGAGCCGGGAAAGGGCAAAGGGAGCTCATCCCATTGTGGGGATTCAAACAGCCAACCTTCTGATCGGAAAGCCCAAGAGGCCCAGTGGTTCAGACCACAGTGACACCCACGTCCTATGAGGTGTGTGACTCAACTCACATGCATCTCAAGCACTGATAGATATTCAATGCAGCAACTCAAAAAGGATTGGAATCTTTTATTGGATACAGTACATGCACCCATTAGGAATATGTGTTTACTTTCTCGCTTATTCTCCATATGTTGCACCCACCAGAGGAGTATTGAAAGATTGGTTTATTCCTTGAAATGAAGGAATGAAGGAGAGATGGCAGATATGGGTATGGTTTCAGACAGACAAGTTACAGATACACAGGCAGCAAAACACATTGTATATATACACCTTAGATCTAAAAAGGAGATGATCCCTAACAAGTCCAAGTCAGAAAAGTGAGTGAAAGCAATGTTTCACAGACCCTAGGTGCTGGCTCCTGGGGTCCTGAGCACCCACAAAATTCCCCATGAAGTGGCCAGGCAACCCAAAATTCTGGTGCCAGGGCCATGTATGCTGTGTGGCACCCACAGCTCCGGGCACCCACAGTCGTGGGGCCAAGCCGGCACTCCTGCTACAAACTCACAGTTGGAAAGGAAAGAGGAAGAGGAAGAGGAAGAGGAAGAGGAAGAGGAAGAGGAAGAGGAAGAGGAAGAGGAAGGAATCCTTCCAGAACACAGAGTCAAGGATCAGAGCTCTGTGCATCTGAAAGAGTTAAGTTATTTGATTTTTATCTTATACCATCCAGACAGCAGAACTCTCACAGGTTCCTGTGGTCTGTGTGCAGAAAGGCATAGAGATGATTATAGAGATCATTAAGGAGAGACAGCTGTGAGCTACAAAATCATTGAAACACTGGGGTTGAAGTACAATTGAGGACCAAATATTCCCTATGGAGAGGGAAGAGGGCTTCCCAAGAGAGCAAACAACGTGAAGTTATAGAGACATGACCCTAGCTGGAAATGACTAAGTAAGTATCTGGATATTCCCTGAATCATGAATTTACTATTGAAAGTACCTTTCATTATCTGTGCTGAGTCTTGTTCCTCCTTACAAGAATGATAATTGCAGTTTGCTGGTAGCACAAGATTAGTGTGCTGATTTTTACATTAAGTATTAGGAAGGCAGGATATTTACTTGTAACTTCCACGTCATGTTTAAGATAAGAGTTGGTACCAGAGTCTTTGAGGGGTATAATTATATTAAAGCAATGCCAAGAGCATTGATGCCATGATCCACTTGATAAACCATGTAAGAAGTCCAGATAAGCACACAAACTCTTTGCAAACTCTTCAGTATGAACAAGGAACTTCTCATTTTGTATAGTTCTTTCCATTCTTGCATGCCAATTGACATGAACTGATGGTCACCTTGTAAATTCCCTCAGAATCCTGGTTTTTGGTGGCGTTCCCCATTCTTCCACTGAAGCTCAGTCATGTCTATGTGTTTTCACTGAGTCAGTCATGTGAAGGTCCATTAATCTGACCATCAAGCATTCATCTGAAGCCTCCAAATGGCCACAGCACAACCTGCTCCTTGGTTGTTAATTCCTGATACAATCGGATTTAGCATATGGACTTCAGCAATCTAGATCTCCAACAAGATCTACCAACTTACATGGTGGTGAAATCCATCTCTGGTTGGCTGAACTTGCAACTGTATAATAATTGCAGCATTGAGTCCAGCTGTCACTCCTGCGCTCTCCTGTGGATTGAGTTCTGCTGACAAGACCTTGAGCCTCTATTGAGAAGTGAGGAGAAGCAGCAGCGGCGGCAATATCTTGTGAGATCCTGCACAGTGACAGGTGCAAGCGAGGAGCCCACGGGGTGCCACCTTTTGGGATTCCACAATCCGAAGTGGCGGCTTCAGTCAACTTTCTGGGCAGGCTGGCCCTGGTTAGAGGAAGACATGAAGGTACGTTCCGCAGCCCCGTCCCCAGTTTCAGTGGCCCTGCCCACTTCATCTCTGACATCCCCATGTGAGTGGTCTGCTCCCCACATACTCGGGGAGAGACCCACATGCTCTTTGACAACCTAAACAGGGCTACTGCCTCTCTACATTAAATCTAGCAACTCAATGTCAAGCACGTCAGAGGTCCAAAGCGTGGTCCATTGAATGATCTATGCTCAGGGCGGATGATAGGAAGTGCTGTGAATATACTAAATGAGTTCCCTTTTCTCCTTTTCCATAGACGGGGAGATGCCATATTATAAGCAACAGTGCTCCGTGAAGAGATCACCATGTGACATTGTGGACGTGAGCACAAATCGTAAAAAAACATCAACATGCTGTGATTCCCATGACTTATGCAATGCACCATAGTAATATGTCTGTGAAACCATTGGGTCTTTTTCCTCTACCATATTCCAAGACTCTTTGCCTCTTTCCTCTCTCCTCCCAAGTATCCACACCCCCTGCTTCAGATAAATTGGTCCTGGGTCAGCTATTAATTTAGCCTAGTGTTAACAGCAGCAGACCCCAAATTGCATTGCATGGCTGGCAGGACTTTTTTGCAGCTGAAACATGGGCACCACTGCCATTATAAGAGAACAAGGGAGGAATTCCCTTGAGTTGAGTTCTGGCACCTCCTTTCCTAGAAAAAAACAGCACTGATGGCAGGTAGCAAATACTATCAGCTGCTGAAAAGAATTACAGATGCATGTCAGATTAGGATTGCCATACACCTCCCAAAAAAGCTCAACAACTTTCAGGGTGTCCTGGCTATTACTTTTTGAAATATGGCAACCCTATATTCTGACATTCAAGCTAGCACTCTGTTTTCTCCAGTAGTCCTAAATACCACTGAAAGTTTATTGCCGTTGCATTAAATTACTTTTACAATTTAAAAATAATTTTCATGAGCTGCAAGGCCATCCTCATCTATCATCCCTGAAGTGCACACTTATTTAGTCAGCTTCTCTGTCAAAATGTTTTGCCAAATCATGTAACGACACTGTTCCTGTACTGAATCTCCATTTTCATTTCCCAATGGTTTGCAATCATCTGTCTTGTAGCAATAAAATAAAAAAATAGCATTTCTTGAAATGGCATTGTCTCATTCTTTCAATCAAAACTGGGTAGTAATGCCAACGAAAATCTTTTGTCAATAGAAGAGCAAACTGTTCCACCACACTCCAATATTATTTTGCCCCAAAACTCTCAGCATTTTTTCCCACAACCCCCCCCCCATGCAGATATGTGCCTAATTCTAAAAAAAAATCTTTCCTCCAGCATTTCCAATTAAATTCATCATAAATCTAGTTAGACTTCCGGCATAGTTTTTGCTGATACAGACTTACTGAGCAATCCACCCCCCACCCCACCCCCAAAGAAAGACAGTGTAACTTCTTCTGAGTTAACCCTGGCAAAGTTCTGGGCTCAGCAGAATGTAACTAAACATAGAACACAACTTGCTAAAAATGAATGGTTAAGTCCAGTTAAAGGCGACTATGGGGTTGCGGCGCACATCTCACTTTCAGGCTGAGGGAGCTGGCATTTGTCCACAGACAGCTTTCCGGGTCATGTAGCCAGCATGACTAAATTGCTTCTGCCGCAACTGAACACCGTGACAGAAGCCAGAATGCATGGAAACACCATTTACCTTCCCTCTGCAGTGGTACCTGTTTATCTACTTGCACTTTGATGAGCTTTCGAACTGCTAGGTTGCCAGGAGCCGGGAAAGGGCAAAGGGAGCTCATCCCATTGTGGGGATTCAAACAGCCAACCTTCTGATCGGAAAGCCCAAGAGGCTCAGTGGTTCAGACCACAGTGACACCCACGTCCTATGAGGTGTGTGACTCAACTCACATGCATCTCAAGCACTGATAGATATTCAATGCAGCAACTCAAAAAGGATTGGAATCTTTTATTGGATACAGTACATGCACCCATTAGGAATATGTGTTTACTTTCTCGCTTATTCTCCATATGTTGCACCCACCAGAGGAGTATTGAAAGATTGGTTTATTCCTTGAAATGAAGGAATGAAGGAGAGATGGCAGATATGGGTATGGTTTCAGACAGACAAGTTACAGATACACAGGCAGCAAAACACATTGTATATATACACCTTAGATCTAAAAAGGAGATGATCCCTAACAAGTCCAAGTCAGAAAAGTGAGTGAAAGCAATGTTTCACAGACCCTAGGTGCTGGCTCCTGGGTTCCTGAGCACCCATGAAGGGGCCAGGCAACCCAAAATTCTGGTGCCAGGGCCATGTATGCTGTGTGGCACCCACAGCTCCGGGCACCCACAGTCGTGGGGCCAAGCCGGCACTCCTGCTACAAACTCACAGTTGGAAAGGAAAGGAAAGAGGAAGAGGAAGAGGAAGAGGAAGAGGAAGAGGAAGGAAACCTTCCAGAACACAGAGTCAAGGATCAGAGCTCTGTGCATCTGAAAGAGTTAAGCTGAGCAACCCCCCCCCCCCCGAAGAAAGACAGTGTAACTTCTGAGTTAACCCTGCCAAAGTTTTGGGCTCAGCAGAATGTAACTAAACATAGAACACAACTTGCTAAAAATGAATGGTTAAGTCCAGTCAAAGGCGACTATAGGGTTGCGGCGCACATCTCACTTTCAGGCCGAGGGAGCTGGCATTTGTCCACAGACAGCTTTCCGGGTCATGTGGCCAGCATAACTAAATTGCTTCTGCCACAACGGAACACAGTGACAGAAACCAGAATGCATGGAAACACCATTTACCTTCCCACTGCACTGGTACCCATTTATCTACTTGCACTTTGATGTGCTTTCGAACTGCTAGGTTGGGAGGAGCCGGGAAAGGGCAAAGGGTGCTCACCCCATTGTGGGGATTCAAACAGCCAACCTTCTGATCGGAAAGCCCAAGAGGCTCAGTGGTTCAGACCACAGTGACACCCACGTCCTATGAGGTGTGTGACTCAACTCACATGCATCTCAAGCACTGATAGATATTCAATGCAGCAACTCAAAAAGGATTGGAATCTTTTATTGGAGACAGTACATGCACCCATTAGGAATATGTGTTTACTTTCTCGCTTATTCCCCATAAGTTGCACCCACCAGAGGAGTATTGAAAGATTGGTTTATTCCTTGAAACGAAAGAAAAATGACATATATGGGTATGGTTTCAGACAGCCAAGTTACAGATACACAGGCAGCAAAACATATTGTATATATACACCTTAGATCTAAAAAGGAGATGATCCCTAACAAGTCCAAGTCAAAAGAGTGAATTCAACAATGTTTCACAGACCCAAGGTGCTGACTACCTGGGGCCCTGGGTTCCTGAGCACCCACAAAATTCCCCATGAAGGGGCCAGGCAACCCAAAATTTTGGTGCCAGGGCCACGTATGCTGTGTGGCACCCACAGCTCCAGGCACCCACAGTCATGGGGCCAAGCCGGCACTCCTGCTGCAAACTCACAGTTGGAAAGGAAGAGGAAGAGGAAGAGGAAGAGGAAGAGGAAGAGGAAGAGGAAGAGGAAGAGGAAGGCATCCTTTCAGAACCCAAAGTATCAGAACTCTGTGCATCTGAAAGAATTAAGCTATTTGCTTTTTATCTTATACCATCCAGGCAGCAGAACTCTCACAGGTTCCTGCGGTCTGTGTGCAGAAAGGCATAGAGATGATCATAGAGATCATTAAGAAGAGACTCATTTCAGCTGTGAGCTACAAAATCATTGAAAGCCTGGAGTTGAAGTACAATTGAGGGCCAAATATTCCCTATGGAGTGGGAAGAGGGCTTCCCAAGAGAGCAAACAACGTGAAGCTGAAGGGACGTGACCTAGGTGGAAATGACTAAGTAATTATCTGGATATTCCCTGAAACATGAATTTACTATTGAAAGTACCTTTCATTATCTGTGCTGACTCTTGTTCCTCCTTACAAGAATGATAATTGCAGTTTGCTGGTAGCACAAGATTAGTGTGCTGATTTTTACGTTAAGTATTAGGAAGGCAGGATATTTACTTGTAACTTCCACGTCATGTTTAAGATAAGAGTTGGTACCAGAGTCTTTGAGGGGTATATTTATATTAAAGTAATGCCAAGAGCATTGATGCCATGATCCACTTGATAAACCACGTAAGAAGTCCAGATAAGCACACAAACTCTTTGCAAACTCTTCAGTATGAACAAGGAACTTCTCATTTTGTATAGTTCTTTCCATTCTTGCATGCCAATTGACATGAACTGATGGTCACCTTGTAAATTCCCTCAGAATCCTGGTTTTTGGTGAATGAATGAATGAGTGAATTCAACAATGTTTCACAGACCCAAGGTGCTGGCTACCTGGGGCCCTGGGTTCCTGAGCACCCACAAAATTCCCCATGAAGGGGCCAGGCAACCCAAAATTCTGGTGCCAGGGCCATGTATGCTGTGTGGCACCCACAGCTCCGGGCACCCACAGTCGTGGGGCCAAGCCGGCACTCCTGCTACAAACTCACAGTTGGAAAGGAAAGGAAAGAGGAAGAGGAAGAGGAAGAGGAAGAGGAAGAGGAAGGAATCCTTCCAGAACACAGAGTCAAGGATCAGAGCTCTGCGCATCTGAAAGAGTTAAGCTATTTGATTTTTATCTTATACCATCCAGACAGCAGAACTCTCACAGGTTCCTGTGGTCTGTGTGCAGAAAGGCCTAGAGATGATCATAGAGATCATTAAGGAGAGACAGCTGTGAGCTACAAAATCATTGAAAGACTGGGGTTGAAGTACAATTGAGGACCAAATATTCCCTATGGAGAGGGAAGAGGGCTTCCCAAGAGAGCAAACAACGTGAAGTTGAAGAGACATGACCCTAGCTGGAAATGACTAAGTAATTATCTGGATATTCCCTGAATCATGAATTTACTATTGAAAGTACCTTTCATTATCTGTGCTGAGTCTTGTTCCTCCTTACAAGAATGATAATTGCAGTTTGCTGGTAGCACAAGATTAGTGTGCTGATTTTTACATTAAGTATTAGGAAGGCAGGATATTTACTTGTAACTTCCACGTCATCCTTAAGATAAGAGTTGGTACCAGAGTCTTTGAGGGTATATTTATATTAAAGTAATGCCAAGAGCATTGATGCCATGATCCACTTGATAAACCACGTAAGAAGTCCAGATAAGCACACAAACTCTTTGCAAACTCTTCAGTATGAACAAGGAACTTCTCATTTTGTATAGTTCTTTCCATTCTTGCATGCCAATTGACATGAACTGATGGTCACCTTGTAAATTCCCTCAGAATCCTGGTTTTTGGTGGCGTTCCCCATTCTTTCACTGAAGCTCAGTCATGTCTATGTGTTTTCACTGAGTCAGTCATGTGAAGGTCCATTAATCTGACCATCAAGCATTCATCTGAAGCCTCCAAATGGGCAGAGCACAACCTGCTCCTTGGTTGTTAATTCCTGATACAATCGGATTTAGCATATGGACTTCAGCAATATAGATCTCCAACAAGATCTACCAACTTACATGGTGGTGAAATCCATCTCTGGTTGGCTGAACTTGCAACTGTATAATAATTGCAGCATAGAGTCCAGCTGTCACTCCTGCGCTCTCCTGTGGATTGAGTTCTGCTGACAAGACCTTGAGCCTCTATTGAATTGTCACTCAAACAGGAGAAAAGAAACTATGCATAAGATTCTGTTTCTTGGCCTCTCCATCCTCCTCTGCTGTGCTCTGGGTGAGTAGCAAATAATATAGCCTAGCACTGTGCAGCTGCAGCAAATCTGTCATTCTTGCCAATTTAAGCTATCTCCTCTTTTCACTAACCAGCAGAGGCATACAATGATGGAAAACCAGGTAAACAATGTGCTACGAATCACTGCAAAAATCACAGCCTTTCGCACTTTCTAGTAAGAATGCCTTCCTGCCAGCCTCTCCTTCTCTCCCATCCCACCCCTCAACTATCAGACCTTTTCACAGCTCCAGATCAGTCCAGCTGGGCTGACTTGACTCAGGGTTACCCATCACTGTCTTAAGCCAATCTGGTTGAAATCCAGATCAGTCCAGATCATGCCCCTGCTTTATCTATGCCAGGGGTTGGCAAGGTTTACCTTGCCTGGGCTGGTTCACTCCAGCAGAGATCCCTCCTTGGGCCGGATTACGTGCATGCCCGCGATTTCCGGCGTCTGCACAGTCATGATTTCCAGCATCTGCGCATGCGCAGACAGGATTTCTGGCACCACAGAAGCAAGTCCCCACACCGCTCTGTGCCAGCTTAGTGCGGAGTATGGGGACTTGCCGAGTGGGGGGCAGCTCGTGGGCCGCTTAAATGAGCCCCGTGGGCAGTTGTGGCCTATGGGCCTTAGGTTGCCAATCTATGCTATTAACAGGTTTGCATCGTATACCAAAAATGTACAAAACTGTTAAACAGAGGTGTCCATGGACAACAGAGATGCATATTTACACAATGAAAGCCAATGTGGTTTCAAGGGCTATTCCAAGGATAAAAATGTGTATTTTGGGGAACCGTGAATACTACCTTGGGAGACATGTTTGTTGCCTCCATTCAATAACTTTCAAACTTGCTCGACATCAACTATTGTTTCAATGTGCGTCATGCAAGTCACACAGAGTTTGTGAAAGGCAAGAATCAATGCTTTCATTTATTTATTAATTTTTAAAAGAGGTTTGACTCCTCTTTCCAACAGTTGATTCTCTCACCTGCCATGTCTGCAAAAAATACGAAATGGTTCGTGGATGTGTCATGAAAAACTCCACTTGCGAACCTTCCCCGGGAGAAAAGTGCCTGCTGATCTACATCGAAAGTATGTTTGATTCCATATGAAATCATGCTTATGTTAATGTTATATGGCATGCCTGTTCTTTATCTTCTAGCTCCGGGATCTTCACACCACATTACTACCTGTAATATTCTGGAATATTATAATACTCGGGGCTCCTTCAGACTTCCTTTTGTGCCATGGTTCTAGACACAAATCTAGAATGGTTTGAAGCTTCCATGCTTTGAAGCATCATGTCTGAGCCCCCCCTCCAGTGTTTTCCCTCTGAAAACCTGTGATTTACTGCTGAATCAGAGACAAACGGCAATCCTTGGAAAACCTGAATTGCCATTTGTTCCAATTCAACATTACAGATCAGATTTTTGAGGTGAAGGCTCCGGACATGGTGCTTGGAAGCATGGACTGGTGCCTAGAAAGGGCGTGGCAAAAGCTAAGTGTGGATGAGCCCCCAGAAAGCCACCTTTTCATAAGCAGTCCTTATAGCCAGGAAACGAATGGAATTGCATCTCTGTGTGGGGAATAAGGGTCTCCTAACAACTCTCAGCACTCTGAACAAACTACAGTTCACAGGATTCAATGGGGGAAGCCATGACTGCTAAACTGGTATCATACTGCTTGAAAAATATAATGCACACAAGAAAAATGAAGCTCATCTCATATCAGAAATGGATATATCCTGTGTATATATATATACATATAGTGATACCTTGGGTTAAGTACTTAATTCATTCCAGAGGTCTGTTCTTAACCTGAAACTGTTCTTAACCTGAAGCACCACTTTAGCTAATGGGGCCTCCTGCTGCTGCCGCACCGCTGGAACACAATTTCTGTTCTCATCCTGAAGCAAAGTTCTTAACCCGAGGTACTATTTCTGGGTTAGCGGAGTCTGTAACCTGAAGCGTATGTAACCTGTAGCATATGTAACCCAAGGTACCACTGTATATATAAACACACAATGTGGGAGAACTTTCCAAACAGAAATCAAATGGAGTATTCTGGAGTGGGTCATGACTAACTAGTTGGAATCTTGAACAAGAGCTCTTCAGACTATAGTATGTTTTTGCAAGTCCCATTAGGCCCATTCCAGTGTGAGAAGCAAGGGTGGCCCAGCCTGTTTCACCTCATCAGGTAGAATTGAAAGCTGCCCCCTGCAGCTGATCATGCTGCTATGTCTTCTGGGTTATGGGTGAGTCGCCCATAAGACCTTGCCAGAACCTGGAAGCCCCAACTGCTTCTCCTTGCTTCTCTGATGGTGGTGGTGGGCAGGTGGGCAGGGCGTTCTTTACCATGGGAGAAGTGAGGAGAAGCAGCAGTGAAGGATGCCACCTTTTGGGATTCCACAATCCGAGGTGGCAGCTTCAGTCAACTTTCTGGGCAGGCTGGCCCTGGTTAGAGGAAGACATGAAGGTACATTCCGCAGCCCCGTCTCCAGTTTCAGTGGCCCTGCCCACTTCATCTCTGACATCCCCATGTGAGTGGTCTGCTCCCCACATACTCGGGGAGAGACCCACATGCTCTTTGACAACCTAAACAGGGCTACTGCCTCTCTACATTAAATCTAGCATCTCAATTTAAAGCATGTCAGAGGTCCAAGCGTGGTCCATTTAATGATCTATGCTCAGGGCGGATGATAGGAAGAGCAGTGAATATACTAAATGAGTTCCCTTTTCTCCTTTTCCATAGACGGCAAGATACCATATTATAGGCAACAGTGCTCCGTGAAGAAATCACCATGTGACATTGGGGACGTGAGCACAAATCGTAAAAAAACATCAACATGCTGTGATTCCCATGACTTCTGCAATGCACCATAGTAATATGTCTGTGAAACCATTGGGTCTTTTTCCTCTACCATATTCCAAGACTCTTTGTCTCTTTCCTCTCTCCTCCCAAGTATCCACACTCCCTGCTTCAGATAAATTGGTCCTCGGTCAGCTATTAATTTATCCTAGTGTTAACAGCAGCAGACCCCAAATTGCATTGCATGGCTGGCAGGACTTTTTTGCAGCTGAAACACTGGCACCATTACCATTATAAGAGAACAAGGGAGGAATTCAAGTTGAGTTCTGGCACCTCCTTTCCTAGAAAAAAACAGCACTGATGGCAGGTAGTAAATACTATCAGCTGCTGAAAAGAATTACAGGTGCATGTCAGATCAGGATTGCCATACACCTCCCAAAAAAGCTCAACAATTAATTTTGGGGTTTTCCTTAAAAAAGCTCAACAACTTTCAGGGTGTCCTGGCTTTTACTTTTTGAAATATGGCAACCCTATATTCTGACATTCAAGCTAGCACTCTGTTTTCTCCAGTAGTCCTAAATACCACTGAAAGTTAATGCCGTTGCATTAAATTACTTTTACAATTTAAAAATAATTTTCATGAGCTGCAAGGCCATCGTCATCTATCATCCCTGAAGTGCACACTTATTTAGTCAGCTTCTCTGTCAAAATGTTTTGCCAAATCATGTAACAACACTGTTCCTGTACTGAATCCCCGTTTTCATTTCCCAATGGTTTGCAATCATCTGTCTTGTAGCAATAAAATAAAAAATAGCATTACTTGAAGTGGCATTGTCTCATTCTTTCAATCAAAACTGGGTAGTAATGCCAACGAAAAACTTTTGTCAATAGAAGAGCAAACTGTTCCACCACACTCCAATATTATTTTGCCCCAAAACTCTCAGCATTTTTTCCAACAACCACCCCCATGCAGATATGTCCCTAATTCTAAAAAAAATATTTCCTCCAGCATTTCCAATTAAATGCATCATAAATATAGTTAGGCTTCCAGGATAGTTTTTGCTGATACAGACTTACTGGGCAATCGCCCCCCCCAAAGAAAGACAGTGTAACTTCTTCTGAGTTAACCCTGGTAAAGTTCTGGGCTTGGCAGAATGTAAGTAAACATAGAACACAACTTGCTAAAAATGAATGGTTAAGTCCAGTTAAAGTCGACTATGGGGTTGCGGCGCTCATCTCACTTTCAGGCTGAGGGAGCTGGCATTTGTCCACAGACAGCTTTCCGGGTCATGTGGCCAGCATGACTAAATTGCTTCTGCCGCAACGGAACACCGTGACAGAAACCAGAATGCATGGAAACACCATTTACCTTCCCGCTGCAGTGGTACCTGTTTATCTACTTGCACTTTGATGTGCTTTCGAACTGCTAGGTTGCCAGGAGCCGGGAAAGGGCAAAGGGAGCTCATCCCATTGCGGGGATTCAAACAGCCAACCTTCTGACCGGAAAGCCCAAGAGGCTCAGTGGTTCAGACCACAGTGACACCCACGTCCTATGAGGTGTGTGTCTCAACTCACATGCATCTCAAGCACTGATAGATATTCAATGCAGCAACTCAAAAAGGATTGGAATCTTTTATTGGATACAGTACATGCACCCATTAGGAATATGTGTAACTCATAGCTGTCTCTCGCTTATTCCCCATATGTTGCACCCACCAGAGGATTATTGAAAGATTGGTTTATTCCTTGAAATGAAGGAATGAAGGAGAGATGGCAGATATGGGTATGGTTTCAGACAGACAAGTTACAGATACACAGGCAGCAAAACACATTGTACACATAGACCTTAGATCTAAAAAGGAGATGATCCCTAACAAGTCCAAGTCAGAAATGTGAGTGAAAACAATGTTTCACAGACCCTAGGTGCAGGCTCCTGGGTTCCTGAGCACCCATGAAGGGGCCAGGCAACCCAAAATTCTGGTGCCAGGGCCATGTATGCTGTGTGGCACCCACAGCTCCGGGCACCCACGGTCATGTGGCCAAGCCGGCACTCCTGCTACAAACTCACACTTGGAAAGGAAAGGAAAGAGGAAGAGGAAGAGGAAGAGGAAGAGGAAGAGGAAGAAGAGGAGGAAGGAATCCTACCAGAACACAGAGTCAAGGATCAGAGCTCTCTGCATCTGAAAGAGTTTAGCTATTTGCTTTTTATCTTATACCATCCAGACAGCAGAACTCTCACAGGTTCCTGTGGTCTGTGTGCAGAAAGGCCTAGAGATGATAATAGAGATCATTAAGGAGAGACAGCTATGAGTTACAAAATCATTGAAAGACTGGGGTTGAAGTATAATTGAGGACCAAATATTCCCTATGGAGAGGGAAGAGGGCTTCCCAAGAGAGCAAACAACGTGAAGTTGAAGAGATATGACCCTAGCTGGAAATGACTAAGTAATTATCTGTATATTCCCTGAATCATGAATTTACTATTGAAAGTACCTTTCATTATCTGTGCTGAGTCTTGTTCCTCCTTACAAGAATGATAATTGCAGTTTGCTGGTAGCACAAGATTAGTGTGCTGATTTTTACATTAAGTATTAGGAAGGCAGGATATTTACTTGTAACTTCCACGTCATGTTTAAGATAAGAGTTGGTACCAGAGTCTTTGAGGGGTATAATTATATTAAAGCAATGCCAAGAGCATTGATGCCATGATCCACTTGATAAACCATGTAAGAAGTCCAGATAAGCACACAAACTCTTTGCAAACTCTTCAGTATGAACAAGGAACTTCTCATTTTGTATAGTTCTTTCCATTCTTGCATGCCAATTGACATGAACTGATGGTCACCTTGTAAATTCCCTCGGAATCCTGGTTTCTGGTGGCGTTCCCCATTCTTCCACTGAAGCTCAGTCATGTCTATGTGTTTTCACTGAGTCAGTCATGTGAAGGTCCATTAATCTGACCATCAAGCATTCATCTGAAGCCTCCAAATGGCCACAGCACAACCTGCTCCTTGGTTGTTAATTCCTGATACAATCGGATTTAGCATATGGACATCAGCAATCTAGATCTCCAACAAGATCTACCAACTTACATGGTGATGAAAGCCATTTCTGATTGGCTGAACTCGCAACTGTATAATAATTGCAGCACAGAGTCCAGCTGTCACTCCTGCGCTCTCCTGTGGATTGAGTTCTGCTGACAAGACCTTGAGCCTCTATTGAATTGTCACTCACCAGGAGAAAAGAAACTATGCATAAGATTCTGTTTCTTGGCCTCTCCATCCTCCTCTGCTGTGCTCTGGGTGAGTAGCAAAAAATATAGCTTGGCACTGTGCAGCTGCAACAAATCTGTCATTCTTGCCAATTTAAGCTATCTCCTCTTTTCACTAACCAGCAGAGGCATACAATGATGGGAAACCATGTAAACAATGTGCTACGAGTCACTGCGAAAATCACACCCTTTCTCACTTTCTAGTAAGAATGCCTTCCTGCCAGCCTCTCCTTCTCTCCCATCCCACCCCTCAACTATCAGACCTTTTCACAGCTCCAGATCTGTCCAGCTGGGCTGACCTGACTCAGGGTTACCCATCACTGTCTCAAGCCAATCTGGCTGAAGTCCAGATCAGTCCAGATCATGCCCCTGCTTTATCTATGCCAGGGGTTGGCAAGGGCCTGGGCTGGTTCACTCCAGCGGAGATCCCTCCTTGGGCCGGATGTCGTGAATGCCCGCGATATCCGGCGTCTGCGCAGACATGATTTCCTTTGCATGCCTCTGTGCAGACGTGATTTCCAGCATCTGCGCATGCACAGACAGAATTTCCGGCACCGCAGAAGCAAGTCCCCACACCGCTCTGTGCCAGCTTAGTGCGGAGTATGGGGACTTGCCGAGTGGGGGGCAGCTCGTGGGCCGCTTAAATGAGCCCCGTGGGCAGTTGTGGCCTATGGGCCTTAGGTTGCCAATCTATGCTATTAACAGGTTTGCATCGTATACCAAAAATGTACAAAACTGTTAAACAGAGGTGTCCATGGACAATAGAGATGCATATTTACACAATGAAAGCCAATGTGGTTTCAAGGGCTATTCCAAGGATAAAAATGTGTATTTTGGGGAACCGTGAATACTACCTTGGGAGACATGTTTGTTGCCTCCATTCAATAACTTTCAAACTTGCTCGACATCAACTATTGTTTCAATGTGCGTCATGCAAGTCACACAGAGTTTGTGAAAGGCAAGAATCAATGCTTTCATTTATTTATTAATTTTTAAAAGAGGTTTGACTCCTCTTTCCAACAGTTGATTCTCTCACCTGCCATGTCTGCAAAAAATACGAAATGGTTCGTGGATGTGTCATGAAAAACTCCACTTGCGAACCTTCCCCGGGAGAAAAGTGCCTGCTGATCTACGTCGAAAGTATGTTTGATTCCATATGAAATCATGCTTATGTTAATGTTATATGGCATGCCTGTTCTTTATCTTCTAGCTCCGGGATCTTCACACCACATTACTACCTGTAATATTCTGGAATATTATAATACTTGGGGCTCCTTCAGACTTCCTTTTGTGCCATGTTTCTAGACACAAATCTAGAATGGTTTGAAGCTTCCATGCTTTGAAGCATCATGTCTGAGCCCCCCCTCCAGTGTTTTCCCTCTGAAAACCTGTGATTTACTGCTGAATCAGAAACAAACGGCAATCCTTGGAAAACCTGAATTGCGTGTTGAGTTCCGCAGTGCCACCCACCAAATAATCCACACTTCACATTTCAATTTTTGTTTAAGGTTTTTGGCATAATTTTGGCCACAACTTTATTCAAATACAATATTTGTGAGTGGTTGCTTAGGCATTGGTTATGACTATCTGTCCTTGCCCCCCAAGGACAGAGCTGGTCCCTTCTGGACACCACCGGAAGCCAGCGTGGGAAACAAGTATTGGGTGAGAAAATGAAGCTGGGACACAGACCCTCACCTCTCACCCTCATGTTCCGGTGGGGCTTGCACGGCCCGAGCCCGGCTCCACGGACAAGGACAAAAGAATGGCAAGCCCCTGGATTCCTTTAACGGAATTCCCTTTCACCTCATTTGGAGGGGTAGGCACCTTACCCCTCCAAGTACCAATTAACCAATGCCTAACCGCCAACCTTACAAGTTGTGACGATTTGCTACGCAGTAGGCAAAAACCAAATGGCACAAGCCAATCAGCCAAATGGCAAAATTCCTACCAAGCCCCCGCACCAAGGTGAACGACCCCATGACAGGCATAGCAAGGTCAACCAAGCAAGACCACCCTAATTAAAGGGAGGGAGGGCGGGTGATCCGATCCAAAACGGCCAAGAGGACGTCCCCTCGACTGGCCCCTTCTATTTAAAGCCTCTGTCCCCTCCTCCAAATTAGCAACATCAAAAAATCCCCAGCAACCCATTTAACCACTTAAAGGCTGGGTTCTACCAAATTTGCCTAATCATGCCAGGGTGGCCTGCTCCCTAACCGCAACACGTGCTCTCTGTTAGGGAGAACACGCTTTGCCATTTGTTCCAATTCAACATTACAGATCAGATTTTTGAGGTGAAGGCTCCGGACATGGTGCTTGGAAGCATGGACTGGTGCCTAGAAAGGGCGTGGCAAAAGCTAAGTGTGGATGAGCCCCCAGAAAGCCACCGGTTCATAAGCAGTCCTTATAGCCAGGAAACGAGTGGAATTGCATCTCTAACAACTCTCAGCACTCTGAACAAACTACAGTTCCCAGGATTCTTTGGGGGAAGCCATGACTGCTAAACTGGTATCATACTGCTTGAAAAATATAATGCACACAAGAATAATGAAACCCAGCTCATATCAGAAATGGATATACCCTGTATATATATATATATATATATATATATATATATATATATATATATATATATATATACACACACACACATACATATAGTGATACCTTGGGTTAAGTACTTAATTCATTCCAGAGGTCCGTTCTTAACCTGAAACTGTTCTTAACCTGAAGCACCACTTTAGCTAATGGGGCCTCTTACTGCGCTGCGCCGCTGGAACACAATTTATGTTCTCACCCTGAAGCAAAGTTCTTAACCCGAGGTACTATTTCTGGGTTAGCGGAGTCTGTAACCTGAAGCGTATGTAACCTGAAGCATATGTAACCCAAGGTACCACTGTATATATAAACACACAATGTGGGAGAACTTTCCAAACAGAAATCAAATGGAGTATTCTGGAGTGGGTCATGACTAACTAGTTGGAATCTTGAACAAGAGCTCTTCAGACTATAGTATGTTTTTGCAAGTCCCATTAGGCCCATTCCAGTGTGAGAAGCAAGGGTGGCCCAGCCTGTTTCACCTCATCAGGTAAAATTGGAAGGTGCCCCCTGCAGCTGATCATGCTGCTATGTCTTCTGGGTTATGGGTGAGTAGCCCATAAGACCTTGCCAGAACCTGGAAGCCACAACTGCTTCTCCTTGCTTCTCTGATGGTGGTGGTGGGCAGGTGGGCAGGGAGTTCTTTACCATGGGAGAAGTGAGAGAAGCAGCAGTGAAGGATGCCACCTTTTGGGATTCCACAATCCGAGGTGGCGGCTTCAGTCAACTTTCTGGGCAGGCTGGCCCTGGTTAGAGGAAGACATGAAGGTACATTCCGCAGCCCCGTCCCCAGTTTCAGTGGCCCTGCCCACTTCATCTCTGACATCCCCATGTGAGTGGTCTGCTCCCCACATACTCGGGGAGAGACCCACATGCTCTTTGACAACCTAAACAGGGCTACTGCCTCTCTACATTAAATCTAGCATCTCAATTTAAAGCATGTCAGAGGTCCAAAGCGTGGTCCATTTAATGATCTATGCTCAGGGCGGATGATAGGAAGAGCAGTGAATATACTAAATGAGTTCCCTTTTCTCCTTTTCCATAGACGGGAAGATACCATATTATAAGCAACAGTGCTCCTCGAAGAGATCTCCATGTGACATTGTGGACGTGAGCATAGATCGTAAAGAAACATCAACATGCTGTGATTCCCATGACTTCTGCAATGCACCATAGTAATATGTCTGTGAAACCATTGGGTCTTTTTCCTCTACCATATTCCAAGACTCTTTGTCTCTTTCCTTTCTCCTCCCAAGTATCCACACTCCCTGCTTCAGATAAATTGGTCCTGGGTCAGCTATTAATTTAGCCAAGTATTAACAGCAGCAGACCCCAAATTGCATTGCATGGCTGGCAGGACTTTTCTGCAGCTGAAAAACTGGCACCATTGCCATTATAAGAGAACAAGGGAGGAATTCAAGTTGAGTTCTGGCACCTCCTTTCCTAGAAAAAAACAGCACTGATGGCAGGTAGCAAATACTATCAGCTGCTGAAAAGAATTACAGATGCATGTCAGATCAGGATTGCCATACACCTCCCAAAAAAGCTCAACAATTAATTTTTGGGTTTTCCTTAAAAAAGCTCAACAACTTTCAGGGTGTCCTGGCTTTTACTTTTTGAAATATGACAACCCTATATTTTGACATTCAAGCTAGCACTCTGTTTCCTCCAGTAGTCCTAAATACCACTGAAAGTTTAATGCTATTGCATTAAATTACTTTTACAATTTAAAAATAATTTTCATAGTAGACATATAGAGTGATAATTATTTTAGCTTGATTTCGTGAAAGTAATGGGAATGATGCATCTAAGTACATCAGATCACTAGGTTGTCTCCCAACAAGTTCTACTCAAAGTACACACATTGAAATTAATTGCCCCAAACAAATCAATCCCATTAGCATTAATGTGTCTATTTTGAATATCGCTAGTGATTGATAGGACCCTTGGACTTCAATGCATGCCCTTGAGCTGCAAAATCATTTCAGTAAACTCTGAAACTCACATGTATTTAGTCAGCTTCTCTGCAAAAGTGTTTTGCCAAATGCAACAACTCTGTTCTTGTATTGAACCTCCAATTTTATTCCCCACTATTTTACAATTACCTGCCTTACAGCAATAAAATAAAAAAATAGCATTTCTTGAAATGGCATTGTCTCGTTGGGCCGGTGTCTCCAGTGCTGATCTTGCGGCGGGCCAGAGGGCAGGGGAGCACGTGCCCATACACGTGCACACACACTATTTCCGGTGCACTTCCGGGTTGGAAGAGCACCGGAAATAGCTTGTCCGTATGTGCATGGGCCTCCTCCAACCCGGATGTGCACCGGAAATAATGCTTGGGCATGTGCACAAGCTATTTCTGGTGCTCCTCCGACCTGGAAGTTGGCAGCCGCGCAGCGCAGCGCTGGTAAGAGTGGGCGGTGGCAGCAGGTGGAGGGGTTTGGCACTGGCCGGATAAACGAGTCCCTCGGTCCTTATCCAGCCCGCGGGCCTTAGTTTGGGGACCCCTGCTCTAAGGCTCCTCTCCCAGCAGTCTAAGGCTCCTTTGCCTGGTCTCTTTGCTCTACCCACTTCCTTTCTCTCTGCGCTCTCTGGATATGAGTAATTAAATCCTGGGTTGTAGAAGAAGGGATTGAAAACCTCCCTCCCCCCCCCAGAACAACATCAAGCAATTATTTTATTGTTGCACTCATTGCATGGTCCCCTGAATCCATAAAAAACCCCAAAAACAATCAGTGCCGTCAGGGGGAAGGAAAGTTGGGTCAGTGTAGATGTCATAGGAGTTTCCCACTGGAGGGGAAGGGCATTCAGCCCCCGAGTTGAGATTCCTTGTCCCTACCAAAACACGAGATCAGTCTTGGAATATGGTTCTGTACTGTCCTTTCCATTCTGTTCCTGCTGATAAGATTTTGTGGATCATTGCAGTTGGGTGCAGAACATTCTCTACCTATAACTGCAGTGGAACTTTGGAGCTGGGAGCCCAATTTAGCGAATGAACCAGAGAGACAGACCTGCCAAGATTCCAACTAAGAGCTTCCTGATTTGTTCAGTGGTTTCCCTTGTGGTAGCACAGTGAAAAGAGAAGGGGTGGAATTGCTGCCCAGGGTCCGAGCACGGCACCACCAACCCAGGCAACCGACTGGTTTCTCTTGATCTGGTCTGCTGCAAATACTTCTAGGCCAGCAAGCCTAGAAGTGACTCCTACTCTTTATCTGGGATTCCCTGCCTGTTAAGCCACATTGTGTCTTTTCCCCCTGCCTCCCACAAGCTGTGCTCCTAGTTTTCAGACTTTCCCATCCCTTTGTCGATTCTTCTGCTTATTGGATTCTTGCAGCCTCATTCTGGCTTCCCTTTGGAGTGACTTTCAGTCACTGGCCTGCAATGAACTCCCCCTGGCTGGCTTTCCTGTGGATCTGCTCATTCCTCCATCTAACTCCAGCCAGAGGGAAGGTTCATTGCTCTGTGATAGAACCGGGGCTATTTCACTTTGAACATCTTTGGACTGATCCGCACCATACTTAAGGATAACTGTAACTGCTGCTGAATAATCGAAAGATTTGTATGTAATTTACTACAGCAGCATTCTATGTATTTGCTATTACCATTTTGCCACGGTCCTTGCCACCATGTTACACTGTGTTTACAAATCAATTACTTTCCCTTTGTGTTCCCTTTCAAAGTTAATGGTTTTCCAGAGGGGTAGCTTTGTTAGTCTTATGCGGCAAAAGCGTGAGAGAGACTTGTGACTCCTGCCAGCGCTAGAGAAGTGAGGGGCAGTGGTGGCAGCTGCAAGATCTGATGAGATTTCACAACATCTTGTGGAATTCTCACAAGATCTTGCCACTGTTGTCACTTCTCTTCCCTTCTACCACCTGCTGCCCACCAGCGTCAGAGAAGCAAGGAGAAGCAGTTGCGCCTGCCAGGTTCTGGCAAGATCTTGCGGACTACTCACAAGATCTGGATGTGGCTTGGAGAAAGTGATTTTGCTTGGCTGGCTAGGGATGGTGCTGAGCACACAAGAGCTGTCCTATTTCTCTCTGAACAACTTTGGGCTGATCCACACCATACATACAGAGTTGGTGCCATCATGCCTTTTCCTTGCCCAAATAACTGTTGCTGAATAATCTAAGAACTTTGAGCCACAACTATGATAATTAGAACCAGAGACTACATGAGAGTGAACAGCCTATATAATGTCTCAGTTTAACACAAAATCTGCTAGAGTAGTCAGTTTATTAACAGTCTGCTTCAGAAGCCAGCATGGGACATTTTATTGTCAATAAAAGAAAACATCAAGCAACACTTGAAGAAGCTATTTCAGTAGAGTGGCACAATGAGCATATGAGGATTAGGTGATGGCAAGTGCTCTGCAGTAGCTCTATGTTACTCATTTCGCTTTTGTTTATCACATAAACAAAGGTCAGATTGCTTACAGCAAACAGTTTCCAGAATTGCTATATTTGGTGTGACTTCTCAGATATCGCACTTATCACCTGGCTTAGTGCATCTTCTTGTGGAAGAAAACACATTCCCTAACATAGTTCTTGTGGCTGTAGTAGCATATAGGAATAATATCTTATCTTCTTTTTTAATTTCTTTACCCGTCATTCCTAACAAAAAAGCTTTGGGCTTTTTGGGGAAAGTGTATTTGAAAATCTCATCCTCTGTCGTCCCCTTCTCCTTGTGCCCCCCATCTTTCCCAACATCAGGGTCTTTACCAGGGAGTCTTCTCTTCTCATGAGGTGGCCAAAGTATTGGAGTCTCAGCTTCAGGATCTGTCCTTCCAGTGAGCACGCAGGACTGATTTCCTTAAGAATGGATAGGTTTGATCTTCTTGCAGTCCATGGGACTCTCAAGAGTCTCCTCCAGCACCATAATTCAAAAGCATCAATTCTTCGGCAATCAGCCTTCTTTATGGTCCAGCTCTCACTTCCTTACATCACTACCAGGAAAACCATAGCTTTAACTATACAGACCTTTGTTGGCAAGGTGATGTCTCTTAAAAGGCCCTAGATGGTTTAATTAGCCGAAGGCCTGGGAAACGTATTGGGAGCTAATGTACATCTTTCAGGACATCTTTCAACTAAGCTCTGTGCTTATATGACTTCAGCACTGATTAGCAGCTTGCAGCATTGGGCCCTGATGTCACAGCCTGAGCCATACTATAGTAGGTCAGACACTTATTATTATTATTATTATTATTATTATTAACAACAACAGCAACAGCAACCTGATCCTTTTCACTGGATATACCAGGGATGGAGCTTGAGATCTTCTAATCTGAATGCAAAGTAGATGCTACACTACTGAGCTCCTCTTTCTCTTCATGTGGCACTAAAATGTAGTAACATTTGATTCAAGTACATATATTTCCATGCCACGTTTCCACCAAAGAGGTCTTCAAAAGATTTCCAGTCAGAATTAATGCTACATGAACAGCAATACAACAAAGGTCCGTATAGTTATACAGAGCTGGACCATAAAGAAGGCTGATCGCTGAAGAATCAATGCTTTTGAATTATGGTGCTGGAGGAGACTCTTGAGAGTCCCATGGACTGCAAGAAGATCAAACGTATCCATTCTTAAGGAAATCAGGCCTGAATGCTCACTGGAAGAACATATCCTGAAGCTGAGACTCCAATACTTTGGCCACCTCATGAGAAGAGAAGACTCCCTGGAAAAGACCCTGATGTTGGGAAAGATGGAGGACACAAGGAGAAGGGGATGACAGAGGACGAGATGGTTGGACAGTGTTCTCGAAGCTACCAGCATGACTCTGACCAAACTGCGGGAGGCAGTGGAAGACAGGAGTGCCTGGTGTGCTCTGGTCCATGGGGTCACGATGAGTCGGACACAACTAAATGACTAAACAACAACAACAACAAACAGCAATAACAATGAATAAGCAATACATTCCAGTTCCTTTTTTTTTAAAAAAATCCAGTTACAAAGAACAATAGCAAACTAAAAGGCATTCTTAAATGGAAGCAAGAGAATGACAAACATAAACACAAGGAACAGAAGGCTGAAAGAGATTGGTATGCAGAGCACTCTGCACAAAATCCAGATATATATATACAGAAAAAGCACAACAGATCATTCCTAAAACATCATTTTAATTTCAGAAACAAGATTAGGCTATTTGGAACTCGGAAGGGAATTTTGAATGTGGACAATTTTGGAAGCACCCCTAAACATGGTATTGGACACCTTTAGCTTAGAGAAGCTTTTAGACAAAATCCACTGAAAATTGGGATAAGATTTGTTTCAGAACATGAGATATCACAGCAGTTTTCAAACGGGGGCCCTGAATAAGTTGAGTTATCATCATAGCTGAGGCTTTCTCATATTCACCCAAGCCAAAGCAGCAGATAATGAATAAAAAGTTTACAAGCTGCATTCTGTATATGTTTTGTTTTCTCCCTTGAGCTGATGACTCAGGAGAAGGAATCAAGTGTCCTGTGCTATGTTCCTCATATAATGGCTTGGAAATGTGGGCAGATATGCATTTAAAGTGGACTTGTGGCCTCTTCCTGAAGAGACTCATTTTTCATGCCAGAACTGAAATTATGACCCATTACAATCTTATCGGGAAAGCACAATCTGAGTCTGTGACATTCTTTGATCTTAGAACACCATAGCATTATGCATAATCTGTTACAGATATTTGACTATAGTGCCACCATAAGCAGATGTGGCAGAGTTGCTGCCAGCAGCCACAACACCAGTTGCCAGACTGCTTTTTCTACGCCAATCAGGCCCGTGTGTCCTTCTGCTCATGGTGGTGAGAGCATGCCTGGTGGTCCAACTTGCCAGGAGATTATTTAAGGATTCAGGAGCTCGTCCTACACTTGAGTAGGACCCTGGCAGAGACACATGCCCAACTGGCATGTTCTCTCCCTCCTGGTCGATCGTACGGGAGCTTCAAAAGCTTTCT
Source organism: Podarcis melisellensis (assembly GCF_964234715.1). Lineage (NCBI taxonomy): Eukaryota > Metazoa > Chordata > Lepidosauria > Squamata > Lacertidae > Podarcis > Podarcis melisellensis. The sequence goes on along the minus strand of NC_138532.1, from coordinate 13,147,235 downwards.
TCTGCCCGAACATCACAGTGACTGATGGCAACAGACATCAGTATACTTAGGGATCCACAGAGTTTGCACAGCTTGCATAACAGAACCTCAGCAACTCAGCATTTTGGCTAATCTACTTTATTTACATATAAACACACATGGAACACTGCAACATGGGTCCTTCTCTCTCTAGCATCAGACAGCAAAGAGAAACAAAACAAAGGACAATAGTTCCACTTCATGGAACACAGTAACACAAACATCCTGTCTCCATCACTTCCCACTCTGTGGAGTTAAAACATACACCGTCATGTGATAGACAAAAATTCCATGACTGCAATCATGGAGCAGGAATTCTAACAGATATTAGCTGCAGCAGGAAGGCAGGGCCACCTCGTTTGGTGGAACCTGGGAGGGAGCCTGAGCCTGGACTGCTCATGGAAGCCAGGGATGTAGTTGCCAGAGTCAAAGCTCAAAGGCCAGTTACTTTTTTCCAACAGAGTACCTGATGGGTCCCTTCTCCAGTGTCCTAGAGCTGTCCAATCAGCATAAAATGGAAACTTTATAGTCACTGTGTGCACCAAACGTAAGCATTTAGGGGGCACTGAAACCATTAGAGGGCCTTCTCGGTAGTGGCACCCACCCTGTGGAATGCCCTCCCACCAGATGTCAAAGAGAACAACAACTACCAGACTTTCAGAAGACATCTGAAGGCAGCCCTGTTTAGGGAAGCTTTTAATGTTTGATGTATTACTGTATTTTAATATTTTGTTGGAAGCCACCCAGAGTGGCTGGGGAGGCCTGGCCAGATGGGCAGGGTATAAATATATTATTATTATTATTATTATTATTATTATTATTATTATTATTATTATTATTATTATTATTATTATTTTCAGCATTATTATTATTATGAATATGAATAGTAATAGTAATAATATTTTTGTACCCTGCCTTTGCCTTGATGGGACTCATGGCGGCTTACTGATAAAAACACAAACTGCTAAAAAGGCAGAAAAACCAATCATTAAAATACAATTAAACATTGATAGAATTAACTATATACAGATATGAAATCTGTTTAAAACATACCAATAATTACAATAAAATTGTACCAGCCCTTTATTAAAAGCTGTCAATTCTCAAAAGCCTGTTGGGATATGAGTACTACGCAGCTGCGAACAAGCAGCTGGATGTTTACATCACATGATGGAGCTGACTGTGGGACAGGAAGTTCCAGGGAATTCACAGGGATTTGTTCTTTGTGTAACATGAGACCTTCCTGTTGCTTGTGTGAAGGAAGTCTCAGTGAGTTGCTCGGAGGAGACTGAGCGAGCAGACATGTTTTTGTACAGTTGTACAGTCAGAAATAAACTAGAGATGAAATAGACTTTCTGACTATCTTCTTTCTCCTGCTGGTATGCAAGGAAGAAGGGGGTGTGCACCTTTCACCCAGGGAGGTGTCGCCTATCAATATCTGCCTGGACTTTTGGGATGCCAGCCAGGGTAGATCACCGGCAAACAGGCCCCTGGAGCCTGGGAGAGGGGCCAGCCTCTCCTGAGGGGGCTAGTTTTCCAACAGTTACAGCAAGAAATTCTTCCCCTGCCGGCAGGAGGACAGCAAGGAGACAGCCAGTCGACCTTCTCTAGGGAGGAAGATCCATATGTTGTATTTATGATAAATACATTTAGAAAATGCACTTGCAGTTTCTTTTAGCTCAATGATTCCATGAACACATCAGGATATATTTGAAGAGCCTCAAATTCTCAGTATCCCCCCCCCCAAAGATCAGAGCTGACAGTGGGACATGTTTGGGTGCATATTATAGGTGGCTACATCACTTTAAAACTATTGCTTGTCTCCATCTTGCCTGATGCTTCTCCATATAATTCCAGCAGTTATTTTGCTCTCTTATTTCATGTAAGAGGCTGTGAGTTTGGGAAAGGTGGAATAAAATGTTGCAAATACCTAATTAATATTAATCAATGGGAGGGGGTACTTGGAAGGAACTTGAGACAGAAACACAATAAATAAAGTGGAGTTGACAAAAACTGGGAGGTCGCATGCACTTCTCTTCATCCATGCAAGCAAGAGGCATTATTAGATGGTGAGGACATTCCAGCCTAGCAAAAGCTCCAATTGAGAGTATGGAAGAGGAACAGAGGAGGGTGGGACCTCAGAAGAAGGGGTGTGGTCTGGGAAGGGGTCCATTGTCTGGAAGAATCCCAAGGGCTGGATAAAGAGTCTTGAAGGGCTGTATTTGCTTCCTGGACCTGAGTTTCCCCACCCCTGCATGAGCCAGAGAATGACATCAACAGAGAGGTTCTTTCCAACACTTGAGGAGTGCTCATATGAAAATACCCTTATTAACAGGATCAGGTAAGGCAAACATTCCTCTGATCTCACAAATTCATCCTTAATATCTAAAGGTCCACAAATTGTGATGGTTACAAAGGTCTTTCTTACAACACCACATATCTTCCCTGGATAACTTGTCCTGAAACTTCACCCTACGGCATACATTGGTGCAGCCCCGGTCCATTCGCATCACAGCACCATCTGGAAAGGGATAGTAAGAAAGAGAAAAATATATCCAAGCTCCATGATAAACATATGGTTTCCATCACCACCACCATTTTATTATTATAAAGGAAACTTGTATGGCAAGTTTCATGCTATTAGCCTGATGGATTTCACTTTTATAAGCTGTAAGATAAAAGGAGCCCTGGACAGTTAAGTCCAGTCAAAGGTGACTACGGTGTTGCGGCACTCATCTAGCTTTCAGGCCAAGAGAGCCAGCGTTTATCTGCAGACAGCTTTCTAGGTCATGTGGCCAGCATGACTAAACCACTTTTTCTGCAACGGAACACCGTGATGGAAGCCAGAGCACACAGAAATGCTGTTTACCTACCCGCCACAGCAGGACCTATTTATCTACTTGCACTGGTGTGCTTTCAAACTGCTAGGTTGGCCGGAGCTGGGACAGACCAACGGAAGCTCATCCTGTCATGGGGATTCGAACCGCCGATTTTCTGATCAGCAAGCCCAAGAGGCTCAGTGGTGCCATAAGCTGTAGAATGTTGTGCTCTATATAGATGGTTTTACTACTTGCCTGAACTATAATAACATAAATTAGCCTCCACTAACAGCAGAATTTAGCCTCCAGCTGTATATATAAGGCTAGCATGCTGTTGCTTCTCTTACTGGGGAACAAAGCAAGACACCATTCTTTAGATGCCATGGATTTTGGAAAAGATGAGCTTGGTCCTTACAAATGTGACATTTTCTTACGGTGAAAATGTTTTTTAGCAAGGTTCATTTTAACATTTCTATAACAGAAGTACATTGCCGCCCAAACTCTTACTCTTTCATCCTGTGTATATCTAGAGCAGTGAACCTAGAATCATAGAATTCTAGAGAATCGTAGAGTTGGAATGGACCATAAAGGATAATCTAGTCCAACCCCCTGTTATGCAGGAATCTCAGCTAACCAATTCCTGAAAAGCTGGAGTATAGTTGCGGTACAACCGTCTCTGCTGCTGCCGCCATGTTGCCTCTTGTCTCTGCACTCTTCTTACTGAGGATGCACTACAGCTCAGCCACTGGCATCTAGCACATCTGCTTAGAGCATCTGATCCATACTCTACCCAGCCCCAAGTGCATAGTCTATGTCCAGCAGAATCAGAGGTAGACTCACTGGTAAAAAGTAAAGGTAAAGGGACCCCTGACCATTAGGTCCAGTCGTGGCCGACTCTGGGGTTGCAGAGCTCATCTCGCTTTATTGGCCGAGGGAGCCGGCGTACAGCTTCTGGGTCATGTGGCTAGCATGACTAAGCCGCTTCTGGTGAACCAGAGCAGAGCACGGAAATGCCATTTACCTTCCCGCTGGAGCGGTACCTATTTATCTATTTGCACTTTGACATGCTTTCGGACTCACTGGTACAGGGCAGGAAAGAGTGGCTATCAGATGTCCAAAGGCTGAAGCATTGGAGCACTTTAGCAGCAAGTGTAAGAGTACTCATGCTTACAGCCAGACTCACTTGTAACAGTCATCCGGCTGTAGCAGAATCTCCGAGGACCTGCCTTGCAAGTTTTTTCTCTATGCTCACAGGTGTTATCATGCTGAACTTCTCCACAGTTAAGGCACCTGATAACTCCAGCTGGACAAGACGAGCAAAAAAGGGGGAATAGAAAACAAATAAACAAATAATAATAATAATACATATTAATTTCATTCTTTGTACCCTGCCCATTTGACTGGGTTGCCCCAACCATTCAGGGGCGATGTCTAGTTAGAGGAAGATTGCTGGCAATACACCTGCTTGAAAAGAAATGCATTAATATGGAACACACCAAATGCCACCATCAACTGCAAGTTAGGTACCGTATTTTTCGCCCTATAGGACGCACTTTTCCCCCTCCAAAATGAAGGGAAAATCTGTGTGCAGGCTTTCGCTGAAGCTTGGAGAGCGAGAGGGGTTGGTGCGCACTGACCCCTCTCGCTTTCCAGGCTTCAGCAAGCTATCAGCAAGCCTGGGGAGCCTGCGGGAGTTCCCGCAGGGCTCCCCACGCTGCGGATAGCAGCCTGCTGCACGGAGCGCGCTGAAGCAGAGCGCCCCACGCTTCGGGCAGACATCGGGCAGCCCCACAAGCTCGGGGGACAGCAGGGAGGCGGAGCGCTGCCATCCCACTGTTCTCCGACCTGGTTTGGATTCCCCGACCTGGTTTTTTTTGGGGGGGGGGAAATAAAGGGGAAAAAATCCTTTATTTCTCCCCCAAAAAACTAGGTGCGTCCTATGGGCCGGAGTGTCCTATGGGATGAAAAATACGGTATGTGTTCAGAGGTCCTCTATGCTGGGGTGGGGGTGCGACAATGATCATGATTGGCTCGGAATCCCTGCTCATGTAGCAGAGTTCTACATGGATATGTTGACATGCACATGGATCAACATACCCACTCCTGTCCCTGACACGAAACCTGTGCACTTCTTTAAAGACATCACTTCAAAATATTGGTTTGGGAGAACATTTTAAATGATGAATCTACTATTCTATTTTCTCTCTGCCCCCTCCCTTTTTCTCTCCCTTGGTAAAGGTAAAGGGACTCCTGACCATTAGGTCCAATCATGGCCGACTCTGGGGTTGTGGCGCTCATCTCGCTTTATTGGCCAAGGGAGCCAGCGTACAGCTTCCGGGTCATGTGGCCAGCATGACTAAGCCGCTTCTGGTGAACCAGAGCAGTGCATGGAAATGCTGTTTACCTTCCCGCCGGAGCAGTACCTATTTATCTACTTGCACTTTGACGTGCTTTCGAACTGCTAGGTTGGCAGGAGCAGGGACCGAGCAACGGGAGCTCACCCCGTCTCGGGGATTTGAACCGCCGACCTTCTGATCAGCAAGTCCTAGGCTCTGTGGTTTAGTCCTCAGCACCACCTGCATCCCCTCTCCCTTGGTAGTTTATTTTCATTATTATATTATGATTCTCTCTCATTGCATTTTGGTAAGAACTGTACACAGATGAAGGGGAAGGGCAATTTAAAGACTCAGTGTGAGATGCGAGTAAGGGAAGTTCTCACAGGGTGAGAGGGTGTGAGAAGAGGGGGATGAGCCCAGGTGAGAGCTGAGAGGGTGCAACTTCCTTCTGGATCTGTCAAGAAGCCACCCAAAGTATCTCAGTGAGGTTCCAACACCAAGGGTGGGTGGGCAGCTTACAGGGCAAACTGGTCCTGACCTCTCAGGGCCAAGGCCTTTTAAAGGCTCATGGCCCTTCCCCACTCTGCGAGATCCCATGGAATAATCTCAGTCCTGTGAGATGTTGCGGGAGCTCTGCAGGGAGATGATGCCCCACCTGAGCCCCTGCCCCACCGGGCAAAGTAGTCCTGCCTGGAAGAGCATGCAGAACGAGACATACAAAGTAACTGGGTGACGTTGCTTGGACAATACTTAAACTGGCTGGGTCTGTAAAGCCTGCTGAGTCAGTCATAAAGTATGCTGAATCCTTTTCAGTGCATACACTTCATGAACAGAAACCAGACATTTCAGGAACAAATGCTCAAGGCATATTTTAGGATTATGGTATATTTGCAATGCATCTTGACGTGCAATCTGATCCCCAGAAACAAACTCATGCACAGACATCAGTTTCATATAAATCACTGCACACAGTGTTAGCTGCTTCACAAAAGCAGTCACTCCGTATATAATACAGCTATCTGTTTTACACCCAGAACTACTACACAGCACAATTCATTTCATATTTTTTTAAAAAAAATATTTTGTTTTTTCAAATTACAGTTTTACAATCACATATCCAACATACAACATAAAGACAAGATTCCATAGAATCTCCTGGACTTCCCTCCTCCTCTTTGTGGGTCCTATTGTTAATCGTTTCCTCCTGCATCTTTTATAATAACCCAAATCTTTTACACCTCCATTATATCCGAAATTCACCATTAAACTACAAGTGTTATTCCAATCCTGTGAACAATTTTAACTGTTTAGAATGGTTTTTAAGATAAATTATAAATTTCCCCCTTTCTTTATTAAAGCTTTGGTTATCCTGATTTCTGATTCTTCCGGACATTTTTGCCATTTCGGCATAATCCATCAATTTAATCTGCCATTCTTCTCTGGTCAGGACTTTATCTTCTTGCCATCTCTGGAAAGCATTGCTCATTTCAGATACTTGTACTGAGACTTTTTCCTTTTGCAACTGGCATCTCAGAATTCCCAGAATTGGATGAACTACATAAATTAAGCAATTCCCAATAGCTCTCTCCTAGTAATTCCCCTCTAGAGTGCTTTGTTATTTTGCCTTGGACTTACCTGCCTCAAGGTACAGAAGGATGAAGAAATGTATTGCCAGCAGGATGTTTAGCTTTACTTCCATTTTTACCGGGACTGAGGGCAAAAACAAGAAAAGGCAATCAAACTTAAATAAAGGCAGATGAGGGGGGAGGGGTTTGAGGGGTGCAAGCTTCCCACACTGGACTATGGAAAGAACAGAGTGGCTAGATTTAATTATCATCCTTGAGGGCTAGTGGGTAGGCCGCTAGAAACTTATTGTTAGTGAAGATGCAAAACATCTAGTGACTCATGATGGACATTTGTAAGTCTTCCATGAACTTGTGGAAGAATAGCATAGGTGAATGTCATGGCCAGGTTCTTTCCATGCTGGTACAGGGGCCACATTTGCTGCCTTGACTGTAACATGCATACCTGTGTACACATTATGACAGACACAATTGCTTTATAACCATGATTGAACCCCAGCTTGTGTTTGCCAATTCTCTGGAAAAGGACAGGACTTGATCAACAGCGAAGCGTATGAATATGTGATGAAGCCTCTTCTTGGGAGAGTTGCTAGCAGTGTAATGAGTCATCCATCAAAGCTTCAGGGGTTGTTACTAAGTGTACATTTACACTTAGGTGTTGAGGAGACAGAAGAGAACTGTGGCTGTGGTCAAGCTTCAAAGAAACAAGCTCTCCATTATTATTGACATCTTCTTTCCTGAGCTGCTTCAACTCCTGAGACTCTCCAGCAGCCTTTGTCAACCTGTTGCCCCAGATGACGGAGACTACAACATGCAGCAGCAGCAGCAACAACAGATAGTATGGGAACTGAGGCATGATTTGATGACGTGAACATGCCTGCACTAATGCAAAGGGTGAAACTGAGATATTCTGGACTGCAGCTGAGGGATCCCCACCCCCTCCTGCTTGCACACAAGTAAGGGGAAACGTGGTGGCTGAGGTCAAGGCAGGGCCAGATTTAGATGAAGAGAGGCCCTAGGCTACTCCACTTTTGAGGCCCCTCCCCACCCCCACCCTCACAACTAGAAGAAAATGGAAGAGTGTTATAAATAAATACAGTGGTACCTCGGGTTACATACGCTTCAGGTTACAGACTCCACTAACTCAGAAACAGTGCTTCAGGTTAAGAACTTTGCTTCAGGATGAGAACAGAAATTGTGCTCTGGCGGCACGGCAGCAGCAGGAGGCCCCATTTGCTAAAGTGGTGCTTCAGGTGAAGAACAGTTTCAGGTTAAGTATGGACCTCCGGAACAAATTAAGTATTTAACCCGAGGTACCACTGTATTGAGTGAAGCCAAGGATGATGGCGAGTATTTAAAATTCTGCAATTCACAATTTCTCCTCTAAAGGACATAAGATATTATTGTTAAATACCATGGTGATTTTAAAAAATGCATAAAATTAACACTGAAAAACTTTTGCAACAACTGAACTTTGTAAACATTTTGTGGTGGGCAGGCCCTTGTTTTATATCTAGCTTGTTTCATAGTATGTTTACTATGAAGTTGGTCCCATGTGTTCAATGAGGTTTCCTTCCCTGTAAGTGTGCTTGAGGATTATAGCAACTGTCCAAGATTTACCTATCAATCAACTTCCGTGCAATGCATTTTGATCTGTGGAGCAAAGCCTCAGTTCTCCCCAATGGCTTCTGCTCATTGGTTCCGCTCTATAACATTTTGTTCTTCTTGCCTCTGGGATTTACCTGAATCAAGGTAGAGAAGGGCTAGGAAACCCATGACCAGAACTTTGTTCATCCTTAGTTTACTTCTTTCAGGCCAAAGAAGGAAGAGAATCTAAGTTAAATGAAAGGAAACAAGGAGAAAAATTGCAAGCTTCCTACACTGGGTGATGGTAGAACAGAGTGGGTGACTCTAACATTGCACCTGGGTCCTGAAGAGTTGATTATGGGAGGCAAGTTGGCAGTGAGGGGATAGAACATCTAGTAGCTTATGGACATTTGCCAAGTCTCTCATGTGCTGGAGGAAGAATTGGTAAATATCTCCTCCTCCTTTGAACCTCCACTGATTATGCAACCAAGAAACACAGGTACACATCGCCCTCATCCTCCTTTCTCACCCACCACTTTTATCCAAAATGACAGCAAGTAAAAGTAAGCCCCCGCAGACGGTACATTTTGTATCCACGTCCCTCAACGCTCATCTTAAAACATTGGTAAATGCATATTCTGAAATGTGTAACTCGTGAAGGCAGATTGTCAAGGGTGCTCCCCAGCCAAGGAACGAACATGGCAGATAAATTATCTCCTTATTTTCAAAGAAAACACATGACAGTTGCTTCTACAGTTGCTTCACACCAATCTGGTATCTAGGCAGCTATTCCCATGTCTGCGCTCTATGGAGCAGTTGCAGCAAAAATGGGGACCACTCCCCCTCCTCATGTTTAAGTACCTTCCCCCAACAGACTGTGGGCATGGAGGCTGATTCTGCAATAATAATAATAATAATTTTATTATTTATATCTTGGCCATCTGGCTGGGTTTCCTCGGCCACTCTGGGTGGCTTACAGCACATAAATAATTGTAAAACATTACACATTGAAAATGTTCTGATACAGGGCTGGCTTCCTGCTTCAATCCTCTCCTGGTTCTGGGAGAAAGTGATATAGGAGAGGGTGGTCTGCCTATTCCTCCTCTTCCCCCATCTCTGAAGTTCCCCCTGCCTCTGATTCTTGCCTCCTGGCTGGTACAGGTCTCCACAGAGGACAGACCTTACCTGTGTCAGACACCAGATACCGTTCCCCTGATGTACACTTATCGGCATCTCATCAGTCCCAACACAGATGTACCAAGGCACCTAAGAAGAGTTTGGATTTGGATTTGATATCCCGCCTTTCACTCCCCTTCAGGAGTCTCAAAGCGGCTAACAATCTCCTTTTCCCTTCCTCCCCCACAACGAACACTCTGTGAGGTGAGTGGGGCTGAGAGACTTCAAAGAAGTGCAACTGGCCCAAGGTCACCCAGCAGCTGCATGTGGAGGAGCGGAGACGCGAACCCGGTTCACCAGATTACGAGTCTACCGCTCTTAACCACTACACCACACTGGCTCTCAAGTAGTAGTTGTGGCACTTAGCCCATAACCTCCAACATGGGGCCGTGAAAAAGCAGGATGCACATCTTCCAGGGCTGCACTCCCCCAGAAGCCACATGACCTGTGTGAGAGCACGGCTCCTCCAAACCGGGATGTCCTGATTTAATTGGGACATTTGACCGGTATGCTAGCCATGTGTAGTCTTTGTGGGTAAGAATCATTTCCTGCCACATGATCCCTCGAGTGTCAGAGACATGATACCTCTGAATATCAGTTGCTGGAAACCACAGGCAAGGAGGGTACTAATGTGTTTGGGTCCTACTTGACATCTTCCCACAGGCATCTGGTCAGCCACGGTGAGAGCAGAACATTGGCCTGATCCAGTGGGCTCATCTTATGTTCTTGCATTCTTATGAATCAACCTCTGACACTGCAAACACCCAGAATGGGAACACATCATTGGGATAAATTAGGGTCACAACTAGGGATCTTCAGAAATCTTCTGTATCATTCCATTTTGCTCCAGCTGTTTCAGATGTCATTGTTTTGTTGTGCTGTGTATGTGATAAAGAGGAACCACCCTAGCGTGAAGTTGCCCTCCTTTGTTTGTCTCCATGGTAGTTTGAGTTTGCTGGTTAACTTCTCTAATAGAAGCAGTTACAGATAGGTAGCCGTGTTGGTCTGCCATAGTCAAAACAAAAAAATTTCCTTCCAGTAGCACCTTAAAGACCAACTAAGTTAGTTCTTGGTATGAGCTTTCGTGTGCATGCACACTTCTTCAGATACTAATAGAACTTCTCTAATAGAAGTTTTCCCCTGTTTATCTGTTTGTTTCAAAACAGAAAAGCTTTAATAAGAGCTAATTAAACATGTTGTTGTTGTTCCTATTTATCTGAGTACCCAGATTATTATTATTTGCATTAGTATTAGTAATTTTACTAGTATTCCCCCCAAAAAATGAGGCAGTGTGACTTACAAAAATAGTAATACTCTGCATAGTAATATTCTGTCTGAAAGTTACCTTTTCTCTTGCAGATTTCTTTTTACTATAATGCAATTTATGAAGGCACACAAAAAGTATCAGAACTAAAAAAATAAACATCACAGTTTGTAACAATAGGCAGTAAACCACTCCATTGCCAACCCTCCTAATGGCCATATTTCATTCTTTTGTAATTTCCAAGTTTGGGCCCTAGAACCTCAAAACTACAGCCCTAACCATAAGGGATGTTCCTTTAGTTTAGATTTTTGACCAAGCCAGAGAAAAATGGGCTTGACAAGCTTGCTTGTTCTTTGACTTCTTGAGAGCCTAACCTGTGCACACTTCTTCACCATTGTAATTTATGACACAGTGTCATATCGACATAATTACTAGCACTGCATACCCTCCAAGTGTCCTGATTTTCCAGGGACAGTCCCAGAATTGCAAAAGCCACCTTTGCTTCTGATTTGATCATGGAATGTCCCTATTTCCCCCAACAGTGGTGCTGCTGAGCTCGAGAAGGAGAATGAGCCAGTGATTGGCCTGAGTGATGGCCGTAGTGGCAACTTTGGCTGCGAGGGAGCGTACCATTGGGTCTGCATGGCTGCCGCTGCCAACCTCCTCCCTTGGGCAGCCCATAGTACCTGCTGGAGAGTGGGCATGGATGAGGAGAGGATGTGGTCACTGAAGTCCAGCCTCGTGTGATACTCTGGCTCTGAGGGGCTGGCAGAAGGCAGGGCCATCCTGGGTGGGACAAAAGAGGGAGCAGAGTGGAGCGCAAAGAGTATTTCTTTTCTTTTCTTTAATGCTTTGTGCTTCCACATCTAATCTTGCCCCATTCTAAAATTTATTTATTGGTGTGTGTGGTCCCCCCTTTTCGAAATCTAATAAAGAATAAAATAAAATTGAGATTTAAGGGATTTTCTCAGGACAGTGGAGGGCATGTGTGCTTTGTGCCCTTCTTCTGATAATAAATGCTCAGCGGGGGTGGAGGGCAAAAAATGGGAGGGGGGTCAAGGAGGGTCAGTTGTGGGGGAATGGGGAATGAGAAATGTCCCTATTTTCCTCCAATGAATGTTGGAGAATACGGAACTGTAGCAAAAATAGGTTTGTTGCTTGCAGCAAGTTGGGAACAGAGCGGGTTTTTTTTAAAAAAAAAAAGGAAAGGAAAGCCAGAGTCAGACATTAGGGCTCTGCACTAAATTTGGCAGAGGCACAAGTCAAATCAGGCATATTCTGAGGGCTTTGGGCCTACAGGTGAAACAGAATGGACTGGCCACAAATGAGATGTGGCAGGTGGAGGACATCAGGGATGAAGGAGAAGCAGGAAGAATGCAAATCCTGCACATAAAGGAAGTAGGATATTCCTGCCCGTGGCTCCTTTGCAATTTGTTTGTCTTGCATGCATGGGAACTGTTCATGAAGAAGCACTGGCCAGAAACACGTAGGATCAGGTCCTCCAGGATCTGATTCTGCACAATGCTGTGCACTCGCCAAGTTTTTAAAGCCCTTAGTTTTGCTTGTTTTGGAGATGGCTCTGGGCCAAGGAGGATGGACTCTGGGGCAACACAGGGCAACTTGCCCTAATCTGGTGGCCACAGATTGAGGCCACAGCGTGGGTATGAGGATCCCTGCTTGACAGTAGTAGACATCCAGTTGACCTGGCTAATCCATCTTCAACAAAGTTTTATTATTCCTTTATTATTCCTTGACCCAGATGTTGTGATGGTTGCAACGGTCTGTGTTACAGCACAGCATATATTTTTCCAGTCCTGTTTTCCTATACCTGACGGTTTCACACTTCATAGTACAGCCCCGATGCACATTGACAACAGAAAGCCCTGGGAAAGAAAGAGAAAAAGGCACCATGGTTACCTACTATGGCTGCAGCATGGTCACTAACAAGAGCGAAACATTTACTGTATTGTCTTCAGTGCCTGTTAGGGACCATTTTTTAAAGGCAAAACAAACCCAGACATCTAATCCTATTGTGCATATTGTGTGGTTTGATTTAAACCAGGCATAGGCAAACTCGGCCCTCCAGATGTTTTGGGACTACAGTTCCCATTATCTCTGACCACTGGTCCTATTAGCTAGGGATCATGGGAGTTGTAGTCCCAAAACATCTGGAGGGCTGAGTTTGCCTATGCCTGATTTAAAGCAATGTTTTTATTTATGTTGGGTTATATCTACAAGTCCCTTATTTTCAAGGGCAGTCTTGAATTTACAGACGCCATCCCAGTTTTTGATGTTTTCTGGGAATGTCCCACTTTTCTTTGAAGGTAAAGGGACCCCTGACCATTAGGTCCAGTCATGGCCGACTCTGGGGTTACGGCGCTCATCTCGCTTTATTGGCCGAGGGAGCTGGCGTACAGCTTCCGGGTCATGTGGCCAGCATGACTAAGCTGCTTCTGGTGAACCAGAGCAGCGCACAGAAACACCGTTTACCTTCCCGCCGGAGCGGTACCTATTTATCTACTTGAACTTTGACGTGCTTTCAAACTGCTAGGTTGGCAGGAGCAGGGACTGAGCAACGGGAGCTCACCCCGTTGCAGGGATTCGAACCACCGACCTTCTGATCGGCAAATCCTAGGCTCTGTGGTTTAACCCACAGCGCCACCCATGTTCCACTTTTATTTAGGATGTCTCTATTTTCATTGGATAAATGTTGGAGGGTATGGAGTTATGTGACCTCTGAGCCAAGGAGATAAGTAACTATATAACCTTTAGAAGACATCTGAAGGAAGCCCTGTATAGGGAAGTTTTTTTAAATGCTTAATATTTCATTATGTTAAGATTGGAAAAACTGAAAACCTGAGAGAATCAAAAGGTACAGATTCCTCCATCTCTACAAAGGCAAAGACAGTATCTCTAATCATTCCTACTAGGGTACTCACCTTTAGCAATCAGCTGAGTATAGCAGAATTTATATTGCCCAGCCCTGCAAGTTTTTGCAGCATGGATACATGTGTTGTCGGTTTTAACCTTCCGACAGTAATGGCACACAAAACGTCCAGCAGCTAAGAAGAAGAGAAAGGAAGAATATTAAGCAATGGATGAGTTGAGATTGGTCCCAAGACAAACAGGCACCACCATTTTTTTTGGGGGGGGGGATGGAAACAAAGGATGGAGGTGTGAATGACCTATGTAATGAGTATAACAATCATATTAATTAGAGATTTGTGGTATGAATGGAGGAATGAGTGTAGGGCTGTTTTTAGGATGAAGAACACCGCTCTAAAATGGAGTCTTGCTAAGAAGTGGGAAGCATTTGGGAACAAGCTGTCCCTTCCAACTTTCTTGGCAACTGCATGAAAGATTGGTGGACTCATCCAAAACCAGGATTAGGAAGGGAAGCCAGTGTCAATATCTCCCCATTCACAGAGTCACTGTGCTGTTTGACCAGCTTCTGTGGGGAAGTTTGACATTAGCAGCCTTTTAGAAATATTGTTTTATTCAGCTAATTTCATCCATTCACTCAAAATTCACATTTCAAGCAATCCTTTTGCTGTATAGATGGTGTCAGGAGCAAGCTCAATCATATCTATTTCATATGTTTGATAGTGAATGACACCAAATGTAAATCCCATCTCAGTAACAATCCTTCCTCATTAATTTAACAACACTGATAATTTCATTCATTCCTACTGACACCTTTCTTTTCTGAGACTGCCCTTTGGACTGGTTGGTCAAAAAATTAACTAAGCATTTCCAATGCCTTTCATGCTAACAATGCCCACCATATGTTCTAGGACTTACCCATGTCAATGTAGACCAGGGCTAAAAAACCTACTGCAAGAACCTTGTTCATCTTTAGTCCGTTTTTCCAAGAAATGGGGGGGTGAGATGCAAAGGGTGACTCAAAGTCAAATAGAAGCACAGGTGTTATGAAGCCGCAACCTTCCTACCTTGCATGATCAGAAGAAGAACACTTTGGGTGGATTTAATTTACTGCCTGAGGGCCAATGAGTTTATTCTTTGAACCTTATTGGCAGTGAGGACATAGAACAGCTTGGGATTCATTTGTGTGCCTTAGATCTTCAATGTACATGCAGAAGAATACTATGTAAGGTGTCATTCCTGGGGCAGTCCATAAAACCCTGCCTTTGTCCAAGGTGCACTGCAAGTAGGGATTGGCATATATATGGATTTTGGATTCTCTGCATTTCTCATTCTTCCAATTATTAATTCAGTTGTACACATTTCTTCAGAAATTTGTGGACTCTTATTATTATTAAAAAAAAATCCTCATGGAAAACCTTCTCTGTTTTATCACAAATTTATACTGATAGATACTAAGGCTGTGCATGGAGTCCATGATCTGATTTGAGGGCCTGATCCAGTGTTTTTGGAGTCCCTGATCTGACCCAGGACAATCCAAGGACAATTTAAAGCATGCCATTAAAAAGGAAAAAATTCCTTCCAGTAGCACCTTAAAGACCAACTAAGTTAGTTCTTGGTATGAGCGTAAGTGTGCATGCACACTTTTTCAGATATCTGAAGATACCAAGAACTAACTTAGTTGGTCTTTAAGGTGCTACTGGAAGGAATTTTGTTTTGTTTTGACTATGGCAGACCAACCTATCTGTAACTGGAACCATTAAAAAGGGTATGTCTTCCAACCTAAAATTGGAGTGTCGGGAAGGGCATGATGCTTTGGCTATCATCAACAGGATCTCCCCAGAGCGCTTGAAAAATAGTTGCCATTTTGCACTGAATATTGTGGCTGCTCACAACGAAGGGCTTCAACTGCCCATTGACTTTGTGGGGGCCCAGCCCCATAAATATATTATGGCCCCCTGGAGTTGGCTCCAGTGGCTGGAAGGTAGGCATTCTGGCACGATAATGCTGACAATCGCCAGAGCACTAGACCGGTGTGTTGGCACAATCCTCCTGATTTGCTTCAAAGTGAGTGTCTTTCGGTCTGGCTCTCTGGCATGATGACTCACACCAGATTGCCAGACAAAAAAATAGGACATTCCAGGATCCAAACAGAAGTGGGGATTGTCTTCTGTGATCCGGGTTGTCTCGCTTAAAATGGGACACTTGCCGGTTATGAAAGTGTGGGATGCAACAGGAGATCTGGGGCCTAGTGCAAAATATCTAGGGGCCTGCCTGCTGCCATCCAAGCCTGCTGCTGCCTTCTCCAAGTCTCCAGCTTTCATATTTTCAAGACAATGTGTGTTGTAGGGTTTAGTGCACAGGGATGTGGCTTGCAAGGGAGCACCTAGCAGAATTTCACCACCTGTTTTCATGTCTCCTTCCTCTGTCCCTCCCATCCATAAGTTTAATTAAGGTGTTTTAAAAAAAACACAAACCCAAATTGAATATTTGCCCCATCCCCCAAATTGATCCAGGACCAGACCTGGGGTGGGGCAGGTAGTCCCTGGTATGTTCAAAAGGATTTGAAAGCAAAGAGACAGGTATATCGATTTATGTTCATCTAACAATTCAGTAAAAGGTGCTTGAAAATGCATATCATACCCAATAACATTTACTAGGGTAGGAGTTGTCAGTTAAGTGCCCACTGTGGTACACACAGAGACCTGCCGAATCCTTCTCTGCCATTTGCTAGACCTGAAGTTAGGCTTGATGAAAGCATTCTGTTAAAGCCAATGGAATGGCTTGTGCTGTGTTGGTTGGTGGTGGTGGACAGGTCAGAAATATCCACTCATGGTAGGCCTTTTATTAGCCCATCTAATTCTAAGGGGCTGTGACAGAGTCCAAGAAAAAATCTCTAGATGACTACAAGATGTCAATGTAGGAGGGCATGTAGAGAGATGGGGGGCATTCCAGTGCAGTATGTAAATATTCTTCCAGGAAAGTCTCCCTATATTTGTCTTTTATCTTTCCACATGAGTTGAGATGGGTCCTGAGATGATGGGCTCATATGCACATCCACTCGTCCCATGACTTTATGGCTTTACTAGAAGAGACAAGAACATTGTCGGTTCACTACTCACAGCAACGTATTTCAAGCAAGTAGTCAAAAGCCAGAAACTTTAGAAACCTCTCGATTTCACAGACTCACCCTCAATAGCTAGGAATGCGCACATTTATTTATTTATTTGTCCAGAAGTTATGCAAATTGCAAAAGTCTTCCACACATCACAACAGCTCTTCTTCATCATACGTTCCAGAGATCCAGATCGTTGCACAATTCGTATCCACAGCACAACATATGTTCTTCATAGCTGTTTTTCATGATCTTGAAGGTATGACAGTCGCTGTTGCAGCCTCGGTCCACACTTATAACTTTGCCATCTGTGGAGTGATGTGACAGAGAAAAATGCATCATGGACCCTGGGCAGATCTACACTCATGGTTTTTAACGCTAAGAATGAGTTAAGGAATGGTTCTGACAACCATTTAGCCATATGACATTCTGCTCTTTAATGGTGTCTGCAGAGCAACTAGGAACCAGGAACCAGAGACAGCAGGGAGGAAGAACAAGAGAACATTTCCTGTTTTGACATTGTAGAATGATATTTCTAATATCGTTCTAATAACGTTTAAAAGGTGAGTGTAGATCCAGCCCCCCTCTCCCCATCCCTACTAGCAATTTAGAAGCTGATCTGCCATGTATGTCTGCTCCATCCCTGAAGTAATATTGAGAAAACACACCAGATATTGCCAAGCATGTTATCCACACACCCAGCTCACATTAAGAGGGTTGAACACCACCATTTCATCCTGTAGTTCCCACACAGCTGATTTCCTGCTTCAATAAGTTCTCCTGCCTCCCAAAAAGCATCTGTTTGTCACCCATCAGATATTTCGGTGGCCTTGTAGTCTCCAATACAGAGGTGGGTAATCTCAGGCTCAGGGGCCAAATGTAGCCCTCCTAAACTCCCTCTCTCTCTGGCCCTTGGGACCCTGCACAGGCCACAATCCCTTTGTAGCCACACCCTATTTCTTCAGGCCACACCTCCTTCTGCCCTTGCTTTGCATTCTCCTTGAGTGAATGTTTTCACCTCGCTGCAAATGTATCATTGAAGCCTGATAATAATTCCTTCTTGCCTGAATGGAGAATAGAGAGAGAAAAACGTTTGATCATAGATGTAGAAAGAAGTCTGATGTGCAAAGGGAAATGTATGTGCGTTGCTCCACCCACCACTGGAGCATGGCCCCCAGAAGTTTTCCCAAATAGGCTGAGAAAGATTCCCCAAGTCTGCTCTAATAGGTGGCCCAGTTTCAAAAAATAATAATTTAAAATGGCTCTGGTGGTGGCTGGAATATGGTTGCTTGCCTAGTATTTATTACACCTGCATGTCAAGTGTGTGACAGCACCTACTATAGCTTCCACCAAAAGAGATGGACGAACAGGAGAAGACAGTATGGCAAGGCAAAATCACACACTTGACCTTTGATGGTTCTGGCACTGTTGCTTACTGGAAGTTAGAAGGGAGAGGGAGGTGGCAGTGAGATGGGTGCAGGAATGCCAGATCACCTTCCCCTCACCAGTGGGGAAGTCAGAAGAAGGCTGCATGGTGTATGAGCCATGTTAAGTGCAGCTTGCAGGAAAGAAAAAAGGAGGGAGATGCGCTCCTCTGAGTTACACTTAAATGGCAAGCAGTGGCCAGGCAAGGCAAGAAGGGAAGTACAGTTGTACCTTGGTTGATGAACATCTTGTGAGTCGAACGTTTTGGCTCCTGAACACCGCAAACCCGGAAGTGAGTGTTCCGGTTTGCGAACGTTCTTTGGAACCTGAATGTCCAATGCCGCTTCCATGGCTTCTGATTGGCTGCAGGAAGGGCCTGCAGCCACTCAGAAGCTCCACATTGGTTCCAGAGGTGGAGCTAGCCGCTCCGGCACCTGGAGCGGTGCACATGCTGTGCACTCGAGGACGGGGCCATGGGGGCAGGGTGAGCATGCCCATAGGAGGCCGCTTCCTGGGGGGCGGGAGGAGCCGCACCGCTTTGCCAGCAGCCTTCCTCCCTTCCCTATTCCTTTTGACAGCTCTGGGGAAGCTCTCCGCTCCCCAGAAGCAGCCTGGGAGCAGGGGGCAACGGGGCGCCACCTGCCCATGACTCCCAAGCCTCCTCCAAGCTGTCAGAACAAAGAGGGAAGGGGGGAAGGTCTCTGGCAAGGCAGTGCAGCTCCGCCCCTTCCCCCAGTGGCTCGGGGTACGCTTGGGAGTCGCGGGCGGGCAGCACACCAAATGTCACCCCCCTCAGTGATGACCCGGGGCAGACTGCCCCCAACGGCCCCTTCCTCCACCCCTGTTTGGTTCCCGAACGTTTTGGAAGTCGAACGGACTTCCAGAATGGATTCTGCTCTACTTTTGAGGTACCACTGTAATCATAATTGGAGGGTGAAGCAATCAGGGAGAAAGAATTTGAGTCAGCACCACCATTTACTGCACAAGAAAGGAGTTTGTGGGGCAAGGGCCCTCACCTTTTAGCTGCTTCACCAAGCTCTGGATGCTGTGTCTGTGATTTCTTGTTTTTCAGATCCTGCTCTTTGGCCAGCCTCCCTTCCTTGCTGCTGCACCTGACATGCCAGCTGCTCTTGCTCTCACTCTCCCACTTCTGCCAGCACAAACCCTTGCTCTCCTCCTGCCCCCCAAGACCCACCATTTGCCCGCGCAAGTTCTGCCTGCCCACGGCTCCGCAGCTGGGACAAAAAGGTGGTGGTGGGGGGAATGAAGTACCTTAAAGGACCAGTGAAGGAAGAGGGAGATGGAAGGGAGGGGATGATAACTTCCAATGCAGGGAAAAAATTGCATCTCGTATTAAATCAATATGGGACACAGCAATTTGCTTTGAAAAAAGGGACGATTCCATATTTTAAGGGATGGGTGGCAACCTTATATACTGGACAATTTACACATCATACTGTTTCATTAATTGTTCTGTGTGACTTCCCCAGGGCTACCACATTACTGCAGTTTGGAGGGGCTACATTGCAGCAAAAGTGAGACATAAAAGCCCACAGCATAAAACATTAAGAGCAGAAGGTTATAAGAGCTTCATAAACACAAATCACCAAGAAAGCATGGTGAAAAGGATGTCAGGAGGGGCTCTTAGCCTCTTCGATAGCCTCTTGGTACTGGACAGTGGGATTTAGACTAAACAAGCAAAGGAACAAATCATCCCTCTGCCACTCTCAAACATTAAACTGTTCCTACTGGACTCACGTTGAATAGTCATTCGTGTGAAGCAGTATCTGTCATTTCCTGCATCGCAAATTTCTTGGATGGTCGAACAACTATTATCATACTCAACATTTGGACAGTAGAGGCACCAGAGGGCTTCAGCTTGGCAGGGAGAATGAAAAGAGGAGAAGAAAATGTTAAGCAAATGATTGATTAGAGAGTGGCTTCCAGGAAGTGAATGGTATATAGCTAAACTCTCTTTGAATAGCAAGACATGCAATTGTGGATGAAACCATGAAAAGGTAACCTCAGTGGTTGGGACAGGGATGAAGGACACATTTGAGGAGTGGAGTGGTGCCCATCTGAAGGCAGCCCTGTTTAGGGAAGCTTTTGATGTTTGATGCATTACTGTATTTTAATATTTTAATATTTTGTTGGAAGACACCCAGAGTGGCTGGGGAAGCCCAGCCAGATGGGTGGGGTATAAATAAATTACTACTACTACTACTACTATTAGAACCTCTTGCTCCATTCATATTGTTACCTAAAGCCTCGGTTTTTTTAATTTACTGCTCATATAGTTGCCCCATTATAGGACTTCCATTGGCAGTTCACAAAGCCGATAGAGCAAGCAAGTGCCGAACAAGTGCCAGAACAAACTATTTACAATTCAGTATATAACAATAGGGAACTTTAAGAAACTTATTTATAAAATCAAAACACAATTAAAACACAGTGTAAAAAAATTAATTAAAACTGTGAGACCCAGACTGTAAAGCATGCTATTTTAAAAGCCTGGGGAGCCACAAAGATGGTATCCCGGAGATGGTGGGAAGGCCACTACCTTTGGGAAAGCCAGTGCCACAACCAAGGAGGCCCTCTTCCTTTTGAAGGAAGGGCTGTAGTCAAGTGGTAGAGCATCTGCTTTGTAGTTCTACTCTGTAATGTTTTGTTGAGAGCCAGTGTGGTGTTGTGGTTAAGAGCAGTAGATTCGTAATCTGGGGAACCGGGTTCGCGTCTCCGCTCCTCCACATGCAGCTGCTGGGTGAACTTGGGCTAGTCACACTTCTCTGAAGTCTCTCAGCCTCACTCACTTCACAGAGTGTTTGTTGTGGGGGAGGAAGGGAAAGGAGAATGTTAGCCGCTTTGAGACTCCTTCAGGTAGTGATAAAGCGGGATATCAAATCCAAACTCTTCTTCTTCTTCTTGACTCTGAGACTTACCCAGTGCTATTTTTCTAGAAACAGAGGTGCCCGAATTCATGATGAACACCTCCCTCATTCTCTTAGAATGGCAATAGCGCCCACCTGAGAGATGTCAGAACTGAGTTCTGGAGAGTTCTACCTGAAGAAAAACCCTGGACTTACCTGAATCAAGGTAGAGAAGGGCTAGGAAGCCTATTATCAGAACTTTGTTCATCCTTAGTTTCCTTCTTTCAAGCCAAAGGAGGGAGAGAAGCCAAGTTAAATAAAAGGAGACAAGGAGAAAAATTGCAAGCTTCCTACACTGGGTGATGGTAAGAACAGAGTGGGTGATTCTAACATTGCACCTGGGTCCTGGTGAGTTTATTAGAAGCAAGTTGGCAGTGAGGGTGTAGAACATCTAGAGGCTCACGGACATTTGCGAAGTTTTTTGCTGATAAAATTGCTCAAATTTGTAAGGAGTAGCAGGGTAGCAGGGTCAGAGTAGGAGGGGGTTGGCTCTGCACGCTTCTTCTGGGGTGCAGGGCCTTTCCTTTGCCCTCAGGGCCCTACTTACCTGGAGCCATGCTAAGAAAATGCACCCTCCTCCCCATAATAATCTTCAGGTTGGAGAAGAGCATGCAAATATAAAAATCTCAACATGAGCTTTGTGCTTGAATTTCATGGATGGTGGCTCCTCTCCAGTGGCGTAGCATGGGTTGTCAGCACCCGGGGCAAGGCAAGTAATTTGCGCCCCCTAACCCGTGGATTTGCACCCCCTAACCCTAACCCCCAGATGTTGCACCCGGTGCGGCCGGCCCCCCCTGCACCCCCCACGCTACGCCACTGCTCCTCCCGCTTTCCCCCTTTCTGCCATTTATCTTAATTGCAAGAGATGTACCTGATTAAATGAGTGCATCAGTACAGGACATGCTCAAAAGGAATCACAAGTACAATCATGTCAAGATTGCTTTTGCAATGCTTTGTTAATGTTATGTATATGCACTTGTTAAGCTGTGTGTGTAGGGGAAGCAGTCAGAGATGCCATTTGTGTTAGGGAACTTAGAAGGGCAGCAAATCATAGATCCTCTAAACCAGATACACTCCAGATGCGTTGGCCTACAATTCCCATCAAATCTACTCATTGCTTGTGGTAGCTGGGGCATCTTTGAGTTTCATTCTCCCTCCCACAAAAAAAGCTCAACAACTTTTGTGAATCTTACTTCTAGAAATATGGCAACCCTAACTAATGGGAATATGTTTTTGTAAATTACTTTGAGGGTTTTTCTTTCTTTCTTTCTCTCAATCAAGCAGTATATAAATTAATAGTCCAAAAATAGTGCAAAAGCAAAACGCAAACTCTCTCTCCTCCCTCTCTCTGTATCACAAAGGGGCTTTAGTGATAGTTACTGCAATTTCATGGAAGGGACCCTGATAATAATCTAATCCAACTCCCTGTGATGCAGGAATGTACAGCTATCCCATATGGAGATAAAATAAAAAAGATCTCCAGCTCTACTGGAACTTCTGGGTATTCTGTGGTATTTGGTTATCTTTTTTTCCCTTTAGTATTTTACTGCCTTGGTCTTATCTTGTAAGTCATCTTGTTATTTTGTACGAAAGCTGCTCTATAAATGTTTAAAAGCATCAGTCCAATCAATCTCACCACAGTGGTGAAAACTGACCAGGTGGTCTTTGTGTCTGCTTGGTTTTCTTTCTAGGTGCTCACTGTTGATGGTCAGCTTCAAGTCCCAGTTTCTCCCTTCTTATGCTCCACAATCCTTAAACTGGATTTAGTCTGGACAGCTCTGGATGTAGAGACTGCTCTTCAGATAAAGAACCCCCTTCTGTAAAGTGGGACACATCAACCTCCCCACTGAAACACTACAATGGGGTGCAGCTGGTGAAATATTGTGCCCAGTATACAGTGGTGCCCCGCAAGACGAATGCCTCGCAAGACGGAAAACTCGCTAGACGAAAGGGTTTTCCGTTTTTTGAGCTGCTTCGCAAGACGAATTTCCCTATGGGCTTGCTTCGCAAGGCGAAAACGTCTTGCAAGTTTGTTTCCTTTTTCTTAACACCATTAATACAGTTGCGACTTACTTTGAGGAGCAACTCATAGAACGCAGTGTACATGTAGCCTTTTTTGAGGTTTTTAAAGACTTTGGTGATTTTTGAAGCTTTTCCAAAACTTCTTTTGCAGCCATTTGGTAAGTTAAGCTTTTAAAACTTTTTTGGGGGGGGTTGGATTTTGGGTTGGGGTGTTTGGAATTCAAGGACTTGGTGTTGGGGAGGGGTTTGCAAGAATCTGGAAGCTTGTTTTTTTTTCTGCATTTTTATGATTTTCTGTGACCATTGGGCCACTTTGCTGTTTTTTAAAAAAAATTCTGGATTTGAATTTCTGTGTGCTGGGTGGCTGGGGGAACAGTTGGGAGGGGTTTGCAAGAATCTGGAAGCTTGTGTTTTTCCCCCTGCATTTTTATGATTTTCTGTGACCATTGGGCCACTCTGCTTTTTTTAAAAAAAATTCTGGGTTTGAATTTTGAAATGCTCTTTACAGTATGTGTGACTTTAAAGAGCACTTAATAAACTCTTGTTGTACCAAATTTGGCTTTGTTTGGACTTTTTTTGACCATAGGAACGCATTAATTGATTTTCAATGCATTCCTATGGGATTTTGTGCTTCGCAAGACGAAAAATTCGCTAGATGAAAAAATTCATGGAACGAATTAATTTCGTCTTGCGAGGCACCACTGTAATTATAATAATATAATATCTGGCTTCCAGCAGAATATTAAAATACAATGATTCATCAAATATTAAAAGCTTCCCTAATTCTCAAGGTAGAAGGCATTCCCTTCTAAAGAAATGGTTCCAACCCACCCACCCAACACAGAAAAAGTGGGGACAGCGTAATTTCTGTAGGATTTCAGCATACAGATGGGGGGAGGGGCGTGAATCAACAGAATGTAGCTCCTTTCAAAATCTGACAGCTAGGCAGGAAGGGATTGCCATAGGTCCAAAATGTCCCTGACAGAGCCAACTACTTTTGTGTCCGGATTTTTGAAACATGGCAACCCTACATTTCCCCAACAGATTGAGATTTATTTATTTTTTAGCCATTACAAGGCAGAAGTGTTTTAGTGTGAATTCCTCTTAATATACACAATTGCCCTCAATTTTCTCCAATATAATACATTTTTGTCATGAAGTCTCTACCCAGGACCATGGCTATCAAATAATCTATGGCCTGAGAAAGTGTCAGGGAGGGAACTGTTATTATGATGACTATTTTATTACTGGGCTGTCTGTCAGTATGTTTTGTATTATGTTTTTTATCACTGATGTTCCGTAATGTGTTTTTAATGTTGTACATTGGCCTGGAATCTTCTGATAGAGGGAAGTATATAAATGGAATGAACAACAACAACAACAACAACAACAACAACAACATATGCATTTATAGCCACACTTTCCACTAATGTATGCATTTTTGTATAGATTATTTGGTTGGAGGGCTGTGTTAAAAATTCCACATGTGTGAGGGCAAGTAATAGTGACCATTTCTCAAAAGAAATCACTCCATATCTAATAAAGCTATTATTTCCCCCCCTTTAATTTAACAATGCATCTCATTCACAGCTTTCTCTTCTGCTCTTTTCCAGTCTGGATGATGGAGTGATCAAAGTTAACTAAGTGAATTCCAACCTAATAATCCCTTCTAAAATGTTTTGCTATTACAGTGGTACCTCAGGTTACAGATGCTTCAGGTTACAGATGCTTCAGGTTACAGACTCCGCTTACCCAGAAATAGTACCTCGGGTTAAGAACTTTGCTTCAGGATGAGAACAGAAATCGTGCTCTGGCGGTGCGGCGGCAGCAGGAGGCCCTATTAGCTAAAGTGGTACCTCAGGTTAAGAACAGTTTCAGGTTAAGAACAGACCTCCAGAAGGAATTAAGTTCTTAACCCGAGGTACCACTGTATTGTATATGAAAACACATACACACCTGCATTGTAACAAGTCTAACTAGCTCAGTACTGCCAATACTGATTGACAGCAGTTTTCGAGAAATTCAGGGTAGGGTGTCTCTCAGCCATACCTGGAAATGCCAGGAATTGACCCTGAGACCTTCTGCATGCCAAGCAGATGCTCTACCACAGAACTATGGGTCCTCCCTCCCTCTTGCCCCAGGGATTTGTACCTGTATCAAAGTACAGCACAGCTATGAAACCTATTGCCAGAACTCTGCTCATCTTCCGTTACTTCTTCCAAGAGACCATGTGGAGAGAAGCAGAGGGTCTCAAAGTCAAATATAAGCAGGTATGGGGAAATAAAGAGCTTCCTATAAATGATTCTGTTAAACAACAACAACAACCCCAGAAAACCCCAGTCTGGACAGATTTCATTTTGCATGCACAGTCGATGAAGGGAATGAAAAACAGGTAGACACTCATGTGCTTTTGGCAGGTGTGTTGTGTGGTTGGGGAAGAATGATGTAGGCGAGGCCATTTGCCCTGCATTGGCTTTCAACCCATAATGTAAAAGAGTGGGAACTTCAGCTATCATAGCCTCTTTTGACACCCACCACTGCTATGCGAAGCAATAAAAATAGGTATAAAAACAAGTGTTTGTCCCCATGACAAGCACACATTTGGAAACGCAATGCCATTACATCTGCAGAGGTATCAGATTAGCTATTAGTACACACTGTGGCAATCAAGCATTTGCTGTCACTGAATCAGGCCAAGGACTCATCTGCACCCTTTTACCAGTCAAGACTTTCCTAGAAGAACAATTGGGACTGTCGTTTCTTAAAGGCACTTAAGAGTTTGTATACCACTCACAGGGCTTTACTTCCCAGAGTGGTTTAACAATCCATCCCTCTCCAAGGAAACTCTGGGAATTTTAGCTGAGCGAGGTTAATATGTATGTTTGATGTTTTATTATGGGGACGCAGGTGGCATTGTGGTCTAAACCACTGAGCCTCTTGGGCTTGCTGATAGGCAGGTTGGTGGTTCGAATCCCCTTAATGGAATGAGCTCCCATCGCTCTGTCCCAGCTTCTGCCAACCTAGCAGTTGGAAAACATGCCAGTGCAAGTAGATAAACAGGTATTGCTGTGGCAAGAAAGTAAACAGTGTTTCCGTGCACTCTGGTTTCCGTCACGGTCTCCCGTTGCTCCAGAAGCGGTTTAGTCATGTTTGCCACATGACTCGGAAAGCTGTCTGTGGACAAACGCCAGCTCCCTCAGCCTGAAAGCGAGATGAGCGCAACAACCCCATAGTTGCCTTTGACTGAACTTAACCATCCAGGGGTCCTTTTTATTATGTTTCTGTATATGTTGGAAGCCACCCAGAGTGGCTGGGGAAACCCAGTCAGAAGGGCTGGGGAAGAAATAATAAAATTCTTATTATTAATAATATTGGTCTCTTAACAACTCCCAACACTCACATCAACTTGAGTAGCACAGTGCTTATAATGTTGGACCAAGCCACCATATATTAGGTTCTTAATACCCATTCAGCAATGACAGACTCTCAAAGTGTATTTTCCAGGGATTTCCCTGATTTAGAGAAGCCTTCACAGTTTTGGATTTGAAGCCCGAAATGTCCCACTTTTCCTTAGGATGTCCCTTTTTTCAATGGAGAAATGTTGGAGGGTATGAAGTTATCTGACCCCAGAGCCGTCTGAAGGTAATCCTGTATAGGGAAGGTTTTTTTCAAAAATGTTCCATGTTTTATTGTGTTTTTATATATGTTGGAAGCTGCCCAGAGTGGCTGGGGCAACCCAGTAAGATGTGTGGGGTATAAATGGTAAAATTATTGTTATGGAACAGAACATCCCTATATTCAGTGAAGAAATGTTGGAGGGTATGCAATGATACTCGCTAGGTTAATACAGTGGTACCTCGCAAGACGAATGCCTCGCAAGACAAAAAACTCGCTAGACGAAAGGTTTTTCCGTTTTCGATTTGCCTCGCAAGACGAATTTCCCCTATGGGCTTGCTTCGCAAGACGAAAACGGCTCGCGACGTCTAAAAACAAATACATGTTTTGTTTATAAAGTTAATTTATTTTCCCTTCAGTTTTTGAACTGCTCTTTACAGTATGTGTGACTTTAAAGAGCAGTTAATAAACTGTTGTTGTACCAAATTTGGCTTTGTTTAGACCTTTTTTGACCATAGGAACGCATTAATTGATTTTCAATGCATTCCTATGGGATTTCGTGCTTCGCAAGACGAAAAATTCGCTAGACGACAAAAATTGCGGAACGAATTAATTTCGTCTTGCGGGGCACCACTGTACAGGCCATTTACTACCTCTCAGTCTAACCTTCCTCACAGAAGAAAATGAGAACCATGTTCGCCTCCCAGAGCTCCTTTGACAAAGGGCAAGATATAAAGAAATACAGTGGTACCTCAGGTTAAGTACTTAATTCGTTCCGGAGGTCCGTTCTTAACCTGAAACTGTTCTTAACCTGAAGCACCACTAATGGGGCCTCCTGCTGCCGCCGCGCCACCAGAGCATGATTTCTGTTCTCATCCTGAAACAAAATTCTTAACCTGGGGTACTATTTCTGGGTTAGCGGAGTCTGTAACCTGAAGCGTATGTAACCTGAGGTACCACTGTAATAAATATCAGTTCCGTAGTGAGACAATCAACAAAGTTTCAGTGGTTGCCATTATATGGCCCAATTAGTCATAAGAGCTGTCCTCAACCTGATGCCCACCAAATGTTTTTGACAACAACACCAGCACATGACAAAGAATAGCAAGAGGACTATCTGTCGTGTGGCACAATTTATTAACAGAACTGTTCAAAAGCCAGAGGGGGTGAAAGTCCACCTGGTTCCACCAACCGATTCTCAAGAAACAGTCATTCATTATTGGTTAGTCCAGAAGTTGTGATTGTTGCAAAGATCGTTCACACAACACAGCGAAGTCTGCGACATCTTTTTCCCCTTATGTACAAAGCTGATGCACTTGTTAGTGCAACCCCGGTCCACATGTACAAAACCTGCTTTAAAGGGGGGAAAACCACAATTTTTACATTTAGGAAAATTCAGCCATTTGCAGAGGATACATTCCTTCCCGCTCCTTAGGGGGTGGGAGCAGAAAGGGAAACAAAGGTTATTTCAGGCTTATTGGAATGTAGCCTTAAAAATCTTTTTCAAATTCGTTGACCATTTCTGTTCATCAGCAGAGGTTTAGCTGAGTGAGGTGGCATGGCAGATTTAGCCAGCATGCTTTTCAATGACCTCGGTTTATAACTTTCTGTCTTCCACCTGGTAGCTGTCATTTTACCACCAACTCACAAAAGCCTTGACCTATGGCATGCACAGGGTGTGTGATTGCGTCCGAAACTATAATTCCGCATATTCTGCATGATTATGCAAAGCCTATGCTTAATGAAAGTCAAGGAAAGGAAATCTATCTGACAAATGTTGGGAAGTATGTAGGATTGCCGGAATTGCCTTTGCAGATTTCCTATAAAATATAAGAATGCATTTCACAATCTCATATCAGTTGTGTTTTATCATGGCACATGGATGCAGTAATGTGCACACATTACCTGGCAATTTTTAAAAATCTGATACAGCTGTCAAACACCCAGGAGCCCTGTCACCAGATGTCTGACATTCCTAGAGATATGGGCTTCCTGCCTTGACAGCAGTCATAAAGGTTATGTTGTGCTCTGGAAGAGTAACACTTGCCCCCTGAACTTACGTCCATTAAGTTGACGAGTAAAGCAAAATTCCCAAGGTCCAGTGGTGCATTGCTTTTCAGGAACCATACATCCGTTGCTACTTGAAACATTTGGACATTCGAGGCATCTAAAATTTCGAGCTGGACCAGATAGAGAGGAGAACAGTCAGAATAGGCCATGGCCATATAAAGTTTGAAAAGCAAACCATCCAACTAGATCAATGGCAGGGTGAGCTCCCTCAATAAGATGTGCAGAAGAGTTTTGTGTGTTTTTAAAATGAGTGTGACTGCTTCTAAAAACTTCAGATGGCAAGCAACATCCTAAAAGAGGTACACTCTCTTTTCTCTCTCACAGGAAGGATGTCTATTCTAAGGCAAGACTACAATGCATACACCACCTGAGAACAAAGCAACTATGCTTCTTGCTTAAAAGCTGCCTAAATGTACAGCCAGGAGTCGTGATGACTTTTCAAAACAATAACAACAGATCACTTTTTAATGCAACTATTTGCACCTTTAATTCTGACAGTTTCACTTATTTCTCAAGAATGAATGGTCTAATAAATCAAGTTTTTCTCTCAGAGACTTTTGTCCTGACAGCTCCCCTAGAAAGGGGTTTTGTTCTTGCCTTGGGCTAGATGATCATCGGTGTCCCTTCCAACTGTACAATTCTATGAATCCTCTGTGGCTTACCTGTAACACAGCAGAACAGGACTAAGAATCCTATTGCTTGGCTATTTCTCATCTTGACCCAACCTTTCCTGTGGAAGATGTTCTTCTTCCATCCCAATGCAGGAGGCAGCTTTTCAAGAATTCCTCCCAGGAGGGAGGGACGGACTCCTGTCACATGGTCTTTATTAGCTAGTAGGCTCAGGGGAGGGGTTTCCTGTAAAAGGTGCCCCTTCTTCAAACTCTTCCTTCTTCCTCACTCCTCTTATCAAAGGAGTTTCTCTGAGCTGGTTAGGTTTGGATTAGGTCAAAGCTCAGGCCTCTTTTCCAACTTGGCCCCTGGCACACAATTTTGAGGGGATGCAACAAGGCGCCCCATGGCAGGCTCCTGCAGAGAGGCCAGATCTGCAGGACACAAGCCGCACCCAGGCCAGGCCCTTAGAGGTGGGTGGTGCCACCATCTCCTTCTCCTCATGGCCAGTGAAGGGACACCTGCATGTGCCCCACCCCCTGGGGATGGGGAGCGAGGGGGACGGTGCCACACCATCCGAGGGCACCAGTGGCACCAGCACCACCATGTCTTTCCTCCACTGGGCACCAGCACATGAGGAAGCTGCAGAGGCAATTTCCTTGGCGCCAGCCCAGTGCCGCCAAACTGACCAGTCCACTAAAGGGGAACAACATTTGCCCTGTCCCGGCCGCCAACAATCTATGATATACCACTGCCTTTGGTGGTGACTATGTTTGTGTGTCAGTGCCTTGTCACCATGCCTTGTCACCATGATCTTTAGTACTGAATTGGAGCAAATGTCAATCAGGTTTTCTCCAGATGAAGCTGTGCTCTGATTTATTGCTAAAGAGCAGGGAAGTTTTTAATGTTTGGTTTTTTACTGTGCTTTATGTTTTTAATTTGTTGGAAGCCGCCCAGAGTGCATGGGGAACCATATGGGAGGCATATAAATAATAAATTATCATCACCATCGTCATCATCATCACCACCATCACCATCATCTGTAAAGAAGATCCCTGGTGACTAACCAGCTTCCCAGCAACAAGCAGACTCCCTTCAGTTCAATATAGTTTTTATTTCAAAACAAACATTCTGAGCTGAGCTTCATACTCCTCCAAGCAACAATAGATACCCTAATCTTAATCCAAGTTCTGCTTCCAGTAGGATCTACGCCAGAACCTTGTGTGTCTGCCCCTCCCCTTTCGCTCCTCCTTAAAGGTAAAGGGACCCCTGACCGTTAGGTCCTGTCACGGACAACTCTGGGGTTGCAGTGCTCATCTCGCTTTATTGGTCAAGGGAGCCGGCGTACAGCTTCCGGGTCATGTGGCCAGCATGACTAAGCTGCTTCTGGCAAAACAGAGCAGCGCACGGAAACGCCATTTACCTTCCCACCGGAGTGGTACCTATTTATCTACTTGCACTATGATGTGCTTTCGAACTGCTAGGTTGGCAGGAGCAGGGACCGAGCAATGGGAGTTTACCCTGTCATGGGGATTTGAACTGCAGACCTACTGATCAGCAAGCCCTAGGCTCTGTGGTTTAGACCAAAGTGCCACCTGCATCCCTTTCACTCCTCCTTAAGGCATTGCAAAAGCCGAGTCGAACATTTTGGTTCCTGAACGCCGCAAACCCAGAATTGAGTGTTCTGGTTTGTGAACGTTCTTCGAAACCCAAACGTCTGGCGCAGCTTCCGATTGGCTACAGGAGCTTCCTGCAGCCAATTGGAAGTTGCGCCTTGGTTTCCGAATGTTTTAGAAGTCAAATGGACTTCTGGAATGGATTCTGTTCAACTTCCAAGGTACCACTGTATATACATTTTTTGCAAAGTATTGCTCCCTAATCAAATGCATTTTGTGTGCTTTTTTCACTATCACATGCATTTCAATGCACATTTTAGTTTATTATATGCATGTTTGTGCAAATTACTTAGCTGGATAACTGCTTTGCCAAATTCAGAGAAGTGTGATTTTTTATGGAGGAAGGCTGTGTTACAGTTCATGTGTTGTTTTAGAAAGTGTGTGAATATACTCTGGTTTCTCTTCGGATAGTATAAAACTTTCTCCTTTTAGAAAGTGTGAATTACATTGTTTCCCCATTAAATGCAATGTGAATCAAATTTCTCCCCTATCCTTGTCAGCATGTAGCAAATAATTTAATCTGTGGGGGAGCCTCCCGTGATTTGCACTGTAGCAAGGCATTGGAAAACATTTACATGGTTTTCATGATGCAACTGGCTGAGGGGGAAAAACCCTGTAAGAATATTGTGTTTCTCAATTGCTGCATTTTACTAACAGACCAGTTCAAAAGCCAGAAGTTCTGAGAATTTAACAAATCTGTCCCTGGTCAGTATTCTTTTTCCTTTTTATACTGTATTAATGGTTGGTCCAGTAGCTGTGGGTGTTGCAAAGATCTCTCATACAGCACCGCATAGTTTCTTGATAGTTCTCTCTTGGTCTCTTTATACTATGGCACAGATAACTGCAACCCCGGTCCACAATCGGTGAGACACCATCTGGAAAGGGATAGCATGTTTAGCATTTAAGAAACTTCACCCATTTGCAGAACACCACTTTACCAGTTATTTTTAGTTTGATTTTTTTGAAGGAGGGAGCAAGAGTTGTACAAATTCTGGTGTCGTGTTTAGTACACTATAACACCGAAATTCTTTTAAAATCTATTGGCTCTCTTTGTGTGTCAGTAGAGGCTGAAGATGCATTTAGATGACCTGGGTGTAGAAGCATGTTTCGAACTGGTTCCTGTTTACTCTTACCTATCCTGACACCAAGATGGGTGTCATTTCATCACTACGTTTGAAAGAACACAGTTCATTCATACAAATGTCTCCCATTGGAGGTGCAAAGGGGGCAGGGGATGGGGCCAAACAACCAAATGAGTGTGCTACTCATTTGGTATGCTCCAAGTCATTATAGAGCTGTTGCTTAATGAGCATGCAAACCAAACCATTGTAATGAGATTAAGGGTTGAGCTGGATGACCACCAAGTCCTTTCCAGTCTCTTGACTGTAGGAATTAAGTATGCTACACTGGCCAAAACACTAGGACTGCTTGTGATTGCTTTGATGGCTTGTCAAAGAGTCCAGCTTTTCCTTTTGTGGGGTGATTTGCACTGATCCCCCAAGAGCAGTGGTTCTCAACCTGTGGGTCCCCAGATGTTGTTGGACAACAATTCCCATCATCCATGACCACTGGTCATGCTGGCTAGGAATGATGGGAGTTGTAGTCCACTAACATCTGGGGACCCACAGGTTGAGAAACACTGTCCTAGAGTGACTGGCCTCTACGTGACTAAGGAAATGGCCATAGAGTTTCTAGGAGTGGGCTTGGCCCACCCAACCACCCTGGAATGTGCTCATTCATGGTGAATTTTGGAACAAAACAGCTTGGTTAGTTGCAACCTGGAAATTAGGGAGCTAAGAAGAACTCTGGCAGATCTGGGGCATGTTTTTGGAGTGCTTAAAGCTTTGAGTCTCCATCTGTGCCCAACTTGTATAATGCAGTATGATCACATCGTACATGGGACTCGGTTCCAAGGGTTCTGAGTAGTCACAAAAACCATATTTACTCAGACCCTTGGAACTGCACAATGACTAGCAGGTGGAGGGGACAGAGAATCACAGAATCATAGAATCATAGAATCATAGAATCATAGAGTTGGAAGAGACCACAAGGGCCATCGAGTCCAACCCCCTGCCAAGCAGGAAACACCATCAGAGCACTCCTGACATATGGTTGTCAAGCCTCTGCTTAAAGACCTCCAAAGAAGGATACTCCACCACACTCCTTGGCAGCAAATTCCACTGTCAAACAGCTCTTACTGTCAGGAAGTTCTTCCTAATGTTTAGGTGGAATCTTCTTTCTTGTAGTTTGGATCCATTGCTCCATGTCCACTTCTCTGGAGCAGCAGAAAACAACCTTTCTCCCTCCTCTATGTGACATCCTTTTATATATTTGAACATGGCTATCATATCACCCCTTAACCTCCTCTTCTTCAGGCTAAACATGCCCAGCTCCCTTAGCCGTTCCTCATAAGGCATCGTTTCCAGGTCTTTGACCATTTTGGTTGCCCTCCTCTGGACACGTTCCAGTTTGTCAATGTCCTTCTTGAACTGTGGTGCCCAGAACTGGACACAGTACTCCAGGTGAGGTCTGACCAGAGCAGAATACAGTGGCACTATTACTTCCCTTGATCTAGATGCTATACTCCTATTGATGCAGCCCAGAATTGCATTGGCATTCCCAACATTCCCAGAGCCTGTGCACCAAGCAATCCTTGTCCCCCAAGTAAGGTGGAGAGCTTAAAAACTCTTTTTGCATTCAGCGATTCAAGTGGAGCATTTAACTTGCACTATTTCAGCCAGACAGCCTTCAACAGGGGTAAGGTTGAAATCGCACAGGTTAAATGTGTGATTGTATGATATTGTACTGCACAAAGCCGGTTGCCTGCAGGAAGTCCTTGAGAAAAACCCCAAACCTCTTTTGGTTCAGAGAATTGGGGTAAGTACAACAGTATCTGTTATCCTCTAGGAAATATTGGAAAGTATTGCAGGATTGGCAGCAGGGCCCATAGGTTGGAGTGAAGCAGCCAACCTTGGGGGAGGGGGAACCCTGCAGGGTGACCCCCCATCCCTGCCGCCACTGTGTAACCCTGGTAAGTGAGGCTTTGGCAGGGTGACTACGGGGTGGCAGTGGGGGTAACGGGGGACAGTACTTTCCCATTATGCCTCAGGTTGCCCCTGGTTGGCAAGCTTATGCCCCTGGTTGGCAAACTTGACCTGACAGCTTTCCTGTAAATTTGACAGCAGGTGCTGATTATCTGGGGAATTTTAGATTCTTGTGGAGCTGTGTAAAGCATAGGAGCCCCGTCAACTGCCAAACATATAGGAAAGGGCTGTCTGTCTGCATAGCAGAATGTCATAGAGAATGAATACAGGCATCACGTACACGTAGGATGAAAGAAGAAGCAATGGCAACATAAGAAGTATTTTTAAAATCTTTGTGGGCATGGCAAAGATGACAAGAAAGAAAAGCTCAAGGGATGACATGGACTTGGAAGAATAAACTCCCTATTTGGGCATCTTGAAATATCATATGTTAAATGGCATTGTGGTCAGGATTTAATTTTGAGCAGCAGATGGAAACTAAAATATAATAGTAATGAAATTACTGTGGAATAGCTAATGTAATACAGCATAGAAGGGTGGGATTAACAACACCATAGGAAAAGGGTGGGGACAACTTTTAAAGTATGTATTAAATTTAATGTTAATTTGTTTTTTTTAAAAATGAAAATCAATAAAATTCATTGGCAGAGAAGAAAAAGAGAATGAGTATTTTATGCTCTCTAAGAATAACAGCCTTCTCTGGATTCACCTTGGGTAGTGAGACGAGTGAAGCAGATGTTCTGTAATGGGGAACTGCACTGAGTTTCAGGCACCATGCAAGAGTTATCTTCAGCAACACGTTTACATTCAATGCATGTGATAGCTCCAGCTGGGCAAGAAGAAGTCAAAGGGGAAACAGTAAGCAATTGGCCGCTCAGAGAATTTGCCCTATGGCCAACATTGGAAATGTAACAAAGGAAATCCCCTGAGTTGCAAAAACAGACAAACTTAAGCAATAACAGGCAACACGTGGCTAATAATATACTAGCAAAATCAATATTGTATGAACAAAATTAGAGAAGGTAGTCAATCAATATCACAGAGGCAAAGAAACCTTTCAGTAGTCCCAGTCCTGTAATCATGTGATAATAGAAGCTCCAAGCGTAGCATTTCTTAAACAGAGAATATGTAATAGAAATACAGCACTGTTGCATGAACAAAATTAGACAATATAGTCCATAGGTACTGAAAGAAGCAAACAAGCCTTCAACAGTCACAATCCTGTAACTGTGTGATAATGCATGATCCAAAAACATAGACAGTTTTTCCAGATGACAAACTGTTTCGATGGTAATTCTTCATCAGCTAGCGATGATGTAAAATAAAATCCATTATATTCACATACAATATAAATATAATCCTGTAAACATAACCTATCATGAATAATAAATACATACCATATGAATGGTCCTAACAGGTACATCAAGTAGCATAAGATCAGCACTCACTAAGGAGTGTAGAAAACTGATACTAGAGGCCGAATCCGAGGCATTATATAGGTCATCCTGAGAGTGCTGAGTCATGTACAAATTCAGAAAATTTAAAGATACATAGGAAATGGACATGCCTGTCTCAAAAGCAACACATCAAGCTAGGGATCAATGTGCATTAGGGCTGCAGTGATTAATCCAGTAGACTTTAAAGCATTGAATTAACAACAATAAAAAGTTCCCTTGAAGAAATGAGCAGGGGAGTTTTATGGGGTTTTAAAAAAATTTAGTAGGACTGCTTCTAAAAACATCAGATGGTCAACACACCATCATAAAATAGGCTCATTCCCTTTTCTCACAGGAAGAATGTTGAAACCAACACGAAGCCTACTAGGATACATAGATGCAGTGGGTTTTTCCCTGGGGGTACTCAAGGATATTCAGTGCCGGCACCTCCCACCCCCCCAAAAAAAGGTTGAAAGTGTAACACTTACTGTAACAACTTCATGGTGAGTTCCAGAGCCATTTCACCCTTTTTTAAAGCACTGCACAGATGCATCATTTAAGAGCAAACAAACTATGCTTCTTGCTTGAGAACTGTGTTTACCAAGCTATGTGTCAGCTCTAAGAGATGAATTGGGGTAATTTATGGATCTCTCCCCCCGCCAGTCAGGATGCATTGTCAGTAAGACCCCCTCCCGAACGTCATATCAGAGCCCCCACAAACCTTTGGTCACCCTGTGACCTGTTGTTTCTGCAGTTCTGTATCACTTATACCTCTGTATTGTCATATATTCCTATTTTTCTCTATGTTCGTGGGCTTTGCAAAAAGCCAAGATACCCAAAATGTCACCTGAAGAACAATGAAGAACTCTGCTACAATAGTTTATGTTAGAGCACAGCAATGGAGAAGTATCATCATCACCACCATCGTCTTATCCCCCCCCCCTTTAAAAATCTACTTTGCTCCATGTGAGGAGGCAATAGTGACTGGTTCATACCTCTGTCAATGTTTGCAGGAAGCTTCCCTGGTAAAAATCAGTGTCAGGTTAGAGGGGACACCTCTTCCTCCGAGTGTGCAGAAATAAAACAGAAACATTGAGAGGGTGTTGTGGGCTTCAAAGAGAAAGAACGGGGTGGAATGGAAAATGAGACAACTCCAGGAAAAACCCAACTGCAGCTGATGCTTACTTCAGGAATGTAATAAGGTATGGAGAGACGTTTTTTGGATGCCTCATAAAGTAGTAGCAATAAATGATAACACAGCATAAACAACAACAAAAGGTAAGAATTTCATTAAATACCCGGGAAGCAA
Source organism: Podarcis melisellensis (assembly GCF_964234715.1). Lineage (NCBI taxonomy): Eukaryota > Metazoa > Chordata > Lepidosauria > Squamata > Lacertidae > Podarcis > Podarcis melisellensis. The sequence continues at coordinate 13,110,321 of NC_138532.1, read as the reverse complement.
TGCAAGCAAGATGTAAATCTCAATTTAAAATTGAGAGGCAACCTTTTCAGACCCAGTACCCACTTTTAACCCAAACAAGACCCATTTCTTAACTTTGTATAATATATTTGCAAAGTGGCACTGCTCCTGTTGCAACCCAAATTGGGTCAGGCCATGACCCATAGTGGAAGACCTGTGCTCTAGGACAGCCTTTGCTTATCACGTGACCAGCACAGGTGCTGGCAGCTGTAGCCCAAAGTACTGGGTTGGCAAAGGCTACTCTCTAATGGTTTGTTTGCATTGCGTTTGGGACATACCTGTGTTAAAGCACAGCCAGGCTAAGATGCCCATTTCCAAAGCCTTGTTCATCTTGAGTTGCTTCCTCCAAGCAACAATGGAAGAAAAGCCAAGGACCTCAAATGTAAGGGGACAGTGCAAAGTGGCAATCTTTCTATACTGGATTATGGGAAGAACAAAGTGGGTAGATTTCATTGGCCATCCTCCTTATTATTAGAGCCTTATTATTGTGGGCACTGAGCATGAAGGACAGCAAGATACTCATGTACTATCTGAAGGTCTGTCATGTTCCTGAGGAAGAATGGTGTGGGTGGGTGTTCCTCACGGTGTCTGAGGCCTTCACTCTTCATGAGGCTGAGCCAGAGTTGAGGCCAAGGATGGACCTCAGAGATGAAGTCAAATGAGCCCAACAGTCCTGGAGTCTCTCAAATGACCACCCTGAAAGTGTGGTCCCTTCCAACCACGAAGTTCTTTGATTCTATGATCATCTTGCCCTGAGGGGAAGGGAGAAGAAACTGTAACAGCTTTTTCTGAGCAAGCAAGTTGCCTATTCTATTCTATTCTATTCTATTCTATTCTATTCTATTCTATTCTATTCTATTCTATTCTATCTTCTACCTCAGTGAATCATCCTGCATTAAATGTCACTGGTTCTCATTGTGCATGTGCTGTTAAGAGCCATGTGTGAACATAGCGTTGGGGGAACTTCAGACCTGGGGAACCGCTGTGCTTGACCCTCAAAACTTTCTCCAAGCCACACACCTCATCAGTTTCCATGAGTCTTTTTGCCTGACTGGAGTGTTCCTTGAAACTCTGATAATGGCCTCTTGCTTGTCTGAAAGGAGGATGGTGTGTGTGTGTGTGTGTGCGTGCGTGTATGCATGGTGTTTAGCCTACTGCACAAAGGTAAAATTTACATTAATTGTTCTCTCAGGACCTGCCCACCATGAGTCTGTGGCTCCTGGAATAATGCCCGGAAGGGAAAGTGGTTTCGAGGCTGAGAAAGGTTCCCAACCTTTGCATCCATAAGTCTGCTACTGTGGAAATTCAGTCAAAAACATAAATTCATTCCCAATAAAGATTTATTCTTCATCTCTCTGTTCAGAACTATTTATTCATTGTGCCACATGTTGTGTGTGTTGCAAAGGTTTCTCACGCAACACATCATTTTCTCATCGCGTTGTCTTTTCATATTCTTTACACTGCGACAAACCATAGAGCATCCCCGATCCACACTTGAGGTGGCTCCTGGATGAAAGAGAAAGAAAGACAAAAATGTACCATGGGACACCCCAACTTGATAAGCATATTTCCCCCGAAAGAACCTTTCCTCCCTTACCATGTAATCACAAGTAGGATTAGGAAGGGTCTAACAAATTCATTGCCATTGTGAGCGACACCCTTGGGATATTCCAGGGTGCTTTGGGTTGATATTGGAGCTGAGTTGCCCTTGCCTCTTCCCTAACTGAGAACTGCATGCATTCCAAATAATAATAATAATAATAATAATAATAATAATAATAATAATAATAATAATAATAATATATTATTTATACCCCACCCATCTGGCTGGGCTTCCAACAAAATATTAAAATACAGTAATGCATCAAACATTAAAAGCTTCCCTTAACAGGGCTGCCTTCAGCTGCCTTCTATATGTCATATAGTTGTTTATTTCCTTGACATCTGATAGGAGGGTGTTCCACAGGGCGGGTGCCACTACTGAAAAGGCCCTCTGCATGGTTCCTTGTAACTTGGCTTCTCGCAGTGAGGGAACTGCCAGAAGGCCCTTGGCACTGGACCTCAGTGTCCGGGTAGAACGACGGAGGTGGAGACGCTCCTTCAGATATATGGACCGAGATGTCTCCTGGTAGACAATGGCCCAACAGACTTGCAAGATTAAAGCAAAAAACCCCAGTCACGTGGAGTTTCATTTTTTTTTTTAATAGTAAGCAACAACAAGCTAAATAAATTGCATTAATGATAACTATAACAGGATTAGAAGAAATGTCTCAGTTAGTACAGTGGGGAGGTTAGCTCTGAAAGGTCCTCCTGAGCTTCCTTTGGGTACATTCAATAGACATGTGATATGACATTTCTAGACTTGTGTCTCCCTCTCCTGTAACAAACTTCAGCCATTTACAGAGGACGAACTCTTACCAATTACAGCCATACCTTGGGTTGAAGTAGCTTTGGGATAAGTATTTTTGGGTTGCACGCTGTGGCGACCTGGAAGTAACAGAGCACATTACTTCCAGGTTTCACAGCTCGCACATGTGCAGACAGTCAAAATGAGGTCACATGCATGTGCGGAAGCGGGTTGCGTTCGCTTCTGGATGCAAATGGGCCTCCGGAACAGATCCTGTTCACATCCAGAGGTACCACTGTATGGGGCAAGAGTATGAAAATGATGGTTTCATCTTTACTGGAATGCAACCTTAACACACATTTCCCCCCCTATTTCCTATTTCTATTTTTTCAGTTGAGATAGCGTGGTGGCAGGGTTTTCATGGCAGATCACCTATGTATTTAACAGTACAGTTGACAAGCAAATATCTACCTATCTTGGGATGCGGGTGGCACTGTGGTCTAAACCACTGAACCTCTTGAGCTTGTTGATCGGAAGGTTGGTGGTTCGAATCCGCATGATAGGGTGAGCTCCCATTGCTCTGTCCCAGCTTCTGTCAACCTAGCAGTTCGAAAGCATGCCAGTGCGAGTAGATAAATAGGTACCAATATGGCAGGAAAGTAAACATCGTTTCTGTGCACTCTGGCTTCCATCTCAGTGTTCCATTGTGCCAAAGGCAAAATAATCATGCTGGCCACATGATCCAAAAAGCTGTCTGTGGACAAATGCCAGCTCCCTTGGCCTAAAAGCAGGATGAGCGCTGTAACCCCATAGTTGCCTTTGACTGGACCTAACCATCCAGGGGTTCTTTACATTACCCTACCTACCTATCTTGTAGTCTTTTGAAAGAGAGAGGCTGGAAACTGGTATGCTTATATAGTGATATACAAAGCGTATATATCGGTATACAGAGGCAGCTATTCAATCGATAGACAAATTAAACATGCCAAGGATGACCACTGTATTCTGCTCTGGTCAGACCTCACCTGGAGTACTGTGTCCAGTTCTGGGCACCACAGTTCAAGAAGGACACTGACAAACTGGAACGTGTCCAGAGGAGGGCAACCAAAATGGTCAAAGGCCTGGAAACGATGCCTTATGAGGAACGGTTAAGGGAGCTGGGCATGTTTAGCCTGGAGAAGAGGAGGTTAAGGGGTGATATGATAGCCATGTTCAAATATATAAAAGGATGTCACATAGAGGAGGGAGAAAGGTTGTTTTCTGCTGCTCCAGAGAAGCGGACACGGAGCAGTGGATCCGAACTACAAGAAAGAAGATTCCACCTTAACATTAGGAAGAACTTCCTGACAGTAAGAGCTGTTTGACAGTGGAATTTGCTGCCAAGGAGTGTGGTGGAGTCTCCTTCTTTGGAGGTCTTTAAGCAGAGGCTTGACAACCATATGTCAGGAGTGCTCTGAAGGTGTTTCCTGCTTGGCAGGGGGTTGGACTCGATGGCCCTTGTGGTCTCTTCCAACTCTATGATTCTATGACCAGCAGGACCAGAAATTCTTGAAAGATTGGAGTAAATATACAAGTTATCTGAAAGACAATTGTAACCAACTGACTATGCTTGTAGGACTACAAGAAGTTTTGTAAGGAGAACTATATGAAATATTGCAGAAACGATTTATGAGAATGGATTTTAAGCTATGGATTATTAAAAGTAATAGTTAGGATCAAATGTAAGATTAAGAGATGAGGTTTGAAAATCATTAGACATGGTTGATGGAAGTCTCAGGCTAAAATAGCCAAAATGTAGCATAAAATGAGATGAGATGATATGTTCTGTTTGGAAAATATATGTAAAATTTAATAAAAATGTATATTAATAATAAATAAATAAAAATCAGTAGGCCATTACCAATAGGAGGCAACATCTGAAAATGCTTTCTGCATGTATGCAGCAAGATCTTGCAAAATGTATTTTAAGAACAAGCTGGATTATAACTATTCAAGCAGAATTCTCTTTCCATTGTGTGCGCAGGATCAGTGGCATAGCGTGGGGGGTGCTGGGGGGGGCCAGGTGCACCGGGCGCAACATCTGGGGGTTAGGGTTAGGGGGCACAAATCCATGGGTTAGGGGGTGCAAATTACTTGCCTTGCCCCGGGTGCTGACAACCCACACTACGCCACTGCACAGGATCCCAAAAGTAATCCTTGCCTCCTGGACTCACCTTCAACCTTCAGCCGGGAATAGCAGAATCTCCACAATCTCGCTGAGCATGTTTTTTCTTTATGCGTACAGGTGTTATCTTGTGCAACTTTTTTACATTCCAGGCACTTTAGAGCTCCAGCTGAGCCAGATGAAGAGAAAGGGAAGACATTAAGTGAGTGGCTACTAAGAATGGGAAAATGTGTCGTCATCTCTTAGAGTAATCAAATGAAACGTTAACACAAGGCGTGATAAAAAGTCTGCAATTTTATCAGGACAAGTTACTTGTGGTTTACTGTTGTAGCAATTGTTTTCTAAAAAAATATTTTCTGTACCATGAAAATGAATGAAAACAAGAAAGAAAGAAAGAAAGAAAGAAAGAAAGAAAGAAAGAAAGAAAGAAAGAAAGAAAGAAAATGGCTCCCCAAGCTAGAACAGGCAACAGCCATAGCTGCATGAATCATAGAATCATAGAATCATAGAATCATAGAGTTGGAAGAGACCACAAGGGCCATCGAGTCCAACCCCCTGTCAAGCAGGAAACACCATCAGAGCACTCCTGACATATGGTTGTCAAGCCTCTGCTTAAAGACCTCCAAAGAAGGAGACTCCACCACACTCCTTGGCAGCAAATTCCACTGTCGAACAGCTCTTACTGTCAGGAAGTTCTTCCTAATGTTTAGGTGGAATCTTGTAGTTTGGATCCATTGCTCCGTGTCCGCTTCTCTGGAGCAGCAGAAAACAACCTTTCTCCCTCCTCTATGTGACATCCTTTTATATATTTGAACATGGCTATCATATCACCCCTTAACCTCCTCTTCTCCAGGCTAAACATGACCAGCTCCCTGAAAAGCAGCACACTCGACAAGGGATCAGGAGAAGTTTTCTTATGCACAAAGTGGGGTGGAGCTATCCAAGATTCTGACCCCCCCCCCCAAAAAAAACCCTTCAAAGCCATGGTTCAGCCATCGCAGGAGAGAGCAATGATGACCTCTCGGCGCACGGTCAAAGTCCCCCCTCAGAAACCCCTTTAACGGGGAACCCTGGTATCGCTGCTTCAAAGAGAAAGGGGGCGAGGGTCACCGCTGCACGCCCCCCCATCCAGGAAGATAGACTAAAGGATTCCGCCCAAGGCCTGATACTGCCAAAGTTGTGACGTTTTGCTACAGGAAAAGCAAAACATGCCAACACACTCAACAAGAGATCAGGGGAAGTTCTCTTATGCTCAAAGTGGGGTGGAGCTATCCAAGATTCTGACCCCCCCAAAAAAAACCTTCAAAGCCATGGTTCAGTCTTTCTCCTGTCACAGGAGGGAATCAATAGCATCAATATATTTCTAATTACTGAGAGCCTTCTGTCCACCTTCTCTGCTTAGCCAGTCTAAAATCTCTAGCAATGGATCCCACCTTTGGAGAGGAAACAGTTTTTTAAAAAAAGCAAAACTAAGCAACTCTTTTGACTAGAAAAAGCTAGGGAGAAAATGTCCGTGCCCATTTGTCCCTGCTTTTCTCACTTTTAAAAACCATGCCTCAAGGCACATAGCCTAAGCTCAGGCAGCAGGAGCCACACAAGCAGCAGATCCCAGTGTAGATCTTTCTCTGCCCTGCCCCCTGTTCCTGATGTAGATCTTCAACCACCCCGTCCTCCCTGACGGAGAGGGAGAACCATTTTGCGGTTCACCTCTGGTGCCAACATGTCTTGGGCCAGACCTGGGTACTTGATTTCAGAGGGAATCTATTTTTCCCCAATGGGGGATGAAGGAAAGAGAGAATTCTGGAAGCTTCAGTTGAAATTACAAGCTGTCCCATATACCGTATTTTTTGCTCTATAAGACTCAGTTTTTCCCTCCTAAAAAGTAAGGGGAAATGTGTGTGCGTCTTCTGGAGCGAATGCAGGCTGCGCAGCTATCCCAGAAGCCAGAACAGCAAGAGGGATTGCTGCTTTCACTGTGCAGTGATCCCTTTTGCTGTTCTGGCTTCTGAGATTCAGATTTTTTTTTCTTGTTTTCCTCCTCCAAAAACTAGGTGCGTCTTGTGGTCTGGTGCGTCTTATAGAGTGAAAAATACAGTAATTTTCTTTACATTTAAGTGTAGAACTGCTGGTTTAAAATGCTCTAACTGGGCTTTTTGTGGTGAGGGGGGAGGCAAACATTTAAGTTTCGCACGACACATTTTAACATGGTCTGATAAAAATAAAATTAAACTTTATTACTGAGCATTTGCTCAAGCAAACTTGGGCCTTGGGATAAAAATGGTTCCTCACTCCTGCTATAATTAATCTTAGCTTTTAGATATAGCTTGATATATTATAGGTCAGTGGTGTCCAAACTTCTTTCAAAGAGGGCCAGATTTCATGAAGTGAAGGGCCTTGGGGGCCGACCAAAGGGCAAACCAAAGTTTTTTTTAGGATTGAAGTTGTTGAGCTGCTTTTTTGGAGTTGGAGTTGTGAGGGATTTTACCCAAGGAAATAAACTGCCACAGGGGCTGGTGGGCCGGATTAGGGCCCTGAAATGGATGGAATATAGGCCATCCAAATGTCCGGTTAGGTATCCAAATGAAGGTGGCACTTATGAAAAGTGTGTTCAAATGCAGCCAGGGCATTAATGTTTTCAGACCCCTGTGTAATAGAGAGTGGGTGTTTATCTTTGATGGTCAACATACCATCTTAAAAGAAGCATGCCCCCCTTTCCCCCATGCAAGCCCCCAACTTGCAAGAGTGCCTTCATACTTAGAAAGGCTGAGCATATGGCAAAGGGTAAGAAATTGTGCAGGGAGTCTCCACTGCTAAAGAAGATCCTCCACTATTATTTGAGATGCGTTTGTTACTATTATTCTCCACTACAGCAGTAAGCTATAGCAGCTTCAACAAACACTGGGGTTCTCAAGACTGGGTGGTCTGAGTTAACTCAGCTCTCCCCAATGGCTTTTGTCCAAGCAGGTCCCTTTTGCAGCGCTTTGTTCTTCTTGACTCTGTGACTTACCAGCATGAAGGTAGAGGAGGGCTAAGAAGCCTATTGCCAGAACGTTGCTCATCTTTTTGTTTCTTTCTTCCAAGGAAGGAACAGAAGCCGAGGACCTCAAAGTCAAATAAAAGCAACCGGTGAGACATTGCAGGCTCTTTGCTCTGGGTGATGGGAAGCAAATTCTAGAGGACTTCATTTTACAACCTTGACCCTGGTGAGTTTTCTTTTCTTTTTTTAAAAGAGCTTTATGAGGGCGAAGAACAGTTAGAGACTCGTGTAGATTTGGCAGGCTTGCCGTGTGCTTGAAGAAAAATGGTGTGGGTGTCATGCCTGAAACAATCTTACTGTCTTCATGTGGTTGAGGTTAGGACTGTGTGTTTTTATCACCGACCATTAGGGAATGGGAAAGAAATTCCATTCAGTTCACATTCAAAGCCCAAACCAGCAAATTTGGAGCAATAAGAGAACCAAGATGTAATGTAGCCATTCTCTGAAATTTGTCCTTGCCCAAAGTTTGCAATGCAGCTCTCCCACCAGTGTTTATAAAATGCACGTTTAAGGGAAATGAGTGCATAAAAATGAATGTATTAGTAAAAATACCAAAATATTAGAAGATGTGACGGGATGTGTAGATCAAGGTGTGGTCTCAGGATACAAAGGGATCCTGAGATACCCGACAAGCTGGAGTGCATAAGAAAGATCAAATCTGATATAGGTCTTTAGCTTTAGGAACTGTGGCTAGATAGGGAAAACCGGATTATGTTTACATCTATGTTTGTTTGGCTGTACTTTTGCTCCATTAGGAGAAATTGCTTGTATGCATTGTAAACTGTCTTATGTTTAAACCTTTTTGTTTCTAAGAACAACTTTTTTATCCCATTAGTAAAGTGTTGATTTTGTTTCATCAATGACTTGTGATCTCCATTAATATTTCACTCCATGCTCAAGAGTCAAAGTTTAGGCTATCTTCAGGGTCTGGAGGAGAAATAAGGAGGAGAAGAAAGGAGGTTTTAAGCAGTGCTATTTTTCTACAGGGATGTGGGTGGCGCTGTGGATTAAACCACAGAGCCTAGGACTTGCCGATCAGAAGGCTGGCGGTTCGAATCCCTGCGACAGAGTGAGCTCCCGTTGCTTGGTCCCTGCTCCTGCCAACCTAGCAGTTCGAAAGCATGTCAAAGTGCAAGTAGATAAATAGGTACTGCTCCGGCGGGAAGGTAAACGGCATTTCCGTGCACTGCTCTGGTTTGCCAGAAACGGCTTAGTCATGCTGGCCACATGACCCAGAAGCTGTACTCTAGCTCCCTCGACCAATAAAGCGAGATGAGCACCGCAACCCCAGAGTCGGCCACGACTGGACCTAATGGTCAGGGGTCCCTTTACCTTTACTATTTTTCTAGAACAAGAGGTGCCGGAACTCACCATGAACACCTCCCTTGTTCTCTCATAATGGCAATGGCACCCATCGGGGGGGGGAAGCTCTGGTTTTATGGGTGATTGGTAAAAGGCATCCTGTAGGAAATAAACTTTTTCACCTGGTGGCAGAAATAGACTAATGGGAAGGGTGGGCAAGCAGAGAGAGAACACCCTGTTTTAGCTAGACCTCCCTTCCCCTCAGATTCCCGCACCCTGGGAAGCTGTGGTGCCATGACTGGTATGTTTTTCATGTACATTTAAAAACAGGTTGAAAAATCTGTAGCACCTGTAAGTAACCAACTCAGAGAAGTATGAAATCTAAAAGGTAACTATGTCTTCATCTGTGCATTAGTGTGGAAGGTATAAGGTAAAAAAGTAAAGGTAAAGGACCCCTGGACGGTTAAGTCCAGTCCAAGGCATCTATGGGGTGCGGTGCTCATCTTGCTTCAGGCTGAGGGAGTTTGTGTTTGTCCGCAGACACCTTTCCAGGCCATGTGGCCAGCATGACTTAACTGCTTCCGGTGCAATGGGACACTGTGACGGAAGCCAGAGCACACAGAAACGCTGTTTACCTTCCCGTCACAGCGTACCTATTTATCTACTCGCACTGGTATGCTTTTGAACTGCTAGGTTTGCAGGAGCTGGGAAAGAGCAACGGGAGCTCACCCCATCGCATGGATTCGAACCACCGACCTTCTGATCAGCAATCCCAAGAGTCTTTGTGGTTTAGACCGCAGCGCCACCCGCCATGGAAGGTATAATGTAGGTTAGCTTGCTTTAAAATGTGAACCAAACAAAATTATCTTCCCTCTGTATCTTGCAGCATTTTCAGTGGAGAAAATTTCCCAGTCTCCATGTTAAGGTGACAAGAGGAATGTATGGTTGGAAACCTCATTTCCCCTCTCCCATGACATCTTATTTTGTCCTGAGATGTATGGTAAAGAGACTGATGACCTGAAAACACAAACAGGCATGACCTATAAACATAGCTTTGGTACCTACAAACAATGGAATTTCTGAAGTGATAAATGAGTGGATTGTTCCAGTCTTTCAAAGTAGCTACCATGTGTCAGGTACATGATGAGTTACTTCCACCTGGCTACTGTATAGACAGTAAGCAATAGCAGTGAGCTCTGACCAAACACAAAGAAAACAATAAGGTTTAGGTCCCATGCTGGGAGGAACATCCTAAGAACCAGGCTGGTGAAACGCTATGTCAGGTTGCCCCATGATTCTCTTCCATCACTCAAGGTCTGTAACAGGAAGTTGGCCAAACATTTGATTTTGGTGTGGGACTCTATCTATGATACAAAAAAGATGAAGTGAGTAAAACAATATCTAGGCACACCAAAGAAGTGTTTCAGTTAAATGCATTGTAAACCTCATACACAGTGTGGGTTAAACCACAGAGCCTAGGACTTGCCGATCAGAAGGTTGGCGGTTCGAATCCCCACGACGTGGTGAGCTCCTGTTGCTCAGTCCCAGCTCCTGCCAACCTAGCAGTTCGAAAGCACGTCAAAGTGCAAGTAGATAAATAGGAACTGCTCCGGCAGGAAGGTAAACGGTGTTTCTGTGCACTGCTCTGGTTCACCAGAAGTGGCTTAGTCATGCTGGCCACATGACCCGGAAGCTGTACGCTGGCTCCCTCGGCCAATAAAGCGAGATGAGCGCCGCAACCCCAGAGTCGGTCACGACTGGACCTAATGGTCAGGGGTCCCTTTACCTTTACAAACCTCATACAGGAAAATCCGGTAGGGAAAGACGGGAGTCCACAGCGCCATCTGGTGTCACAGTGTTATATCACAAATATATCACATACAGTGGTACCTCGCAAGACGAATGCCCCGTAAGACGAAAAACTCACAAGACGAAAGAGTTTTTCGTTTTTTGAGTTGCTTCGCAAGATGATTTTCCCTATGGGCTTGCTTCGCAAGATGAAACGTCTTGCGAGTTTGTTTCCTTTTTCTTAAAACCGTTAATACCAGGGTGCATCCGTGCTTCGCAAGACGAAAAATCCGCAAGACGAAGAAACTCGCAGAACAAATTAATTTCGTCTTGCGAGGTACCACTGTATAAAACAATTTTTCTTTACTGATCTAGCTGAGTTCCCAGTTCAATATATTTTTGTGACTGTCATTGCCAATGAGGGGCATCTCCAGGTTTTAGGAGGCCCTTGGCAAAGTGTCCTTGTGGGCCTCTCCTCATAGGTGTCAACTTTTCCCTTTTCTTGCGAGGAATCCTGTTTGGAATAATGGAATTTCCCTTTAAAAAAGGGAAACATTGACAGCTATGCCTCTCCTACTCTGGTGGGTTTATCTAACAATGATGTTGGTGATCTAATCTGTCTTGCAAATTGCACTTTAGAAACCCAGTGAGTCAGGGGGTATAGCATAACTGTTGATCAAGACCAACTGCTTTGACATTTTATTACAATCAAGTGGTATATAAATCTTGTGAAATTATATGCCTTAATCAGGCTGCAGTAGAAATGAATTCATTGGCTTATTGATACACACTGCTTCATCCAGAAAATGGATGAAGGAGAAAATATTATGAACTTTGAAGAATGATGTAGGGAAACATAAAGGGATAAAGGGAAACATTATATAGCATTTACAAAGTAACACGGATTAAAAATGGCATAAATGTAACATGTAATTCAATTGACAAAGCAGTGCAAGAAAGAAAGCCACAAGATGGGTTGTGATTGGGAGTAGGGGAGAGAATAGGCACATTGCTACACAAGCTCCCAGAATCCCCGTCTCAAACCATTGTTATGCTGTTATGTTACTATTAGCTCTGATGGGACATCAATGGGGCCAGATATTTTCCGTATTGCAGAAATTAGTTCGACAGCACCAGGTAAGATTCCTATAGTGCGCATCTCGTCGTAGATGAATACAACTACCAACACAGCCTCGGTCCACGAACAGCGTTGCATCATCTGTGCCCATGAAAAGAGACAAAAATAGAGAAGAGTCAGCCTTGGGTGGCAACGAATTTGTGGTGGAAATATTTCAAACATTCCCGAATGTGAGAAAACTCTATTTGGAGAGGCATGCAAAAATGTAGTTATGCTTTCCTAAGTACAACTGCTACTGCTAATATTTGAGGAGCTTCTAAAACAAACACTTCTCCAATTGCAATAATTCACTTTGCATCCCCCTTTACAGGAATTCAGGAGTCGCCTGATTAGGTCACCCAGGTTTGCTGCTGTCACACATCTAATTTGGCCTCAAAGTTGCAGTGCGGGCATTCCACACAGGATTAACTCGGCACATATGGCGTTCAGCAAGGGTGAATCCACAGCAAAGTGCCCCACAAGTCAGCACTTTGAAAGGGGCTTCTGAAGTTCCAACAATGCTTTCAAAGAGGCTTGGTGAGATTCGGCTGCCAGCTGATTGTTTAGGTGCCCCATGCAAAGCACTATCTTTGTAAGACCCATGTGGGCAAAAAAAGGTCAACTGGTGTCATTGTGACATCAGCATTTGTGGCTAGTGCAGACAGGCCAACAGTAGGTGAACACAGAGCCAATGATAGGCAGACCAAGCTTTAGTTTCTGCAATGGGGGATGACTACAGATCCTAATTTGTTGACATCAAATAAAGACATGGCTCTAGTTCAGGGGTCAGCAACCTTTTTCAGCTGTGGACTGGTCCACCGTCCCTCAGACCATGTGGTGGACGAGACTATATTTTTTTTTGGGGGGGGGGAAATAAACGAATTCCTATGCCCCACAAATAACCCATAGATGCATTTTAAATAAAAGCACACATTCTACTGTACTCATGTAAAAACACCAGGCAGGCCCCACAAATAACCCAGAAATGCATTTTAAATAAAAGGGCACATTCTACTCATGTAAAAACACGCTGATTCCCGGGCCTTAGAAGGCGATTGGGCTGCATCCAGCCCCCAGGCCTTAGGTTGTCTACTTCTGCTCTAGTTTATCTAGCTATCTGTGCCTTTCCCTTTTCTTCTGGTCTGTGGTGATTGGTGCTCTTTGGGGGGGGCAGCAAGCAGGGAGCTCTGACAGTAAGTGAAACCAGAGATCATGGGAGAGAGCCAATTCAAGTGTCCTCCCCCCTCAATCCTCCTCCTCATTGAGATTCAGGAGGAGGAAGCTGACCCCCCAGTTTCACCCTCTGGACTTGTTGTAATTAAGAAGGCAGGTCTTATGTACTGAGTTGATCCAAAAAAGCAGCAGTCTGATTGGTCCTAGAACAATAGGATTCAGAATGCAGCAGTCTGATTGGTCCTAAACAATAGGGTCCAGAATGCAGCAGTCTGATTGGTCCTAGAACAATGCAGCAGTATGATTGGTCCGCAGGAGCCACCCAATCCAGCTCCAGGTGGAAGTGAATCCGCTACCTGATTGGCCTACTGAAGAATCCCCAGAATTAGCCAATCACATGTGACCCATTGTGTAAATAATGTATATAAAGCAGATATTTTTGGGGAACTTTCATTCCTCACTACCATGAGCTGAATAAAGAGCATGAAATCCACACTCGACTCTGAGTATATTTCAGCAAGTGAGGGCTGGCTGAGGGCAGACTGAGTTTGGTGGGACAGTGTCTCCTTGGCCCTAATAGGCCAGCCTTCACTGGGCATCAGGTGACTGAAAGTAGGATAACTCTGTTCACCTGTCAAAACCTGGTCTGCAATGGCTGAGGGAGATAATAATCTGGCTTGCCAGTCAAATCCAACTCCCCATCCCATTTTCCCTTTGGCGCTGAAATTATGGAATTGGAACATTAATGGGATGAATGATAGGAAAAAAATGAAATAAAATTGGACAATATTTAAAAAAGGAAAATTTGGACATTATATGTTTACAAGAAACACATGTGGCAAGAAGACATAAAAGAGTTTTGATCAATAAAAGATTAGGAAATGAATTTATATCGTCAGATAAAAACAAAAAGAGAGGGGTTGTATTGTACATAAGAAATAAAATTGAAACTCAGCAAATCTTTAAAGATGAAGAAGGAAGAATAATTGCAGTCCAGATCAAGTAGCAAGGCGAAAAAATAATAATTGTCGGGATCTATGTACCAAATTGAAATAAGACTGATTTTTACAAAAATTTGGAAGAAAATTTGTTTGATTATATGGACCAAAAAATTATAATAATGGGAGATATGAACGGAGTAGTGTCAATGGATATGGACAGATTGAGAGCATCAGGGTTGAGCAAAGAGGGAAAACTACCAAAAACATTTTTCTCAATGATAAAGAACTGCAATTTAATAAATATATGGAGACTAAGACATCCACTTGACAAACAGTTTACGTTCCATTCGGAATCAAATCAGTCAATGTTGAGAATCGATCAGATATGGGTATCTAACGAATTGACTCCAAGAATCATACAAGCTGAAATTCAACCAAGAGTAATTTCAGATCACAATCCAATCAAATGTGAAATAAGAGGTTATGAAGAAAGAACCTTCAGGTGGCGAATTAACAATTACCTTCTAGATCAGTGTTTCCCAACCTTTTTTGGGCAAAGGCACACTTGTTTCATGAAAAAAATCTCGAGGCACACCACCATTAGAAAATGTTAAAAAATTTAACTCTGTGCCTATATTGACTACCATATTTTTCGCCCCATAGGACGCACCGCCCCATAAGACGCACCTAATTTTTTGGGGGGAGAATAAAGAAAAAAAAAATTTTCCCCTCCCCAGGCACGGGGCAGGCGCGGGGGAAGCCCAAGCTTCCCCCGACCCCAGCCCCCAGAACAGCCTGATATCCGCAAGCCTAGGGAGCCACACTGGTCTCCCCAGGCTTGCGGAGAGGTGCGTGAAGCCCGGGGGCGCTCTTCAGCGCGCACCAGGCTTCGGGATGCAGGCAGCTCTGCGCTACCCTCCAGAGCCCCGTGCGGCTTCACGCTGGGATCCGGGGGGTGGCGCGGAGCTGCAAGAAGCCCTGGAGCGCAGGCAGCTTCGCACCACCCTCCGCAGCCCCGCGCGGCTTCGCGCCAGGATCCAGAGGGTGGTGCAGAGCTGCAGGAAGCCCTGGAGCCCAGGTAGCTCCGTGCCACCCTCCGGAGCCCCGCGCGGCTTCGCGCCGGGATCCGGGGGGTGGCGCGGAGCTGCAAGAAGCCCTGGAGCGCAGGCAGCTCCGCACCACCCTCCGCAGCCCCGCGCGGCTTCGCGCCGGGATCCGGGGGGGTGGCGCGGAGCTGCAAGAAGCCCTGGAGCGCAGGCAGCTTCGCACCACCCTCCGGAGCCCCGCGCGGCTTCGCACCAGGATCCAGAGGGTGGTGCAGAGCTGCAGGAAGCCCTGGAGCCCAGGTAGCTCCGCGCCACCCTCCGGAGCCCCGCGCGGCTTCGCGCCGGGATCCGGGGGGTGGCGCGGAGCTGCAAGAAGCCCTGGAGCGCAGGCAGCTCCGCACCACCCTCCGCAGCCCCGCGCGGCTTCGCGCCGGGATCCGGGGGGTGGCGCGGAGCTGCAAGAAGCCCTGGAGCGCAGGCAGCTTCGCACCACCCTCCGGAGCCCCGCGCGGCTTCGCGCCAGGATCCAGAGGGTGGTGCAGAGCTGCAGGAAGCCCTGGAGCCCAGGTAGCTCCGCGCCACCCTCCGGAGCCCCGCGCGGCTTTGCGCCGGGATCCGGGGGGTGGCGCGGAGCTGCAAGAAGCCCTGGAGCGCAGGCAGCTCCGCACCACCCTCCGCAGCCCCACGCGGCTTCGCGCCGGGATCCGGGGGGTGGCGCGGAGCTGCAAGAAGCCCTGGAGCCCAGGTAGCTCCGCGCCACCCTCCGGAGCCCCGCGCGGCTTTGCGCCGGGATCCGGGGGGTGGCGCGGAGCTGCAAGAAGCCCTGGAGCGCAGGCAGCTCCGCACCACCCTCCGCAGCCCCGCACGGCTTCGCGCCGGGATCCGGGGGGGTGGCGCGGAGCTGCAAGAAGCCCTGGAGCGCAGGCAGCTCCGTGCCACCCTCCGCAGCCTCCTCCAAAGGGCGCCCCGCGCTCCGCGCTGCAGGCTGCCGCCCGCAAGCCTTGCGCGCGGGGGGGGGGAGTTCCCCCAGGCGCCCAAGGCTTGCGGACAGCTGCGCGAAGCACGGGGCGTCTTCCAAAGGGCGCCCCGCACTCCGCGCTGCAGGCTGCCGCCCGCAAGCCTTGCGCGCGGGGGGGGGGAGTTCCCTCTCCCGCCTCCCTCCCGCGGCACACCAGGCAAGGTCTCATGGCACACTGGTGTGCCGCGGAACACCGGTTGGGAAACACTGTTCTAGATGATCAAAAAAATTTAGAGGAAGCATGAAAGAAGTTGGTGGAGTACTTTTCGAACAATTGCAATAAGGGTACAAAAATGAATGTAGTGTGGGATGCCAGCAAGGTGGTGATGAGAGGTTTTTTTATACAACAGAACTCAATTAAAAATAAAAGCAGAGAAAAAGGCAAGAAGGAAATCTTAAAACAAATAATGGACAATGAACAAAAATTAATCAAGAAACCAGATAATTTAAAAATAAAACAGACCATAAAATCTCTGCAAAGACAATTTGCGATGATAATAAACAAAGAGGTGGAATGGAATATAAAAAAGCTGCGACACAGAAACTTTGAGTTTGCAAACAAATCAGGAAAATGGCTGGCGTGGCAAATTAAGAAAAGAAAGGAGCAGAATACAATAAATAAAATCATCATGGAAGGTGAAGAGATAGTCAATCCAAAGGGTATTAGGAAAGGATTCTTGGACTTTTACAGTCATTTATACAATAACAAAGAGAAAAATAATATGAGGAAAATAGAAAGATTCTTAAAAGAAAAAAAGGTGCAGAAGATCCCGACAGAAAAGAAAGAAAGGCTGAATGCCCCTATAGAAATAGAAGTGGTTAATGAAGTCATAAAAGAGTTGAAAAAAGGGGAAGCTCCAGGACCAGATGGATTCACAGCAAGTTATTATAAGGAAATGAGACACATCCTGTCTACACCATTGAGAGAAGTTATGAATAATATTCTTAAGGACAGAGAAATGCCGGAGACATGGAAAGAAGCTTTTATTACACTTATTCCAAAACAAGACTTAGATTTGACTCAAGTTAAAAATTATAGGCCTATTTCATTGTTAAATACGGACTATAAAATCTTTGCAAGTATCTTAGCAAAGAGGTTGAAAAAGGTGTTACAAGAAGTTATACATAAAGATCAAGCGGGTTTCCTTCCTGGCAGACAGATGAAGGACAATATAAGGAATATAGTCAATCTGTTAGAATATCTGACAGCCCGGAATGAGAAACAAGCAGTGTTAATATTTGTGGATGCAGAAAAGGCCTTTGATAATATATCTTGGGACTTTATGTTAAAAAATTTAGAACACATGGAGGTGGGGAATGAATTTTTTAATGGAATAAAAGCAATATACACTGAACAAAGAGCTAAGCTGATTGTAAACAATATGACTACGGAAGAATTAAAAATATCAAAAGGTACAAGACAAGGATGTCCTCTTTCACCATTGTTAGATCTGGTAATAACAGTGGAAGAACCGCCGGAAAGTTTAAAAGTTGTTTTGGAGGAAGTTGAACAATTTGGTCAAGTGGCAGGTTTTATATTGAATAAGAAAAAAACTAAAATGTTAGCAAAAAATATGGATCAAGGTATGATAGAAACAATGCAACAACAAAAAGGGATAGAAGTGGTGAAAAAAAGTTAAATACCTGGGGATCTGGTTAACCCCCAGAGTATTGATTTGTTTCAGAATAATAATGTGCCAGTGTGGAAGGGAATAAAGAAAGATCTAGAGGTGTGGGGCCGAATGAAGTTATCCTTTGGGGGAGCATTTCAACGATTAAGATGAGTGTGCTGCCAAAGATGTTATTCTTATTTCAGACAATTCCAATAATTAAGGGGACAACGATATTTAAAGAGTGGCAAAGAGCAATTTCAAGCTATATCTGGCAAGGTAAGAAGCCAAGAATTATGTATAAGTTATTAACGGATGCGAAAGAAAGAGGCGGCTTCGCCCTGCCAGACTTGAAATTATATTATGAAGCTTCATGTCTCTGCTGGTTGAAAGAATGGATAAAGTTAAAAAATACTGAGTTATTGGACTTAGAAGGTTTTGATAACAGATTTGGCTGGCAGGCATATCTATGGTGTGAGAAAAGAAAGATTCATAAAGGTTTCGAAAACCACATCTTTAGAAGATCTCTCATAGAAATATGGGAGAGATATAGAAGTTTATTAGAATCAAGAACTCCTCACTGGCTATCTCCGTTAGAAGTTATGAGTCTTAAGAAAGTCAATATGAGGGGGAACTGGATTACATATAAAGAATTGATTATAAAGGAAGGAGGAAAATGGAAAATGAAACCCTATGAAGAAGTGAAAGAGTATGTGTATGATTGGTTGCATTATTATCAGGTTAACGAAATGTTTAAAAAGGACTTAAAAGAAAGAGGTTATGAGGAAAAAGAATCGAAATTTCAAATAGAAATAATAAACAATGAAAATAAAATTTTGTCCAAGATGTATAAAATCTTGCTCCCACAAAAGATGAGGAAGTTAAATCAGTTATGATACACTGGGCCAGAGATTTGGGTTATAATATACAGTTTAACGATTGGATAAAACTGTGGAATGAAAATATAAAATTTACGGCATGTACTGCGTTAAAGGAAAATGTTATGAAAATGATTTATAGATGGTACATCACACCTGTGAAACTGGCAAAAATGTATAAAACATGTAATAAGTGTTGGAAATGTAAAGAAAAAGCAGGAACATTTTATCATATGTGGTGGGATTGTAAGAAGGTGAAGGGCTTCTGGGAAATGATATATAATGAGATGAAAAAGATGTTGAAATATACATTTGTTAAGAAACCAGAGGCTTTTCTTCTAGGAATAGTAGGAAATGAAATAAATAGAATGGACTGTAAACTTTTCCAATATGCAGTAACAGCAGCGAGAATATTATTGGCCCAAAAATGGAAATAGGAACAACTGCCGACGCTCGAAGAATGATGGAGTATGCTGAACTGGACAAACTAACAGGAAAGATCAGATATATACGAGATCAAAAGTTCATTGAAGACTGGGGAAAATTTTCAGACTATCTGAAATGTATATGTGATGAGCAAATAACGCTAGTGGGCTTTCAAGAAGTTCTGTAAATGATAGAGGACTATTGTATTGATGAAAACTAAGTGTGTGAAGGTTTATAAAATGCAATATAAAATTAGGAAATGCGTATTTAAAAATTTGAATAATGGATGATTGTCAGAGACGTTGAAGGAAGTCTAAAAGAGAAAATATGTGATAAATTTAGATTGGATACTATAAATGTATGTTGGAAAATTTAATATAAAATTTAATATATATATAAAAAATCCAACTCCCCATCCCATTTTCCCTTTAAGACTCACCGTAGCTCACCATTCTGTTGTAACAATACGAAGTGCTTTCAGTAATACAGGTGAATTTGCGTGTTGCGCATTGATTGTCCGGTTGTACATCTTCACAGCCATGACACCAGAGATCTCTGCTATTCGCTTTTACCTCTGAGGGGGGGAATTCAATACACTGATTAACTATGCAGTCCCACCAACCACCTGTTCAGGCAGCATGTGATGTGATGTCATCAGTGCCATTTTTCTAGAAAAAGAGGTGCCGGAACTCACCATGAAACACCTCCCTCATTCTCTTAGAATGGCAATGGCACCCACCTGAAAGTTCTGACTGGAAAAAAATAATCTCTGGGTGTGACCAATACATGTCCACACAACTAGAGTTCTCCTACAAGAGAGGGGAACCTGAATAGACCCGAGTCTTCCTTCACACACTGAAGCTCTTAACACAGAGTCCCTTCATCCACTGCTGTGGGACATGTTCACTGAACACCACAGTGAGGGGGCAAACCTAGCCCAATTAGGCCTAGCCTCTTGCTCATTTAGTACTAAGACAGGGGTGGGGAACAGGACCCGGCTGGCAAGACAGATCCTGGGTTTCCCTACCCTTGGGGACCCATATCAAGAAACTGCCTAGCCAAACAGGGCTTGAAGTGACTGCTAATGTTCAGCTCTGCTTTTCTGCTGGGATCAGTATTGCAGCTGATCCTTTTATGCTGAAAGCCAGTGCCAATCAGCTGATTGCCAGTGCACGATCAGGAGCATGCTTCAAGCCCCCCTGCATTGCACATTGGCAGCCACATTGCTACCTGACCAGCACCTGATGTCACATATCACATCAAGTGTGGGACGGGGTGTGTGTAAAAAGGTAAAGGTAAAGGAACCCTGACAGTTAAGTCCAGTCACAGATGACTCTGGGGTTGTGGTGCTCATCTCGCTTTACAAGCCAAGGGAGCCGGTGTTTGTCCACAGACAGTTTTTCCGGGTTGTGTGGCCAACATGGCTAAGCTGCTTCTGGTGCAACGGAACACAGTGATGGAAACCAGAGTGCACGGAAACACTGTTTACCTTCCTGCCGGAGCAGTACCTATTTATCTACTTGCACTTTTTGGCATGCTTTCGAACTGCTAGGTTGGCAGGAGCTGGGACCAAGCAATGGGAGCTCACCCCATTGTGGGGATTCAAACCGCCGACCTTCTGATCACCAAGCCCAAGAGGCTCAGTAGTTTAGACCACAGCAGTTTGGGGTAAATGGTCCCAGGGGAGAAATTGGGACTCATGGCATGTCCAGTTAGGCCGGGGGGCAGACATCCCCACCCCCACTAAGAGAATATAAGCTTGTTCCTCTTGTTGGGTCTCCTAAAAGGGGGTGACTATATAACCCCATTCACTTCCTCTTCTGTTAGTGGGGCAGTGAAGCGATTGCACCAGCTGTTCTATTTCAGTCCCAGTGTGGGATCTCCTTTCTGGGGCTTCTGGCAGGAACCTGTGGAAGAATGGCTAGTGGCCAACAGACCTGCCTGGGAATTGGCTTTGAAAGTGGCTGCTCTAAACCTGGCTTGTTGTTGGGAATTGCAAGAAGGCAGGAGAAGCTGTGCAGAACTGCCTGCATTTCAATGCCAGGTGCAAGAGAAAGCATAGTTTGTGCTCCTTGCTGTTACAAAACAGCCATCACAAACGTAGCTTTTCCTATCAAGGGTGGAAAAGATGCCTTTACATTGGAATTCTAAAACAAGGGGCTATGACCTTTAGAACTGGCTCAACAGAATACCTTTGGGAACAAGAATCTGTTTGTTATGGATACAATGTGGCATATATTAGATTTTTGTAATTGAAAATTAATAAAAAATATTTTCAAAAAGGAACAATAATCTGTTTATAGTGAATCTATCTCTCTCCCTCCCCCCCCCTCTCTCTCTCTCTCTCTCTCTCTCTCTCTCTCTCTCTCTCTCTCTCTCTCGTGTGTGTGTGTTGCAAGTGACCTTTTGTTTTCCAATCATTTCCCCCCTTGATTTTTGAGTGTATGGTGAATTGGACTTTGCATTCCTGCCTATCTGCTTGCCTGGATATGTGCATATGGCAAGTTGCAAAGCTGGGTTCACACCACCGTTGAAGAAACAACTATGATCTCTCTGAAAAATGTTCCCATAGCTTATGACTTCGACTTTCGCTGAAAGATCTTTGTGAAAGATTCACAGCTTAATCCTATGGATGCTTACTCAGAACTAAGTCCTACTGAACTCACTGAGACTTTTTCTCAAAAAGGTTTGCACAGCCTTGCGGCTTTAGTGGCAATGACACCTCATTTGGACTGAGCAGACAAAGACTTACCAATGGTCTCCAAGCAGAGAGCAACTAAGAAACTGACAGCTGGCATCTTGTACAACATCTTCATTCCACTGGTTCAAAATGTGGGACGAAGTTGCAGCAGTAACAGAGAATCCAAAAGTCAGCCAAAGAATGAAGTGCTATTTATGGTCAAGGTTATAAACTGGATTGTAGGATGAATGGAGGTGGGTTTATATATTGGATCTTAAGCAGCAATCTATTAAAAATATCAATGTGCAAATTCATTACTGAAACGCAAGGCCCCTCGTATCTCATGCCCTTGGTAGGAACAATCTGTAACTCAAAATGGTGGTAAAATATTCACTTACAAGTAGCATGCTGTGATTTCTAAAACCAGAAGAATTCCAGATCATTAGAACCTATCCCCCCTTAGAATTGTAGAGTTGGAAGGGACCCCAAGGGTCTTCTACAACCCCCTACAATGCAGGAGTAAAAACAGCTGTAATCCAAATAAATTCTAAAACAGCTGTAATACAGATTAATGCAGAAGTGGTCTGGTAGGATTTTGCTAAGATCAAGCATTATTGAGTCTACGAAACCATGAACCTATTGGATAAGGAAAGAACATTGCCAAGAAATACAAAAGGCAAGTTGCAGAAAACGGCCATTTCATCAAGGGAGAAGGGGGGGGGGTGATGCTAAATCTTAGCCTTATCCTGCCTGAGTCTCAAAATTGATGTGATGGCTCAGTTCTTCTCCCCTTGACAATGGCACTGTAGGGATTTGGAGAGGCGTCTGTTTGTATTATAAAGTTTTAAGCATATATGACTCACAGCTTGATTCTGTCAATGTTCATTCAGAATTAAATCCCACAGAGCTCATCTCAAGGTGCTGCATTCTACTGCAACCAGCTGTTGTATGGATGCCTGAGAATTCCAGCGAAAACAACAACAAACAGAAGTGCAAATTGCCAATGTTCATTTTCTGTCTCTCAAGTCCGGAACAGAAATCAATCCAGTGAATGCCAGTGTTATGTACTGAATTGAATAGGATCCAAACTGCAGCAGTCTGATTGGTCCTAGAACAATAGGATCCAAAAGGCAGCAGTCTGATTGGTCCTAGAACAATAGGATCCAAAAGGCAGCAGTCTGATTGGTCTTAGAACAATGCAGCAGTATGATTGGTTGGCAGGAACCACCCAATCATGCTCCAGGTAGAAGTGAATCCACAACCTGATTGGCTTACAGTAGAATTCCAGAATTAGCCAATTATGTGCAGCCCATTGTGTAAATAATGTATATAAAGCAGACACTTTGAGGGGACTTTCATTCATTCCTCCTCACCACTATGAGCTGAATAAAGAGCATGAAATCACTTTGCGACTCTGAGTATATTTCAGCCAGTTAACTGTTGTTGTTGTTTTCAGTCCAAAAATGTTGCATAACTGGTGGTCTTTCTCCCTTCATTGCACGGGATCTTTTTGCTTCGGGTACTTTGTATATTATTATTATTATTATTATTATTATTATTATTATTATTATTTCTTTACCGCCCTATACCCAGAGCTCTCAGGGCAGTTCACAGAACAAAATCAAAATATAAAACCACAATATATGTAATCAGAATAAAAACAACAACCTAATAACATCCCCCTGAAAAAACACACCCACATTTTAAAAGAGCATAGGATGTCAATCAAATCAACCAAAGACCTGGTTAAAAAGGAATGTTTTTGCCTGGCGCCTAAAGGTGTATAATGAAGGTGCCAGGTGAACCTCCCTGGGAGAGCATTCCTCAGACAGGGAGCCACTGCAGAGAAGGCCCTGTTCTCGTGTTGCCACCCTCCGGACCTCTCGAGGAAGAGGTACATGAAGGAGGGCCTCAGAAGATGATCTCAAAGTCTGGGTAGGTTTATATGGAAAGATGATAACATCACTTTTAATCCAAACTGGCAGAGGAAGAAACAGAAAATGTAATTCTTAGATGATGAATAAATGGATCACTTTGTTCCCCCTTCAAAAGGTTGAACATTCACAGAGGGACCCACACATTTCATTTCTCCCGCAGGTGTTTGCTAGATCTGCCAAATGCATGAAGGTGCCTATCTCTTCTATCTTCAATAACATTTCAATCAAACTCCCAACTGTGGCCTGGGAATAAATCCTGCCTGCCTGCCTTTCCCATCCTCTAGCGTAGGAGGTGCTTGCTGCCTGTAGTCATCAGATTGCTTTCCTTCTCCAACCTAACTTTTCAGGATGAGCACAAAGGCATACAGGTCTATGACTCTGGGGCTCCTTTTTCTGCTTTGCTTTGAACTAGGTAAATTGCCAGCAGAAAACCCAAAATCCTCCTCCTCCTGCTGCTGCTCAAGAAACTTTTCTGTTGATACAATGGCAGGCTGAGGATAGAAAGCATCTTGAAGAAATGGTAGCTGTGGAACGGTTAGTTCCAGAAGACAAAGTAAGGACCCTCGAATCCCTCCCACAAAATAGTGGCAGTCTGCAGACACAATAAGTGTGCACAGGACCTCAGTCAATATGAGGTTTCAGCTCAGTCCTGGAAACTGCTTCTGAATGCACCTGCCGTACAGATCCCCTGACATGACATAGATGAGTCCTTAAGGAGATACTTTCTATTTACTGCAGAATCCTTGTTGCTTCTCCATTCTAAGTGACCATCTTTAATGATTCCCCTTCCCTCTGCTGCTTTACACAGATGAAGCTATCAAATGCCATGTCTGTGACAACGTGAAGGAAGACAACACCTGTTTCCATAAATCATACATCTGTTCTGGGGGCATTACAGAAAGCTGCTTCACTCGGAGAGTTTCTCTAGGTGAGTCTTAAGAGGTGAGGTTGGAGGTTCCATGAAAGACCCGCCATGCAGCTGGTTGCTCTAATGCTGGTCAGAACAGAGTTTTATGCTGATACTAAGGAGGGGTGAATCTATCAATTGCAGTTTCTCATTTCCCCAGTTTTAGGGTTGCATCCCAGGCTAGTCCTGCTCAGAGCAGACTCACTGAAATTAAGAGACATGGTCACCTTGGGCCCATTCATTTCAACGGGTCTACTTTGAGTAGGTTAGTGGAATATTTTTCTGTATTTGACTTGTTAACATTTCCCCATCAATTTCTGAATACTTTTAAATCCCCATTAAAAAAAAATTAGTACAAATTTCCCACAATATACACATTTTTGCATACAGTTCTGGTGAATGTACACTCTTTTTGCAAAGCAATTTCCCCTAATAGAATGTATTTTATTTTCACCAATATATGCACACTTTGCACTAGCAGATGCATGTTTGCACAGATATGCAGAGGGGTGGGGGAGAGGGAGTTGCACTTCTCCATAAAAATTCCATCTTTCTGATCAATCTACTCATGTCTGGCTTCAGGAGATTGTTTGTGGTGCTGGGCTAGAGAGACAGAATAAGGATGCTGTTAGTGTATGACCTGCCCTGCTCCTATGTAACCTACCTGACCAAGTTGGCAGAGGTAGTCTCACACGTGTTGTTGGGGGACCTCAAAATCCAAGCCGAGGCTGCCTCAGATGAACTGGCTCGGGACTTCGTAGCCCCCATGACAACCATAGGGCTGTCTCAGAACCTCAATTATCCAGCACATGTGGTGGGGAATACCCTCAACCTGGTCTTTGACACAAAGCAGACTGGTAATACTCTTTTGATTGGGAGGCTCTTTGTGAGTCCATTATCAGGGATGGATGGAGTGAATGTAGCTACAGCAGTCAGCAAGAATGGGGGACCCATTGAGTTGGTCCACCCTCAGAGACTGATGGAATCTGATGGATTCTTGAATGGATTCCTCTGAGGGATTTCCTGGCTGGCATGGCTGGCACTCCTGCTGAGGCTCTTGCCTCACTGTGGGATGGTGAGATGCCAAGAGCCCCTGACTCGATCACCCCCGAGCAGCTTTGCTGTTACTGTGGAACATGTAGATCACCTTGGTATTCTAGTGACCTGCATGCAACGAAGCAAGGGGATTGGAGGTTAGAGGGTAGATGGTGCAAGACTAGGTACAAACCTAACCGAGGTGGCACCACTGTGCCTACCACATGGTGGTGAAGGTGGCAAAGGAGAAGAAAGCTTACTTCTCTGCTACCATTGCGTCTGCAAGTAGATGTTCAGCAGAGCTTTTCTGAGTGGTGAATGGGCTTTTCTCAGCTGGCCAAGAGAAGGTTCCTCTGACACTCTAGGAGGCCTGCTGTAACCACTTTGCGAGGCTCTTTGGGGACAAAATCACTCAGATTTGGGCAGTGCTAGATGCCATAGTTAGAGCAAGTAGGTGTCTAGAGCAAAGTCTGTTCCATCTATGCTGGGTCAGTTTATATTGTTGTGGACGAGCTGCTGGAAGAAGTGTGGCTGATCACCTTGACCCTTGCCCATTTGAGCTTCTTTGAGGTAGCCATAGCAGGTTGACTGGGTGGGTCCAGTGAGTGATTAATGCTTCCTTGGAGGTGGGAAGTACCATTTGTCTTGAAGGAGGCATAAAATAAAACAGAACTATATACAGAGATTTCATTCCTTTCTGCTCCCTGCAGCCATCTGGCCAGAGAGATAAGCTCACAGACTCCCACAGACACTGGTGGACACTGAACCTCTCCTCCCCCAGACATGCCCAAATAAAGAAACCTGGGGAGAATTCTAATTGCTAAGCAGAATTGGCTCAAGTACAGATCTCCCCGAAGGATCATTTCAAGTTTATTTTGGAATCCACCAAAAATAAATACACTGTCACCCCATTGAGACTTCTGCTCAGGGTGACATAAAACTCTTTCTTACTGAAGGTGGCTGGTGAGGAAGCACACATGCCCCAAGCCTCATAATTTGGGGGAAGTAACAGTGACCATTAGCCAAATGTTGCAGCTCCAACCCCAGTGTGCAACACCAGGCACCTTCACAGCAGTGCATCTCCTCCAAGAAGTGTGCACTGCCAGCCTCTCCCACTTGAGGGCTCAGTGACTTTGCATGCCTCACAACTGCTTCTCTTTCTGCCTCCTTCCTTAGGACCGGTGGTCGTGAAGATTCAGCGAGGCTGCGGTTCCACCTGCTATACAGTTGTTAACAACCTCCACTTCCATAAAATAGAGTTCTTGTGCTGCAAGAAAAGCTTCTGCAATACCCATAACATCTGGCCTGAGACCCCAGACAAGAATATTCCATGGACTTTCTGAATATGAAAGAACACAAGAAGAGCCCTGCTGGATAAAATCAAAGACCTCTAGACCAATGTCCCATTTCCCACAGGGAGCAACCAGTTGTCTCTGGGAAACCAGTCAGCACAATGTGAGGACTCTTAATCTCAGGGTTGTGAGTTTGAGCTCCATTTGGGCAAAATATTCCTGCATTGCAAGGGGTTGAACTGGACGACCCTTGTGGTCCTTTCTTCCCCAGTTCAGATCTTAATTTGAGATGGAGAAGAATTTAATGGCTTGCAGAGCTCCCCTGTCACTTGAAGCAGGTTTTGCAAATCCCATAGCTGGAGAACTTCAGCAACATCTCACATCACAACACGACACAGGGAGGGGTTGTAACATTTGTCATTAATGGCAGCGTCACCAACCAAGAGTTGTTTGTTGTACTCACACAACCCAATTCCAAACAGCATATGCAAAAGGCCACAGGATTGCCATGATTTTAAAAAGTCAACATCCACATGGGACCTAGGATATGGTTACCAGACATCCCCGTTTCCTGGGGACAGTCCCCGGATTTACACATCTGTCCCCGGACAAAACCCATCCCCAGAATGTCCCCGGATTTCATTTAATACCCCTGCATTTATATCTTAAGTGTTGTAGATTTATTAGAAGGGAATGAATGTTGTGTGATTGGTTCAACGGCACAAGACACATCATATGGGGACTTCCGGTGAGGCAAAATGCCGGGCGCCATGACAGTGAGCAGCTCCTGAAGCCAGCCAGAGCCAACTGCACTACCAGGCTGGCTCTGGGCTGCTGAGACTGCCACTGCTGCTGCCACTGCTGAGAGGGAACTGGGGACGCCCGGAGTGTCAACTGGGCAAACCGCTGACCACCAACCCCCATGACCCAAATTGAGCCTGGAGTGAGAGCACCTGGCCACCCGGCTGATGGCCCAGCAGTGCTCCAGGGCCAGTAAAACCCCTGGAGCTGATACAGAGAGGAGGAGGAGAGGAGGAGGAGAAGGAAGAGAGAAAAAGAGGATGGAGAAAAAAGAGAGGAGCCCTGACTTTCTGCGCCGCCGCTGCTGCTGAGGAGGAGAGGTAGGAGAGCACTGGGAGGGCAAGAACACGTGGCCAAGCCCAGGCCCAACCCGAGCCTACTCCACGGTGGCTAGTGCCCCAAGAGGGCAAGCCGGGGCCCAGAGGAAGTCTGCACAACAGAGACCACAGAAGATAAGATATTACTTCTTATTTTATTTTATTTATATATATATATTTTAATAACATTTTTTTTTCTCTTTTCAAAAAAAAAAAGTGTCCCCGAATTCTTTGAAAAAAATCTGGTAACCTTAACCTAGGATAACATGACTGCTATTGATGAATGGCCTTCATCTTCATCTTGAGTGAAGCTAGCCTAATACTAGCCAGATGCTAGTTATGATGGCTACATTCCACCTCCACTGTCAGAGGCAGTATGGGAAGTTGCGAGAAGTCACAAATGGGGAAAACACCCTTGCATTCTGGTCCTCCTTTGGCGTGCCTCATGGTCATCTGGTTGGTCACTTCGAGAACAGGATGCTGGTCTAGACTGGACTTTGGCCTCATCCACCACTCCTAGTCCTCTATTAGGTTGAATCTGAAATTCCAACTTTGCATTTTCACAGCCTTCACAGACTCCAAATACAATTTAAGAAGACTAAGAACCTAGAGAATTAGCAAAGCAGTTGCACTGTCTCACCAAGTCAGAAAATTACCTCTGCAGCCAAGAAAACCCGATGAGATTCTAATGCTAGCTGGGATAGGGTTACTGCCTACATCCAGACATTTCTCTTAAAATACCTCCAAGTTCTTTCTACAGAGCATGCTATTGTCCTTGGGTAGAGTGGGGCATTCTGACCTCTGTGAAATTGAATTCAAGGACAACTTTTTGGCAGCTCAGGGTGTTGTGAAACTACAAAGACAAATGCCTTGGGTTTCTATGGCCCACCCAGGATGAGAAATCTTTCTTTTTTCCCTTTAATGTGATTACTCTGGTGCTAATAAGCCAACTCTAATATCAGTGAAGGTTTGCCCCCCAGCCCACCCTGTGCAGAGGCTTAGCCTCCTAGTCTGGTCCCCATCTCTGACCTGGTCAATAGTTTGGATATGATGATTTATTATTTCTTTCCCATCTCCAGGTATTATTACACAGAAGCTGATTTTTTAAATAGATCATTACCTCAAGCCGCTGCATTTTGTTAGTTCCTATTGCAAACCAGCACACATGTTTTTTTTACAAAATCTGGGCCCTTTAATTTCCGTCAGACTCAGAGCAGATCTATACTATATACCTTTTCTCCTTTTTTTTGGAAAATCAGATTAACAATCCTGGCTCTCCCCCCCCAATAATCCTGTGAATTACAATTTATTGAATAAATGAGACTCTTTAAAGATTTCTGCGCACCAGGATTCCCTGAGGAATTACAAATAAACTGGTGAAAGGCTGCAATTGAGATATGCCATCATTAATACAATATCAAATATGAGCTAACTTTCAACAAAATAATTTGACTTTACCCTCATTTTTCATCAGTGACAATATTATTATTATTATTATTATTATTATTATTAGCATGTACATCTTGGAGGCAAGCACATCAGTGAAAAAATAGTTAAATGTGTTTTTAAAAACAGTAAAAACAATTAAAAGCATTTTAAAGCAATCAAAAAACTATAAAACATTAAAAACAAAAATTATTAGTTGCTTTATACCAAAAGAAAGTCTCAAAGCAACTTAACATTACAAGTAACTAAATCATGTATTTGGATATGCCTGCTGCAACAGATCAGTTTTCTTTTCTTTTTTAATTCAATCTTTCTTGGTTTATAAACAGCACAGACACACAAAGAAGAAAAAAGTAGCACATAACTCACAAAAGAAAAAAAGAAAAGAAAACAGTACAATGAGAAAACACAAAAATACTTCAGCCATCGACTTTTGACCTCCTTGGTGTGGGTTCTTGGCTTCCTTGTAACTTGCCTCTATTTTTCAATAAACTTAGCCTGTATTATATCTTATTTGTGTTCTTTATACCTTATGCAATTCCGAGAGTTATTCAAAGCATTCTAAAGTTTTAATATGGGGACAATGTTTTAAATATTGCCTATAAATCTCCCATTCCTTTTTAAACTTTTGGGTCGGTCGATCCCTGATCTTTTTCATCACATTCGCTAGTTCCATATATTCAAGCAATTTAACTTGCCTCTCCTCCTTTGATGGAACATACTGTATTTTTCGCCCTATAGGACGCACTTTTTCCCCTCCAAAAATGAAGGGGAAATGTGTGTGCGTCCTATGGGGCAAATGCAGGCTTTCGCTGAAGCCTGGAGAGCGAGAGGGGTTGGTGCGTACCCCCGACCCCAGCCCCCAGAACAGGCAGCTCTTCGCAAGCTGTGGGAGCCCAGTGCCGGGCTCCCACCGCTTGAGGAGAGAATTAAGCATTACAGGCATGAAAGAACTCAAAATTTCTCTTTCTTTCTCCCCTCATCCTCCCACAAAGAGCCCTTGGGTGGTAATTAAAAAGGACAGGCCACCATTTCCATCAGTTCTGCCCTCTTAAGAACACTGACCCCTCTTGCTCTCCAGGCTTCGCGCAGCTCTCCGCAATGGGCCGGTGCGTCCTATGGGGCGAAAAATACGGTATTTTCAACAGATATCTACTGAAGATTCCTCCCTAATGTCAGCAGGCAGAAAACTCCAGGCCACACTAAAGGAACTATTCCTTCCAGTGGTGTTAACTTGAATAAAATATGGGGCGAGGGGCAGGTAAGCCCCAACCCACATAATCACATGCACACTACCTAATCACATGCACACTACCTGAATGACAATGTCCATCAACCTCGGGGGTGGACCCCCTCAAATATTTTATAGGTTGCATGTGAAGGGACCTCAGCCCCATGAATTGGCTTCTATGATTTCTTATTAATGCAGAATAAACCTTGCATGAAGATGGGTGAGAAATTTGGTTAAGTCTGCCCTTTCATAGGAACCCATTTAATTCACATGTCCTGAAAACAATGCATGAATCGAAAGGAAACTATCGTTCAGAATCCATGCTTCTCAGGATTTTGTAATACAGTTACCCAATTAAGAATGCATATAAAAATTTGTATATTAAACTGCACAGAAGGACAAACATAAGTGAAAATACACTGTATAAGGGGAAAGTCCTTGATGAGTGTAGTATGCAAAATTATATTAAAAGGTGGCAAATATTAGGAGAAATGCTATAACTTCTTTTTGTGAGGGCTTTTAAAGAAAACCATAAAGTTGTACTGAAATATGGTCAAGATTTGGAAATACAGTCACAGCTGGGAAATGAGGAAGGACCAAAACTGCCAGACTCTCACAGCACTATTTGCAAATAAACATAAACATAATAATATTAATTTATTATTTATACCACACCCATCTGGCTGGGCTTCCCCAGCCACTCTGGGCGGCTTCCAAAAAATATATTAAAATACTGTAATACATCAAACATTTAAAAAAAAAACATGGTTAGGAAGATCAAACACTTTTGAGTCTGCTCAAAGATGAGTTTATTGGACAAAGTGTTCACGTTCTCCATATATACAGAACTGCTGAATTAGGGATGGGCAGGTTACCGCTCCAGCTTCTATTAGCTGTACTTGGGATCATCCCAGATGTTGACATTGTTGCACTTAGGGGTGTTGCCGCAGCAGAAGGTAAAGTTCCTATAATTTGAGTTTTCTTGTAGTCGTCTACATTTGGAAGTGCAGCCCCTGTCCACGAACAGAACTTCATAATCTGTGATGATGAGTTGAGAAAGAATGAGCAAAGAATGAGCTTCAAGGGCCAGTAACGTTCTGCAGGAAATATCTCAAGCACTCCCTGACCTGAACACACACCCTCCAACATTTCTCTAATGAAAATAGGCATGTCCTGTTCAATAACAACAACAACATCATTTTTTTAAAAAATTATACCCTGTGCATCTGACTAAGTTACCCCAGCCATTCTGGGTGGCTTCCAATAGCATAATAAAACTATTCAGGGCTGCCTTCAGATGTCTTCTAAAGGTTGTATAGTTACTTATCTCCTTGATTCAGGGATTGCATAACTCTACACCCTCCAAGATTTCGCTAATGAAAATAGGGATGTCCTAAGGAAAAGTGGGACATTCCAGGATCATATCAGAAACAAGGATGGTTTTTGTAAATCTGGGACTGTTCGTGGAAAATAGGGACACTTGGAGGGTCTGTGAACATCAAAGGAAATAACAAACACAATGTAATTTTTATTTTTTTCTAAAAAGAAATCTACATGTGCTTGTGAACTTTTTTTAAACAAACAAACAAACCATTCCAAGGACTTAAGCCCTCCAGGACATTGGACTGGAAGTTCGACCACCTCCAGTCCATCTGTCCACCTTCCAGTCTTAGGATTGCAGCCATAGGATTGTATCCAATGCTAGCCATACTCAGAGTGAATCTATTGAAAGGAAGGAGCTTTTAAATTTCAGCGAGTTTACTCTTGAGTAGAAGTTAGTTGGATATAGCCCTAAGTATCCCAAGTATGAATGATGTTGGATTTAGATCAAAGGTCGCCAGTGTAGTGCCTGTGGGTTCAAGGGCATCCTTGAGCTCGCCCTCTGGTGCCCACAAAAACCTCAGAGCAACCCCAAATACTGCCCCTTGGGTTACCCCTTTCTCCCAAGAAAATACATAATTTCCCACCATCCCTTCCCTTTAATACTCACTCCAGCTGACCATCCGGTTGTAGCAGAGCTCGTTCTTTTTGGTGATACAACTGCCTGATTTATTTGCACATTTACCATCTGGCTGGACGTCGGCACAGGTAAGACATATGAGAGGCCTATAAACACGAGGTACTTCTGTGGAGGGGGAAAAATCATTTGCTGAATGGCTGCAATGTATTGAGTTGGATAAACTGGGTCTAATGCACTAGAAAAAAAATTCTTGGGTTACTGTAAACAAAACAAAACAACCCAACCAAAAACCCTGGGACATTTTGCCAAATTTAAAAAATCCGCCCAGATGGAAATGTTAATCCTGAAAAAGAGGACGTGTGTGGGAAAGGAGGACATATGGCAACCCTAACGTAATGATATTGAAGAAACAATCCCAGCTCTGTCGCCTAGGTGTTTACAAAGTCTCCCTGAACTCTTTGGGATTCCACTCTGAAATAAGTCCATATAGGATTGCAGCCCTGGTTGTAACTATGCCTCATCAGGACTGCCGTATTTTTCAGTGTATCAGACGAGGGTTTTGAACTATAAATAAGGTTTAAAACCCGGGGGTGTCTTATACATGGGTAGTGGGTAGGGGTGACTGGTTGCAGCTGCGAGCTGCAGATTGTCATTGGCGATTTTGTGTGTGATTGGTGGCTGCGGCAAGGCTTGCTTTGTATTGGCTGATGATGCGTTAAGTGGGTGTGTGATTGGTTGCTTCTTCAAGGGCTGCTGTGGATTGGCTGCTGCTGTGGCAATTGTGCTTCCTATTTCCTGCTGCTGTTTGCGCTTGTTGCAGACTACAGTGGTACCTTGGGTTACATACGCTTCAGGTTACAGACTCCACTAACCCAGAAATAGTACCTTGGGTTAAGAACTTTGCTTCAGGATGAGAACAGAAATCGCACAGCAGTGGTGCGCAGGCAGTGGAAGGCCCCATTAGCTAAAGTGGTGCTTCAGGTTAAGAACGGACCTCTGGAATGAATTAAGTACTTAACCCAAGGTACCACTGTATTGGGTTAGTGGTTTACTGCATCCCCTCCCTCCCAAAAAAGCTCCACAACTCTGGGCCAACCCCCCCCCCCAAAGCTCCACAACTCTGGGTCATTTTCTTAAATTGGAGTCTCCCAAAATACAGTGGTACCTTGGGTTACATACGCTTCAGGTTACAGACTCCACTAACCCAGAAATAAGAACTTTGCTTCAGGATGAGAACAGAAATCGTGCTCCGGCGAATTAAGTTCTTAACCTGAGGCACCACTGTAGAGGGCATGTTATACACAGGGGCGTGTTATACATGAAAAAGTATGGTAATAATAATAACTTACGACTGCTTGCTAGGTAGACTGCGACTATGTAGCTCAGTGCCAGAGTTTTGTACATCTTCTTTCCCTTTCCTTCAGGGCACACGAGGAAGCTGCAGAGACAAATATCAGAGGAACAGAGAATCCCAAAGCCAGCCAGAGGCGGGGAAATGTAAACCAGATGAGCCCTGCTGGCTGAGCCCAAAAAACCATGATAGGCCAGCATCTTGTTCTCACAGTGACTGACCAGATGCCTATGGGAAGCCCAAAAGGAGGAGCTGATCGTAAAAGCTCTCTCCTGCTGCCTCTGGTGGTAGAAATGGAACACAGCCACCATAGCTAATTGTCACCCTCTATAAATGTGTAAAACCCTCAGCTGAAAGTCATCCAGGTTGGTGCCCATCAATACAACTTGTGGGAGTGGATTCCATAAGCGTTGTGTGAAGGTGATTTTTATTTTATTTTGGGGGTTTCTCTTGGAACTTCCAATATTTGACTTCATTGAATGGCCCCAAGTTTGAGTACAGTGGTACCTCAGGTTAAGAACTTAATTCGTTCTGGAGGTCCGTTCTTAACCTGAAGCACCACTTTAGCTAATGGGGCCTCCCGCTGCTGCTGCGCTGCCGGAGCACAATTTCTGTACTCATCCTGAAGCAAAGTTCTTAACCTGAGGTAATATTTCTGGGTTAGCAGAGTCTGTAACCTGAAACGTATGTAACCTGAAGTGTATGTTACCCGAGGTACCACTGTATTATGAGAGAGGGATGCAAACTTCTCTCTATTCACTTTTCGCACTTGTATACATCACTATCATGTGCCCCTCTACTCACATTCCCCCCAAAACTAAAAAGACCCAAATGTTGCAACCTTCCTCTCTCCTTTCAACCCAATGTCCTTTTCTCCTCCTGGAGTGGAGTTGGGGCTTTTTATGCAGTGGGACATTTGTTTGTTTCTCACTCTTCCACTGCCCCAAATTTATTTTAAAGCATAAAATACACCCTTTGTATTGTCATCTATTTCAGACATCTTAGGGCTGTCTCATTGTTGCTCTTTTTCGAGAGGGGGGTGCCTGCCCAAACAATGAAAGTCTGAAAGCAAACGAGAAGAACAACGACACACTCAACCACCCTACCCCATCCATTAGAAACGACACTAGCATAATTCAATCCAACACACACACACACACACACACGAAAGCAATAGAAAAAGGTGCAATGAAACGAAACTGATAATAATAAAATAGCCAAAATAGAGGACCCCACAGAAAGAAAAAGAGAGAGATGTGTGTGGGAGGGGGGGGGGACAGGGGAGAATGCAGAGGGCGGAATATGCAAAGGAAAGACAAAGGGGGGAATGTATGTGTATATATGCATATATGATTTGTTACAAGAAAAACCTGCTCCTTTCCCCTTATGGGGTATCCAAGAGCCCGTATAGAGTCCTTATGTAGGTTCTCTATCGGTAGGAGAAATAACAGAGGCCAAGCAGAGAATATTGAGAAGCAAAGCAGCTAGCAAGCCTGATCTTTATTCAACTGTTGCAAAAGGGTCCCCCACTCGCCCCAGGCAGGGAGGGAGGAGAGAAACCCAGACCTTTGGTGTGCAAGCACTTATATAGACTTTTGGAATTGCCTACCCTGTAAGCTCCAAGACCACTCCCAAAAAAACACCATACATACATCACAGAAAGAGGTGGTCCCCAGCAGAAATTTGAGTGTGTTGCTTCTCCCCTGTCTGCTAGGATACCTGATAATGCCTTATCTGATTGCCTTTTCTGGGTGGCCTGGCCATTCCTTTGAGATGGTAAATACTTAGTTCCTGAAACTCTTACGCATATTGACAGTGTGCTCAGCTTAACAGATACTTGCCAGACTGTATTTACAGGGAGGTGTGAGCCCCTACAATCCAAGGATGATTGGAAAGCTTTTCCTATTTCCTTCCTCCTTGCAGAGAAATATTTGAGGTCCATTTGGGAGAGTCAAAAGAGCTTCAGGATTGTTCTCCTGAACTATTTCAGACACATGGTTTATATACTTATGTATGTGGTTGCCTTGTACATTTATGAATACAGTTGTACCTCGGGTTACATACGCTTCAGGTTACAGATGCTTCAGGCTACAGACTCCACTAACCCAGAAATAGTACCTCAGGTTAAGAGGTTTGCTTCAGGGTGAGAACAGAAATCGTGCTCCGGCAGCGTGGCAGCAGCAGGAGGCCCCATTAGCTAAAGTGGTGCTTCAGGTTAAGAACAGTTTCAGGTTAAGAACAGACCTCCGGAATGAATTAAGTTCATAACCAGAGGTACCACTATATATATAATGACCTTAGAATTCCTATAACAGTATAGTGCAGAAGAAAAGTATTCTGAATTAGATGGCTGAAAATAGGTTGTTGAGGGGGATGTTATCTCCAACTCTTTTATCCCAATAGCACTTTTTTCGAGGTTCGCTAAATTAAATGGGGTAACGGGGTGACTGATTGTTCTCTTAAGCCCCCTTAACAAACTACAATTCCCAGAGAGGTCCTGGGACTCAGCTACAGTGGCAAAGAAAAAGCGCTTTATATGCGTTGTTTATGCATTCTAAGACTGTGACACCAGATGGCGCTGTGGTGTCCTGTTTTCGCCAACCTCGGTTTCTCATACAAAGTTTACAGTGCACTTAACTGAAACACCTCTTTGATGTGTCTAGATCCAGCCCTAATTTCTAATCCGCCTCAGGTGCCAAAATGTCTGAGGATATGACTGCCCTCACAGGGCTCCAATAACCTCCCCATTTGCGTTCCCCCCTACCTCTAAGGAGCTTGGGGCTATGTACCTGGATATCCCCCCTGCTGTTTCTCAACTACAGTAGTACCTCCGGTTACATAACCCTCTGGTTACATAAACTTCACGTTACGAAAGTGGCAAACCCGGAGGTATCGGACCAGGTTTCGCCATGTGCACATGTGCAGAAGCAGTCCTCAGGTTACGGAAAACTCAGGATCCGACCGGACTTTCAGAACGGATCCTGTCCGCAACTGGAGGTACCACTGTATTGTTGCTGGATACTTGCACCAGAAATTTCGCTCCTTAACATTCCTTATGGCAGAGTTAAGTAAAGCAATAGCTCCACCAGCTGGAAGCTAAAATCCATGCAAGGTATTGTGATACTTTCTGTTCAATGCTTTAAAACATGCCTCTCCATGTTTTAGGAAGGGGCTCAAGGGAGGGAATGTGCAGAGTTTGAGACAGTTGTTACAATGGAGATGAGAAGATTCGGGAGAGTTTGTTGGTGTGTTGGTGGCTGAAGAAGAAGAGATGAGATATGAAGCTATAGAGGAGAAAGAGGCCTTGTAAATTAATGTAAGAACTTCGGACCTGGCCTGGTAGCATATGGGCAGCTAATGAAAGCTTCTTAGTTATTTCCTCTATCAAAATTTAGATAACACTGATCCCCCAGTGTGGGATACTCACCAGAATTCCCTTTTAACATGTTAAAGCCAAGTGATAGCTTCGCTAGCTGGAAGTTAAAATCCATTAATAGCATTTCAATGTTTTCAGTGCTTTAACAACCAAACAAAATAAAACTGTGCCTACCTGGGAGATGCATGCAGATGGAGTGAAGGAAGGGAGAGGTCAAGGCAGTGTGTAGAACAAAGCGTTACTAAGGAGACTGGAATGTTGGGGAGGATGGAACTTGAAGCTTTGGGTACCCAGCTAGAGAGTCAGTGAGAGGAGTAAAAAGGGATGAGATGTGAAAATGGGGAACTGGAGGGAGAGAGGTTTTTTTTTTAAAAAAAAGTCCTCTCAAGGAAGCTATCAATGGTTCTAAAAATCATTACAACTTCAGTGTGATATAGAAAAATAGGGGTGGTTGGCTTTTGCTGCCCAACTCCCCAAGGGACTGAGTCCCCTAAGTCCATGATCAGTCAGAAATGATTGGATGGAGGCAGGATGCCATGAAAGCAACAGAGTTCCCTCCCTCCTAGCAATGAAGCAAGAAAGATCCAGAACCAAGAAGAAACATCTCTTTTAAGGGTTTGCATTTTCACATGGAGAAGGAGGACACCCCCTCTACAAACAGTCAGAAATTATATCACACATAAGCTGGGGTTACTGTGGCTCAGGCAGGCCAAGGTGTGATATTCATCAGGATTTAGCAAGTTTTACATCGTTCAGTTTACACACAACATTAGCATTTGATAAGCATCAGACTTCCCTCAACGCAGAGCATCTGGGCAAACAATGACAATACAAAGGAGGTTCATAGATATAGGGGAGGAATCCCTTCAGGAACTCCCCCTGATTGCTATCTGCCTACTTGTTCTCAGGCAAAAGGGGATTAAGGAGGCAGAGGAAATATTTAGAGTCTTTAGGAGAGCCAATATGACTTTTGGATTGCTCTCCTGTACTATTTTAAACATCTGGTTTATATACTTAAGTATGTGTGTTTACCCTGTGCAATTATCAACATTAAATTCTATATTTGAGACCTCTGAATTCCTATAACAAATGAAACAGTGCTTATGAAAATCACTTCAAACCTAGCTAGCTTTCTAGCTGGCTAATAACTTTTTAATAACACAAATAAATGAATAATTGCAACACTTTCTGGGATCATTCCTCCAGGAATAAGGGGGCACATCACACTATCCTACCCCTTAAACCTAACCCAGATGGATGCCCAGAAGGACACTGTGGTCAATGGTACTGAAAGCCGCCAGGTC
The DNA here is from genome assembly GCF_964234715.1 of Podarcis melisellensis. Lineage (NCBI taxonomy): Eukaryota > Metazoa > Chordata > Lepidosauria > Squamata > Lacertidae > Podarcis > Podarcis melisellensis. The sequence goes on along the minus strand of NC_138532.1, from coordinate 13,071,819 downwards.
TAGGGGAACTAATGGAGTTATGCTGTGTCATTTATTTGCTTTCACAAATCATCCACTCAGGTGACCAAGGATATTTCTACCTCAAACCTAGGCCTGAAGCATGTTCCATATGCTCAGTATCTTCCAATGCCATCTGGATTTGAGAAGCCTCTTGAGTGTGATTTTGTGGATGAACCGGACTCATGCCGCACGCAACTAACACATAACAATTCAAGAAACCGCAGTAACGTTTTGAAAACCTGCATGTATGTTTTTGATCAATGGGGTGGGGATGGTGCCCAACTAACTTCTAGGGTGTGATTACTAACTTCTAGGGGCAACGAGATGGTTGGACAGTGTTCTCGAAGCTACAAACATGAGTCTGACCAAACTGCAGGAGGCAGTGGAAGACAGAAGTGCCTGGCGTGCTCTGGTCCATGGGGTCACGAAGAGTCGGACACGACTAAACGACTAAACAACTACAACAACAACAAGGGGCAAAACAGTGATGGAGAGCAGCATCTTTACCCTGCCCAGAATCTTACCACCCCTTTATTGTTTGCAATAAACTGAGTATCATCTCTCTGCAGCTTTGAACATGAACATTATATAGTGCTCAAAATTCCTATCACGCGTTTTTCTGACTTAAAACCCATGAGATTTTTATTACCTCCTGTGCAAAAGGAGAAGCTTGTAAAAAACTCAACATTTATGGCATCAGACCACAACAGTAAATATTATTTGTATTGCTTTTGTACAGTTTTCTAGTCATTATCCAACTTCAGGCTTGACTAGAGGAAAGATGCAGGAGTCTGCATACTGTATAGGGAATTAAAACAGTTTGACACTGCGGCTTGCTGGACAGCAGGTGGCAGACTTTGGCTTTGGCATATGTAACTCTGGTTCAAAAAATAAATAAAACCTACAAGCAGCGTTCTTGTGGATTCACTCCCACTATAATAAACTCACAAGAGCCCATGCATTTTCAAGATGAGTGTTGTACCTCATTATGTGTACTGTTGCATATGCAAAGGAATTGTATGCAATAAGAGCCATAGCCTGAAAAGCAGGTCTTTTGGTCACTTTGAATTGCCAGCTCATAAAACTATAGGTGCAGCCATGAAAAATTGGTGAGATTCTAACGCTGCCTAAACCAAAACATTTTGCTTAAAAGATCTCCAAGTTCTTCAAACAGAGCATGCCATTATCTGCAGGTAGAATGGGGCATTCTGACCTCTGAGCAGTTGAATTCAAGGACAGCTTTTTGGCAGCTCAGGATGTTGTGAAACTACAAAGACAAATGCCTTGGGTTTCTGTGGCCCACCCAGGGTAGATGGGAGATCTTTTTAAAAAAGAATGTGATTGCTAGTGAGCCAACTCTGATACCAGAAAGGCTATCTGTCCTCCCTACCCATGGAAAGGCCGAGTCTCATAGCATGTTCCCATATCTAAACTGTTAGGGAGTTTCGAAATGATGCTTATTGCTTTCTCATCTCAAGTAATTGCGACATTGAAGTTGAATTTTTTTTGGGGGGAGAAGATCATTAGTTAGAGCCTCTGCTTTTAAAAATTTCTTACTTCAACTTGCATAATCCTGAAAGACAGAATTCAGAAACTTAGGGTGCATAATCGCTATCCCTTTAAAGCACATTCAAAGCATGTTCTCTCCCTCAAAGAATTCTTGGCACCGTAGCTTGTTAAGGGTTTCTGGGGATTATGGTGGCTCCCTGGGCATCTTTGGAAGTTTCTGAAAATACTTCTGATGATAACCCAGAGTGAGCCGTGGGTAGCTGGGTGTACTGAATAAACATGTATCATCAATAATTTTTATTGTTTATAGCCAATGGCCATCACAATACAGTATGAGCACAAATCACACAGCTACAAAACCAAAGACATTGCACGCACTGGACCAATGTCCAAAATTTAGGAACGTTCCTTCTAGTCAGCATCCCTACAGTTTGGCACTTGCACTTTTCAGAAATGTTGCCCTTATCTTTATTGCCAATAGTGCAAATAATGCCACCCTATAGCTGATGCACTTATCGACATCTGCCAAGGATAAACATGTACCGAACAGTTTCAAAATTATCTTTGATCTTTGTGTTCCTTAGTACTCTCAGATGCTGTGTTCCATAGCCCCTCCCACCATACGCCTAGAGTTAAGTTTGTAGCTGTGTTCCAATATTCCAATATTTCTAGCTGCAAAGATGAAAAAGATTAGCAGGTCCTTAAACAGTAAATTCATGTAGCCATTGGATCAGGTTGTATCACCTGTCCCATCATCGAAAAACCTTTTTTGACTACCATTTTCCAAAAGGATAGTACTGATTTGCATGCCCGCCATATATGGAAATATGAACTTAGCCATCAACATCCTCTCAAACATTAAGAACTTGAATGAGAGTTTAACTTGGGGAAAATATCCTTTCGATCATTTTTTAACTTTGCCTATTTTAAGGCAGGGTGAGCCGTTGTGGTACCCTCCAGATGTTGTGGGTTATAATGCTCATTGGCCCCACGTCAATACAGGCAACAGCGAAGAAAGATGGGAGTTGTTGTTCAGCAAAATCTGGAGGCAACACCTTTGGCTACCCCTGTGTTAATATCATATTATTGTCTTCATATTATTTTACTATGCGCATCAATAATTTCCATATCCTCTTTCCCAAATCAGTCACAATTTTATGTGCTTAGATCATACTCCCCTTCACACACACCCATTTATAAACTGAAGAAAAGCAAAACCATAACAGTTTTGTGTCTCTTCTCAGGGGAAAGCTGCCTCACAGATTAGCAGTGCAAAATTAAAATATTCAGAGGAGAAGACAGCTGGATGTTTGAGATACTTTCAAGCAATCTCAAAATCTTAGATTCCCATCCTCAAAATAGTTTAGCAAACAGAAACAGAAATTAAATTATTAAAGCATGGCCAACTTAGCTCCACTAATCCCAATGGGTCTCATTTGTGTACAAGTTAGTTGGATACAACTCTGTGTTTCTCCACTGGCCAGCAATATCCCTTTCTGCATGAAGGTATCTCTATTTCAATACCAGAGAAATGTAGCGGGAAGAGGAGATCCCTTAATGAAGGAGGGGGCAAGCTAGCAAGTAGGTAACTCAAAGCTTGGTTTGTGGCATTTATTGTGATAAATGGTATGCAGGTGTGTGCTCCTTGCTCCTTCTTATCTTGGTTGGCTCATTTATAACCTGCTTTTTGTCTTCAAATGAAGTCTTATTCAGCCATTACTGCAAACTGGAAAAATTCGCATGTCAAGGAGAGGGCAGGAACATTCCTTCCACCCTCTGCAAGTTCAAGGGAGAGTGTCTCCAGTGGGGAGCCTGCTTCTTTCTTTGTAAGCTCCTTGGCAGAATGGAGAACCCTGATTTTTCCAGGGTTCTACATCAAGCTGAAGCGTCCACAGCTACATAAGGGTTCTATGCTGCAAACAGTCACTACTGAATTCATGGACTGCACTAGCAATGGAGGCATAGCTTTAAAAAAACAACAACCCCACAACCCTCATACTATGCCTCCCCTCACACCCAGAACCTCCAGTCTGCAGCAACTCCCAAACAGGACATGAGATGTTGCTTTTGCAATGGATGAAGTTACATTTGGCAAAATCTGAGGTTGTTTGGGGGAAAGGGGGAACATTCTCAACACCTCCCTCTTTCTCCATCTTTTTCCCATGGAGGCCTGTGACATGCCCTTCCAAAATGGCACACCCGCAATGGAGCCCATTGCAAGGAGGAACTGGAAAGAGAATTTTAAAGTGTGTGTGTGTGTGTGTGTGTGTGTGTGTGTGTGTGCTGGGAGACCCTGCCCGGTTTTGGAGGGCAAGCATGGAGCCCAGCTTCTTGACAGAGAGAAAGCGCACCTGGCAGCCCTCTGCTCCCATAGCAACCAAATTTGTAAGTTTGTTTCTTGTCGAAGAAACATTCAGCTCAGGAGTAAAAGATTGGCTTGGGTACTGAAAATATGAAGGTTCCAGCCCTTTCTTGTTAAAGCCACATCAGGAGGAGGTGGCATCGTGGGCTCCACGCCCCCAACACAAGCGCTGAGGCTGGTTTCCAGCCCCCATGTGATCAGGGGAATCCTTGGGACTACGTCATCGCCTGAGCCAGCCAATTGGCTGGCTCGGGGTGTGTGGCTTGCCTCACTTAAGGCAAGCTCGACCCCAGGATCTCCCTCATTTGCCTGCGCAGCTGTTGTTGTTTCCCACCCACCCGCCCTTTAAGGTTTCTCTTTTGACCTTGCTATGGACCTTGGTTAGTCACCGTTAAGGGGCCTGGTAGGAATTTTTTCCACTTGGCAAATTGGCACCGGCCATTTGGTTTTTCGTAGCAAAAATGCCGGTTAGGCATTGGTAGGGGTATTGTTATGTAGATGTGTAGGGGGGGAGGAGCGCCATCACCTCTCCCATATACTGAACGGTAGTCTGGTAAAGGATTCCGGGGGGGCGTGGCCTCATCCGAAGCCTATGGAGGCCAGGACCTAAAGTGCCCCCCCGAGTGGTGACCACGGGGGAGTGCCTAGTTGATGTGCATCAGCAGGGCTCCCCCTGCTGGTGTTAACCCTTCCTGGTCTTCATGTAAGCAGGCTGAAGCCGGATAGTCTGATAGGACCAATGCCTAAGCCAATACCGCTCTTACCTGTAACCAACAAAGTTGTGGCCAATTTTAGCCCATTAACCTAATACAATGTTGTCCCGTGTCTTTATTTCCATTGGGGGGAGGCGGGAACTCGCCACGCAACTCCTCTGTAGTGTGAATTTAGTCGTCGTGGCTGCTAGGGGTTGGGGAGAAATCAGGTGCAGTTCACATTTAAAGGCAAACTTATCTAATAGCAGTTTCTGGAACAATGTGCGAACCAAAATACAGCCATCCCACCTTAGGTATGCTCAGGCGGCAGAGCATGCGACTCTTAACCTCAGGGTCATGAGTTTGAGCCCGACATTGAGCAAAAGATTCCTGCCTTGCAGGGGGTTGAACTAGGTGGTACTTGTGGCCCATTTCAACTCTACAATTCTATAATCCTTCAATAACTGCATGTGGCGATCACACAGGGTCCCCGGACATTTGATGGTCTATTGAACCCTGTGCCACCACTGTAATTGCTTTCTTCGCTGCCACCAACCTGTTTCTCATGGGTACACACGGAGTCCAGTCAGTTGTTAACATTAACAAATAATCAAGTTTATTTTATAGGCATGAACAAGCTTATGGCTTCAGTTAATTATTTTTGGCAGTTTCTTAATCTTAGTTACTTTACTGAACTATTCGTTCCTAACAACTTCAAACTGATTATCCCAACTAACTATCTGACACCACCTAACAATTCCTCTCACTCTCTCACAACACAACTCGACCAACCCACAGACTATTCTTCCCTCTTCCTTCTCCAACTCCCAACTCCCGACTGACTTCCACTCTCACTCTAACTCCTCCTATCACTTTCCACTGGCCAATCACATCACACTCATTTTAACCCTTTCCTTATGACCCACCTAGGAGGCAAACGCCACACTGCACTTCTCTGAATTTTGCAATGCAATTCTCCAGTTAAACAATGTGTAAGAAAAATGCACATACAAGGGTTACAGCATGCATATAAATACATATTGTCATGGGATAGTGGGGGAACAGGAATCGTCCAGATCCCTGGGTGTCAGATTTCCCCCTCTAGATTCTGACAGATCTTCCCATGCATGGTGGAGATTCGAGCGGGAGTGCTCAGTGAGTTCTGGTCTCTATAGATTGCTCTCCTGAGACAAAGGTGAGTTTACAACCACCTCCAGAGCCATCTGCAATGAGTTGACTCTCCTGTAGCAGGCAAGCCCATGAGGAAAGGCTTCGCCAACTGCAGCGATCCTTAGTCAACAGCGAGACTCTTTCCTTTTGAGCATCTAGGAAAAGGAGAAAGCCAATCCAGGCCCTCTGTTATTTCATCCCAGCCTCTCCCTGGACTTCAGGGGAAATTCCTTCTCCAGACCCAATGCCTGTGTCATGTCTCATCGGTTTGGGGCTATTTACCTTTATTTAGCTTCATTTATCCATCAACAAGGCCCCTGGGAGCCCTGAGTGACTGTCCCAAAGATGGCTTGGATCTAAATCACTTTGATCTAAATTACAGAGGTCAGGAGAGTAACTGAGGGTGGGGGGAGCTGGAGGATAATCAGAATGTCAAGCAGCCTGAGTTCTGTCTCTTTGAAACCAAAGTGTGTGTGTGTGTGTGTGTGTGTGTTCTCTGACATAATTATCTTTTCTTCTTTCCCCTCTTGTTTCAAGCAAAGCAGTCCTTTCTTCTAGGACTGGGATGGGGAACCTTTGGTGCTTTAGATGTTGGTGGACTCCGTCTCCCATCAGCCCCAGTCAGCATAGCTCTTGGTCAGTGCTGATGGAAATTGTGGCACAACTATATCAGGAGGGCCTTAGGTTCCTCATCTCGGTTCTATCATACCCTCCAACATTTATCTGATGAAAATAGGGACGTCCTATTTAACAACAACAACAACAACAACAACTTTATTATTTATACACCACTGTCAGGCTTTGGGGAATCAGCTTCCTTCCCCATGGCCGTAAATGAGTAGATCAAATGAAAGGGAATTCTTACCATTTTATTTCCTTGATAAACACAGTGAAGGACAAAAGAAAGCATCTAAGCAGAATGGCAGTGCTCCTAATTAAGGTCACTCCCCCCTCCATCCCTATTAATCTACGTCACTTCTATGTCTTGTAATCTGAGCTTGTACCCTCTGTGCTTTCTGTTCCTACACTTTCTGAATTCTCCGTGACTTCGAGGAAGTGGGGTGGATACCATCCAGAGACTGTGAATCTGTTAACTCTCTCTCTTCTGGTGTTTCTTCTGCTAGCTGTTCCCCATCCAGTATTTCCCAGCTTCTGCCTTCTTTGCCCCTCTGTAAACCACTGTGCAAATCTATACTGTCCTCCTGCTCCTGGGAAGATTCAGGATCAAGATGAGGGGGTGGCTCCCACCGTTCTTCCTCTGTGCAGCCCTCCTCAGCACGATCCCTCACATCCACCCATTAAACATTTTTTAAAAACCCTATACAGGGCTGCCTTCAGAGGTCTTCTCAAGGTTGTATAGTTGCTTATCTCCTTGGCTCAGGGCTGGCATAACTCCATGCCCTCCAGCATTTCTCCATTGAAAATAGGGGCATCCTAAGAAAAAGCAGGACATTCTGGGATCAAATGAGAAACCAGGACAGCTTCTGTAAATCCAGGAGTGTCCATGGAAAATAGGAGCACTTGGAGGGTCTGTTCTGTGAGCTTTTGCAGTGGCCAAAGGGGGTTAAACAAAACCATGATCCCGCACAAGGATGGAAGAATGAGGAAACCCCAATAAAGGAACAGTGGCAAAAGAAATTGATGAACTATGCAGAATTGGCTAAACTGACATACAAACTGTGAGATAAGGACAACTGTGACTTTAAAAAAGGATGGAAACTTTTTTCAAAGTACTTAAAAAGACAAGAAAATGAATTGGACTCCTTGGCAGGTTTTGAATAAACATACACAAATTTATTGATTGATAACATGGTAGATAGGTAATATAAGGATTGATATAATTTCATAATATGCAGAGAATAACATGTGCTGAGAAATCAGAGAGAGGAGGTGAGGGAAGTCTCAGGGGGAGGGGGGAAGGAAAAATAATGAATATGATACATTCTGATATATTGTTATGTTGAAATTGTTAATAATTTCAAGTGGGGTCATACCATTTTAAACATTCATGGTTTTCTCCAATGAATCCTGAGAACTGTTGTTAAATGTGCTGGGAGTGGTTAGGAGGCCCCTATTCCTCCACAGAACCACAATTTCCAGAGTGGTTTTACAGTCAAACACTGTTACCAACGAACTTTTCTACCTTGGTAAAGGGGAAATTGATCCACGTCACCCTAGGGTATCACAGTGGGAAGGAGTGAAGTGCTACCAGAACAGAACTTTGGGGCAGACATCCAGGACCCCATTCAGCAGAATGAATGGAAAGACCGTCAAATGCAGCAGCAGAGCTAGCTTACCACATTTTGAGGTAAGTGCAATAATACATACTATCGTTTAAAAAGCAGCCCAACTCCCTGGTAAGTCTATCAAGTCCAGAGTCTAAAATTGTCTAATGTGTACTGCTTAGAGTCAGGTCAGTTTGGGGGGAAGCAATGAGGTCTTCATTTCCTGTTAAGCCATTAGCTCAATGGATGGCCTTCAGCAAGGAACCCTCAACATCGAGCCACCGCCATCTGTGTTCGAGGATAATAATAACAGCTTACAATATAGGGTGGTTGTAGAGCTTATTGTTATAAATATTAAGCAGTATTCTGTTATGTGGTGTTTTGCAAGAAGTGCTTAACGGTTCTGGAAAAATCCAGAAAACCACTCTGTGTGTGTGTCTGTGTGTGTTGGGGGGGCATGGAAAGGGACTTGGATCTCTGGCTAGCACCCCAATGCTATGCTCATTTTGTCAGAACAAACCATATCTGTCAACCATCCCGCTTTGAGCGAGACATCCTAGAATTACAGAAGCTATCTCGGCTTCTGATTGGATCCTGGTATACCCCATTTTTGCTCCCACAAGAGTGTGGCCCCCAAAGATGCCCATTTTGGGGGGCCATGCTCTCATGTGAGTCACCTGGTTCCTATGAGAGCACCCCCTAATGACATGCATTTTGGGGGGCCCTGTTGTTGCACGAGTTGCACGACTAACACGGGTCCACGGACATGAAATACGCTTGTCCTCTGCGGTATGTTGGACAGTATGACATACTCCTTTTGTTGATCTCAGCACACTATGCATCTAAGTGAAGCATCCCAGGATCACTCACAGGCTCATGCTTCTCTTCTGTTGTCGATCAGTTCTGGCTTTAGGCATCAAGGGATCCTTTATCATATAAAATTTATACAAAGTGAGTGTCGTGCATTCTTTCTGGATTTAATAGAATAATAGGAGAAGGGGCATGGGGAAGGAAATTGGGGGACAGACTTGTTTGACAGGAGAAAAATTGGGTATTGCTGCATATAACTCGTTCCAAATTGGAACGGGGTGGAATCAAAACCACATTTCGTCAGAGTTCAGACACAGACCGGTACAAAAGAAGGCTCACGTAGCCAAACCATAAAAGCCCCTTCAGAAAGGCTGAAACCAACACACATATATATATTTCTTTCTGAAAAGTTCATCCCTTTCACCCGAAGGGGTGGAACCCGACATTAATAGGATCACTGAGCTGTGGTGTACTGGTAAATTTTGAAGTGTAGGATCCCCAATAGCCATGCAAAGTATACCCCCTTGTGCAAATTAATTGAAACAAACAATGTAGTTTATTGTACAAAACTCACATATGCGTACATTAATCAACATCATGACAATCCTATGCATAGTTTCTCTGGAGAAAGTGTGACTGAACTTGTAGTGTATGCTTTATATATATATATATATATATATATATATATATATATATATATATATATTGTTTTCAATATATATATATATTGAGAAAGTGTGACTGAACTTGTAGTGTATGCTTCATATATATATATATATATATAGTTTTCAATAACAATAATCCAATGTACATGTCATTGTATCAATAACGTATTATAATATCAATTTCAATATCAATCAATCAAATACCCAATTCTGACTGCATAGATTCAATACACACTGAAGTTTAACAAAAGACCTTCAGCCAGCTGAAATTCAACCTTTAGCTTCAAATTAGAAATGCAAACTATCTTGCAAACAAATCTAAGCTGCGAGCATGAAGTAGGAATGCCATCAAAGAAAATGAAAATAAGTATCCTGTCTCTGTTTGATTCCATTCCCCCTTCTCTGACTTTCTGTATGCTTATCTGCCACAAACAAACTTGAAAGCCTCATTCTCACCTCACCTGATTACCAGAGCAAACAAGGCCTTTCAATTGCCCTGAGGTCAGTGGCGTAGCGTGGGAGGTGCGGGGGGGCGGCCGCACCCCCACATCTGGGGGTTAGGGTTAGGGGTGCAAATCCACAGGTTAGGGGGTGCAAATTACTTGCCTTGCCCCGGGTGCTGACAACCCATGCTACGCCACTGCCTGAGGTTCCAGCAGATTAAGTCATTGCTTCTGCTCTGAAAGGTCCTGGAGCTGCCCTGCCCTGCGTTCTCCCTCTCTCCAGCACACCACAGTCTCTGAGAGAAGCAAACACTCATAAAAGCAACCGAACACAGGATGTAGGAGTTAAATTGGAGGATTCCATGCTATGTCACCAGGAAAAGACTTTCCAGGAGGAGAGAAACAACAACAGAGCCTGTATCCATTTGGGTGGATTTCAAGCATAGGCTGTTAACCTCATTGTTGTGGGCTATTCCTCATCTCCGATTGATTTGGAAAGTATTTAATTTGGAAAGCATTTGAGACCTGGCTGTTGTTGCCTTTCTTCTTTCTCTTTTTTTCACTGATAGCAGGAACCATTGAGAGCAGTAAATGGAAAACATCATTTTGTGTCTCTAAAGGGAAGCACAATAGGTTCTCGGAAATACAAGCTGACCCCCAAATAGGGAAATTGATTCATGCACTCATTTAAAACAACCTTTTTAAAAATTAAATCATTTGTTCTCTGCTTGCCAAGACCCAGATGTGGGATGACGAGGCCTTCACCGAAGTTGCGAAGCGAGACCGAGGAGGTGGGTTCAGTTTTTCTCACATTTGTTCAAAGGCTTCCATAACTGCATCCTCACCACACACCTCAGCTGTATAATCCATTCTCAGACCAACATTGTTATCAAAGGGCTAAATTCACTTTGGGGATAAAAGTGGGTTGCTCAAGTGATTTCATTAAGGTTAAACTTCTGAAATATACTCGGAGTCGAGTGTGGATTTCATGCTCTTTATTCAGCTCATAGTAGCGAGGAATGAATGTTTCCCCAAAATATCTGCTTTATATACATTATTTACACAATGGGCCGCACTTGATTGGCTAATTCCTGGATTCCCCTGTAGGCCAATCAAGTTGCGGATTCACTTCCACCTGGAGCTGGATTGGGTGGCTCCTGCGGACCAAACATACTGCTGCATTGTTCTAGGACCAATCAAACTGCTGCATTTGGATCCTATTCAACTCAGTATATAACAGCTTCTGTGTCCATTTTCCTTGCCAAAATAAAAATAAAAATAGAAAAGTGGAACAAAAGCCCCCAAGGGGAGAAGAAGCAATCAGACCAGAGGAACTCCCATCAACCAAAGCAGAGAGGGTTTTTTTTAAAAAAAAAAAAAAGACCTGAGAGCAAAACTAGGTGTGGTGTAGAGAAATGTGAATGCACGTTGTTTTCCCCAAAGTATTATGGGAGCTGTAGTTTCTATTCCCTTTACAGAGCTGCAATTCCAACCAGCTTTTAGCAGGATGAGCCTAGGTTCATCGTAGTAGAATGGCAAGGGAGAGATGGACAGCGTGGCAATGATCCTCCTCTGACGGAGAGGGCAGGGCAAAAGGAAGTGGTGTGCACACAAACATGCTTGTATGAGGTAGAGATAGAAGTCAAAAGATTTTCATCCATCTAACTGCTTTTCATCCAATTGCTGTTTGTGTGCCCTTCGCAGTATGTCTGCATAGGGCACTTCTGGCTACACGGTGTGTGGAATTTCACATAATTAAATTATGTAATTAATTGCATTATTCTATGCTGTTAATTTAAGGGACGCAGGTGGCGCTGTGGTCTAAACCACTGAGCCTCTTGGGCTTGCCGATCAGAAGGTCGGCGGTTCGAATCCCAGCGACGGGGTGAGCGCCCATTGCTCGGTCTCTGCTCCTGCCAACCTAGCAGTTCAAAAGCACGCCAAAAGTGCAAGTAGATAAATAGGTACTGCTCCGGCGGGAAGGTAAACTGTGTTTCCCTGCGCTGCACTGATTTCGGTGCTCCATTGAGCCAGAAGCGGCTTATTCATGCTGGCCACATGACCCGGAAAAACTGTCTGTGGACAAACGCTGGCTCCCTCAGCCTGTAAAGCCAGATGAGCACCGCAACCCCAGAGTAATTTGTGACTGGACTTAACTGTCAGGGGTCCTTTACCTTCACCTTTTTATGCTGTTCAATGGTAAACAAAGGAAACATAGCACATAAGCAGGAACAGACATCAAGTAAATATCATTTGCAGACTGAGAACAACAACTGTAGCAAACCCCATTTGTACTCACTGGATTGATTCCATTGCAGACATGGGATGAGTAAGAGAACACCAGCAATTTCTGCTCTCATTTCTGTTTCTGTCAGGATTCTCACATCTACATGTGCATCTTGCCTGTGTATTTTGTTCATGCTGGGTGGAAAAAACAACATGTACTGTAGATCCCTCTCTGTGTCATCACTGATTCTGCATCCTGACTCATCATTCCAGAAAGCTCTTGGGTTCACCATTAGCTCAAGTTCAAGAACCTATTACATTAGCAATGGGGGCATGAACTGGTTCTGTGCAAGTGTAGATAACCCCCCCTGGTTTCACATTCTGATGCCATTAGCCACACCTGGCCCCGGCTGTTTAAAGTTATGCTTGGCCTGCTAATTATGAGTTAAAAGCTTTGGCTCCCTCTAGCATCGAGGCATCGAGGGAATGCACACCTGCCAGGGTCTGAAAAAGTCTAGGTTTTTGCTCCCTTCCTTGACCTCGTAGTTCCTGCCTCCTGGAAGCAAGGCAAAGAAAGCCAGATCAGGTATTCTAATATTTGGATTCATAACATTCCTAAAGTTATGCTAAAAGTGAAAACCATAAAAAATACTTTGTGTTGCCATGTTTTACGGTTAAGAAAATAGACTGAAGCTGTTTTATTCTGCTCTGCCTACAAGTTCTGAGTTACATGATCATTTATTCCATCCTCATCAAATGGCTCGCATTTTCATTAGTCTACCATGCAGTGCAGGGACGCGGGTGGCACTGTGGGTTAAACCACAGAGCCTAGGGCTTGCCGATCAGATGGTCGGCGGTTCGAATCCCCGTGATCGGGTAAGCTCCCATTGCTCAGTCCCTGCTTCTGCCAACCTAGCAGTTCGAAAGCACATCAAAGTGCAAGTAGATAAATAGGTATGGCTTCGGCGGGAAGGCAAATGGTGTTTCCATGTGCTGCTCGCCAGAAGTGGCTTAGTCATGCTGGCCACATGACCTGATAGCTGTCTGTGGACAAACGTCAGGTCCCTCGGCCAGTAAAGCGAGATGAGCGCCGCAACCCCAGAGTCGTCTGCAACTGAACCTAACTGTCAGGGGTCCTTTACCTTTACCATGCAATGCAACCAAATCCCTCTCCTACTGACAACCTGGTCACTTTTTGAGATGATGGGGGAATGGCTAGGATGCATGTGGAGGAAAACCTGAAGCAAATCCATCTAGTCAGGTCAGACAAAGCTCACCTTAAAGCTGTGGTGGAAAACCTGTTGCCCCATCTGGGGGACTGCAGATTTCCTATCGCTGGTGAAGGTATTAAACAACATGAGTGGGTTCTACGTCGTCATTTATTCCTGAGAGGAAACCTAGGGCTACCATTGGATTTTTCCAAAAGGGAGATCTGGGGTTAACCTGGACTGACGTCTAAGGAATTCCAAGGGAAGAAGAAATAACTTCAGTAACCCCACCCCAAACCACTGAAAGTCCCCACCCAACTTTTGAAGCCTGAAGAAGAAGCTGCAAAAGCTGGCGGTGTGGGCAGGCAGTGAAAGACAGGAATGTCGCCCCAGCACCGTCTGCTTAGGAGAAACCTCTGGAAGGAAACCTCAAGGAAAGCAAAAAGACTTCCAGTAGGGCCAGTGTTCTGAAGGATGCTAAAGCTTGTGCACATTTTGTCCTAATGACGATATTGCCCGACTTCACGTTTTGAAGGGATTTCCTGTATGGACTAACATGGCTGCCTGTTATTTTCTTCTTCTACTGTCCAGATAAAAAAGAAAGTGCCAAATCTGTATGTGCAGAACCTGGCGTGTCCGGCAGTGTGGGCTGAGGGGGTCTTCAGCCCCCCGAAAAAATTCAAGGAGGGGGTTGTGACCCTGCTCTGCCTCCTTCTCCTTACCCAATGCTCTGTGGGGAGAAGGAGGGCAAGCTCTGTGCTCCCCATTCCCCACCAGCATTGCAGTGGCGGGACACATGTGTGGCCTGGCCAGGCACTTAAGTACTGATGTGCTAGGCAGGGGCGGGGCATGTCACATGATGTGTTACATGATGTGCCCCTCCATGTGGGTGGCAAGTTGGTGCCCCTGTGAAGATCTTTAACTTGGGCGCATCCTTCAGACACAATGTGGGGGTGGGAATGGAAAACGCGCTGTGGTTTCTGGATCTGTTAAACCCGTTTAACACCTTTAGCCCAAAACAAGTTACTTGGTTCATGCACAGCCTACAGATTTTGCTTTTTTAATGTCTGTAACCCATAAATGTGGTTTCTGGAGGGAGGAAAAAGAAAGGAAACACCACACACACACACACACACACACACACACACACACACACATCCCAAAGGTTGAAACAAGGAACTGTCCCTTCTGAGCAGCGGCTGAGTGCCCAAATCCACATATCTACACAGTTTTGTTTTTAAATGCAACCCTGTAAGTTAGCCAGAGAAAAGGCCCAGTCTGTCCCATGTTTCTTTTCGCAAAAAAGTCTGCTCCATCTGGCAATTATGTCATGTGCATAACATACCCCATGACCAGGACTAATGAGGCAAAAGGTGGTTGGGTGGGGGGAGAAGAGACCCAAAACATAAGACTCGTGTATTTAAGAAGGGGGAGTGAGGTAGCCTTCCCTCTGGCTAGAAACTGGCCTGGCTGAATTTCCTCTATCCCAGTGTAAGCACCAGGGCCCCTGCTGAACAGACGCCAAGTCAGAACAGCTCTTGGAATCTGGTCTTTTTCTTGTCTACGGTTACGGAATTTTCCAGAAGGTTTTCTCCCAGTTCTGTTAAAAATGACTCTGTGGCTGTGTACACACTGTACATTCACAGGGTGCCCCCCTTCAAAAAGGGGGGGGGAGAATCCTGGGAACTGTAGTTTACCCCTCACAAAGGTACAGTTTTCAGAAGACTTCAGGTGGGGAAAACACACCTTAAATGGGCTTCAAATGGATGGTGTTTGCACAGCACAGAGGGCAAATTATCTGAAAGGAAAACAACTATACTCATGCAAAGAAGACACTGCTCTTGAAAGGAAGGCGTATTTGGTCCATGTTACAATGAACAAGGTTCCTTGTGGGTAGAGTGGTTTGGTTTGTAAGAGCATGAGATTCTGGCTTCCAACAAAATATTAAAATACAGTAATGCAGCAAACATTAAAAGCTTCCCTAAACAGGGCTGCCTTCAGATGTCTTCTAAAAGTCTGGTAGTTGTTGTTCTCTTTGACATCCGGTGGGAGGGCATTCCACAGGGCGGGTGCCACCACCGAGAAGGCCCTCTGCCTGGTTCCCTGTAACCTCACTTCTCACAGGGAGGGAACCAGCAGAAGGCCCTCAGCACTGGACCTCAGTGTCCGGGCTGAGCAATGGGGGCGGAGACACTCCTTCAGATATATGTTGAGAAAAGGGGTCCTGCATTGCAGGCGATTGGACTAGATGACTCTTGTGACCCCATCCAACTCTACAATTCTATGATTCCATAACTCCCTATCTACCTCTTGTAATTTAACTGGTTCTGGGAAGAAAAACTGTGCATGCCAATCAGGCCAGGCATTGGCACATGTTATACTGATGAAAGTGCCAGGGTCCCACTACCGCTGCTTGTGCCATTGCCAGTTCCTCTATAAAAAATTATTGGAACCTGGAACTTAGACAAGCACCAGGCAGCTGCAGAGAGTCACTGTGTTAACACCCCCTCCTCAAACCCACTCTCAGGCAATGCAGCTGGATTCCCTGATTTCTTTTCTCATTCGCTAATATTCTAGGTCCTTGTTGTAAACTGCAAATCACCTTGCGGTAAATGCACCTGCTATAGTAGCTATAGAAATTGTTACTTCTGGTTGTTGTTCTTCTACGTTAGCCAGAAAAAGAAGGCCCAGTCTGTCTTACATTTCCTTTTGCAGGTGTGGGGGACTCCCTGGTACTGAATGGGGTAACTGTGCCCCTGAAGGAACAGGTGGTCAGCCTGTGGGTCATTTTGGACTCACAGCTGTCCATGGAGGCACAGGTGAATTCTGTGTCTAGGGTGGCTGTCTACCAGCTCCTTGTGGTATGCAGGCTGAGACCCTACCTGCTTGCAGAGTGTCTAAACAGAGTGGTACATCCATTGGTTATCTCCCGCTTGGACCACTGAAATGTGCTCTATGTGGGGCTACATTTGAAGGTGACCCAGAAACTACAACTAATCCAGAATGTGACAGCTAGGCTGGTGGCCAGGAGTGGCTGCCAGGACCATATAACACTGGTTCTAAAAGAACTACATTGGCTCCCAGTACACTTCCGAGCACAATTCAAAGTGTTGGTGCTGACCTTTAAAGCCCTAAACAGCTTCGGCCCTGTATCCCTGAAGGAGCCAGTTCACCCCAGGAGACATTGAGATCGAGATCTGAGAGGCTTCTGGCAGTTCCCTCAGTATGATAATCGAGGTTGCAGGGAGCCAGTGATGTAGAAAATAGCTAAAGAAGCTGAAAACCAAGACCAAATAAACCAAATGAAGATATCCTAAGAGAAATGTGAACCTTTTCCTCAGTTTTGCCTGTTAGTCTGCTCTGCTCTGCTTTTAATTCGTTGCGCCCATTATTATTCTCCTTCAAATCCCTTCTTTCCTTTCTGTCAAATAAAGCATTTTTCTTTCTTCCATGTGCTGCCCATTACCCTATTTCCTGAATTTACCCTATCTATTTTTATAATTGTATCCAAGTATTTTCTTGTAATTGTCTCCAGGTAATTTCAAATTGTATCTAGCTATTTCTCTTGTAATTGTGTCTTTACTACTTGTAAATGTGAATCCCTAAGGTGACCGTTATGCAATTGTTACATTAGGAGTCTTTGCAATGGAATCGACCCCTTTGTATCCTTGTGCCTTATCAGTGTTTGTTCAAATTCTCAATGATTGTATCTGCTTTCAGGAAAATGAGAATTGGAACCCATATGTTCAAATAGCATCACTTTATTGTAACCACGAAAGCATAAATGTTATTTTTAGCCTCAACCCAATCACTTCCACTCAGCTCCCCTTCCTTCTTCCGTAAAGTGCCAGACGACTAGATCCATTTCCTTTGACCCTGCGGGGGAGAGGAATTATTATTATTATTATTATTATTATTATTATTATTATTATTATTATTTATACCCCGCCCATCTGGCTGAGTTTCCCCAGCCACTCTGGGCGGCTCCCAATCAGTGTTAAAAACAGTACAGCATTACATATTAAAAACTTCCCTGAACAGGGCTGCCTTAAGATGTCTTCTGAATGTCAGGTAATTCTTTATCTCTTTGACATCTGATGGGAGGGCGTTCCACAGGGCGGGCGCCACTACCGAGAAGGCCCTCTGTCTGGTTCCCTGTAGCTTTGCTTCTCGCAATGAGGGAACCGCCAGAAGGCCCTCGGCGCTGGATCTCAGTGTCCGGGCTGAACGATGGGGGTGGAGACGCTCCTTCAGGTATACAGGACCGAGGCCGTTTAGGGCTTTAAAGGTCAGCACCAACACTTTGAATCGTGCTCGGAAACGTACTGGGAGCCAGTGCAGATCTCTCAGAACCGGTGTTATGTGGTCCCGGCGGCCACTCCCAGTCACCAGTCTAGCTGCAGCATTCTGGATTAATTGCAGTTTCCGGGTCACCTTCAAAGGTAGCCCCACGTAGAGCGCGTTGCAGTAGTCCAAGCGTGAGATAACTAGAGCATGCACCACTCTGGCGAGACAGTCCGCGGGGAGGTAGGGTCTTAGCCTGCGTACCAGGTGGAGCTGGTAGACAGCTGTTAGATATCATTTGCCATCTCACCCTAGATTTCTAGGTACAGTGGTATCTTGGTTTAAGAACAGCTTAGTTTATGAACAACTTGGATTAAGAAGCTGCTGTTTTGGTTTGTGAACTTTGCCTTGGAATAAGAACATCTTTCGCTTCCTGTTGAGTGCGTTCTATTTGTAAATTGAGTCCCCCGCTGCTATGGGAAAACACACCTTGGTTTAAGAACACTTTGGTTTAAGAATGAACTTCTGGAATGGATTAAGTTCATAAACCATAGTACCACCGTATTACCTTACTCACGTAGATAGGAATTCGCAACCCACCTTGTATCTTGCACCCAAACCTCCCTTTAGCATCCTGCACCCATGTACCTCCCCCTTACCTTGTAAACTGCCGAACCTGTGATGAATAAGACCACCGACAGTTGTGACTGTATAAATTTCTGGGCTGACCTTTGGGTGCGGTTCCTCATACCTTTTGTCACCTTTGCAAAGGGAACCCGGTTGCACCCGAATAAAGGATCTTTGCTTTTAAAAAGCTGCTTGCTTCTATCTCTCCTTGGTTGGATGTCACCCATCTTCTCTGACTGTAGAGGACTCCTTTGGGGCCCCGAACCAAATTCTCTCTGTGTTACATCACCAGGCAGAGGGCTTTTAAAAAATATATAGTGGTGCCCTGCCTGTGAAATGCATTTCCACCAGATGTCAAACAAATAAACAACCATTTAACTTTTAGAATATATCTGAAGGCAGCCCCTGTACAAAGAAGTTTTTTTTAAATGTTAAATGCTTTATTATGTTTTAATATATTTTGGAAGCCACCCAGAGTGGCTGGGACAACCCAGTCAGATGGGTGGAGTATGAATAATTAAAGTATTAGTATTAGTATTTACATCCTTATTTTCATCAGAGAAATGTTGGAGGGTATGACTTAAGCATTGAAGGCTGCAGTTCTGTACACACAGTTACCTTGGGATAAGCCCTGCTGAAGGGACGCAGGTGGCGCTGTGGGTTAAACCACAGAGCCTAGGACTTGCCGATCAGAAGTTCGGTGGTTCGAATCCCCGCGATGGGGCGAGCTCCCGTTGCTTGGTCCCTGCTCCTGCCAACCTAGCAGTTCGAAAGCACATCAAAGTGCAAGTAGATAAATAGGTACCACTCTGGCGGGAAGGTAAACGGCGTTTCCATGCACTGCTCTGGTTTGCCAGAAGCGGCTTAGTCATGCTGGCCACATGACCCGGAAGCTGTATGCCGGCTCCCTCGTCCAATAAAACAAGATGAGCGCCGCAACCCCAGAATCGGCCACAACTGGACCTAATGGTCAGGGGTCCCTTTACCTTTAGGCCTTGCTGAACACAGTAGGACTTGCAACCTGCAGAAGAAACATATGTAGGCTTGTGCTGTATGAGTCCCGCAAGTTAAAATATCCCAGAAGAACTTGCTGGGTCTGAGCCCCCTGTAATAATATGTTTGGTTTTTTTAAAAAAAGAACCAACACCACTCCATTTGTACAGTGAAAAGGACAGAGGATGTTTTGTTGGGCTTTGCAATGGGAGAGGCATTATTTGAAGGTATGAAGGGATGGACTGACCAGGTGTCTGTCCACAGCTGTTAATAGGCCTCATTCCTGGTGGGCTCACTCAGCTGCAGAGAAGAGGCTTCTTGCTTTCCTTGGTTTTAAATCAGTCCCCCTGCCACCCCTTTCACCTCTTAAGATTCCTGCCACGGGCTATACGGTGTGGAATGAAGCCTGATCCTTTACAAGAGGAAGGGAGAGGGCACAGGGGTTGCATTCCAAGGGCAGTGCTGAAGCCTGCAGGTGGACTGCCATGTAACTGACAACTCCGAAATGCGATGGGGGAAATTAGAGGCTCAGGCCACCCATTTGGGTTGCTATAGACAGTTACCTGAGCGATGGTGCATTGTAATTTGCCACTGATTGCCTTTCAAAGGACGGGTGCCTATCAAGCCTCAAAGTGAGAGCGGAGAAATCCTTTCTCAACTTATTGAACAGCTCCCATATGTAGGGCTTCCATATGGACATTGCCTGGATTTCAAAGGCAGAATTGATGGGGGAGTGCATTTCTGAAAGGCAGTGTTTTGTCCTGAATCTTAGGCAAGTCAATTGAAAAACCGTGGGGGTTTTTCAACAACTTTGGGGTTTGTCTAAAAAAAAAAAAAAAGCTCAGAGTGTCCTGGTTTTTACTTTTTGAAATGTGGCAACCCTACCATAAGTTTTGGCCTCTACTGCATTGCCATTAAGGGTTTTTTGGTTTTTTTATTTTTTAATTCATTTTTGTTCATTACATACATCTCAAATTCTTAACATTTACTATATATTCCTCCCTCCCTCCCCTCCAAGACTTCCCCCAACTTGCATTTCTGGTTTGTTTATATTTTCACCCTCTTTGCTATCTCTCAACAGAAAAAAAGTTATTAATAACGTAACATCAAACCTTAAAAGCATAAAAATAAAATTAAATACATCATCTTATTTCACTATCTTCCAAACATTTTCTGATGCTAATAATGTGGGTGTTTATTTAAATCCTGCCGTCAAGTCTATTGCCTTTCTTTGTTTCTGGAAATATAGTATGAATGGTTCCCAATCTTTTTCAAAGTCTCTGTCTTGCAGGCCCTGCAGAAAGATGTCAAGTCCTGCAGGGCCCTTGTCTCTTGTGACAGAGCATTCCACCAGGTTGGAGCCGCAGCCTAAAAAGCCCTGGCTCTAGTTGAGGCCAGCCTAACCTCTCTGTGGCCTGGGACCTTCAAGATGTTTTTATTTGAAGACCGTAAGTTCCTCTGTGGGGCATACCAGGAGAGGCGGTCCCGTAGGTACGAGGGCCCTAGGCCATATAGGGCTTTGAACAATGGTGAACAATATCAGGGAAGGGCCTTGGCCTTTAAAATTTCAGTGGTACCCTGTGTGAAGCCAGCCCCTTCTGTTCTGCATGTGCACTACATTGTAGTTTTTGCACACCCCCCCTTGCCTCAACACCCAGCGCAGGGGAACCAGTTGCATGGCCCTTAATCTGCCTCTGACAACATTAGGTACCTCCACAGGAGTTATTTCGGAGAAACATTCCCCATTCTCTTTGTGTGAAGGTGGTTTGGCCCTCTCTGTCTCCAAATTAGGTGGATCTACAGCTTCTCTTGCTACTCCTGGGTGCATTGTGCTTCTCCAAGAGCCCTTATTCAGATGTCATACTCACCCGTAAGTAGAACACAGAGCAGAGAGAGTGGTGATGAGTGTGCCACCTCTGCCCTCCATCCATCAACTTGTGAAGGGTGATTGTCTGCAATGGGGGGGTCTCCTTTATTTCCTGATTTCTACAGCACACAGTTAGTTTACACAAGTAGACGAGACTCCCCATTACAGACAGCAGTCTTCTACTTCATGGAGGGCAACAGGGATGGCATTGGGAGGTGCAACTAGTATGCTTCTCCCCATTAACTCCCCCCCCTCCATATTAGGAACATAGTGTCAGTTTGCATTTCTTGGTGCACAAAGTATTGATCTGATGTGTAGAGATCTTTCCTGTTCTAATTAATTCAAGAGGGTTCTCAAAGCTTCTCTGTGTGAAAGAAACAAGCAGAAGGTTCATGATGTTTGGGTTATACCATCAGAGAAGCACAGCTGGTCTAAACTGGTTCTCTTATAGTCAGCATGACCTTGATAGAAAGAGATAAGTAAGGCCAGAAGGATCCTTCCATCTGGTGTGGTGTTCTAAGCTTTAGACTTATTATTGTACAGTAAGTTAAGTCTGCTGCAAACTGGATTTCTTATGGACAGGGCCAATCCTGAATGTATTAGATTTGTGACCTTCACAAATTTGCCTTCAATAGCAGTCAAGCTCTGCTGGATGAAATGCAATTGCCTCTGGTCTATTTTTGGGGAATCCTGCAATGTGTTTAAGTTTTTACTCTGCTAACTATACAATGTGGTTGGATAGTGTTTTCGAGGTTACCAGCATGAGTTTGACCAAACTGCGGGAGGCAGTGGAGGACAGAGGTGCCTGGCGTTCTCTGGTCCATGGGGTCATGAAGAGTCGGACACGACTAAACGACTAAACAACAACAACAACAAACTATACAATGAAATCTACTCTGGATCAATATTGAATAGAATTCAATGACACATCGAAGGCTACCTTACACTGAATAAGAAAACTGGTGCATCTCACCGCAAAGTACTGGAAGACACAAGATCTACCCACCCGGGAAGAATGGCAGATGAAGTTGATGGAATA
This sequence comes from Podarcis melisellensis, assembly GCF_964234715.1. Taxonomy (NCBI): domain Eukaryota; kingdom Metazoa; phylum Chordata; class Lepidosauria; order Squamata; family Lacertidae; genus Podarcis; species Podarcis melisellensis. Next base: position 13,049,699 of record NC_138532.1, on the reverse strand, counting down.
TATGGAACTGGCGGAAATGACTGGCAGAATCCGAGACCAGGGAGAAGAGTCGGTAGAACAAGATTGGAAGAAATTTAAAGACTATTTACAGAAACATTGTAAAATCAAAGAATGTTAGAAGGATATTGGAATGCAGCTATGTGGCTTTAGTAGGAATGCTATAAAGGATTAAGTAAAAGGGGATTGGTAATAGGTCAGAATGTAAAGCTATAATATATTAAGATAAATTACTAAGATAAAACAAGGTGAAAGGATTTGCTGAAATAACTAATGGAACTAGAATACAAAAAAGGGAGTTGTGAGGAGGTCAAGGAAACAAGCAAATGAAAATAAGGCATGGAAAGTTGGATGTGTTTTTAACTGTTTTTATATTTTTCTTTTTTTGTATTATGTATTTTTTCTGTTTTTTCTTGTCTCTTTCTTTATTTCTGTAAACTTTTTGGAAACCCTAATAAATATTATTAAAAAAGAAAAAAGAAAACTGCTGCATCTAGCTCAGTGTTGTCTCCTCACTATCTGGCAGTGGCTCTCCAGGGTTTTAGGCAGTGGACATTCCCAGGCCCACCTGGAGATGCTGGAGATTGAACCAGGGACTTTCTGCATGCAAGGCAGATGTTCTCCTACCAAGCTACCAGCCCTTCCCACTTACTCATAACATCTGGAAAGGGCTGTGGTGTGCACAGAAACAGGCTTTGGCCTTCTAGCTCCTCATCTACCATTCAGGAGGACTAGAGGTGGGTGTTAGGCAACCAAGTCGTTTTGCAATGTTCTGATGTCACACTGATTTCCATTTCATAAATGAGGTGCGAATGGGGATTAAGCATCAAATAAATACCCTCGGGTGGCCATGTTTAGCCCTGCCAGCTTTGCTTAATAGTAACTGAAGGACAAAACGAGATACAGCAGCTGATGGATTTGGAAATCACTCTTGGCTGAGGTGGGGGTGGGGGGGTGGGGAGTAGGAAGGACAAAGAACGAAGAACAGCAGATAATCCTAAAAGTGATGGCAGGAGTGGAAAGCGAAGAGGGCCTGGTAAGAAATGAGCCATTGTTGTGGTTCGAGGACCCGACCCCCGCAATGTGAAATGAATACGCAAGGACACGTGATATAAGGTTAATGGGCAAGGAAAGGCCACAACTTTATTGATTACAGCAGTGAAAAGGTATTGGCTTAGGCATTGGATCTCTAAAACAAGTGGGTTTATTCACCAGTAGGTGGAGCCTGTTGATGCTAATCCAACTATAGGCTCACCCCTGATGTCACTGAGGGTCGTGCCATGGCCTCCCGCCAAGCAGGCATCGGACAGAATACACGACCGCCAGATTCCTTTAACGGAATACCCAAAAATTGAAGGCATAGGCGATGGCCACACCTAGGCCTTCGACACACCACAACACATTATTTCAATGCCTAACCTACCCACCAATACCACAAAAGTTGTGACGATTGCTACGAGGTAGGCGAAAAAACCAAAAGGCCTAATGCCAAATGGAAAAACTCCTACCAAGCCCCCCGGACAACCAGGGTGACCAACCTAAGGTCCATAGCAAGGCCAATGACCTAAACCCTAACTAAAAGGGAGTGGAGAGCGGGTGACTCGCGATGAGACAAGGAAAAGAATGAGGCTGAGGAGGGGCTGGCGTTGCAGCAAAAGGCTGCTGAACACGCCCCCTCAGAGGCACCTGGTTGGGTGCCTGCCGAGGGGCGTGGGCGCCAGCCAGGTGAGGTGGAGGCAGGGGGCTAATGCCCCCTGCTAGGGGCGGTGCTCGGGCTCCCGCTCACAACCACTCCCCTCTCTTCCAGGGAGGAGAGTCTTTCCAGTCCCTGGTTAAGTCATGACAAGAGGCCCAATAAGTAGGCTCAGTGGCTGCTCAAGGAGAGCACCCTATGGAGAGAGTAAGTGCTTCTTAGGGCTCATTTGCAGCTTTGCTCTTTCATTCCAGGCCCCAGAGTGGTCACTTTGGAAACTACAGTGGTACCTCTGGTTACGTACTTAATTCATTCTGGAATTCCGTTCTTAACTTGAAACTGTTCTTAACCTGAAGTACCACTTTAGCTAATGGGGCCTCTGCTGCTGCTGCGCTGCCAGAGCACGATTTCTGTTCTCATCCTGAAGCAAAGTTCTTAACCCGAGGTACTATTTCTGGGTTAGCGGAGTCTGTAACCTGAAGCGTATGTAACCTGAGGTACCACTGTATATGCTTTGATTCTCACCTCACCTGCTTTCTGTTTTGTCACCTTTGTGGGAATAAGTTCCTCCCCAGAGTCCCTCAGATTTATAACTCAAACTGAGTTGCAGCAACACCTTCTAAAAAGGATGAGTGAAAAGCCAGGTTGCCATGGAATTATTATTATTTCTTTGTAGTGAGGAGGGAGTGACCCACACCTAGACATGGCTGAATGTCTACTTCTAGTCTGTGGCACGTTTGCATATTTTTATGCATAATTCTCTTTTGTGTTTCCATGAATTTGTGCCCTTTTTAAAGGATATAAATGTGCATTTTCTCTCCAAAGCATGTATTTAAAGGTGCCTTTTACACTTAAACTGCAAAGAACTGTGTTGCAATGTCTGAGGAAGCATTAGATCTGGTGGGTAGCTAAATTCCAATCTGGACATTAGTCCAAGAAGTGCAGATCCAAGTCATTGCATAGTGGAATTTGCAAATGTCAAAATTCTCCAGGACCTCTACCCACGCTTCATAAATATGATTGTCCCGCTTGGCTCATAGTTCCTCTCTCTTATGTTACTTTCCCAGGAGGCCTCAGCTCCACGAGTAGATATTCATGCAAGTATCATTAAATTTGGCCTTTTACGCCCGGATCCTACAGCTTTATTGTGTAAAAAAAAATTCCTTTTAGGAACTCAGCATGTTGTGGGCTGCAAAAATGGGGGACAGGAAGCGCTGGATTGGCTGCACTGGTGTGCCCATACAGCCCCAACTTCTCCATCATTTCCCCTCTCCACATCCCGGTTAAGCAGAAATGACACCGCTTTCAGGAGCCTCCAGCTGCAGTTCTGTCCCACTGGGCCAGTCACTCCTGATTTCAAACCCATCTCTCCTAATGCCTAGTCTGACATTCTGACCACTACACCACATTGGCCTCATATTATCCCAGTTCAGAGCTTGCCACAATGTGATATCTCTCAGCCTGTGTTGGTTCCCCATGGCTTGGGTGCACCATTCGAATCACCCCGGAGCAGTGAGTTCTGTATTGTGGGCCCAGAACTGTCTTCCAGTTGAGGTCAGACAGGCTACCTCCCTGTAGAACATAAAGTGCTTACTGAATACTTTTTAAAAAATTCCTGCAGGCATTTAAACTGCATCCTGATGTTACCGTTTTAACCAATTTTTATTTGCATTGAATTGTGTTCCTTGTATGCCGCTAAGACATACCTGGCAACATTCCCCCAATGAAAATAGGGATGTTCTATTCATAATAATGTGGGATGTGGATGGCGCTGTGTTCTAAACCACTGAGCCTAGGGCTTGCCGATTGGAAGGTTGGCAGTTTGAATCCCCGCGACAGGGTGAGTCCCAGCTCCTGCCCATCTAGCAGTTCGAAAGCACATCAAAGTGCAAGTAGATAAATAGGTACCACTCCAGCAGGAAAGTAAACGGCGTTTCCGAGCACTGCTCTGGTTCGCCAGAGGTGGCTTAGTCATGCTGGCCACATGACCCAGAAGCAGTACACCGGCTTTCTCAGCCAGTAAAGCAAGATGAGCGCCGCAACCCCAGTCGTCTGCAACTAAGGGTCAGGGGTACCTTTACCTTTTATTCACAACAACAACAACAACAACAATAAATGCCCCACCCATCTGACTGGATTGCCCCAGCTACTCTGGGCGCTTCCAACATATATAAAATCATAACAAAACATTAAACATTAAAAAAAACTTCCCTATACAGGATTGTCTTCAGGTGTCTTCAAAAGTTTGTATCTTATCTCCTTGGCTCAGAGGTCACATAACTCCATACTATCCAACATTTTTCCAATGAAAAGAGGGACATCCTAAGGGAAAGTGGGACATTGTGGGATCAAATCAGAAACCAGAATGGCTCCTATAAATCGAGGACTGTCCCTGGAAAACAGGGACCCTTGGAGGGTCTGTTAAGAGACAATTGTAATTAAGTAGTGTGTAAATTATCTAAATTAATTCATAAATAGCAGTCACACTGGAGCCAAAAGCAAGATGCTTTAAATCTGCAGGAGTATCAGGAAGTTCAGAAATATGGAAGCTGGTTTTTCTTATGACCATCCCTGCCACTGGGGTCAGGACTGTACGGAAACAAGACAGACTCCTCAGTTCCCTGAAGTCTGAAAAGGCTAAGAAACGAGTGGGGGATGACAGGCGGGGCCTGGCAGTTATATGTCAGCACTTGTGATAGGGAAGGCTTCTTCCTAGCTTTGTGTCACTCATCCCTGAGCAATTTAACTGCCATCATGTCCTGGGATTCTGTCAGAGCGGGAGGCACAGAGAAGAGATCAGTCTTTTAATAGAGAAGGGCAGGGGGATGTCACATGACCAAGATGATACACTAGAGGCTTTGTTCCAGCCTTCTTCTTGGGTCACAGTCGGGATCCAGCAGCCCAACTATGGGGGAAGAGTGAAAGAGAGTTGGGGGTGGGGTGGGGAGAGGAGATACCAGATTTGACTAACTCTTCCGCAATCCTAGCAATTTGCTGCTTTGACTACCATGAGCAGCCCTTAAAAACGACGCCTGTGTGTTAACGCATTGATTATACAGCAGTTTTAACATTCCATAAGCTTTGCCTAGATTTATTCTTCCAGCAGGGAAACTCAACTGGTGGCAAATTCCATTGCACTCTTCTCGGGCCTTGACCAGGGTGGAAGGCTAATGAGACCACGGTCTGTCTTCAGCCATGACAAGAGCTGTCAGCATGGTACTATCTGCCTGCAAGGATAAGAGAAGCAGTGCCAAGAACTCTGCATCAGATAGGCCATTTTGGGAGATTCCTCCAACTTCAAACCCCTGGGAACAAAGATTGATAAAGAGATGAGATTAGGCATTGTGGTGCCAGAGTGGACCTGAGGCATGCAGGCATTGCCCAACCAAGGCTTGGTCTTCTTGTCTCAGAAAAATATAACCCTCTTTCACAAAGGAAGAAAACCGGAGAGCACATTTTGCAAAGCACTGGTCAGCAGTTCTTAAGGGACATTTTAAGAGAATTCCTTTCAAAACTATGTATGTTTGTGTGCAGATGACCATCTCCAAATGCTGGCTCACATCTTCCTCTTTTGTTATTTTGGAAAGCTTTGTGTAAAGAGCTAATTACTCCATTATTATTACTTCACCTAAGGCTCTCATCTGTTTGGTTTTTTTAAGTGACTTTTATTCTTGCAGGCCAAGACAATCTGGTGACAGCGAGGCCTGCAAAATTTTGGGCAACTGCCATTGAAATGTATGGTGCTAGTATGGTGCTCTCTGCATCTTAATTCTTACAGTTGTTGATTTGGCCATTTCATTGGTTCGGTTGCATTTTTTAATGCTTGATATATAACTATAAATTGCAATGGCTGGTGGCTGGTGCACAGTATGTTTCTGTCTATAGAGAGAGAGAGAGGATGTTCTGGTTGTGATCTGGCAACCCTACAACAGGGGAATAACAACACAATTGCACTTTTTAAATATTCTGCTGTTTGTAATCCCACCAGTGACAAAATGCCAAGATCAACTCCCTCAGAGCCAGTTTTAGTTTTCATCATGGCCTCTCCTATCTCCTCCAAGTCTTTCTTGGCAGAAGCCTATGAAAAATCAGCCAGAACAATGTTTTGAAATGCTAAGGATGGGAAGGAAAATGCAGAAGTCCTTTTGGCCAAGAGATCTGAAGCCCTAGAGATGGATGTTTATGGTAACAAGAGCAATTGCTGGAAAACCTCTGAACTAAATCAAATTGTATGAGCCACTGAGACAAAACAATCAGCAGTTTGTGAGAGGACTGTTTTCCCCATATACAAATGTTTTCATTTAGATTAAGAGAAAATAACAAAGGCGGGGGTAACCTCTTGTAGTGAACCTCAGTTATCCATCTTTTAAACCAATTCTTCCAACATCACACCAGGAGCTTCACTAGAACTATACCAGTGATACCAGTGATAGAATGATGTGAAAACTTCAGTCTGTTTAGTTTTCTTTGCTTAACTATACACAGTATGGCTGCCTATCACAATCAGGGAGAGAAACCACAACTTCAAGGGCAGCCCTACTATTAGGCATGGGTGAGGAAGCTCACTTCAGCTGGCAGTTGCTGGAGTACCTATAAAAGGCAACAAATCGATTGTTTGTGGTGTTGTGGTTTTAGCACCAAGGTTTCACCATTTGAACTTCCCATCGCTGGCACCCAAATCTCCTGGACCATCCTTGAACACTTCTTTCAAATACACATCATGTGAAACAAAACGAAAAGCTTAATTGCTCAGAGCCAGCCCACCCATTGGGTAAGGAAGACAACTGACCTTCAAGTGGTGCCAAGCAGTTCTCTGCCAAGTATCAATTTCCAGAGCTTCTCTCACTTTGTGATGTGCTTTTCCTGTAACAACCACATTTCCAGTCAACAGATTAGGCTCCAAATTGTCCTCAGAAATATTTTTTTTTAAAAAAAATATTTTTATTGGTTTTTTCACATAATAAGAACAAACAAAACAAACATAAACATTAAAAACAAACAACAAAAATTGACTTCCCCATGCCTTCCCTTCGCCACATCCTTGTTTTACCATTTTTTCGAGCAACTCATCGATCAGTCTTTAGTCAAGTCCCTTTTGAGTTTTCTTAAGGTTTAAGATTTACAGCTGTAATTCTTTGTTTCCTACCCCTTAACATCTTATCAGTCCACAATTTTACAGTAGTTTTTTAGATATGTTTTGAATTTCCCCCAGTCCTCTTCCACTGTCTCTTTCCTCTGGTCACGGATTCTGCCGGTCATCTCTGCCAATCCCATATATTCCATCACCTTCGATTGCCATTCTTCCAGAGTAGGTAATTCTTGCATCTTCCAATACTTTGCCAACAGGATTCTTGCTGCTGTGGTTGCATACATAAAGAATGTCTTATCCTTCTTTGATACCAATTGGCCGACCATGCCCAAGAGAAAAGCCTCCGGTTTCTTAACAAATGTCCACTTAAGGACTTTCTTAATTTCATTATAGATCATTTCCCAGTAGGCCTTAATCTTTGGGCAGGTCCACCAAAGATGGTAAAAAGTACCTTCAGCCTCGTTACATTTCCAACATTTGTTATTGGGCAGGTGATAGATCTTTGCAAGTTTGACTGGGGTCATGTACCACCTATAGATCATTTTCATTATATTCTCTTTCAAGGCATTACATGCCGTAAATTTAACACCGGTGGTCCATAACTGTTCCCAGTCGTCAAACATAATGTCATGACCAATATCCTGTGCCCATTTAATCATAGCTGATTTCACTGTTTCATCCTGTGTATTCCATTTCAGCAGCAAATTATACATTTTAGATAGATTTTTAGTATTGGATTCTAACAATTCTGTTTCTAACTTTGACCTCTCCTTCTGAAAACCAAGTTTCCTGTCCTGCTTAAACATCTCATTTATCTGACGGTAGTGTAACCAATCTCGAACTTTATGCTTTAGCTTCTCGAAACTTTGTAGCTTCAGTTTTTCGCCATCATATTCTAAAATTTCACAATACTTAGGCCAATTAGAGTCCATATTAATTTTTTTCACTGCTTTCGCTTCCATTGGTGACAACCACCTAGGGGTTTTACTTTCCAGTAAATCCTTATATCTATTCCAAACATTGTACAATGCTTTCCTGACAATATGGTTTTTAAAACTTTTATAAACCTTTACCTTGTCATACCACAGATATGCATGCCAACCAAAGCTATTGTCATATCCTTCCAGATCAAGAATGTCTGTGTCTTCAAGAAGTAGCCATTGCTTCAACCAGCAAAAGGCTGCTGATTCATAATAAAGTCTTAAGTCCGGCAGGGCAAAGCCCCCTCTATCTTTTGCATCAGTTAAGATCTTAAATTTTATTCTGGGCTTTTTGCCCTGCCAGACAAATTTAGATATGTCTTTCTGCCACTTCTTGAAACAGTCCATTTTGTCTAGAATCTGCAACATCTGAAATAAAAACAACATTCTTGGCAATACATTCATCTTGATAACAGCAATTCGGCCTAACAAGGAAAGTTTCAGCCTAGACCATATGTCTAGATCTTTTTTAACTTCTGTCCAACATTTTTCATAGTTATCCTTAAATAGATTCACATTTTTTGATGTCAGATTTACCCCCAGGTACTTAACCTTTTTTCCTATTTCCAACCCAGTTTCACTTTGAAACCTATCTTTCTCCTCTTTTGTTAGATTTTTTTCCAGCACCTTTGTTTTCTGTTTGTTCAGTTTAAATCCTGCGACCTGGCCGAATATCTCCATTAATTCTAAAACTCTTTTGGTACTAGCTTCTGGCTGTTGCAAAGTTAGCACTAAGTCATCTGCAAATGCCCTTAACTTATATTGTTTGGATCCGACCTGTATTCCTTTTACCAGCTGGTCCTTCCTAATCATGTTTAATAAAACCTCCAGGACAGATATAAACAGTAAAGGGGATATAGGGCATCCCTGTCGTGTACCTTTCTCTATTGATATTTCATCCATTACCACATTGTTCACAATTAGTTTCGCTCTTTGTTCAGAATATATTGCACCTATACCGTTTTCAAACCCTTGGCCTACCCCCATCCCATGGAGATTCTTCTTCATAAATTTCCAAGAAATGTTGTCAAAGGCCTTCTCCGCGTCCACAAAGATCAGAACTGCCTTCCTATTAATGTCTACCTCTAGCATCTCCAAAATGTCTATAATGTTCCTCACATTCTCTGACATATGTCTCCCTGGGAGAAAGCCTGTTTGGTTCTTATGAATCTCCTCCACCAAAACTCTCTTAAATCTTTTTGCCAAAACGTCTGCAAAAATTTTATAATCCACATTCAAGAGTGATATAGGGCGGTAGTTTTTAACTTGATGTTTCTCAGTTTCTGTCTTCGGTATAAGTGAGATGAATGCTTCTTTCCACGATTCGGGAGCCTTTTCCCCCTCTAATATCTGATTGCATACTTCCTTCAATGGCTGTATTAGCCATTCTTTAAGATCTTTGTAGTATTTCGCAGTCAAGCCATCTGGTCCTGGTGATTTCCCCAATTTCATATTCTGGATGGCACCCTCTATTTCTTGTTCTGTAATTTTTTCATTCAAAATCCTTTTATTTTGTTCTGAAATCTTTGATAGTCCATATTTTTTAACAAATTCCTCTATTTCTTGTTCGTTTGTAGGCCCTTGTGCATAAAGTTTTTTGAAAAAGCTTTGAAAACAATTACTTATTTCATTTGGTTTGTTGATAATTTTCCCATCTATTTCCAGGGATGTCACAGTGTTTAACTTTTGCCTCTTTTTCAGTTGCCATGACAGCAGTTTCCCACATTTATCTGCCGATTCAAATGTCTTTTGTCTCATTTGCTTTATCTTCCATTCTATTTCTTGATTCATCAATTCCATATATTGCGTCTGATGATATTTTATTTCTCTTAAGATCTCATGAGACTTCGGTTTAGATCTCAGTTTCTTTTCTCCTTCCTTTATCTGGTTCAAAATCTTTTCCTTCCTCTCATTTTGTTTCTTCCTTTTTATAGAATTTTGCTGAATTAGGAATCCACGCATCACGGCCTTACTTGCGTCCCATACTATTCTTTTTTCCACCTCCGTTCTCAAATTTATCTCAAAGTAATCCTTCAATATTTTTTGGGCCTTTTGATAAATTTCTTCATCTCTAAATAGGGTGTCATTCATTCTCCATCTGAAGGTTCCAGCCGTTGTTAATTTCATTTCCATCTTGACTGCGTTATGGTCGGAGCAGGTTTTTGTGCAGATTTCTGTTTTTTTCACTCTTGGTGCCAGACTGCTAGAAATCCAAATTTGATCAATTCTAGTCCAGGTCATTTTTGCTTCCGAGAAGAAGGTTCCCTCTCTTTCCAGAGGGTTCCTAGTTCTCCAAATGTCAATCAAGTCCATGGTGTCAGTGAGTTCAAAGAAGGTCTTTGGTAGTCTCCCGTCCTTAGATATTACTTGTCTTTGTGCCTTGTCCATGTTTGTGGAGACAACTCCGTTGAAATCTCCCATCATTATGATTTTAAAGTCCATAAAGTCCATTAAAGTCTCATGCAACTTCTTGAAGAACTCTGCCTTCCCCTCATTAGGTGCATAAACTCCAACAATTAAGATCTTTTCTCCTTGAATTTGAGTTTCTACTGCCAGGTATCTTCCTTCATCATCTTTAAAGATCATTTTTGGTTCCCATTTTTCCTTGGCATAAATCACCACCCCTCTTTTCTTAACTTTGTCTGAGGAAACAAATTCCAGTCCTAATCTCTTATTTATCAAAAGTTTCCTGTGTATCCTGGCAATATGGGTTTCTTGCAAACAGATTATATCTAACTGTTCTTTCTTTAATATATGAAAAACTTGATCTCTTTTTCGGGGATGGTTTAGACCATTACAGTTCCAACTCAGAAGTTGCAGGGACATTTTTGTTATTGGGTATTTTTCCCACCCACTGCTCCAAGTTCTTGTTCCTCGTCAGTCGGTGCTTGGTTCAATCCAAACGATAGGTTGGTAATGTCCAGTATTCCCCCCTCTGCAGTTCCTTTCTGAAAGTCCTCCAAGTTTCTCTCCAAAAAGTGTTCTTTATCTTGAATTGTTTTTATTTTAGTTTTCTTCCCTTTGAAGTTAAAGGACAGTCCTTGTGGGAATTCCCACCTGAATTGAATGTTGTTTTGTTTTAATATGTCGACTAGGTCTTTAAATTGTGTTCTCACCTCCAAAAAGTATCTGGGAATATCTTTGAAGATCTGTATTTGGGAATTTTTGATAACCAATGCCCTCTGGAAATGTAGGTTCAATATTTTATCTCTCTCTTCCTTGGATCTAAAAGTTATTAAACAATCCCTTGGCTTCTTGCCTTGCTTTCTTCCAATCCGAAAGGCTGTAGTTATTGTGAATTCCTCTTCCTCTTCTCCCAACTCTTCACTCCAAAATTCTTGGAATTTATCTGTAAGAAATTCCCCAAGCTTGTCCTCCTCCTCCTCAGGCACCAGTCTCAATTTCAAGTTCTTGCCTTTCCTCTCGAGTTCCATAAGGGCCAGGGCTTCATCATGCTCATGTACCTTCTTTGCGATAGGAACGAATTTCCCTTTGGTTTCCCCGGCCGTGGTCCTCGCGTTTTCGGCTATTTTCCTCGTCTCTGCACTTTCCTGAATTAAACGATTTATAGAATCTGTATTAGTCGATATAATTGTCGTGTTCAAATCCAATCTTGTTGTCAGTTCAGTCAGTTTCTTGGAGTTCTCTGTAGATTGCCTAGTAAGCGATTCTAAAGATTCATTTATCCTGAGTAGAGCCTGTGTCATGGAATCCATTGATACCGTTGTTGTTCTTTCCTGTGTTGCTGTTGCTCCTGTCAAGGAGCCTCTTTTCTTTTGAGCCTGAGCCTGTTTTGCCTTGGATCTTGTTGATATTTCATCCAGTGGGCCGCTCATATCTCAAGGTCGTTCCCACAGGAACAGTTGCAGTTGGAAAATCCCACTGTTTATATCTCAATGCAACAGTCTCTCTTTTAAGCCTCTAGAGGGAGTACATTGTATCCAATGCGGAAACAAAGAAACAGGGAGAGAAATAGCCATGCAAAGTTCCAAAAGCGAAAGTCCAAATAAAAACCCTACTTTTTTGCAGTTTAAAATGTTACAGTTTATATCCGCTAAAGTCCCGTTATTTTGTATCAGACAAATCTTACTTTGTATCCTCAATCAAGTTTGACAGCTCACTTCAGGCGCTCATTGCCCCGGCAGCCTGGCCAGAGGTATCGGCAGTGGAAGGTTTCCCATTCAAATCTCCTTTCTTGAGCAGATAAAATTAAGTCAAATTTCTTCCCCCCCTCTCCTGCTCGTTGGGGGGGGGGAGGTCCTCTTCCGATGTCAAGTTTAACCAATTTAAAAAGCTTAAAAACGTCCCCTTTAAACACAGCTTGCTCTTTTCGTTGCTCAGTCAATCATGTAGCTCCGGGGGGCAGACTTCCTTATTTTTTGCCTCTCCCGTTTTCAGCCAAATCTTCTTAAATTTTAAAGTCCCGTTCCCTTTATTTATTATTCTTACTCACGGGTGTTGTTTCCAATCGGTAGTTTCAGGAAGGAATCGGCGCTCTCCGTCAATGGCGACGCGGCTTCGCTCCGTGAGCTGGGTTGCGATCCTCAGCACCGCGCTCACACCCGATGCCGCTCCGGAGCCTTTAAAAAGGCTCTTTCGCGATACCGGGGGGCGCAAAGGTGCCCACCGAATCTCCTTGTTCACAGGCTTCAGCGCCTGTGATTTTAGGGGTCCCCCGCTCGCCGTAGCGGGTCAGACCCGAACTCACAGAGCAGTCCTGCTTCGGAGCTCGAAGCAAGGACCGCCATTAACGCTGGCGCCGCCATTAACGCTGGCGCCTCAGAAATAGCATCAGCTTTATGTTTGTACAAAGAGTGTGGGAATGGCACAAGGGGGACGGCTTAAAAACCCTGTCCTGTTCACTTTAGCAAAGCGTGCCTGATGGTGAAGCACCACTACATAGCCCAGAAAGGTGGCATTTGCAATTGATGTGACTCTTTATGCTCCTCCCTCCAGAGCATCTGATATATTCATTTTTGTACGCATATTCTGTTTGGAGAAGTGCACCACAAAATTCAGAAGAGTAACAAATTTTGAAGGATAGCTGTATATTTCAGTGCACATATTGCTTTGGAAAGTGTGGATTAGGTACCTTACGCCAATCAGATAGAACTTATAACTCATAACTGCTGCCTCCCACATTGTTTTACTGTGTTTGCAGCACTGAAGTGACCTGAGCAGTGTGTATGGAGGTCCTGAGCTGCCCAGACAATGAGACCTCCCTCTTGGCCTCACTGATGTGGTCCAAAGGAAAGCACAGCAACTTGCTTAGCACCATCTTTGCTGCAGGAGTTGCCAAGGTGCCATCCAACTGCCTTGGGGACTCCACTCTAGATTTGTATAGGTTTTTGTCCTTGGCCTTTTCCTCTCCCAAAGATGAACTGCAAGGCAGCAGGTGTGGATTGTTCCTTGGGATTTACTCCCCAAGCCTTTCTCATGAATGAGAACAGCCACAAATCAGCAGAGATTTAGGAACAGAGTTTTCCTTCTCCTAGATCGGCTACCTTCCTAGGTTGACAAGCCCCACCTGCCCCTCATTTCCCTCAGCAGCACATGCAGAAACTGCTTTATTGACTGTTGGACCCACTATTGGTCTTGTCCATCGGTGCTCATTAAAATGCAAAGTGAAGCCAATTCTCCCCCACCCCTAACACAGATGTTGTTGGATTACAGTTCACCTCACCCCTGATTATTGGCTGTCTTGGCTGGGGCTGGTGAGAATTGGAGCCCAACTCTGGTTTCATATATATATATATATATATATATATATATATATATATATTATAAAATGTACCACAAAACTTATCACTTATACAATCTTTTTAGACTTCCATCAGCACCTCTGATGATCCACCGTTTTAACCACTTCTTATGCATTTCTTAACTTTATATTGCCTTTACATCTCTTAACAAATCATCCTTCCCCTTCTCCATTTTTGCAATACTTCCAATAATACTCCTCACAAAACTTCTTGCAAACCTACAAACGTTGTCTGATCTTCACAAATACTTTTCAAGTAGTCCATAAATTTACTCCAGTCTTCCGTGAATTTCTGGTCTGTTAGTTTCCTTCCTGTTAGTTTATCTAGTTCTGCATAGTCCATTAACTTCATTCTCCATTCTTCAATCTTCAGTCATTTTTCTTGCTTCCATTTTTGGGCCAGTAATATTCTTGTTGCTGTTATTGCATATAAGAAGAGTTTACCTTCCTTTCTATTTATATCACTCCCCACAATGCCCAGTAAAAATGCTTCTGGTTTCTTTATGAATGTATATTTAAAATAATAATAATAATAATCTCATTATATATCATCTCCCAGAAGCATTTCACCTTTTTACATTCCCACCACATGTGATAAAATGTTCCCTCTTTTTCTTTACATTTTCAACATTTATTACTGACTTTATACATTTTCGCTAACTTGACATGGAGCCCAACTCTGGTTTCATGTGGTTGGAACGCTGGTGAAAAACTGCCGGGTCACAGCTCAGCCATGCCTGCTATATTGCTTCCCTCTGGGAGCATTCAGGATGAAGTTTCTCCTGTGCAAGGCAATGCTGAGCAGCAGGAAGGCAGATTCAATTCCCAGCACCTCTGGGGAGTGCTGGGAGAGGATCCTGCCTAAAGCCCCAGGGACCCACTGCCAGTCAGTGTAGTCAGTACTGAACTAGATGGACCAATGGTCTGACTCAGTGTGAAGGAGCTGCTTGCATTCCTCTTTGCCGATTCTACTATGACATGGCCTTTAGATTCCAAACACAAAAACAGTTTCCCGATTGTTCCATGCCCAAACCAGCAGCACAAGCTTGACTTCTGAGGTCAGGGTCAGGGCATTTCCAGGCTACCATGAGCCTCCATTTTTTTTCCTCCTTCAAAAACACTCCCTCTGCTGGTCCACGTCAGAACGGTTTGGGGATGTTATCTTCCAGTGTTAAAAGCAAATCTTTAAAACAACAACCAGGAGTAACGGCAGAAGCTTGACACAGCCACTCTGAAAAACCCTCAACAGCTGCAGCAAACTGGCTTCCCGCTTTCCCACTGAAGTTCTTATTTATTAGAATTATATGGGCATTATCTCAGCAGTAAAATGGAACATCTGGAACAGTTTCTGGAGCTGCCTCTAATTGCCTCATTACTAGCCCACAGAAAGCGTAACCTGCACTTGAGTAGCAGCCTGGAGAAATCCAATTGCTCTTTACCATACTTGATGTTCTGCAGCAGAGCACATGGCCTATGTTGATGTCAGAGAAAGTGGAAATACAGCTAAACTGGGTGGATCTGCAAAAGCAGGACTGGTGAGCCGTTCTTGTTCAAAGGCAGCATTCCCTTGGAGGCAGTGAGTGGTGTAGCATAGGGGGCCACAGGGGCAGTTGCCTCGGGCGCAAAAATTTTAGGGTGCGCAAAATTTCAAACCCCCCAGTGCTGCCTCAATACAGCGGCACACTTCGGTCACTGAAAACGGCTTCTCCATGCAAACCAGGAAATGACCTTTCCAGACAATGGAATGCCTCTACTTTTTGATATCTGCAGCTGTAATCTCCTGGGTGGCGCAGATGCTATTAGGCACTTGAATGTGCATGCATATTCTATCCGTTTCCCTCCCTCCCTTCTTCCCTCCTACCTATCCCTCTGTGCATCCCTGGGCACTGGCAACCCACGCTACACCACTGCTTCGAGGTAATCATTTGATGTCAGCATGCCAGAGCCAGTGTTGGTGAGACCAAAGCCAGCAGTGAGCGGGGGCAGAACTGATAATGGGGTGGGGGGAGCTAGTGAGGGGTGGAGCCAGATCCAAAAAGGGCTGGGAATCCTTTTATTCTCTCTCTTTCTGTCACTCCTTTTTAATCTTTCTCCAGCTCACCTCTGGCCCCTCACTCGGTTTTTTCACCAACTTTCCTACCACATGAAATCAGGCTGTGCATGGTATTGATGCCATTCAATTCAATCATCATGTGTGTCAACCCCATTTACAGGCTCCATCTTTCACTACCTGTCCAGTGCCACTTCTATTTCTGACGTCTCGGAATGATCTTCCTCTTCCCGAAAAATCTCCTGTGGGAAATAAGTTACCGTATTTTTTGCTCTATAGGATGCACCGGACCATAGGACGCACCGGACCACAGGAGGGGGAGAACAGGGAAAAAAACATTCTCCCCCTCTCTGCTCAGAGCCCCTTCAGCGAAGCGGCAGGAGAAACAGAGCCCCTTCCATTTCTCCTTCTGCTTTGCTAAAGGGGCGCTGCGCAGCTCTCCCTCTCTGCTGAAGCCAGGAGAGTCTTGCTCTCCCAGCTTCAGCAAAAGGAACCAGAAGCCTTTGGAGCGCAACGCGAGGTCCCGCTGAACTCCAAAGACTTCAGGGATAGCCACCTGAAGTACGCACTGACCCCTCTCGCTCTCCAGGCTTCAGCGAAAGCAATGCGAAGCCTCCGGAGCGCGGAGGGAGCGCTCCCTCTGCGCTTTGGAGCCTTTGCATTGCTATTGCTGAAGCCAAGGAGCCTGCATTCGCTCCATAGGACGCACACACATTTCCCCTTAATTTTTGGAGGGGGAAAAGTGCGTCCTATAGAGCGAAAAATACGGTATCTGCTTTAAGAGTGTGGAGTCTGCCTCTAATAGTGATTCAGGAAAGGAAAAATAACCTCTTCAGGGCCAAATATTGAACCCTGGACACCTGCTTTAAAAGGTCAATAATGCTTGGCACTTCTCTTAAAGCATTCACTGGAACGGAAGGGGAGAGAGGGGGACAGACTGAGACTCCAATGCAGAAGGAGAGCGGTTAAATGGTACCATTTCTCCTGGGCCATTCTCTCCCTGGAAGTTACCTCATCTCCCCAAATAATAATAATAATAATAATAAAATCTATTTTTCCCTGAAGCTCTTTGCTGCTGATAGCATGTTTGGGGTTCAAAACACAGCTTCATGGGGATACATTCGGCAGGGAAATGGCATGAGAGTAAAGGTTAAATAAAGCCTGCCTCTTTATGGTTTTGATTTGAACTAGAATGTATCTGGCTTTGAAAGCAAAGCCAGTAAAAAGAGGGGATGACCCTGATCTAGTTGCATTTATCTTGTTGCATCTCCTACCAGCCCCCTTTTTCCCTCCACTGGCTTAAATCCTCATTAACAGACCAAGAGCTCTTAATTATCATGTGTGCTTTCCGACGATAGAGCAGCCTGGAGCCTCCTCAACAGAGAGAAACATGTTTCCCTGAGATCATCACAAGCCTTGCGGCTTTCCTTCATGAATAATCCCCTTGTTTTCTGTCTGGAGTGGTTTGGAGTGTGGGGGGCTGAGAATATATTGAGTGGAGGAGAGGGGGGTAGCCCGGGAGTGAAGGAGATTCACTTTCTCTTCAGCGCCGAGCTGGCAGGGGGTACAATCGGATACCGTCCCAGGCAGGGAAGGCGGCAGCGATCAGGCTAGGCATGCGTGTGTGAAAAGGGCGAGCGAACAAGCGAGCAGCACATCTGCATGAGAAAAGAAATTCTTGGCCACAACCTCGCCTTTTCACAGGGGCGACCCCTGAAGGTGGTTCCTTTTGTGGGCTCCTTATGGAGTTGGTATAGCACAGCTAGCCAATTTTACCAGCCATTGTATGGCCCACTTCATCCTTTAGGGATTAGACACAGCCTTGACAATCGCCCAGAGTGGACTTGAACGGTGCAAGTTCCTACCCCTTCTTCTCCCCTCTTGAACCATAATATATTCTGTTTGGCTGCCTAAGTGAGAACAATATAATCTCTTGCTCCCAAGAGAGGACAGGTTCCAAGAACACAGTCTCGTTTGGGTTTTTTTTAAAAAAAACAACAACCACAAACCCCTCCATGTTTTAGGGATGGGGGAGGGTGTCCAATGACATATTAAATGCCAAAGGCTAGGAGCACCTTCGCTGGGTTCGCTAGCTACGACAAAAGTGACTAGGCCACTGTAACTTCCAGCTTGGAATACTGCAATGTGCTTTACGTGGGGCTGTCCTTGAAGATGATTTGGTCAAAAAGCTCAACAACTTTGCCAAGAAGAAAGCTCAACAACTTTGCCAAGAAGGAAGCTCAACAACTTTGTCAAGAAGGAAGCTCAACAACTTTTCTTCCCAGAATTTCACAGTTTGAAACATGGCAAACCTTACCTATAGCCCCATGTATTGGGAGCCAGCATGGTGTAGTGGTTAAGAGTGGTAGATACGTAATCTGGGGAACCGGGTTCACGTCTCTGCTCCTCCACATGCAGCTGCTGGGTGACCTTGGGCCAGTCGCACTTCTCTGAAGTCTCTCAGTCCCACTCACCTCACAGAGTGTTTGTTGTGGGGGAGGAAGGGAAAGGAGAATGTTAGCCGCTTTGAGACTCCTTAAAGGGAGTGAAAGGTGGGATATCAAATCCAAACTCCTCTTCTTCTCTTCTTCTTAGGTTGGAGGCCTAAATGTAGGTTTGCTTAAAAATGTGGACCAAGCGAAGTTCTCCTTCTGCCCTTTGATAAGTTCAAATGATTGTGTTTTCGTGCTCTGAGAAATACCCACAGCTGCCCATTTTCCACGGAAGGGGGGTAGTTGCACCCACTGGAAGAGGAGCCCAGGCGCTTGCTGAATTTCTCCATGACTAAGATAGTGTTGGCCGATCCATCACACACATCTTTCTTCAGATGGGAGCAAGAATGCACCAACCTATGGAGATTATCTGAATGAAATACAGTCCTAAGCACTATTGTTTGAAGTAAAAATGGCTGTTCCTTGCAGCCCATTTCACATCTGCAGTAGTCTTGTACACAAGTTAAAAAGCAGCTGGAAACCAATCCAGAAACAGAGCTACTGATAAAAAATAAATAGAGGGATATAACACAGCTTCCACAACAGCCCCTTGCTCTGGGACTCTCTATTCTGGCTAGGGATGGACTATAGTTGAGACAGCTGTTCTGTTCTGACTCAGCACATCCTTTGTGAATAAATGGGAGACATTCTAAAGTTCTAACAGTCTCTTCCCTCCTCCCTCCTCTGCACCATCTTGACCTTGGTCACATGGGAGAGGTTGCAGATATAAAAGGTTAATACCCGGTCACATGTAGGGGTCAAGTAGCTGCTCATTCAAGGAGCTACTGTTGCATATTTTGCCCTCTGTGTATCCCAGATCACTGTCCCTCCCTGCTTGCCCACAAAGGGAATAACCTGAGCAAGTCTGGCTAATGTAGTATAAGAATTTTGCTGTAGGAACAAGGTAGGTAGTTCATTGTGACAGTGGGTTATTTTTAACCCATGGTATTTATTAGAAGGTCATACAACCCTCGGCGGGGTGAGCTCCCTTTGTTCGGTCCCTGCTCCGGCCAACCCAGCAGTTTGAAAGCACGCAGTGCAAGTAGATAAATAGGTACTGCTCCAGCAGGAAGGTAAACGGCATTTCCGTGTGCTGCTCTGGTTTCACCAGAAGCAGCTTAGTCATGCTGGTCACATGACCTGGAAAAACAGGGGTACAGGGAGTGGGCTGGGATGGGGGACTCCCTCGTCCAGAATGGGGCAACTGTGCCTCTGAAGGTGCACAGCCTGGGAGTCATTTTGGACTCACAGCTGTCCATGGAGGCTCGTGTTAATTCTGTGTCCAGGGCAGCTGTTTATCAGCTCCATCTGGTACACAGGCTGAGACCCTACCTGCTTGCGGACTGTCCTGCCAGAGTGGTGCATGCTCTAGTTATCTCCTGCTTGGACTACTGCAACACTCTCTATGTGGGGCTACCTTTGAAGGTGACCCAGAAACTACAACTAATCCAGAATGCGGCAGCTAGACTGGTGACTGGCAGCCGCCGCTGAGACCACATAACACCGGTCCTGAAAGACCTACATTGGCACCCAGTACATTTCCAAGCACAATTCAAAGTGTTGGTGCTGACCTTTAAAGCCCTAAACAGCCTTGGCCCAGTATACCTGAAGGAGCGTCTCCATCCCCATCAGTCAACCCGGCCACTGAGGTCCAGCTCCGAGGGCCTTCTGGAGGTTCCCTCACTGTGAGAAGCTAAGTTACAGGGAACCAGGCAGAAGGCCTTCTCAGTAGTGGTGCCTGCCTTGTGGAACGTCCTCCCATCAGATGTCAAAGAAATAAACAACTACCTGATGTTTAGAAGACATCTGGAGGCAGGCCTGTTTAGGGAAGTTTTAAATGACTGGTGTTTTAATGTATTTTCAATCTTGTGTTGGAAGCCGCCCAGAGTGGCTGGGGAAACCCAGCCAGATGGGCGGGGTATAAAGAATATATCATCATCATCATCATTGGTGTCCCTGGCTAGCAGGAGCCAGTGCAATGAGTCCCACTAGTGCAAGAGGGCTTTCTCCCCTCAGTGCCCTGCTCAATTTTTTCTGGAGGGTCAGGGGAATTCCCCAGAACAACATGCAGGAGTAGGAGAGGGGAGATTTTCCATCTGGCAGGCAAAAATACTTCTACTCATGGAATTGAAGAGCTTACTGTGATGCTGAATTCCACCCTAACCCTCTTTCTTTCTTGTAATCATGCATTAGTTCATTTGATGCTGTGTTGTATAGAAAAAGTCATATGAAATAAAATATTTATTTACAATAGTGGAAAACAATGAATCTGGCTTTTTAACAGGTGGCGCATCTTTGATATTCAGTGCAACATAGGAGACCCTCCTCAAGCAATGCCTTCTCTTACAATGCACCTCTCATGGATCAGTGATGCATCTGAATGCAAAATGTCCTTCCTTTAAGGAAACAATGAGGAAGGAAAGGAACCGAGGGTTGCTTTGCACATCCTTGTTCCTGAAATATGGAGAACATCCCTGAACAAGTCCAAATATGGGCATCACCCTGTGAGAAGACAGGTGTCTCCATCAAGCTTCCCAGCCTTTGTACTCAGAGCAAAATAAATGTTCATATCCATATCCAAAACATTTTTTTCCCCTTCACAGAGATGATCAAATGTGAAGTGGTCGATTGTGATATATGATTCCGGTTTCCAAAGCATGGGCAATGTGCGTGCATAGCTTGTTGTGCCCTGAAGGTGGCAGCACATGTCTCAGAAGAGCAACCATTGTTTCTTCATCTGAGTATCTCGTTACAGAACCACATTTTTGGCTGAAGTTGACATCCTGAGTTTTGAACAGAAAATGCACCCAAACGGGCTGTGTTGGGAAGACAGTAAGACAGTGGCTGATGGAGCCAATAAAAACAGGTGCAGGAAGGAAACAGGATTCCTATCAGTAAACCACAAGGGAGCGGTTCACCCTAAGCACCAGATGACTCCATATGGGATCCTGCAACTTTAGCAGATATGTAGGGGACAATTGGATGACCTAGTCGTTAATTCATAGAAGTGAAGCTTCTTGGTTTCAGTTCCTTCTTCAATCTCTGTTGAATTCCAGTGGTATAGTAATGGAAGGTTTGTTCACATGCTGTTTGTGGGATAGATGTTAAGGAGAATGTAAGTTGAGTGGTTGCTGTGCATAACAACTGGCCGTTGTGCATATTCACCAGGCCTCCTGGAGAATGTGCACATAAACTATCCATGAAGAGGGAATGGAGCACATTTTTCATCCAGTATCCATAATATCCAACAGGCCCTGGGGAATGTGCATAATTGACTGAATGCCGTACATCCTCCAGTCATTATGCATAATCTCCAACAGATGCATTTTGTACTTTCTCTGGCCATGTACTTACTGACTAAATTTATGTACTTATATCCCACCTTTATTCCAATATGGAGCAAATTTAGCATGCACAGCACTCCCTTACCATCTCTTATCTGAACATTGACTGGACCCAGACAGAACACTGCTGAAGCATGTACCTAGTTTCAGTTCACAACCTGAGACTACCTAAATATTTGAAATGAATTCTACTCATTGGGGCTCAAATAGAGGCATTGCTTTTATTTTCCAGTACAGTTTAGTGTGTGTGTGTATATATATATATATATATTTGCTTTCGTAGATTTTCACGGGTACAGGAATGCAGGTTTTGGTGTCCTCGGGTGTCTTCCCGTGTAAAAGTTGGGGTGTCTAGGCGACGTTTCGACGAGGTCTCACTCGTCATCTTCAGGCTGGTGCTTTCGGCTTCTTGTTACTGGAACAGAGCAGGATCTCAGTGTTTTGAGTTCCTATAAATACTGTTGAGGGGGTGTGGTGTATAGCCTCCAATGTTCTGGGCAGAGAGGAAGTTCCCAGGCTAGTGTGCCTTTTCTTCTTTTGATACCAGCAAAACAGGGTTACGAAGCTAATCCAAAAAGAAACACCCCCCAAAAACCAAGACACAGAAGAAAACAATGGCATGGCCCTCCTTCCTTATATCAAGGGCACTACAGATAAAATTAGCAAAATCCTCCATAAACACAATATCAAAACAGCCTTTTGCACCAACCAAAAAATAGCCAATATCCTCAGAAACCCCAAGGATAAAATCCAGTTGGAAAACCAAGGGGTCTATGAAATACCCTGCAAAGTCTGCCCAGCCACGTACATTGGACAAACAAACAGACGAATAAATGCACGTATCGCAGAACACAAGAATGCCGTCAAAAAAGAAGAAAAAACTTCCTCTCTTTTCCAACACATGAAAGAAACAGGACACGAAATTAATTTTGCAGATTCCAAATTGCTCTTTAACATGGAACATCACCACAAGAGAATAATCATGGAAGCCATCGAGATAGAGAAACACCCTCACAACATGAACAAGCGTGACGACACTTCCCGCTTGCCAGACATCTGGAAATTAGCCCTCCCCACAAAAACTGACACCAGATCCAGAGGCACACAGAACGCCATCACCAATCAACCACACCAGACCCAAACCCAGACCCTCTCCACAGATAAATTACAGACACCATCCAGTAGCCAAACCATGGTGGCACCTCCGGATGCTGCACCCCCCTGCAATCCCTACACAGATCTGGCTGACACAGGCCACAAAACCACAGCTCGCCCCTATACACGAAGCCAAGCCAGAGCACAACTAAGTGCAGTACAGCCATCTTCTCAGAAAAACTCTTCACAAAGTTCAAGAGGTCAAGACACAAAGACTTTAGCAACTAATCCACACCTAATGACCCACCTAAGTGGTACTCAGGATATCACTCAAGAAATCACTCAAGATATCCCTCAAGTAATTAAGGAACAAAAGAAGAAAAGGCACACTAGCCTGGGAACTTCCTCTCTGCCCAGAACATTGGAGGCTATACACCACACCCCCTCAACAGTATTTATAGGAACTCAAACACTGAGATCCTGCTCTGTTCCAGTAACAAGAAGCCGAAAGCACCAGCCTGAAGATGACGAGTGAGACCTCGTCGAAACGTCGCCTAGACACCCCAACTTTTACACGGGAAGACACCCGAGGACACCAAAACCTGCATATATATATATATATATATATATATTTGCTTTCGTAGATTTTCACGGGTACAGGAATGCAGGTTTTGGTGTCCTCGGGTGTCTTCCCGTGTAAAACTTTTACACGGGAAGACACCCGAGGACACCAAAACCTGCATATATATATATATATATATATGCAATTCAAATATGTTTGTATATTCACCAGTTGCTTCTCTTGTGAATTATTTTGCACATATTTAAACTTTAAATGAATAGGTTCAGACTGTGCCTTTTGTATTTCCTGATCATTTTAACTTGACGGTTTACATATTTTCCTACTCTACAAACTTGGTATATCTACCTGCTTACAGAGGATAACACTTTGTGGATCTTGATTTGGGATGCTACAAAATTCTTGGACACAAATTCCCTCCTATTCCCATTGTTGTAGTGCTCTTTTTCTAATGACCCCAGGCTTCTGTTCTGTGATGGTCAGAGCCAGATAGTTGCTAAAACCCGCGTCCCTAAGCCCAAGTAGTGAGTACCAAAATGAGTTCTAGTTCAAGGCAAGACTTCTAGTTCAAGACAAAACCTTGGACAGCTCCAAATGGAGCTCATTTTGAAGAATTTCCCTCCCTCCCCCACACATACAAACAAGTCCTAGACCAGGAGTTGTCAACCTGGTCCCTACCACCCAGAAGTGGGTGTTTCAGGATTCTAGGTGGGGGGGTTCTATGGAAGAAGCTGAATCTTCCTTCCATCGAGCACTGGTGGGCGGTAAGGAAATTTTACCATCAAGACAGATGCATTAGTGGGCGGTAGGTATAAAAAGGTTGACTACCCCTGCCCTAGACCAAGGGTGGGGCACCTGTGGCCCTCTAGGTGTTGATAGATTTCAGCTGCAGGGACAGTGGTCAGCGATGAAGGGGAGTTGTGGTCTAGAAACATTTGGAGGGGTACAGATTCCCTTCTCTGCCCTTGATCAAGACCTAAATAGGACTGCAGCTCCACCTCTGCTGGGAGACACCTCTTGTATTAAAATGGTTCCTGCCTATCCTAGCAGCTTTTGGACCCAAGAATGCTGGATGTAGTTCTATGCCAAAAATGACTTCTATATTTTAGATCATTCTTCATTAATTAGTTAATTGGAAAAGAAACTGCATTCAAAGATTAACAAATGAGAGTGAACATTTCAGTGAAATTGTCATGGGAAGGGCGCACAGTTTCGGTGCACTTACTTTTCTTCTGAGGTAGCTGAGTGTTGAGGACGTGGGTGGCGCTGTAGTCTAAGCCACTGAGCATCTTGGGCTTGCTGATCAGAAGGTCAGCGGTTCGAATCCCCGCGATGGGGTGAGCTCCCATTGTTCGGTCCCAGCTCCTGCCCACCTAGCAGTTTGAAAGCACGTCAAAGTGCAAGTAGATAAATAGGTACCACTCCAATGGGAAGGTAAACGGTATTTCCGTGCACTGCTCTGGTTTGTCATGCTGGCCGCATGACCTGGAAGCTGTCTGCGAACAAATGCCAGCTCCCTCGGCCTACAGAACGAGATGAGCATGCAACCCCAGAGTCGTCCATGACTGGACCTAACCTTTACCTTTAGCTGAGTGTTCTTTTTTCATGCTGTAAAGCATCTCTCCAGCAGAGAGCAATCTGCAGCCTCCCCAGGTGACAGCACTTTCTGCAAACTCCATATAGGCTGGGCTTTCTTGTAGATGTGGGAAGTTGCAGGATCTGACTGATATACTCTTGACAGCTGTGCTCCTGACAGCTGTTAATTGTTTTTTGTTTTTGTGTATAAAGAAGTGACATCTTTTTACAGTGCAGAAACATTTTAAAAGTAAAGAGGATTTCCTTTAAAAACAAAATGAGCAAGAATACTGATCTGAGGCACATGGTAGACAGTCTCCCCAGTTTTCCATGCTTAGGGGAAGACCTCAGGAGGTAACGCCTCTGATGGAGCTTTTTAAGATCAGGAAGTTCAGGCACCTGGGGAGGCTGCAGAATGCTGGAGGAAAGAAGGAAAGAAAGAATAGTGGTTGTGTCAAAACAATAAAGTAAGCTCGGTACACACTCACCAAAATTACAAAGAAATTCTAAAGTGCCCAGTGAATGAGTCAGAGTAGCTGAAGTCTCCTTCTAGCGGGAAGGAAACCTTTTGAGAAATTAGTCGACAGGTCTCATAGTAGCACTAATAGGAAGGACTGTGGTTTAACATGGTTTCCCTGGTGGAGCCATTGGAATCTAAGGACAACAGCAGCATGACCTTGTCAGGCTGGGAAGGTGGTAGCAAAATGGGCTTTTCTGTGCTGGGGCTTCTGGGAGATCTTATCTTACATCTGAATTGGCTCAAGGAGAAGGGCCCGGACTTGGAACCATTGAGAAATTTAATGTTTGAAATTTTGATGCAGAAAAGGTGAAATGCACCTTTTGGATTAACGTTTTTTAATGTCTGATGTTTTATCGTAGTATCATCATCATCATCATCATCATTAATTCTGTTGGGAGCCACCCAGAGTGGCTGGGGAATTATTATTGTTATTAATGAGTGTTCAGAACTTAACTATCCACTGGATGCTGAACTTCTTTGAGTGTGGCCATCACAGTTCCGTGCAGCACATTTCAATAAGAGAAAATAAGTTTTACAATGCATATAGGGAGGGAGGGAGGGAGATGGAGAGAGTGCTCTAAAACACATATTTGAATATGTTTTGATGCACATTTTTGTGTGCACTATTTTAAAAAACAACAACAACCCAGCAACAATTTGAAAATTAACTTGGAAGTGGCATGGAACAGAATTCTACTGGAGTGTTGCCCTGACATTCTTAAATTATGACCAACATGTTGTGGGGGAGGGGAGTGATTGAGATTACACCCAGATTCCACCCAGACCTGCCGTCATTCTGTTGATTGGACCTTGTGTACAAAACGTCTGTGTGTAGAGGTTCTGAATGCTAGATACGTAGGCTGAAGGCTCTGTAGCTAGAGTCATACCCTACACGGCTTTTGCAAGTTACAGATCCTGCACACCTGCTGCTTCTAAGTGTGCCAAGTCTGATCAATGCACAGAGATTGGGATAGATCCAGCTGGTGTGATCCTGCCCCCCCTCCTACTTCCATGCATTGATGGAACCTGCTTTAGGAAAACATCTGCGGAAGACTTGAACCACAAGGGATCTCTGAAGCAGACCCACAAAGGAAAACCCATTTGATTCAAAAGTGGCAGCAACATAGGTCAAAATATCAGTGCTTACAACTCTATCTCTCTCTCTTTCTTGGACAGTGCTCTGTTGACCAGACTGTGTGCCATATTATGTATGATTGTTTTGATGCTAGTGTGAAATGATGTTTATACGTACAGTGAGGGGAAAAAATATTTGATCCCCTGCTAAATTTGCCCGTTTGCCCTCTGATGATGGACAGGACCATGTATAGTCAAATCTTGGGTGAGCACCTCCTTCCCTGAGCCAGGGCATTGAAAATGGGTCAAGGATGGGTATTCAAGCATGACAATGACCCAAAACACATGGCCAAGGCAACAAAGGAGTGGCTCAAGAAGAAGCCCATTAAGGTCCTGGATTGGCCTAGCCAGTCTCCAGACCTTAATCCCATCAAAAATCTGTGGAGGGAGCTGAAGGTTCACATCAGCCTCAAAATCTTACTGACTTGGAGAGGATCTGCAAAGACGAATGGAACAAAATACCTCTTGAGATGTGTGCAAACCTGGTGGCCACCTACAAGAAAAGTCTGACCTCTGCAATTGCCAGCAAGGGTACTAAGTCATTTTTTGCAAAGGGATCAACTACTTGTTTCACTCATTATATTGCACATCCATCTCTGACTTTTGTCTTCTGGGTTTCTGGGGGTTTTCCTGGTGTTATTCTGTCTCTCACAGCTACAATAAACCTGCCATTAAAATTATGGACTGGTAATTTCTTCATCAGAGGGCAAACGGGCAAATTTAGCAGGGGATTTTCAATTTCATTGATTTTCAATTTCATTGTTCTGTATGGGACAATGACAAAGATATCGTATATTGGATCAAATACTTTCCCCCCTCACTGTACTTGTACATGTATACTTGACTACATTGTCTAGCTTGGGCTGGGTGCTGCCCTCTTAAGCATTTAAAGATAGACCCAACCCAGAGGCTATTGTATAAATAAAATCACTATAAATAAAATCACTTGTCTTCAGTGGCATCCTGATTTCCTGAAACTCAGTGGCCCCCTCCTTGGCTATGACTACTAATCTGGGAACAAGGCAGGAAGAACCGAGGCAGAGGGGGGGTTGGGTGGGGAGAGCTAGCGTGTCCCGCACAGTGTTGTGTTTAATGAGGTGACTTCCAGTTGTAAATGAAACAGAGGGCGGGGTACATTGTATGAACTTTGACCACTGCTGTCCATCTCGGCTTTTATCCGGGAGTTTTATGAGCTGCATAAGCTTCTCTGAGAGACCCACCACAGCTTTGGAGCATTGCGGCCAGACTGAAAAAAAAGGAGTTAGGGGTGGGTGGAAGGCAAGAGACCTTGTGAGAAGGGAAGAGGGGGCAGAGGAAAGTGTTGCAGGCTCAGAGGAAAGAGGACAAGGGGGGGGAGGTGGCAGGGAGGAGCTGGAGGAGTGAAGAGTCCTCCTCTGACTTGACAATGAACTTGTGTTACGCTCCCAGTTAGGGATGGAGAAGAAATCTGTTCTGAATGGGTTTCAGCTAGGGAATAGGGAGCAGAATAGATCCCAGTCTTTGTTTCATTTTATGGATGCTAGTGAATTTAATTTATGTTATCTGTTTTAGTAGAATTTTTCTCTCTCTTTAGGTAAAGAACCCCTGACAGTTAAGTCCAGTCGCAGACGACTCTGGGGTTGCGGTGCAAAACAAATTCTTTATAGTATCAAATACAATTCTCAGCTTGTAGGTACAAAATAATAATAATAATAATAATAATAATAATAATAATAATAATAATAATAATAATAATAATAATAGTCCACAGAGACCAAAAATACACTAAAATGTCACACATTAAAAACTTCCCTGAATAAGGCTGCCTTAAGATGTCTTCTGAATGCCAGGTAGTTGTTTTTCTCTTTGACATCTGATGGGAGGGCGTTCCACAGGGCGGGCGCCACTACCGAGAAGGCCCTCTGTCTGGTTCCCTGTAGCTTTGCTTCTCGCAATGAGGGAACCGCCAGAACGCCCTCAGCGCTGGACCTCAGCGTCCGGGCAGAACGATGGGGGTGGAGACGCTCCTTCAAAAGTGTATGTGGAATATAAAAACCATGAATTATTCCCCCTCCCAAAGTGCTTATTATTCAGATGTAATTATGATAAGGAAAATGGGAAGCAAGTTCACAAGTTAGCACAAAATGTAACAATGAATTCTGAAAAACCACAAATTTAAGGCACAAAGTTTTGCACTCTCCCCAAAAGGCAAGTCTCTTAGCTCCATTTGTTCTTAATTTTGCTTCCTACAGTAAACTGCAGGTTTTGAATTATAACCACCTCATTTTAAGTCACTTTGGCTTGAATATTAAAGAGAAGGTGAAAATTTCACATATTTCACACTTTCCCACCCAAACAACAGGCCAACCGAAACTCAGCCATCCTTCAAAATTTGCAGTTCTCTAGAAATTTGAATGCAGTTCTCCAGCCAAGCAATGTGTACAAAAATGCACATACTGGGGGTAAAACGTGCATTAGCGATCCTTAAACGGGTGAAGATAGCGTATAAAATTGTGTTATGTTCGGCAGGGATTGGTTTGGGTACATGCAAAAATGTAGTACGAGAAATTTGCAACAATGTGCTGATGAATTTTTGTGAGGAGTTTAAAAACATAAAATAAAATAAATCCAGCACACTGATGTGGGAAAGTGGAGAACTGAATATAACATTGTAAAAATGAGAAACAAACTGGCAAATTCCTGCAACCCTAGATATAGTTTTTGACAGTTTCAGCCCTGTAAGGCTTTGTTCACATTGAGCTGCCTCTTGCATGGAAGCACCCTTCTTGTACATCATCATTTGGCTTTTTATTTTAATGCCTGGCTAACTATATGCAAAATTATAAACAGAAATTGCACATATTATGAGTATAATGAAGTACAATGAGGTATGTTTCTGCAGCATATTTTTAAAAAATAAATGTTAATATATAAGTACTGTATTTTTCACTCTATAGGACTCACCTGACCATAGGACGCACCTTGTTTTAGGGGGGAGAACAAGAAAAAAAATTATCCCCCTCTCTGCTCAGCGCCCCTTCAGTGAAGCGGCAGGAGAACTGGAGCCCCTTCCATTTCTCCTCCCGCTTGGCTGAAGGGGCGCTGCACAGCTCTCCCCCTCTGCTGAAGCCAGGAGAGTCTTACTCTCCCGGCTTCAGCAAAAGGAGCCCAAAGCCTTCAGAGCGCAGTGTGTGTTCCTGCTGTGCTCCAAAGGCTTCAGGCGGCTATCCCTGAAGCCTGGAGAGTGAGTGGGGTCGGTGCGCACCGACCCCTCTCGCTCTCCAGGCTTCAGTGAAAGCAACGCGAAGCCAAGGAGCGCAGAGGGAGCACTCCCTCTGCGCTTCAGAGGCTTCACATTGCTATCGCTGAAGCCAAGGAGCCTGCATTCGCTCCATAGGATGCACACACATTTCCCCTTAATTTTTGGAGGGGGAAAAGTGTGTCCTATAGAGCGAAAAATACAGTAATTTATGTTTCTGTTCATTGTTGTGTTCATTCCTGCTGATGTGCTAATTACTGTAGGAAACCTGGACTGTGTATTTATATATTGTTTGTATAATATTTATAGTAATCTAGTAAATCTAGTGAATCTAGTAATGCAGTTAATATGCAAGAATTGTTTGTATTTTTAATGGGGGGGGGATCAAGATTTTCAGAAAATTCCATCCCACCTTTCCAAGTTGTGTATTTCTCCTCCTTAAATTCCCCATGTACAGGGAAATGCTTTGTCCTTGTCTCCTGGTGCCGTTTTAGGCTACTAATTACGTTTCATGCTGATTAGCATTCTGAGCATGTTGAGCAGCGTATTTATTAATGTTCAACAAAAATTATAATGCTCCTCTAGCACAGAAGTGAGGGACCTTTTTCAGCCCAAGGACCACATTTCCTGGTGGGGAACATTCTGGAGGTCATGAACCAGAGGTGGGTGTGGCCAGAAGCAAAGGAGGTGGATCAATGGATGTGACTCTTTGCTGCATTCTGGGCAAGCAAACATCAGACGGCAGATCTGCGCCCTTCATTTGAAGTGTTGTTCTAGGTGCTGTGTGATTCTTAATAGTTATTTTTAATTGCATGCAAACATTCCACAGACCCACCTGAATAAACTTGTGGGCAGTGCCAGATTTACGTATAAGCTAAACAAGCTATAGCTTAGGACCCCACTCTCTTGGGGGGCCCCCTAAAAAAACAAAAAAAACAACAACCTGGATGTACATTTCCAAACTATAAGATAAAAAACAAATAATATGGCTTGGGATGCGGGTGGCGTTGTGGGTTAAACCACAGAGCCTAGGACTTGCCGATCAGAAGGTCAGTGGTTTGAATCCCCATGATGGAGTGAGCTCCCGTTACTCAGTCCCTGCTCCTGCCAACCTAGCAGTTTGAAAGCACGTCAAAGTGCAAGTAGATAAATAGGTACCACTCCGGCGGGAATGTAAACAGCGTTTCTGTGCACTGCTCTGATTCGCCAGAAGCGGCTTAGTCATGCTGGTCACATGACTGTACACTGGCTCCCTCGGCCAATAAAGCGAGATGAGCGCTGCAACCCCAGAGTCGGTCACAACTGGACCTATTGGTCAGTGGTCCCTTTATCTTTACCTAGATACCTATTAGGTCCATAAATTACCCTATAGCATATATTCAACACAAAAAACAGTGACAATTTGTTGTTGACAAAGGACAGCTGGACATAAAAAGGGCCCCATTGCCTTCAGTAGCTTAGGGCCTCATCAAACCTAAATCCGGCCCTGCGTGTGGACCATTGGTGGGCCATGAACCACAGTTTGGGAACCCCGGATCTAGAGGGTGCCATGCTGACCCCCCCCCCTGTTCTACTGTATGGTAATCAAAGCTTTCCTCCTCCCACCCAAAAAATCCCAATTTAGTGATGAAATTGGGTTATATGGTTGTTTGTTTTCTCCCAAACGTTCCGAATGTTATCCTAGTACTCTAAGCTCAGTGATGAATGCATGGGAGAAATGTTCTGCTGGTACGCCAAACCTCCCCATTCCTGCCCAATTTCACAGCTGCCTAAAGCAGAGGAGTGCAGGCGCACTCTCCCCACAGCTTTTGTCCCTCCGGTTTAAAAGCTCAGAGAGGGAAAGCTGGTGGCGATTCCCTACAAAGAGTCCTTGGGCGCGCAAGGAGTTAACTGGCTTCACGCATTCATAGATGTCCCTTAATAAAACCAACAGGCGTGATGTGTTCGTCCCCACAATGGGCCAATGCTCCCAATCACACTCATCTGTCAGAATGAGGAATGATTGAAGTCTCCAGCAGCAGGGGTGGGAGGTGGAAAAGAATTCCTCAGCCTCTATCAGCCATCAAATTCTGGGAAAGACCCCAGGCTCTCCTGCCCCCTCTAACTCCCTCTTCCTCTCCAAGGACACAGCGATTTATTTATTTGTTTGTTTGTTTGTTTGTTTGTTTTAAAGAAAAGAAGGCATTGCTGAAGTCATAGGCATTGTCCGTTGACATATATACTGCATTTCCCGCACATATATCTGTGCTCAAAGCTATTCATATTATTAATTAATTATTAATAATATGAATATGAATTATTAATTAATTATTAATGTTAATTTTTAAAAAAATGCAGTTGGGCGGGAGCAAAATAAACTCGCCGCCTGCTGAAATATCACTGCAGAGGGAGAGAAAGAAATTTCTCCTTAACTGACATGGACCTCACTTAAACTTACAAGGTGGCTGAGGGTTTCCCTCTCTTTCCCCACCTCTAACTTTCCAAAATAGCCACGTGCTGCTTGTGGTGGTGTTAAGGCTCCCTTTCTGCAGCTTCCGGTCAACCACACTTCCTGGAATAGCTTGGGCACCTTGCATTGAATCATTCCCAAGGCATACAAGGAAGTGTGAAAGCGAAGCTCTTCCTGCAACTTTCTGCAGGCTGCCATTTATGTTGACACCCAGTAGGGCAAGTGGCGTCCCAGATAAGGCTGCATTCAACATTGCAGGCCTAATTTTGATAAGAATATGGCTTGCCAGATCCAGACCTTGAGTGGGTTTCCGGTGCCTTTGGAAGGGGAAGAGAAAACCACCAGCCACAATTTCTCCTTTTATTGTGGCGCTATAAAGTATAAAGCTGCATCAGGTGAAATTCTGTCTTCTCACTACAATTCTCAAATGTAGAATTGCCCTCTTTCTCTGACCCCACTTACAACTATATCCCACTGCCTTCATTCATTTTTTCGGTGAGGAAAAAAAGGCAGATACATTTCCATTTTCCAGGTAAGGGCAGCTGCCCTTGTGCTCTGCAAACTCCACCAAATGCTTGCAGCATTTGTGAATGGCTGAGCATAAAGTGTTAGCTCTTAGGTAAAGGTAAAGGGACCCCTGACCATTAGGTCCAGTCGTGACCGACTCTGGGGTTGCTGCGCTCATCTCGCTTTATTGGCCGAGGGAGCCTGCGTACAGCTTCCGGGTCATGTGGCCAGCATGACTAAGCCGCTTCTGGCGAACCAGAGCAGTGCACGGAAACGCCATTTACCTTCCTGCCAGAGCAGTACCTATTTATCTACTTGCACTTTGACATGCTTTCAATCTGCTAGGTTGGCAGGAGCAGGGACCGAACAACGGGAGCTCACCCCGTCATGGGGATTTGAACTGCCAACCTTCTGATTGGCAAGCCCTAGGCTCTGTGGTTTAACCCACAGCGCCACCCGCATCCCCTGTTAGCTCTTAAGGACTGTTTAATTCCCCCATGTTTTGATGATATGGTGATATCCAGGCAGGACTTTCTTTCTTTCTTTCTTTCTTTCTTTCTTTCTTTCTTTCTTTCTTTCTTTCTTTCTTTCTTTCTTTCTTTCTTTCTTCTTCCAAGCTGCAAGATCTAAGCTGCAACCTCACTGGAATGAAAGAAGCCTGAAAGTCCACTATTATGTGGTCTGCAGAGATGGCTGGCAATGAAGAATGGATGAATCAGAGATCTCTGACATCTGCCTGAAGCATGGCACAGTTGTCGCAGGCAGGGAAAGAGCAGCTACGTTCAGCCCAAACAAAAGCAGCCCTCACTGCAGGATGGGAAAGCCAGACATTAAAAGCAAGAACATGTTTCTGGTGCATCTGAGGCCTAGATAAAGTCAGCCACATAAGGTAAGTGCCTTGTAGATACAGGGTTGTCATCCAATGTTAGTCCTCAAAGCAGATCCATTGAAAAGAATGCCATTTACGAGCTCCATTAATTTCAATGCATATACAGTGGTACCTCAGTTTTTGAACGCCTCTGTAGTCAAACGTTTCAGAACTGAAATGCCAAAAACCCAGAAGTAAGTGCCTCAGTTTTCAAACACGCCTCGGAAGTCGAACAGGAAACACAGCTTCCATTTTGAGTTTTCCGTATTGTGAGGCTTCCGTTTTGAGTCTTCCACTTTCAGTTTTTGAAGGTTTCAGAACTCAAACAGGCTTCCGGAACGGATTACATTTGAAAGCCGAGGTACCACTGTATTCTGAATAAAACCTAATAATCAAACCCATGTGGGATGCGGGTGGCGCTGTGGTCTAAACCACTGAGCCTAGGGCTTGCTGATCGGAAGGACCCCTGGATGGTTAAGTCCAGTCAAAGGCAACTATGGTATTGCAGCACTCATTTCGCTTTCAGGCCGAAGGAGCCGGCGTTTGTCCACAGACAGCTTTCCAGGTCATGTGGCCACCATGACTAAACTGCTTCTGGCAAAATGGAACACCATGATGGAAACCAGAGTGCACAGAAAAACCATTTACCTTCCCGCTGCAGCGGTGCCTATTTATCTACTTGCACTGGCATGCTTTCGAACTGGCAGGAGCTGGGACAGAGCAACGTGAGCTCGAACCGCCGACCTTCTGATCGGCAAGTCCAAGAGGCTCAGTGGTTTAGACCACAGCGCCACCTGCATTCCCCTTTTATGTTCACCTTACTCCAGGTTCATGCAACTGCTCCATTTGACTGCATAGCCCCTATCTCACCAGATACTAGCTTCAGACACTGGTAAGTTTATCCTGGGTGTTAGGTGTAGCAACTTTAAATTTATTGCAATGGGACCATTGGGGATAGCTGCATCCATTACAACCCTTGTGCTTATGAATGGTGTTGCAGCACTCCCGTATGGAATTTTCCCATGGAACTCACGTTTCTCCCTTGGCCTGAGAACTTTCGGGAGTGGGTTACAACAAACACCTCTCAGGAGGAGGTGAGCAATGACCCTTTGCGGAAACATGAGATCAGTCTCCGTCTACCTCCAAGGAGAATGGACTCCCGTTGCTGGTATGCAGTGAATGGTGGCAGCAGAGGCGGGGATCTGGCTAGAGACAGATCCAGCTCTATGTTATTCTGTGTCCGTGGGATGGCGGGGCTATTGATGGACCAAACTCGTCTCATTTTACCTTTAGACATGTGCCAAGAAAAAAATAATCCTTATACAAAGTGCTTTCCTCTACACAACTACCATCAGCGTTAAAGCGTGGGAGACAGGGATAGTCAGTGTTTTCCCTCCAGATACTATTGTACCACAAATCCCATCATCCTTGCCCACTGGCCATATTGGCT
Source organism: Podarcis melisellensis (assembly GCF_964234715.1). Taxonomy (NCBI): domain Eukaryota; kingdom Metazoa; phylum Chordata; class Lepidosauria; order Squamata; family Lacertidae; genus Podarcis; species Podarcis melisellensis. The sequence continues at coordinate 13,014,877 of NC_138532.1, read as the reverse complement.
GGAGCTGATAAGCATTGTAGACTGACAATTTCTGGAGGGCCACAGGTTCCACATCCCTAGCACATGGCAAGGCTTCCGTTGTGAACATTATTAACAGTGACCCCCAAAGCCAGGAATTTGGGTCTACTGGACATCAAGTTTTATATGAGAGCACAGCTTCAAACAACAACAACAACAACAACAACAACAACAAAATAATAATAATAATAATAATAATAATAATAATAATAATAATAATAATAATTATTATTATTATTATTATTATTATTATTATTATTATTATTATTATTTATTTATACCCCACCCATCTGGCTGGGTTTCCCTAGCCACTCTGGGCGGCCAATACAGTGTCAAACATTAAAAACGTCCCTAAACAGAGGGCCTTCAGTTGTCTTTTAAAGGTAAAATAGTTGTTTATTGCCTTGACATCTGCTGAGAGGGTGTTCCACAGGGCAGGCGTCACTACTGAGAAGGCCCTCTGCCTGGTTCCCTGTAACCTCGTTTCTTGCAGAGAGGGAACCGCCAGAAGGCCCTCGGTGCTAGACCTCAGTGTCCAGGTGGATAGATGGGGGTGGAGACACTCCTTCAGGTATACTGGGCTGAGGCCGTTTAGGGCTTTTAAGGTCAGCATTAACACTTTGAATTGTGCTCGGAAACATACTGGGAGCCAATGAAGATCTCTCAGGACCGGTGTTATATGGTCTCGGCGGCCACTCCCAGTCACCAGTCTAGCTGCCGCATTCTGGATTAATTGTTCAATTGTTTAGCTTGGCAGCGGAGCCACCATCGTCCTTTGGCTTCCGCCGTACGATTTCTGCACAGGCCATTTTAGGGATTGTGGCATGAGAAGGTGTATTTGTGGGTAAGGAGGGTGTCAGGTCAGAGAGAGAACTATTGCAGCACCCGGAGAGCGGGGAGGGAAGCTGCATGGTCACGCTGCCTGCACTGAGTAAGCTGCGGCTAACCTAACTACACCGCTGAGTCAATGTAAAATAAACAGAGCCGAGGACAGCTTGCAGCAGGAACGGGCACTTGATTGGCTGACTGCTCTCTCCTATTCCATCTCTCGGGAATGAAAGCTTTGATTCTCTCTCTCCCCCCGCCCCGAGTTCTTGGCAGTGTTTTTGGAAAGACACTTTGAGAGATTTCACAGTAAATAAACTCTCTTGCTCACAAAGAGCCTCCGAAGAATAATTGAAATAAGATTGCTATCAACTGCCATAAGGGGCAGGCTGCTGGTTTGCTGGCAAGTATGGTTCCTGCCGTCTGGCATGAAATGACACCTCTTTTAAGTGGGGGGCCAACCACAGGCCAGGAGGCTGAGTATAGCCCTCTAAATCCTGCTCTCCTGCCCCTGGGATTCTCAATAGGCCATGGCTTCAACAGGCCACACATCTTTGCCCAGGGCACACCTGACCCTGGCCTCTCATCACCCTCTCCTTGAGTCCATTTGCCTGATTGGAATGTGTCCTTGAATTGGGATTGTGGTTCTTGCATGCATGGAAGGAGAGATGCATTTGTGTGGGTTGGTGTAAACCAACTCTGACTTTTGTGTTGCTGGAATATACAAAGAGCTACATCCATAGATCCACCCACTTCTGCTTCTGGCCACACCCATGTCTGGCATGTGCCCACCCAAGAAGGTTCCTCTCAAAGGAATGTGGTCCTTAAAGGAATGTGGTCCTTCTGCAGAAAAAAAGTTCTCCATCCAAACTTACAGAATTGAACTAAGGTTGTAGCTGCAGGACAGGCATTGAGAGTTCAGCATAGTTGAGCATTTGCCAAAGGGCTCCATCCCAGCAGGAGACTTCACCCTCTGGACCTGCTTCTCAACCTGCACCCTTCCATTCTGGACCAGACTGTGATAGTGATGAGAAAGAGGAGCAGTAGATGCCACTGTGACATTGGCTCTCTGACTGGCAAGCAAGCAGGTAGCAGCAATGCTGAGAGGGGTGAGGAATGACAGGATTAGCTGGTGGTGAGGAGGTAGACTAGCTGAGGGACGTGAGCCCATGGAGAAAGTCTTGCCCATGAACTCACCAAAAACTGAAGCTGACACCTTGTGAGTGTTTCCTATCCGTCCTTCATCAGTATCAGTGCTTCTGGAGACTGTGAGGTAATGGGTTAGAGACCAGCATTCCTTCAAACATGACAAACATCCCTTGAAATGAGGAGAATCTCATACTAAGGTTTTCATCTCCATCACACGAAACAGGAACAAGACTCTGATTCACCATGAGCCTTCTAAATTTGGCAACTCTGGCCAGGACAGATCATTGTGGGCGTCACCAATGCCAAGGGGAATTGGCCAGAAAATTAAAGGACACCGAAGAAGTGTGATTCAGAGCTGGTATGGGCCAGTTGATGGAATGTTATACTTTGAGTCAATGCACACATACAGGAAACAGTGCATGGCACTGCTTTCTTGGGAAATAGACTGTAGCTCTGTGGTAGACCGCAGGAGTTGTATGCAAAAGTCCAAAGTTTCAGTCTCTTGTAGGACTGAGAGATCTGCGTTTTGTTTTGTTTTGATGGAGATGCAAGGGATTAAACCTAGAACCTTCTGTGTTCTACCACTGACCCCATGGTCCTTTCCAGGAGATCTCTATGAGTACTTTTTTTGGAATGTGTAGGTTGTGGTGTTTTTTGTGTTGTTGTTTTTTTAAAAAATAATAACTCAGAGACACACGTATTTTGAATGCACAGTCTCAGGCAGGAATGATTTTTGTAGTAAATATAGATACCAAGAGAACTCCAGCTTCGTATTCAGGCAAGAAAGTTGGATGTGTCATCTCTTCCAAAAGAGGCAGAAGGACATTGGGCTGGGAATGACACTCTGTAGGTCCCTCCCTGCAGGGGAAAAATACTGTTAACTTTTCAGTATATGGAAAGTGCTCCAACATCTTGATTACATGGGTTATCTTTTCCTGCAGTTTTCCCAGCTCTATGGTTCCTTCCATCCTTCTTTTTCTTTTTCTGAGCTTGGGCAGTAGGAAGGTTATAAACCTGCCCACACTCTTCTTACCAGATCCAGCACAATTGGACAAATGCTGTTTTGCATTGTTTCCCAGTGAAACTATATGAGTCCCAAGCGACCTTCTCTTCCTTTAAGTATTCTCTTGTAAAACCTTAGCCCCACAATGGCTGCAAAATGACTAGACAGTTGTTCAGCAGGTGGCACCAACTGTGTCATTTGCTTGCATCCCTGCTCCTAAATACCTTTCCTCATTCTTTCCATCCACCTGTTGCCTCTTGTTAAACTGATTGTAAATTTCTTTGTTCAGTTGTATGTTTTCTCAGGATCCACCTCTTTCATTCCAAATTGATATTACTGATGGGCGACTGGCCCAAGGTCACCCAGTGAGCTTTTTAGCTGAGTGGGGATTTGATCCTCAGTCTTTCTCATCCTAGCCCAATACTCTACTCAGTTACACCATGCTAGCTACTCCGCAGTTGAATTCCTCACAGATTTTATAGTTCCAGATTACTCTAGTCCTCCTCAGGGGCAGCCTAAACATGCAAAGAGGTAACCAGGAGCACATGGAGTTAACTCTGCCCCATTCAATGGTATTGTGCACACTGGGCACATTACCTGATTGAGGAGTAATTGGCATCCATCTGAAATTTCCAACATGGGGACTCAGACTATGATCGACCAGGGTAGTCATTCCTATGTTTGAAAGGGTCACCTTCAGTCTAATGCAGATTGTGCATTGGTCAGCAAACATACCAGTTTGCTGCAACTTTTAGTTCCTTCAGTTCATTTGGGCCCTACTACTGCCACCACATCCCCGATGTAGCTAATACGCCACATAAAACAATCTACATGTAATTGCATCAATATTCATTTTGTGCTGTGTTTTACCAGTTCACATAGGAATGTGTCTCCATCAGCAAAGCAGTCGTTTACTGCACCACAACAGCCTTTTCAACCAAACTTCAGTGCACATCAGAAACACAGAAGGAGAAAATGCACGGAGACAGAAAAGTGTCTCAGATTGTGCATGCTCTCATTCTGGAATGAAGTTCCAAAAGTCTCCTAGAACCTAAATCAGGTTTCAGGAGGAGCAAAACACAGCGTAGACTGAACCCATATAGAACAATCAGAGGATGGAATGAAAGGAACCTACTTGTCCATCATACCTAGATAAACATTCTTTCAGTTGAGGGGATGGCCTCAAAAGCAGAAAGGGACAAAAGGGGGATTATTTGCAGCAACAAACAGGCTCAATAATAATAATAATAATAATAATAATAATAATAATAATAATTTATACCCGCCCGCCCTGGCCAGAACCGGGCTCAGGGTGGCTAACACCAAAAAAAAAAAATTACAATAAAACGTAAAAGAAGAAGAAAAAACAGTTAATTAAAATACGCGTTAGAATACAGGTTAAAATACAATTTAAAATGCAGCCTCATTTTAGCAGTAGCCCATAAATCAAAACCATAAGGGGAAGGAAACATAAGGGTCAGACTGAGTCCAAACCAAAGGCCAGGTGGAACAGCTCCATCTTGCAGGCCCTGTGGAAAGATGTCAAATCCTGCAGGGCCCTGGTCTCTTGCGACAGAGTGTTCCACCAAGTCGGGGCCAGTACTGAAAAGGCCCTGGTCCTAGTTGAGACCGATCTAATGACCTTGTGGCTTGGGACCTCCAAAGTGTTGTTATTTGTGGACCTTAAGGTCCTCTGTGGGGCATACCAGGAGAGGCAGTCCTGTAGGGTCCTAGGCCGCATAGGGCTTTAAAGGTCAAAACCAGCACCTGTACTCCACCGGGAGCCAGTGCAGCTGGTAAAGCACTGGATGAATGTGGTCCCACGGCAAGGACCCCGTGAGGACCCTCGCCGCAGCATTCTGCACCCGCTGGAGTTTCTAGGTCAGCTTCAAGGGCAGCCCTGCATAGAGCGAGTTACAGTAATCAAGTCTGGAGGTGACCATCGCATGGATCACTGTGGCCAGATCAGGGCGAGAAAGGCAACAGAATAGTCAGAGCAGCATTGTCGCTCTTACAGGAAGACAACAAGACTTTGTGGAAATCTTAGAAAGGGGAGTTAATCCTAACTGCCTGGTTGCGGTGCTTGGCTCTGCAACTGTTGCAATAACATAAATCCAGCCTGCTCATGTCTGGCTTATCTCTGACTTGAAACTGTGAGCAATGGCTTGATTGCAATGCTTATGCTCCACTCCTGATTTACTGCTATCGTGTCTAATGGTGCATCCATCACTGTTGCCTGACGTCAGTTCCAATATATCATTTCCCCTGAAGGATTCTCTTGCTCGCTCGCTCCTGGGAGGACAGTGAGATATCAGCCTGGCTTGCTACCTTTGGGTAAAAAGGTCAGCTGTCTGGCATTGACTGTGAGATGTAGCCAGGCCTGGAATTTCTGGGGATGAAATAACATAAGCTCAGGATATGGGTCTTGCTGTTTTCCACCTCTAAAGAACTTGATTTATGGGAGCTGAAATAATCCTATTGCATTCCCGAGAAACCGAGAGTCTTCAGTTGCAGCTCTCGTGTTAACTGTAGTTCCGATATGATGTTTCAGGCTATTCTGGGTTCCATTCATGCTCTGTAAATAACACTGGTTGAGGGGCTAAAGGCATGGGAAAATGGCAGGTCCCCATGTTAGGAATAGAGGAAGTAGTCTTATACTGAGTCAGACTGCTGGCATATCTAGTTCAGCATTGCCTAGATAGTGATGTATGGAGGTGAGAGCTGGACCCTAAAGAAGGCTGATCGCCGAAGAATTGATGCTTTTGAACTATGGTGCTGGAGGAGGCTCTTGAGAGTCCCATGGACTGTAAGAAGATCAAACCTCTCCATTCTGAAGGAAATCAGCCCTGAGTGCTCACTGGAAGGATAGATCCTGAAGCTTAGGCTCCAATACTTTGGCCACCTCATGAGAAGAGAAGACTCCCTGGAAAAGACCCTGATGTTGGGAAAGATGGAGGGCACAAGGAGAAGGGGACGACAAAGGACGAGATGGTTGGACAGTGTTCTCGAAGCTACCAACATGAGTTTGACCAAACTGTGGGAGGCAGTGGAAGACAGGAGTGCCTGGCGTGCTCTGGTCCATGGGGTCACAAAAAGTTGGACACGACTTAACAACAATGCTGAATAGCAGCTTTCCAGGGTGTCAGGCAGGGGATTTTCTCAGTCCTTTGAAGATGCCAGAGGTTAAAAGTGGGAGTAAGGTGCTGCACCACTGAGACCTTCCCAAAGTGTCTTGTCTGGAAACCAAACCTGAGACCTCTGGACCCAAAGTGAGAACGGTGCCACTAGACCAGGGTTATTGCACCTGTGGTCCTCTAGTCTAGAGGATGTTGGACCCTAATTCCCATCAACCCAAGCTAGTCTGGCTAAGGGTCAAGGATGATGGCAGAGGGAGTTCACCACCATCAGAAGGGGATGCAGGTTTTCCCCTCCCTGCAATACTAGACCAACAAGCTAGAAGCTGTGTTAAAAGGCAGATTGCCACCAAATTAGTATAAAGTAGGCTTGGTGTTGGTTGAAAGTAGAAGAAAGAACAGAGTGTAGAATTCCACCCTTGGCTGCTGCTGCCTTTCACTTGCCAACTCCCTCCCACTACAGTGGTACCTTGGTTCTCAAACTGAATCCATTCCAGAAGTCTGTTCCAAAACCAAAGTGTTCCAAAACCAAGGCACGCTTTTCCATTGCAAGTAATGCAAAACGGATTAATCTGTTCCAGACTTTTAAAAACAACCCCTAAAACAGCAATTTAATATGAATTTTACTATCCAACAAGACCATTGATCCATAAAATGAAATCAATAATCAATGTACCGTACTGTATAAATAAGACAGTATTGTAGATGATAAAAATTAAAATTAAATTTTTTTCTTACCTGCACTGTTGGTAGTCATTGTTTGGATGGGAGGCTTTTATCCATTTCCACAGTCACACAATCCAATCGGTCAATCAATCAATTAATAGCTGAACTGGGTTCCACATAGTCACAAAAACAAATTAATCGAAAAAGCCTCAAAAACAAAAGCACCAAATAAATAGCTAAAAACAAAAGCACCAAGCTTAATCCATTCTGAAAGTCCGTTTGACTTCCGAAATGTTTGAAAACCAAGGCACAGCTTCTGATTGGTGCAGGCGCCCCAGAAACAATAGCCAACAACCGCATCGTATGTTCGGCTTCCAAAAAACGTTTGAAAACCGAAACACCTACTTTTTGGCGTTTGAGTACCAAGGCATTTGAGAACCAAGGTACCACTGTATTAGCTTTTCTGCTCATGGACCATCAAGATCAACATCAAGTCCCAGCACATTAGGGCCTAAAGCAAAATCTAAGGCCAATGTGTAGGGTCCAACTGAAATAAAAGAAACATATTTAAAGACATTTCCTGCCAAAACTAAAGTTGCTAATAGAGCACCCAGGTATTGAGAAGGGTGCCCCACAACTCTAAGGACAGATCTAGATGCTATGGAACGAACACTGCTACCACCACAGCAACAACCTTTCTGCATCTTCCCTCCTCCACTAATGAAGTTGTGAAACAAGGCACCAACAACATTTGGAAGGAGTGATTCCCCACATTTCTGCAGGAATTTGCAATAAAACTAAAAATCATGAAAAATCCATTCAACAGTTTAGAGTGAATTTCTCCTGACATACACAATATTGTATGTAGTTTTGACTAATATACACATCGTTTACAAGCAACTTCTCCGCATATCATGTTTTGTTTTAAACACATTGTTTGGTTGGAGACCCGAATCACAAAATTCAGAGATGTGCAAATCTTGAAGGAGGATTGCATTTCAATTCGCATACTGGTTAGAAAAGTGTGAATCAAGTAATTTCTCATTAAAATGCAAATTTTAATTGGATTTCTTATCCCCAGCCTCACAGAGCTGATTTCTGTTCATGAGTTTCCCTGCCAGCATTATTGGCTGCAGGAAACTTCACGACACAATGATGTTGGTTGAAGGTTTTGTAAAGGTTGACATTATGGTTCCCTGCTGCCACCCACCAGTAGGACCTTTCATTGGCTCCTTCCTTCAGGAGAAGATGGTGCAAAGCCCTATGACACTGCCAGATGGAAGGGGGAAATCTCTCTCTCCCCTCCTCCAGCCCCATGGGTGGTGGAACATCTTGTTGACTTGGCAGGAAGAGAGGCATTCTGCAGAGCTTTGTCACCAATCTCCTTCTGCCCCTAGGGGCCAAGTTGACCAGCGGAAAAGCTGGGCAGCGGAGCAGGATGCCACCCCTTGGGGTATGCTGCCTGAGGCAGCTTCCTCACCCAGCCTCATAGGCTCTGGGTAGGGTGGCAACAGGAAGGGATGTGGGGTATCCTTTTTTGGTGGCATCACATCAACTTCTGGCTTAAGTGTCTTTCTCCAGATTTCACCCAAAGCCAACTCCAAAGCACTCTGAAATTCTGATACACAGGAACAAAACATCGAACAGACAAGCTCCTTCTCTACAAAAGTGATCACCAGTGGCTTGCAATGTGGTTTTTCTGCCTCTTCAGGACATTTAAATACAGCAAATCTGTTAAACCAATCTGAACACATCAAGCATTGTCAGTGGTTATCTGTGGGTTTAAGGTTTCAAGACTGAGGAATAACTGCAAGGAGAACTCATTTCATCTTAAAATCCTTATAACGGGAACCCCACAGCTATAGCTGTGTTTGCCATCCCTGGCAGGAACTGGTCTCAATTACGCTTCAGAGCTGGTTGGTGGGGGAGGAGAAGTGGTGAGAAACTGGATTTTAGACAATTTGGAAATAGATCAACCAACAAAACATAGCCTAGCGATGGATTTTCCACGTTTCCCATCTGGCTCAGAACTCTGTCTGGTTGTCACATGCAGTTGAGATTAACAGGCAAATTCACAAAGCGGGCCGTGCCATTCTGGCTGGCTGTGTGTAACTGAAGAACACAGCGCTTCTTTTGAGCCACACAATCTGGCCTCTTCATTTAGGGGAGGAAAATACGATCCTTACCTCTTGGTCGCCTCTGAAATGATTTATGGTGGAACCTGCTTGCGCTGATCCCTTCCTTTGGAAGACCGACTCAAGGTGTCTGGCTTATCCACTTCAGTGCGATGGGTAGAATGTTCTGATGAAATTAAAACAAGAAGAATAACCACCACCACAAAACAATATATGTTCAAGTGACTCACTTGGAAACACACAAACTCCTTTCAACACAGAGCACACGGTAGGACCAGGATCAATTTGGCTTCCCACTTAAGCTATATTTTATACTTCAATTGGTTTTTTTCAGGGGGGAGGTTATTTATTTGTTTGTTTATCTGAAAAATGAGAGGAAACTTTTGCTGCAGGCTTGCAGTCCAAACCATTGTTCTCAACTACATTAGCTCATTGAAATCAGTGGGATTTCCTTCTGGAGAAGCATGGTTAGGGTTGGTTATCATTCCCAGACATTTGTCGCAGTCTCTCTCTCCCGCCCCCCTCCCACGCCCATTAGCATCTCTGGTGATACAAGTTTTGAATGCTTTGAAAGATGGTTGTGGGTTGATGGAGGTGGGCTGAGTAACCATGCATATCATGAACACTGATTGCCATTTCATATTGCCTGCAGCTCTTTGTCTTTGGGTTGGCTCCAGGGTCAAGGAGACCCTGGAGAAATTATTCTCCATGGACCATCTCATCCATCAGTAGGAATATACCCAACCACTATAGAGTCATACCTCATTATTATGTCCACTTCAGGTTGCATGTTTTCGTCTTGCATCCCGCGGCAACCTGGAAGTACCGGAATGGGTTACTTCCAGGTTTTGCTGCTCGCACATACGCAGAAGCACTAAATCGCACTGCACGCCTGCACAGATGCGGCGCTTTGAGGTGCAGGCTTTTCACATTACAGACGGGCCTCCGGAATGGATCCTGTCCATAACACAAGGTACCACTGTACCCAAAGGGACACCTTTTCCATATAAATCTGCCCGGACCTTGATATCATCATCCAAGGTCCTTCTCTGCATGCCACATCCAAGGCAGGTCTGGGGATCGGTGATGAGAGAAGAGAGCCTTCTCTGTAGGAGCCTCCCATTTATGCAATGCTCTCCCCTGGGAGTCCCGTCTGGTACCAACTTTGTCGTCCTTTTCAAGTTAGGCAAATATATTTATCCCCAGGCATTTGGGCATTTGTATAATATTGTACTGCTAAATATGCCTTTACTGATGTTTATGTGATTTTATTGTATCCACCCCCCTTTGGTTGCTGCTTTTTTTTTTTAGTGAGAAGTAATGTATACATTAAATAATCCTAAACCCAATCCCGTTTTTGTGGTGATAGCAGCAGCACACCAGGCAGCTGGCTTTTAAACATTCCTCACAAAGTCCCCAACAGCCCTGGTTTATGGCCATATTCTCCAAGATTGTAAGTCTGCAAACAAAACTTGTTTTTTCCCCATGTGGGGATGCTTCAGAAATCCTCATTTGAGGTCTTCCTTGGATTTTGGAGTTCTGAATGTTGTGGTTTTTGCTTCCAAAGTAGAACTGCTGCGTTAGGTATTCTTAGCTGCTGCATTAAAAAAAAATCAAAGTTTTAAGACTAGACTGATTTTTACAAGTCATTCAGGAACAGAGGACTCAGTGTACATTGAGTGGCCGAAGTTCTCCAGGAATTCTGACAGGATCTCTCTCAGACCTTTCTCAGGATGCTCCCTCCCCAGCCATATCTGCACAAAGGCGTGTTTCCTTGGAAATGCCATTGCGCTCGCCTGACCAATGGCCTTCTGCTATTCCCATCCCACGTGTTTTGGTGATGGTTTAAAAAGCTGCCCGCTGGGCAGCTGGAGCACTCAGAGTATCTCATCCCGAGACACTAGCAGGGAGTTCACCAGCTGAATCTCTTGCAGGCACAATGCATCTTGTTCAGATTTTCTCAGTCGGAGGTCTTGGCAGAAATGCTTCATTTCCGGAGACAGAACGAGCTTTTAATCTACCAAGAGAAAACTTATTTGGGGAGAGAAAAGGAGAGAGGGAAAAGAGAAGTCATAAAATTCTGATAAAGTGAAGCCACATTTTTCCCCCTTTAAGAATCCGTGTTTTCTCTTGGGGCAGATTTGATTGATATGAACAAACACTTTCCAAAGCTGAGTGTTCTGACGGCATCCACAACAGACAGGCTTTCAGGCTCTTTATCTCTGCAGAGCCCAACCCATAGCTGTCAACGTTTTCCTTTTTTTAAGGGAAATTCCCTTATTCCGAATAGGATTCCTCACAAGAAAAGGGGAAAGTTGACAGTTTTTAGGAGGATTTAATTTCATCCTCCTTCCAGACATTCAGAGATGGAAGACTAGAGCATGGGTAGGCAAACTAAGGCCTGGGGGCCAGATCTGGCCCAATTCCCTTCTAAATCCGGCCCGCGGAAGGTCCAGGAATCAGTATGTTTTTACATGAGTAAAATGTGTGCTTTTATTTAAACTGCATCTCTGGGTTATTTGTGGGGCATAGGAATTCGTTCATTTCCCCCCCCCCAAAAAAAAATATAGTCCGGCCCCCCACAAGGTCTGAGGGTCAGTGGACTAGCTCCCTACTGAAAAAGTTTGCTGACCCCTGGACTAGAGGGTGAGGAAGTAGACAGCTCAAAATCCCAAAGAGTGTAGTCTGACTTCTTGGCAGCAGTCCAAATGCTGTCCTATCAGGGGATTGGCCATTGCTCACTGGCAGAGCACCCCTTTGTACACAGATGGTCCCACAGACAATCCCTGGCATCTTCAGGTAGGGCTGAGAGAGAAACCTTGGGGAGTCATGACAGGTCTATGTAGGCAATGCTGAGTTAGGTGAACTCATGATATGAGGAAACTTTCCATGTTCCTATCAGATGGCATACAGCATAAGGTTGGACATTTTGAAGAGATGCTAGGTGGCTACATTTCAGGGATGCTGAGTAGTCTCTGAATGATTATCCTTGAGTGAAATGAGGAGGCTTTGGGATTCTGTTTGAGGGAATGTGAGGGAAAGGGGAAAGAGCGTCAACAAGGTTTGCAATATTTCTTAGAGGTCTTCATCATATCCCTACCTCGTGCTAGGCACTCCATCTACATGATGACAAGTGAAGGCAAGTGAGAATGACAGCAATTTAAATGAAAAAGTGCTTTTTCTCTACAATAAAAGTGCCAGCTTTGTTCGGCGAAATCCCCTGAGACCTCTGGGTATAGGGCAGTATATAAATTCGACAAATAAAATAAAAATAAGCTTTCTACATTGCCAAAAAATCCACATAAAAAGTGAGTCGTTTGAACCCAGCTCTCATTGCCATAACATTTCTTCTGAAGCAAAATTGCAATATTGAGGTAGATGGACCGAGAACTAAACACCTGTGTGTATGCACATGCATGTGCGACTTCATGTGAAACTCTCCCAGCCCTGCATGCTCCCTTTCAAGCTGTAAAAAGTTTGAGCCAGAATGCTGAGCTGCTTTTCTCCAAGGCATCCATTCAGAGCATTCTTATACCACCTTAACAGCCATGGCTTCCCTCCAAAGCATCCTGGGAGCTGCAGCTTGTTAAGAGTGTGGGGAGTTGTTGGGAGACTGCTATTCCCTTCACAGAGCTACAGTTTCTGTGGGATGTGATCCATGAGAGGCAGTCAAGTACAACATTCCTTGTAATGCTATAGAAGACATGCAAGGGAATGTTTGGTCCAGCCAGTCGAAACTTCCTGTTCCTCCTAGCTGGAGCATCCTTCCTTTTGCATGTGACAGAAGGTGGGCGTGACCTAACCTGTCCAGGTAACAAAAGGATGAGTCACACAGCACAGCTCTCTCTTTTTGACTTCCTTCTTTGTTTGACCAGCTAGGACTGCTCTGCTAGCTCTCAGCTAGCAGAAGCACTGGGATTATTCCCCCATATGGGGTAGACCCAGATGTACATATTTGTAACTAAGTCTGCCTTCAGGAATCCAACTGTGAACTGATGTGAGTAAACTTATTTTATTGACTTTGAATAAGATTCTCGTGTCTTTATTCTTTTAAAAGGGATTCAAGGGAATTTACTAGGAACGTACAATTCAATCTGAGACAGATTGAATTGTATAATAGTGAGAGGCTCACATGAGCCTGCAACCAGCTATCTGCTGTGCATATAAAAGGGGAATGTAACTCTGCTACATAAAGGAACTTGCTAGCGCAAGTTAGGAAGGCTATTAATAAACAATATAACCTCTCCCACCACCCTGAACATCCCCACAGTTTCCAGCATGGTTTATCAAACAATCCCAGCAAACTCTGGAAATTGTAGCTTGGTTAGAGGAACTCTCACCACGCTTAACAAACTACAGTTCCCAGGATTGCTGCAGGAGGAGCCATAACTGTTATAACACGGCATAAGCATCTTTAAATGCAAGACATGGATGTGGCCTACTCTGCAGCAAAAAGCTCCTTGCATGCTGACTGGTCTGCAGCCTTCCCTTCTCTGCTCCTGAAGGAATGCCAACCCATTGCTAATCCTCTGTGTGGGCAGGATTAGCGGGAACAACCTAGCAGCACAGCAAGACAAGCCAGGCACGGGGTGTGCATTGTTGTGGGGGAGGCTCAGTGGCGCATCTCCCTGCCTGACACCACAGAGGATCCAGGAGGAAGGTGAGCCAATTGGAACACTCTGCTATTACCTCTTGGCAGGCAGGAGTGCTTTTTTTCTACATCACTTCCTGTGCTTTCTTTTCCATCCCTGGCTGGCTGACTCTAAATGATCCAGATGGAGGCTTTGACAATGGGAGGGGTCCAAACCCAGCTTTCTTTTCGAGCCAATTCTTTAAGAAGGTCTTCAGCACGTGAAGAAAATCCAGGCTGCAGACAGATGATATAGGTGTAGAAGAGGGTTTTATGTTTTGTTTGTTTTTAGGACGCAGAGAGAAAGGAGTGGGTGGGAGAGGGAGTTGAACATGATGTGCTAGCGCCATAGCTCCATTTGTGTTATGAGCATTGCTTTCTGCAATGCTGCAACTGTCTCTGAGCAAATGGGCTTTGCAAGTGGCTGAAGCATGGCTGAGGTGACCACTGAATGCATTATCCCCAAAAGAAGAAATGCATTTGTTATAAAGAGGTCTGAGGGAGAACAGATCTGCATACAATTTGCATGTGCTAACTTATATGCATGCCTATACCCTTTTAAAATCTGGGTCTTTTGGGGGGGTATTATTGGGTTAGGGACGTGGGTGGCGCTTTGGGTTAAACCACTGTGCCGCTTGGGCTTGCTGATCGAAAGGTTGCGGTTCGAATCTCCAAGATGGGTTGAGCTCCCGTTGTTCAGTCCCAGCTCCTGCCAACCTAGCAGTTCGAAAGCATGCCAGTGCAAGTAGATAAATTGGTACCACTCCGGCGGGAAGGTAAACGGCATTTCCATGCACTGCTCTGGTTTCACCAGAAGCAGCTTAGTCATGCTGGCCACATGACCCAGAAAAACTGTCTGCGGAAGCGGACGAACACCAGCTCCCTTGGCCTGTAAAGCGAGATGAGCGCCACAACCCCAGAGTCGTTCGCGAATGGACTTCATTGTCAGGGATCCCTTTACCTTTACTATTGGGTTATTGCTTTTATTTTTATTTTACATACTGTGATCTTTTTATGTAAACCACTCTGAGACTTCCGGGTATAGGGTGGTATATAATTTCAATTAATAATGATGATGATGATAACAACAACAACAACAACAACAACAACAACAACAACAACAACAACAATAATGCTGCATGCAAATTTAGAAAGAATAATTATAGCATTAATAGAAATACATCTCACCATGATAGGGACGGCTGACTTCACTTCTTCATCATACATCTGAAGCGCTCTTATACCAATTTAAAAGTTATGGCTTCCCCCAAAGAAACTTGGGGACTCCAGTTTATTAACAGTGCTGGGGATTGTGACAAACAAACTGACTAAACATCAGCGGGAAATTTGGATAGCAAGAGCTGTTCAACAGTGGAACGGTCTCCCTCGGGAGGTTGTGGATTCTCCTTCCTTGGTTTTTAAACCGAGGTTGGATGGCCATCTGTCATGGATGCTTTAGCTGAGATTCCTGCATTGTGGGGGGTAGGACTACATTGTGCTCCCTTCCAGCTCTACAATTCTATGATTCTAGGAACCTGCAGTTCCCAGGATTCCTTGGGAGAAACTGAATCTTAAGGTGGTATGAGAGTGCTTTAAATGTGTGCTGCAGATGTGATCTGTGAGCCAGCTCAGTCTGCAGTCCAGGTACTAACCGTTGATAGGCAACACCAAGGTATCTCCTGCTCTCCTCCCTTCTTATGATTTTTGGACTGGATTCAACTAGCTCAGTGCAGTGGCAAGTCCTTGCCAGTGCAAGGACTCCTGCAATTGCAAGGGGGCTTTCCCGCTCTCCCCCCCCTGACACTTCCCCCAAATCCACTCTGGAGGTTTGGGAGAACCCCCAGAACAACATGTAGGAGATGAGAAAGGAGAAATGTTTTTGCTGACAAAACAGTCATAATAGCACAGCATTGAATTCCACCCTATATCTTTAAATGGAGTTTCAAAGACAGAACTGCCCCCTCTAACTGCCCCCCAAAACAGGCCTATCTGGACTTAAAGTTGGGCACATGGGCATCCTGTCTATAGCTAGACAAACAAACAAAAAACTGTTTGGTCAGACATTAGGTAACTTTTGGTCAGACCAGTCCAAATTTCTGCAATGTCCCTAGCCATAAACTTAACCAGTGGCAGTTGTGGTAGGTGGCCATTTTAATTTCCCACAATGCCCTTGTGCATTAAAATGGCCGCCGCCACTACTGCCACTGGGTAAACCCAAAACTAGTCCAGACAAACATAGGAAAAGGCAAGCCAGAGAGCAGTTTATGGAAGGCCCCCTCAGACTTGGAAACCTTGGGCCAGTCACTGTCTCTCAACCTCATGTCAGCCAGAGCAAGAGAAATGGTTCATGTCAGGTGCTGGGTTTAAGGGGGAAATGGCATCATTGCAAAAACTAATGTCACAGAAGCTTGTATTTGCATTTCAAAGCTTCATAAACATTTAATAGGGTTTTTCCCCAAAAAATAAAAATAAAGTTGAAATTGAGAACAATATTAGAACAGATGCTCCAAGCCATTTCTTTCAGCTCCAAGCTGATTTCCTGAGGTAGCCCATGAAGATCGCAGTTGATATAAACTGATGTGTGACATCCACACCTTCCTGTTTCATTATATCCTGTGACTGAAACAAAATGAATAGAACAGAAGAGCATGGAGAATCTTTTAAAATATTGTTACTGGAAGAGAAGGCTGGCACAAAGCTGTGCTTTCCACTGTAACTACAACATGACTTCTCCAAAACAAACTGAGACCTAGAAGAGCGGAATGATTGAAGTGTTACAAAGATACACTACCCAATGGAATATCCAATGTTTTCTTGTTTCCCATCCTTTGCTCTTCTTGATCAAAACATTCCCTGAGAGATGAGGAAGAGTAAGAGAGTCTCTTTACAGGGGAAGTTCAGATAGCATGAAGTTTGTCAGAAGCTGATTGATGGAGGGTGCTATAACTCATCGAAGAGTGCAGCTCAGAGTCTGGCACAAGTTTATGACCGCCTTTGAGGTGGAATCTCAAAGAAAACAATCCATGGCTACTGTCAAGTTTACACCAGACCTTTTCCATCTGCTGAGCATTTGCTTGCTTGCTTGCTTGCACCAAGAGGAACTTTTCCCCTAAGAAGTAGAGGGGAGTGTTGACGATGCCTTCTAACATCCCTAGTTACAGTGCATTTGAGACAATCGCACCAAGGAAACGTCTCAGCCTGTGGATCAAACAGCATGAAGACTAGGCCTTAAAATCAGGCCTTAAATCAGGATTCCCTGTTGAGCCTGAAGGGTCCTGCCTGCCTCTTTCCACCTGGCTTGGGGCGGGGCCTAGAGGGCTCCATAAAGGACTGCTGCTGCTCAACAGAGAGCCAGTGTGGTGGTGTGGTTTAGAGCGATAGACTCGTAATCTGGGGAACTGGGTTCGCGTCTCCGCTCCTCCACATGCAGCTGCTGGGTGACCTTGGGCTAGTCACACTTCTTTGAAGTCTCTCAGCCTCACTCACCTCACAGAGTGTTTGTTGTGGGGGAGGAAGGGAAAGAAGAATGTTAGCCGCTTTGAGACTCCTTCGGGTAGTGATAAAGCGGGATATCAAATCCAAACTCATCTTCTTCTTCTCAACAGAGATGGCTCCTTTTTAAAAATTGTTTTTATTTTTTTATCTACGTCATTTTCAATTGTTATTGATATTAATGTTGTAATTTTTTTAGTTTTAGATTTTTAATGATTCATGTGGAAAGTGTTTTCCATTTAGTTGTGTACCTTTTGATGTGCTTTATTTATTGTTTATGACTTTTGTTACGTTGGTCATTATGTAAATCTTGTCATGTTGTAAGCCACCTTGAGCATAGTTGCAGCTATGGAAAGGCGGCATACAAATAATCAATCAGTCAGGCCCAGGAAGGCATTTTCTAGTTGGTGGAGAAATGCAAAGAGGTGGCGATTCTGGTAAGCAAGGAGGTTGGTAAATTTAATAGGAACCTAGCATAAATCCAGCTTCATCCCACCTTTCCCTCTTACCTCTTGAGATACAACTCACCAGAGAAAGGCAAACATGAGAACTGAATATGCACATTCATTTTAATTAGTAAGAGGGTCTTGGGGACCCCCCCCCCACTGCCAGGAGCAGCACAATGTTGGCGGTGAGGGAACCTGAACAGAGAGCATGGATCATTTTCAGATTTATACTGTGAGGGAGGCATGGTAAATACTTCCAAGTCCCTGCCAGGCATCTTGGCATAGCTACTGCATCTGCTTGAACAGGAAACCTTTCACATTCTTTCCTCCCAGATGTGTCCAAGTAAGATATACTCTGAGAATCAGGAGCCAAGACTGAGGAGAGATCCTACCTACCTGTCATTTGATTTCAGAGGGGCAGCATCTCAAAGTTGAGCTGGCTGGCTTTCACTTGAAATAATCTGCTTTTTAACCAAAAGCCCCACTGGATTATAAAGCCATCAAAGCTTGCATCAGATGACTAATCCTTTCAAGGGCTTGCTGCTTAATACACACTGGCTGATGATACGACCAGCTTCATTTACTGAGCTCCTCAGGTCTAATGGATCTTAGAAGGTCTACATTTCTAAAAGGAAGGATATTAATTCCACTTTGTGGCAATGCTAAGGCAGCATTGATTAGTCTATACTAGTGAGCGGCCTGTGATTATGACCAACTTTCTGAATTTAATGGAGCCAGGAAAAAGGCATAGAAGACAATTGCTTTTAAACTCGGTGTGTGTGTGTGTGTGGTGGATTTCTATAGGGAAAGCTCAAATCTGCATCTCAGGGGACTCATTCAGCAAGTTGAGCCAGTCATTCTGTCCCAAACAACAATTTTGTGTTGTGAATACAGTGAGGATACATTAAAGGATACATTAAAGAAAATAATCACAGTCCCTTGCTAATGTTGACATTTATTGGCAATTCTTAAGAGGCCTGGTAATGGGATGCGGGTGGCACTGTGGGTTAAACCACAGAGCCTAGGACTTGCCAATCAGAAGTTTGGCGGTTCGAATCCCCGCAACGGGGTGAGCTCCTGTTGTTCGGTCCTAGCTCCTGCCAACCTAGCAGTTTGAAAGCACGTCAAAGTGCAAGTAGATAAATAGGTACCGCTCTGGCGGGAAGGTAAACGGCATTTCCGTGCGCTGCTCTGGTTCGCCAGAAGCGGCTTAGTCATGCTGACCACATGAAGTGGAAGCTGTACGCCGGCTCCCTCGGCCAATAAAGCGAGATGAGCGCCACAACCCCAGAGTCGGCCACGACTGGACCTAATGGTTAGGGGTCCCTTTACCTTTACCTAAGAGGCCTAGTGGAAAATGTCAGAATATGATGACATTTATTAGCAAATATCAAGGCAAATCAAGTCGAGGCTGAGAAGCAAAGAGCTCCTGACGTTGCACCTTTACAAAAGCAAAGCAGGGTTGTACACAATCTATTTGTTGGCTCAAAGTCCACCGGGAGTCTCAATGCAAGTGCATTAGAATAAATGATTTTGCAAAGAAAACAAAGTCTAAATTCCATTCTCACTTCCATCCTTCATCAGGAAAGGACAACATTCATCAGAGTACTGCTGCAAATATTTGAAAGCAAGTCTCTTGATGTGATTGTTACTGACATTTATAAATTTATAATCATAACGTTATGTATATACCATTCTCTTGCAAAAATCAGGGTGTTGTTTACCATCAAATCTCAAGAGCTACCAAACACTTTCACTAGATAACCCATTTCCCACATCCCAGTAAAATGTTGTCATTTAATAGCGAAGCATGCAAAACATCTGTAGAATTATGGAAAAAAATGTATTGTTTTTCTGGTATTTTCTTACCTGAGGTAATTGCAAATACACTGAAAAAAAATTCTAAATACAATTACAAATACATATGCAATGAACAATATGCAGTTTTAATACAAATATAAAAAATATTACGCAAGAATAAAGATAACCAAAGTATCTGCAATGCACTCATATGTGTTGCATTATCACAAGGATAAGTTAAAAGCCGACCATAAAGGGCTCTATCCAATTAACTTCTATTCGGAATATCCTAGGTTAACCATGTATATTAATTTCAGTAGGTCTGCTCTGAGTATGGCTAGCATCGGATACAACTCAAAATATCTAATGAACTTCCTTATAAATACAGTGTTGCAAAATATGGCACAGGACAACCACTAGATCTACAAATCACCTTTCTTCTAGAGTTTTTTTTTTCTTAATACACATGCCAGTTACAGGTTAATATAAATCAAGGGCTCTCAAACTGAGATCCGTGGACCAGTAGCAGTCCTTGAGCTTCATTCAGATGGTCTACAACAAGTCTGGATTTTGGGTTGAAGATGGGGGAGGCACATCCCTTACATCCAAAATTCATATTGAATTTTAGTTGAATTCTTATTGCTAATTTTATTTCTTATATTGTATTCTGTTGTATTCAAATATGAGTGCTCCAGAACCTCTCTCCATTCAACAGCTGCCTGACAGAGCAAAACTACACACACTACTCTCAACGTTCTCTAAATCTGGAAGTGTTGCAGTTCTTTCAAGGGGGTCTTCAGTCCTTGTCTGGCTTCTCAGCTGCAGCCGTTCAAGTGAATTTCAACGAGTGTTGCCTAAGAATCTGAATCCAAAATATGATCTCAACGGATATACAACTGCTTTAACTGAAATCAGAAATTTGGCTCCAGATGCTCAGTTGTACGTTAACCAAACAAGTGCTTTGAGAGTTTCCTGTCTCTACTACAGCAAGGGAAAGTGAGCACAGCAAAACTCCATCCATTAATGATCCAACCCAGCCTATGTCTCATTCATTTCCCTTTCCCAAGGCCAGTTCAATGACAAAGATGCATGCTGCATTATTGCTGTCATGCCGTCTTTATACAGCTTTGAGTGGCAGATGTTGCTTCAGCTGTTTTGGTGGGGAAGCTCACACGAAACTTTTGTGTGGCCTGCCTTTTTAATTGCTCTGCACTTTTCCAGGCTTGTTACAGTTGCCTCAATTAAACTGGCTAATTTTAGCTGCATCCTGATTGCTCCCATCTGGGATTTGTTAGGAAAATTCACAAAAAAGCTTGAAATTTGGCTCTCGCCTGTAACAGCCCTGTGCTCTTCCTTCTCTGGTTTCCATCTTCATGTTGCCATTTTGTTTTGTTTTGTTTTTCCATCGCTCCAAAGCAGAGAAAGTACTGGGCCAAGACTGAAATGCAAAGCCAATGTTAATGTGATTTCCCTCTGGAGAAAGACTGGGCAAATTATGATGCATTGTGAGGCTGTGGTGTGCATCCAGGCATGTTTGCATCAAGCTGGTTCAGAACCAAATCTAAGGACTCAGCAGATCTGACTCCTCTTCAGGCATAACCAGAATGACTCCTCCCATTGCTATACTAATCCCATTTTTTCCTTGTGGCAACAGAACAGGGAATGGTGGATTTCTGCAGGCCAGGGCTTGAGCAGCATGGCCAAGTCTTAGATACAATCCAAGCCCAGCAGATAAGGGGTTCTTGAGCCTAATAATCAAAGTATCTCCAGAATCCAAGCCCACAGATCCTGTCCACCTTCACAACAAGGACCTGTGTCCCCATTTCAGACTGGCAAAAGCCATGTGCCTAGAAGGACTTGTTGGAATGGAAGAGGAATGCCAGCTTTAGCCCTGCAAACTGATGTGGAAATGTGGAAAAGTGAACTTAAAGACTGGACAAGTAAGACAGAGTAACTGAAATAGACAATTATACCTATCCCTACAGAGAGATATGTACTGCTTGGATTTTCTCAGAAAGTACCAGGCAACAGGCAATCTATCTGAAAGCGGACAGCAGTTGTCAAGGACTGGGCAGAGGAGGAATGGTGGAGACAGCCTCCCCAGCTTGACCCTTCCAGGGAGGAGGAAGAGGAAGACAGCTTAGAATTACAACAGCAGTTGGAGGGAAGTCACGGCTCAGAGGCAGATGAGGGAAAAGCTGGGAAATCATGGGAGAGGAGGAGGAGGAAGCACCAGGGGTGCAACAGCTGATGGACACAGTGTCTTTAGAAAGCATTCCAGACCCCCAGCCCACTCCCAGAGCCTGGCGAGCCTTGAAAGTAGGAGAGCAAAGAGCTCAAAGACAGAGGGCACTTATCAGCACCCGTAGGAGAGACAATGAGATTGATGAATAACAAAGTGGAAGAGACAACACTATTATCCAAGAGGCTGGGTTCTAGAGCCTCTCTCTGCAAATACTGAATAAAAAGCTGACAGTAGAGAATATTTCCTTGTCTTGGGCAAATAGCCGTGGGAATCGCTGGCCTGACAACAGTTGGGGCTGAAACTTGGCCAAAAAAGTCCAGTGTAAATACTAAATAATGCCAATGGATCTGTGGCTGGACTGCCAGATTTACTGGTTGCTAAATTCCATTGCATCTGAAGGCTAGGACCATCTAGCATCCATGCTCATACCCTGAGGATCTATTTTATCTGTCAGTTGCTTGCACAAACATTCATATAGTATACCATGCCCAGGTGACTTTAAATTCCAGGGAGCAAACCATTCATACACAATGGATTGCCATGCAGATCAGTGGATTTCCTTTGTTCCACCACAAATCTTATTGAGGCATCATCTGCATGGTGAGATGACCAACAGGTTCCACTATGGAAATCACTCCTCAAAGAAGGCATTTTAAAGCTGCCCTCTTGCAGAAGCCATTTTGCATGCACCACCCTCAATTTAACATGCCAAGTGAAAGTTGCCAAGTTGGGTCAGACCAATACATTTTGCTACCTGAGGCTACCAACAAGATGGCGCCCACATTCTCCATTTCCATATATATCTATATAGATGATAGATGATAGATAGATAGATAGATAGATAGATAGATAGATAGATAAATAGATAGATAGATAGATAGATGATAGATAGATGATAGATAGATAGATATAAACACACACACAACTGGGCTTGCAGTTGACTCTTAGTTCAGCAATGGCAATGGGACAAGATCCTCTACTGTCGCTGAGGGCAGCAGGCAGACCACATGGTACATATAGCTCTGTCCTCCATCTCCTGCTACTCCTACTCCCAGCATCTGCTGCCTCCCTCTGCCAAATGATAGGGCTGGGCTGGCCCTGTTGCCAAGGGAACCACATGTCTGAAAAGCAAAGGAAGTTCCTTGGACCAAGTTGGAGGAAAGGATTCATATAATAGGAAAGGAGATGTGAGGGCTGGGGGAACACAACCAAAACCAATTGGCTTGATTATAACGAATTGCTTGATGACTTGAGGAAAGGGATTCTGCTATATCTCTGGTTCTGGAATGAACAACATTCAGCACATTGTGGGTGGCCTGAAAGTTTGCCACTGTAAACAAGTAGAAAACAATTCATTGTAAGACATGTAGAGTCCAGCCAAGAGCTTTCCACAAATGATAGACCTGGGTCTGTGGGACGGGGTGTGTGTGAAGAGAAAAGAGAGCAGATTTTCACTTTGTCACTGGTGTTGTGCTTTGGATCATAACATAGCATGTTACTTTTTGGGGTTCAGCATCCTCCAGACCTCCTGTGGTTAAACTGGCATGCCATATGTCATATTCTGATAAAATCTCCTGAAAGTAAAAAAAAGAGATAGAGAGAGAGATTATATATATATAATCTTTTGCCAGGGAGAACAAAGTTACAAACCATTTTCTTTTCTCTGCTTTTCTCAGAATTTCTTGGAAGCAAGAAGGACTACTCACTGGAAAATAAGTTAAATTCCTCAGCAACTCTAGTCCTGAGAGAGTTTCTTCACCAGCCCATAGGCTCCAGCAGGCCTTGGTGTTGGTCGAAGGCAGCTGGAAATCAAAGCACAGCTCAACTTAAAATACATGCAGTAATGTTTTTTTTTCCCCACGTGCACAAGCTGTTATTTATGTGTTGTTTTTACCGGTATGGGCCTACGGCCGTAATAAATATTGTTTGTTTTGCAGTAATGTTTTCTATGGATCTGAGAAATGGGTTTGTTGGAAGAATGGGAAACTTACAGCCCTCTGGACGTTGTTGAACTCCAGCTCCCATAAGCTCCAGGCAACATAGTCAATGGTGGCGGGTGATGGGAGTTGTAGTTCACCTATGTTTGGAGGGCTGCAGGTCCCCTATCCATAGTGCACAGCAACCCACTGAGAAATGTTGCTTGGCTTCTCAAAATTATCTTTGCTGCCCTTGAAATTCCTTGAAAGCTTCACCAAAACAGGAGACTTCAAATTTGCCTGGCATTTTTTCTTTCTGATTAAATTGTGGAGCAAATGGGACTGAGCTGAAATGTTTTACCACTTTTTGTATAAAGCAACTGTGCTTACCAAAAAACAAAACAAAACACCCTCCCTTTTTTCATGTTTTCCCCTTTTTGCTTTTCTTGCAAAATGTTCATGTATTCATTACTGATATCAGACAGTGGCTGCTGAAACCATTCTTGTTTAGATAGGTCTACCCATTAGAAAGTTGATGTGAGTTTTGATCTCTTTTTATTCTATTGTTATTTTAGCAACTGAAAGTCTTAAATTATTGTTGTTGCTTTATTGATAATTTTATTGGGCTTTTTGGTAAACTGCTTTCAGGTGCTGTTGTTTTTTTTAGAATTAAACAGTGTACAAATATTATGAAATAAACCAAAATTAAAGTACTCCCACTTGCTCTCACTCGCTTCACTGTGCTGTCAAATCTAATTGACTATGTAGCATCAGCCTGTTTTGTGTGGGATCAACTATTTGACTAATCCAGAAAGGGAAAAAGAAGGGGGGGGGTCAATGAACGAAAAAGCAGCAGCAGCCAAGGAAAACAATGACATCCAAAAGGATTCAAATGAGATGAATATTCACACAATGGAAGGAATGTTAGGCAGAAATTTCTAGTTCACATTTATTTTTTCAGTGATTTTTGTGCTTATTATAAAATTGTGAAATTTTCCTCCCTCCCACAAGCCCTCCATAATGTCACTAGGTAGCCAAATTTCATTAGTTGTTCAGCATTGTGACACCATCCTGTTCTTTGTGATCCCTAATTGGGTGGGATCATGCATGTGACTAATCCAGATTGGAGAAAAAAATCTGCAGGGGGGGAAGCTTGTTCCCCCCCCCAAAAAAAATAAACACCAGTCGGAGGCAACAAAGGCAACAGCAGACTTTAAAAGCAGGAACATTTATACAATCTAAGCATGCTTTGCAGAACATTTCACCTACCAAAGTTGCTAATTTTGACCCAAGACCAAAGATGGTGATAGATTGAATGATGTGAACCCATAATTTTTGACTTTTTTTTTGGACCCAGAACCCAAAGGTGCATTTCTTAATTTTTTGCCATGTGTGCTTGTAAGGTGGTTGTGCTGCTTTTTGCAACTCACCTTAGATCAGGCCACAACCTGATGGTGGGCCCCAACATGCCAGATGAAGGCTAATGGTGGAACCTGTGGAAAACAGCAGCCCAATGTATGCTCCATGTGTGTTGTTCCCTTGTGCCCTGGAAAGCAGGAGTCCAAGAGGAGACAACCCCCACCCCTTCATTTCTAAACGCAGCCCTTGGCTCTCGTGTTGAGGTTGCTCTTTGAAATCAGGTCAGTGCCTGCATTAGCAACTGCCTTTCCCCCCCTTCTTGGTTCCCTTCAGCCTAATTGTTTTTCCTGGTTTAATGAGCAAGTATCTGCCAGGAGATGTTAGCAATGGACCGAGAGGAGGACCTAAGAAGGCTGGTTGATTTGTCAGGAACGCTTATGATTACCAGCTTGAAGGATCTGCCGGCTCCTCACTCACTTGATTGCTTTCTTGCTATCCCTGCCTGTTGCGACAGAGGAGGACCTATGAATGCCCAAGGAGACCAATACGATGTTGAAAATCAGGAGCCTGGCTCACCAGTAGTTTTGTAGGCCAGAAATCGTAGAATAGCTATGATCAGGGATGTCTGAGAATTGCCAGTGCAATGGAAATAGGGGTAAAAATGGCTGTTGTTCAATTATGTCTGGCATGAAAATCAATCCAGCAGATATGATTGGTATTCACTGGTGTTGTGGTTTTCAGTCTGTAGATTATATATAACAATATGGAACTGACCAATTTGCTTTGTGTTTATTTGCATTGGACTGCATGATGAGCAATAATGTAATGATAATGAAACGAATGGTGGATGGACTACTAGACCTAATCAGAGCAGACCCATTGAAATTAATGAACATGGCTAAATTAGTTCTTTTAATTTTTATAGGCCTACTCTGAATAAAAGTTAGTTGCATTCCACCTTACGTAATTAATTACATAAAATTTCAGCATATCGAACACCAAGACAAACAACGTAGCTTTTCTCAGAAGCCAAACTGCAGAGGAATGGGAAGAGGGCTGCATGATTCTCTGATGAATCCAGGTCAAAATGGATTAAAATCCTAAGGAAAAGGAGAGAGCAAGACAGAGGAAGTAAAATGAAGCTTCTGTTCTTATCAAATGCCCAGCGCATACTCAGTCATGAGACACATACATACACCCCTCTGTCATTTGGAGGGATGCAATCCATCTCACCACTTCATTCTTCTACATGTATATTCAAGCGCAGACCA
This sequence comes from Podarcis melisellensis, assembly GCF_964234715.1. Classification (NCBI taxonomy): domain Eukaryota; kingdom Metazoa; phylum Chordata; class Lepidosauria; order Squamata; family Lacertidae; genus Podarcis; species Podarcis melisellensis. The sequence continues at coordinate 12,988,788 of NC_138532.1, read as the reverse complement.
TCTCTCTTGGGAAATGTCTTAACACTTACTGGACTACTGTGGGTTGCCTTCCTTCCACTCCAGTTAATAGATTTCTTTCCTTTTACCTGGGAATGAGGAAGCTATGGCCTTCTTAACATTGTTGAACTTCAACTCCCACATGTCCCAGCCAGCATGGCCAATGGCGGGGCATGATGGGAGTTGTAATTCAGCTGCATCTAAAGAACCACAGGCTCCCCATCCTTGATTTTAGTTCCCCATCCTTGATTGTAGGTTACACCATTTTTAACACCGCATATATGATCATAACCTTCCAATACCTTTACACTTTAAAGAAAGAATCAACTAAGCTATTTTGGACATATGTCTGCTGAGTTTTTTAAACACACACACAGACACACACACACAACCCCCTGGAGCCATTTTAGATCTGACACAATGAGCTACAGCCATGACCAGGGGTCAGCAATGTGTGGCCCATGGGCCGGATGCAGCCCATGAAGACCATTTTACTGGCCTCCGAGCTGCCCCTGAACCAAGCCGCCCGCTCGGCGAGTCCCCCGCGTGCTGTGCTAAACCAATGCAGCATGGTGTGGGGACTCGCTGAGTGGTGCCAGAAACCGCGTCTGCGCACGCCAAATACCAGAAATCGCGTCTGTGCATGTCCAGATGCTGAAAAACACTTCTGTGCAAGTGTAATTTTCAGCATCTGGGCATGCGCAGAAGTGATTTCCAGCGCCGTGGACATGCACAGGCGCGATTTCCGGCATTGCGCTGTGCCAGTCTGGCCTACGGATGATCTCCATGGGAGTGATCCGGCCCATGGCCGGTAAACCTTGCCAACCCCGGCCATGACTAAGAGAACACGAAGTGCTTTTGATCCCCGCTACTTTCAGAAGGAGAGAGGGAGAGTGATATTAAGGTGCATGGATAGCTCAGGGACTCAGCTGTACAGCTGCATATGAAATGTTTTAAGTGTGTTTTAAGTGCAATATACAATGTGGCACTAAATGGTGATGGGGAGCCTTATGGAAAATTCAATGTATTTTTAAAAGGTTCCGATCCTCGTGTGGGACAGCTGCATTTTCCTGAACTGCAGGGGGTTGGGCTAGATCAGGGGTCAGCAACCCGCGGCTCCGGAGCCGCATGTGGCTCTTTTACACCTTTGCCGTGGCTCCGGGGCGGATACTAGCGAGGGGAGGAGGCGCATTGTGTGCCCCAACACTCCCCACTGTGGCGGGCGCTGTACTGGCTGTGACGTCGCATGGGGGCGGTGCATGCGTTAGTCACGCACCGTCCTGACGTCACCTTCCCGCCCACCCGCTACATTGTAAGGGGCATGTACGCTGGTCACTGCATTGAAAGGGGGCATGTACGCTGGTCACTGCATTGAAAGGGGGCATGTACGCTGGTCACTGCATTGAAAGGGGGCATGTACGCTGGTCACTGTTTTGAAGGGGAGTGAAGAACACACACACACAAAAAAAGGTAACGTTTATTTCTATGAGGAGGAGTAATTCTGAGGGGTCAAACAAAGAAATAATAAAAAAGTGACAAAAAAGTTATTTTTATAATGACAAGTTTTGCGGCTCCCAGTTTTTTTTTCTTCGGAAACGGGTCCAAGTGGCTCTTTTTGTCTTAAAGGTTGCAGACCCCTGGGCTAGATGATCCTCAGGGTGTACGTATGTTTGAAGGTGCAGCCTTAAACACATGCTTAAAATTGCAATCCATGTCTACTTGGACATTAGCCCTGTTGAGTTCAAATGGGATGTGCTCCCAGGCAAGTGGGCAAAGGACTGCAGCCCAAATCACTCCTGCTGACATCAATATGAATAAAAAGCTAGATTTAACCAGCTGGATTTTGCATCATCACCACCACCACCATCCTTACAGGTTGTCTGACATGTAAAAAGGCCTCCTCCCTCCTCACAGCCCTCAGAGGCCTTTGGTCACATCATCAACCCCATTTTTGCTTGCCTCGATTCATCCCAATTAAGGGGCATTCTCATAATGGGGAAGCGAGATGAAACACAGCGCGATGCTCACTCTGGTGGACGAAATTCCTCTTGCTTACTAAAGTCAGGCTAATGTGCACATATATGCGCAAGCAGGTTGCTGACCCAGCTGCAGTCTTCTGGAGTGTCTCAACGCTCCTTCTGGCTGGGCAGATTCCCAGCATTTAAATAGTAGGTTACTTTGCAGAAACATACTTGCCAGGAGCCAAGCAACAAAGCTCTTTTTATTCTGTCCTTTTTGCAAGGTGGGGTGGGATGGGGCCAGGAACACCCCCCCTCCCCCTGAGAACCAATTACTGGGGTCTTTTGGAATTTTTAATTGAATATTTGTATTATAAACAGGAGCAAGACCCGTAGCCTTGATTAGGGGAAGCAGAGAGACAATGGCCAGGGTCTTGTTTGCTTTTCATTCTGGATTAAGGACTTTCCATTGTTTTCAAAGCTCCTAGATGGTGGCTCTGGGGATAATTAGTCTGAATTTTGTTTGCTGTCTGACTCCCTCTCCATGCTTCCCTCCTCTTTTGCCCCTTCTCACCATCACATGGTGGCAGAGACTGAAGCGAAGCCTTAACATTACCAGCCAGGTCTTCTGTTACACAACTGGGTTTTCTGGAGGCTTTGATACCTCTGGATAGAGCTTAGCTGGGGTGAGTGGGCAGAGCTCATAGAAGTTTAAGTCTTTGGGTCACACCAGGAAGATAATTTAGGTATATCAGCTTGCATGCTAAATTTGAACCATATGTCTGTATGGTCTAGCAACTCTTTCCTCCTCAGAGCATCCCAAGAGAAAGATTACACCTTAGTAATGAAAAGGACTGGGCCTCTCATCCCATTTTAGGGCTGTCTCAACTTATCAGTTCTGCTAAGGAAAGTATTCTTCCCAGTTCTGGGTCCTTATTAGGAGGTGTGTACAGACAAAAGGAGTGCTCAAACTCAAAGTGGCCCACAGTACCTCTAACATGCCAAAGGAGGAGTAATAGTAGTTCAATTTCTTACCTCCATTTCGCCATTAGGTCCCAGCAGTGCTTCTCTTCTAGAAAAAAAGGTGCCCGTACTGTGTACTCTTGGGTACCCCCAGAAAAAAAGCACCAGGCTGCAGGGTGGGTTACAGCCATTTAAGAATCATATAAAAGCGAAAATTCCATATTAGAAACAGTTTAAAATAAATTCCAGTGACATGAATAGGGTGGATCCTAGTGTTACTTACTCTAATGGATTGCTTTGTTGATACAGTTACTAGTTTGTGCCATTTTTAAAACCAATGCAATTTCTATTCTCCACTTGCACGTTTGGTGTGCTTTCAAACTGCTAGGTTGGCAGGAGCTGGGACAGAGCAACAGGAGCTCACCCCGTCATGGGGATTTGAACTGCCGACCTTCTGATTGACAAGCCCAAGAGGCTCAGTGGTTTAGACCGCAGTGCCACTCATGATCTATCAGTCTGTCTGTCTGTCTGTCCATCTATCTATATTTATTTATTTATCTATCTATCTATCATCTATCATCTATCATCTATCTATAATCTATCATCTATCTATCATCTATCTATCTATCTATCTATCTATCTATCTATCTATCTATCTATCTATCTATCATCTATCTATCTATCAACTATCTATCATCATCTATCTATCTCTTAGTGTTCTTGAACTTTAGGTCCCAATACATTGTTGAATTATAACTCCTATCGTCTCTGCCCACTGGCTAAGCCATCTGGGGATGAAAAAATGTTAGCAGGGTTGGCGTAAATTCAGCAGTATTAAATTAAGCAGAGATATAATGAATAATTAGAATATGCAGTAGGAATGGATAACTAAAATGAACCATGGAAGGCGGTGGGAAGGGAAGTCGATAGTTAATGTATGGTTGTATTGGTTAATGTATGAGTGTGAAAAATTTGTAGTAGAAAAAAAATAATAAATAAAAATTAATTTTAAAAGCCAGCTGAAGGTGATGGGAGTTGTAGTCTAGTAACACTGGGGACGCAAGGTTCAAGAACACTGTCGTAAAGGAGCCTTACCCACCAACAGCTACCTGCATATTTTGCACTCTCCTTGAAGGCATGGCTAGGAACTCTCATGAGGGGTGGCTTTGTGTATTATGTTTTATGTCTACTCTCAGACTGATTTGAATAAGGAGTGAGTTATAAATTGCCCCCTAAAATGTCACGATGAGCTTCAGTAGCTTATTTGTCACTGCACTACCTCTCATGAGAGCTAATAAAGGCACAGAGGGCAGGCAGATTGCCAGAGACAGCAAGGAGGAAAAGGATCGGGACCAGGAGGTTCTGGAAATCAGCGTGGGTCTCGGTAGGGCACTGATGATGCTGATCCCTGATGCTCCTCTATACAATCTATATAGCAGGGATAGGGAAACTGGAACCCTTCAGGTGCTGCTAAACCACACCTCCCATTTTTCCTGACCACTGGCCCTGCTTGCTGGGACTCATTAGAGTTGGTATCCAACAGGATTCCCATGTCTCTATGCAGAAAACGACTGTGCCAGGGAGAAGGATTTCAGCCAAAGCTTCCTAACATGCTCATCTCTGCTCAATAGGAGTGGTGTATTCAATAAGAGTGGTGTATTCAGACATGCGATCCCCGTACACGCAGTCCATAACAGGCTAGATCAGAGCTGGCAGGGGCAGCTTACATGGTTGGGAATGATGAGAACTGGAGTTCAGCATCTTTTGGAGGGCTACAGGTACCGCACCCATGCCCTGGAGTAGAAAAAGGCTTGTCCTCTTAGTGAGAATGAAACCTCATCTGGGAGTCCTCCTGCCTTCCTGGACTTTTGGTACGGGAAGAAGACTTCAGCGATCCTGCTTAATAATGTGATGTCTTTCTATGAGAAAATATTTGCCAAGCTGTCTTATTCCCCACTATTTGATTTACTCCAACATATGCATTTCGGTGGATTTATGCTCCAAACAAAATAAGCTGGAGCATTTCCCAAACGTCTGGAGCCCTATGAATACTTTCTTCAATTACACCGAATGAGATCATGGAATAATTGGAATGTTGTGATGAATGCTCTGCTAGGTAATGCACTCGCGTACGCGCGCGCGCACACACACACACGGCAGGCTTTGCTTTACCTCTCTTGTGATAAAATGGCATTCTGTTCCATATATTTGTTCTCTTCCCTTGTTGCTTTCTGCTTTGTAAAAACCTTCACTTTGTAAAAACCTTCACTTTGATGGCTAATGTATCTGAAAGCTGAGAGGCGTCATGCTAGCCCTGTGATTGTGTCCTCGTCGGCCATGCTTATGATGCACAACCTGCTAACCAGCAACAAGACTCACAACCGGTGTTGCTGAGTTCAGCATATGGAAAGCACAGCCTCAGAAAAGCCAAAGTGGTTTCAGTGGAATGCAAGTGTCTCCTACAGTGACAGCACCCTGTAAATAATATCACTGTGGTTTGGCATCGTGTATTACCCCCACCTCTACTCCCCCATAACGACAGCTAGTATTATTCAGTCACTAGAAATCTGCTCTAAAAATCCAGGTGAGCAAGTTGTTCTGAGATACTGAGAACAAATAAAACCTTCTTCTTTTGATTAGTTCAGGGTCACCAACATGGCGCCCACAGAGGCTTTCCCTTGTGCCAGCGGGGTTCCCTCTTCCTGCTGAAACTACACTGGAAAGAAAAAGTCTATTGAAACTTAGGTTGTGGAGTGTGTAGGGGGTTCGTAGGTTTTTTTCTTGTTTGCAAACATGCCCATGAGCTCAGAAAGCTTGTTGTCCCTCAAATCCTTTTTGCTCAAAAGAAAAGGGCCCTTGTTTGACGAGTTCTGATAATATCACTATAAATAACAAATAATCACAACAGATATTCTTACAGGTTGCCTTTTAACAATTTAATCTTGGATTTATTCAGGCGTTGGCATCTTGCTCATTGTCATGGTAAATCTTAAATCTCTTTTGACAACCTCCCTCCCATCATCTAAAAAACCAAGCTTGGCCTTCCACTGACTGCAACATTGCCAGCCTAAGACCAATTGAAGAAAGACCTACCAGCACGGAACTGTTTGCAGCTCAGGAAATTTGAGTTATTTGCATCTTTTGGAATTAGTATTGCAGGACAGCAGGGGTATTGTGCTTTTAAAGGCTGCGTAGCAGGCAGGCATTCAACAGGTTAAGCCTTTTCTAGTACGGAAATACAACCATGGGGAAAGCTGCACCTGTTGACAGCATCCACCCAGATTGAGGAGCTACCAAAAAACAAGGCCCTCTGAATGTGGATTTGGCCTTTGATTGGGCCAATAAATTAAGCTGAGTGCACATTATAAGCACCACCTGTAGCTAAACTTAAGGATCAGTTGCAGTTTAGATACAGTCCATCAAACCAAAATGGGACTCTACAACTTACCTGAGAGACCACACTTTTCTTATCATTCTAGTACAGTGCTACCTCGGGTTACGAACTGAATTCATTCCGGAGGTCCATTCTTAACCCGAAACCATTCTTAACCTGAGGCGTGCTTTCGCTAATGGGGCTTCTTCCTGCTGCTGTTCTGACAGCACACGATTTCCGTTCTCATCCTGGGGCAAAGTTCTCAACTCGAGATACTACTTCCGGGTTAGTGGAGTTTGTAACCGAAGTGTTTGTAACCCAAGGTACCGCTGTATAATCCTTAGGAGCAGTGAATATCTTTGCTGGGAGCATCCATGCTCTGAGACCATCAAGCCACACAACAAACCCAGGCAACAGCTTAGGGTAGTATAAAGGTAACAGAGCCTATGAAGCAGAGTCTGATCTGCTTGGGATTCAAAGACCCAGGACTTTCCACACATCCTCCTCCACTCAACCACATGCTGATTCTTCACCCGATCAGATTAACTCATCATTGGCTGTCAGACTAGCAACTTGAAGAACCAAAGGACAGAATTCTTATTACTTTGACGTTCCGGGATTCTGTTTTGCTTTGTTATCTCTGCCAGCCCAGCAAAGGTTTCACTTGAGGAGGAACCCCTAAATCAACTTTGAATTTAGCTGTGGGCAAAATGTAGTCAGAACCTAGAAAAGAGCGGGGGGGGGGGAATCATGAAAACGTTCATTCACTTCTCTAAGGGACTGGGCAGAGGAAGAACGGTGGAGACCTCCTCCCCATCCTGACCCTTCCAGGGAGGAGTATAGATTTACAATAGGGGTTCGAGGGAGGTTGCAGCTCAGAGGCAGATGAAGGGAAAAGTTGGGAAATCATGGGGAGCCAGAGCAACACCCAGCTGACACATTGTCATTAGAAAGCATTCCAGACCCTCCATCTCCCAGAACCTGGCGAGCCTTAAAAGTAGGAGAGCAAAGAGCTCAAAGACAGAGGGCAGGTAGCAGCACCCATAGGGGAGACAATGAGAATGAGGAAGTGGGAGAGACGGGGATGGAGATTCACTTGGGACAACGCCATTATCCAAGAGGCTGGGTTCTATAGCCTCTCTCTGTAAAGACTGAAATAAAAAAGGATGGTAAGAAACTTTTCCTTGTCTTTATATTTTCCTAGGCAACCAGCTGGTAGCCACTGACAGCATCCTGACAACCTCTGATTTTGCAACACTTTGTTGATCACTGTAATGCAGAGATGAGGAAGTGGACCCTGTTGCTTGGTCAAGTCCCTAATCCCCACCTCATGGGGCATCTTTGACAGGTCATACAATGATATCAGGTGACTGGCACCTGTCAACAGTCAAAGGATGTCACTGTAACCACTGATGAGTTGTTTGGAGTCCCTTTGGCAGAAACAGCTTGGGTTCAACATTTCCTCCAAATGGAGTGTTAATGCTGTGTTGGAGCATGTGATTTAAATCCAAACCACTTCTTCGGAGGGAAAAATGCTTCATTGGGCTCCAAACTCTTTCTTCCAAATGGATGCATTTCCAGTTCTGCAATTAAGTAGTTTGAATTCAAACAACTTCCTCCAAATGAAGAAAGTGGATTGTCTCCAACCAAGGCCTATGGAAATGCATGGATTTAAGTCAGTCATTTTTGTTAAATGGGCCTACTCTGAGTAGACTAGCATTGGCTACAAACCTGTGAGTGCCTTTGGCTACAGTAGGGAGTTCCTAATGGTGGAATCCTTGGCATAACCAATTCTAATAGGGCTCCCTTGTCAACACCAGTTAGCTGGTTGGGGCTAACAGGGAATCCCACTTGCAAAGGAGCATTTGGGAGCTCACTTTAGACACCCAATTGTTCCTTTGTGGCCACATCCATTCCTGGCCCACCCCCATCACAGTTGATGCCAGGTGTGGGGAAGTTGGGCGAAGGTTGTATGGAAAGGCTTCAGAGGCCAAACAGGGACCAATGAAGGGCCAAATTAAGCCTGCTGAATGGGAGTTGCTCACCATTGCTCTAGTAAAAAATGAGAAGCTTGAAGCCACTGAAGAACAAAACTTGTGTTGCTTCAAGGTGGAACGTGTTGTTTGTTTGCCCTACTTGCCAATTCAAATTGTTGTCTGTTCTTTGGAACTAGCCAGCAGAACAGCTGGAGATGGAACAAGATTTTGTATGCCCCTCATTTTAATGCAACCTGACTACATTCACATACCCCTAGACTCTAATTCACAAATCAGCATACCAGTCTCCGTCAGATTTCACACTATTTCACTGCAATTCCCAGCTGGGGGAAAATGTATGAAATGAACAAAGAATGTGTGCTTTAGCATTTAATGGGTTTAGAAATATACATATTGCAATAAATATATATAAGTACCTTTTATGCAATGAAATGCATTTTTAAATTTGAATTTTGGGTGCAGATTAAAAAACAAACAAAATCACCCATTACTGAGGAAAGGGAATGGAATGGCTTTATGAATGAGCACATCTGAAGTTGAAATGAATTGCAAATAGACTGATCTGCCAATCCCATACACAGCAAATATCCCCTTCCATGAAGATATTTTATGATCTGTCCGTTCATTATTATTAAGTGGGCAGGGAAACAGGAGAGAAAATAGCCCATAAATGGAAGAGAGGAGGGCAGCTCCTGGCCTCTTAATGGTGATTCATGGTGTACAAGCTGTTGGGAGCACAGGTGTGTGCTTAGAAAATATCCTAATTACCTGTACCTGCTGGTTGTATTGTCTGTGTATGTAGGCCTGTGATTTATGAAGCTCTGAAAAGCTAGGTAAGATCATCTGTGTGCCCTGAGGCCAGAAGAAGAAGCAAATCTGGCTGCAGCAAACATTTCTTCGTGGCCCCCTCGTCCCCATCTGCCTTTGCATTCAGGGCTGCTCAGTAAATTGAAGGCTCATGCTTTGCAGATACTGAAAGAACCATAGAGGAACCTTAGCGAAGGGCAGATTCCTGCCCTGAGGAGCCTACAGTCTAAATGTAGACTACATAAAGGGAGAAGAAGAGAGGGGGTGGGAGAGGAGAAAATAATGAAGTTGAGGATTAGAATGGGAAATATGCACAAAGGCTTCATTTCAACCATGGACTAGGTTATTGACAGTTCTTATGCTAAAACTCCAAGAAAGCAATGTGTGAATGGGCCAGAGGACATCATGGGGATGCTGTTAGATTCTACACAAAGAGGATATCTCTTTTTGGGCCCTGCGAAATTTTGGGCCCTGAGCATTTATTTATGTAAATCTGGTGATTTACATAAATAAATGCTCAGGGCCCAAAATTTCGCAGGCAACAACATCCAGGGGAGAAATGGTTGGGGACAGGAAGGCTGCATAATAATAATAATAATAATAATAATAATAATAATAATAATAATAATAATAATAAATTTATTTATCTCCTGCCCTCCCCAGCCGAAGCTGGGCTCAGAGTGGCTAACAACAGTAAAATAATACAGCAGTCTAAAATCAATTCATTATAAAATCAGTTCAAGTCAAATTAATGGCAACCATTGGGCCATTATGAGGATTACAGAAGGAGAGAGGAGGTCAGACTGTGCCTTGGTCAAAGGCCTGGTGGAGCAGCTCTGTCTTGCAGGCCCTGCGGAAAGATGTCAAGTCCCACAGGGCCTTAGTCTCTTGGGACAGAGCGTTCCACCAGATCGGGGCCACAGCCGAAAAAGCCCTGGCTCTGGTTGAGGCCAGCCTAACTTCCCTGTGGACCAAGACCTCCAAGATGTTTTTGTTTGAAGACTGTAAGGTCCTCCATGGGACATACCAGGAGAGGCGGTCCCGTAGGTACGAGGGTCCTAGGCCGTATAGGGGTTTAAAGGTTAAAATCAGACATCTCCAAGCTTCCCCAAATAACAGAGAACACCTTCAAAAGTATGTAGGTTAAATGGGTAGAGAGGATAATGGGATTGCACATGTTTCCTTCACCAGCAACTTGAGCACTCTGAATAGACCCATCTGAAATGAATGTCTGAACAGAGTCATATGTGCCTGCCTTTCTGCAGACACCTCATTGGCACATACCACTCTAGGCACATATTAGACTCTTCAGCATGATTGGGAACCCTGGGAAAAACAACAACATTCCCTGAGTTCACATTGTGCTGCAACCTTATCAAAGAGCCAGGTCTGGTCAGGGACTGTACAGGAATGATGGAAGAAAAGGTAGGGTACATAGGCAATAAATTAAATGTGTCAACAATTGAAAGTTTGAAATCCGCTCCTTTAGGAAAATATGAAGCTGCCTTATACTGAGTCAGACTGTTGGGTCACCTAGCAAGGAATTGTGTACATTGATGGGCAGCAGCTTGTCAGGGTTTCACGCTAGGGTCTTTCCCAGTCCTGCCTGGGGATGCGGAGGATTTAACCCAGGACCTTTGCATGCAGAGCAGATGCTGTACCATTTCCTCCAAATGGGCAGACATCCACAGTTTGAAATATTTCTATAAGACTGTCTTCCCTACCCCTCCACACTGATCACATTTCCCAAAGCTCAGTGTTCAGAAGCATGAACAGCAGTTATGCATTTGAATGTGAAAACCCTAATCTCTGGTTCTGTATTCTGTGTTAGCAAAGAAGTTGTGTTTGCAAGTAACTGATTATCTAGGTGTAGCAGAAAGAGAGCCATTTCCCAGATACCCCAAAAGTGCAAACTTTTGCCAGACACACCTGAAATGACTTGTGATTGGTAGGAAACTGCTGGCTGCCAATCACATCCCGTCTGGGTACCCAAAACCCTTAAAAGGGGGCTTTATTCTTCTTCATTCCCACAACCTTCAACCAATACCTGAGGCTGCCAGCTTCAGAAGTGACCACCAAGAGCAAGTTTTGCAATGTCAGTTTGGGTTACTATAAGATTAGTTACACAAATATTCTGGAATGGTGTTTTATATAACTTTTGAGATGCATACTTGCAATTTCACCACCTCTTCATTATTACATATACTCTTTTGAATAAAGCGTTGAATTGGATTTCTGGGCTAGGCTGATTTCTGAAGGCACTCAAGGGTTGGTTGTCTTAGGTTGCTTGGATTATACATCTAGTTGTTAAAGTGCCCAGGACATCAGGAGAGGAGATGGGCTGCAGGGACCACGATGTTAAGAAGCACTTGAACCACCTGAGAAGCCCTGGTGATCCCATCTATGAAAAAGCAGTGCTGAAAGGTGAATCTGCTCCTATCTTTCAGCCTTGCAAGCCTGACCTTCTCCTAGAAAAACACAATGAGTTTGCAAACCATGGCCTCTGACCCACAGCTGTGTGCCTCTAGCTGCTGCCAATGGCAATCCATCAGAATCAGCCATGTCTTTGGGTGCTTGTGCCGATACTCTGCTAACAGAGCAGCTTATTAAAAAAAGAGAGAAGTCCTCCCCCCTTCCATCAGATTTCGTTCGCCTTTAGATTCTGTTTCAAGAATCAAAGTTCATCAGCAGTGCAAGATGACCTGGCCTCTTTCAAGCACAACTGGGTGGCCTGACAAGGCTCCAGTTTTGTTTCAGATCTTTGCCACTGGAACTCAGTATTGGCTGTGGATGCTTCCCTCCGTGCAATTCAATGTGGGGAAGCATTCCAGAAAATGAATTCTCAACATCCCGCTTGTTCTCCCACATTCCTCCATGGACCTGCTCTTGCAAAGCACTGCTGCTCCACCTAAGCTAACTGTTTGCAGAACCTCTGGACTCTTCTTGACCTTCTCATTTGTTAAAATAAAATTAAATGGATTATGCACACATGCGAGTCTACTCACAAGCTTCAGATTCAGCCTTGACTCTACACAACAAATGGCTAGATCAGAGAAGGATAACCTCTCAGGTCTGGAAGCCCATTGTGACCCTTGAAGTTCTCTCTGGACAATGCTTCCTTAGCTGATCACATCCCCTCTCCTAGGGGCATAACACTCACTGGCCCTACTCTATCACTTCAAGTATCTGGCTGCCTGACTGCCATGGAGACTGGTCTGTTAGGATTTCTGGGGCTACAAAGAGAATGTCAAGCAATTTAACACCCCACACACACACAGAGAGAGATCAAAACCATACACTCTTTCCTGTCCCAAACACATTTTATACATGCATATGAACTCAGAGAAGCTCTGCAAACATTTTTGTCAATATACCATTCTCTGGCCAACTAGACCTCCACAGCACTCACCCAATTCTAATCCAAAAGCATAGTTATAGCAAAGCAGGTCCCTCCCATGTGTCTTTATGCCATGTTGCTGACATTTTTATTGTAGAGAGGCCATCTTTTTTCCACCCCCTGCTGTAAAGGCTCCTTGTTGTTATGAGTGCTAACCAGCTATCTCAATCCTAGCCTAGTAGGGCTGCCTTGAAGAGCACTTTAAGGATGCCCAGAGCCGTTTCCTTGAAAGCCGCACCTCAAAACACATTCTTCATAGCTAGTCAGAAGAAGAGTGCAGTTCCAATGTGAGCAGCTGGGCTTTTTATTAATTTTTATTAAGAGAGAGAAATGGAGGACGGAGTGCATACATATCTTCATAATGCAACTTTCAGTATGCAGACAGAAAAGAAATATACATGCTCTCTCTGTGAAAGCAGAGAGCAACGGGGGGGGGGGGGAAGACAGGAAACCAGTAACATCACATCCGTCTCCTGTCTTCTGTGGGACTTCCAACAGTCTGGGTTCCCAGGATCCCACACTTTGGCCAATGTGGATGAAATTGACAGGTACAGGAGACTCTGTAAACAGAGTCTTGTGACTCCAAGCACTGCACCAGTGGCAACACACAGAAACCTAACAGATGTGTACTAATGAAATTGTGTTTTCTCCCCACGATGCCCTGCAACAAGGAGATCATGGACCAGATCATTATCTCTCCCATTCCCTGTGGGCCAACTTGGTAGGTAGCTAGGATCACCCACCAGTCAATCACATGACAGCATAATGATGTCAGGCAACTGACACCTGGGTAAGTTAAAAGAAGATAACTGTAACCATCAAGCAGCTCATCAACAGCTACAGAATCCTCCTTTGAAGATGCCCCTTCACTACCAATCAGCAGATACAGGGGGCGCATTAAGAGAGGGAAGTGCTTCTAAAAAATGGAGCATTTCCCCCTCTGCAGAAAAAGGTGTTTTGGATTCAGAGCACTGG